>NC_064565.1:57326088-57951088 GCF_937001465.1 Orcinus orca | reverse complement strand
TGTATCGATGGCTCAGATGAACGGCGGCATTGCCGTAAGTGCTTGTAGAGGAATCTTGTTTTGGCCCTTTGGACACCTTAAATTCCAACCTGTTACAAATACAAAACACAATGGAATGAATCTTTATAAATGCAGAGTTGGGCCTTGAAGGACAAGGGAACCTGTGCCAGCCATCTCACTCAGGGGTTGGATGATACTGAAAGTGTGAATGTGCTGAAGAATTATCAATATAGCCAGTGATTTGGACATGGGATAGATTCCCAGTATTTAACTCAGGTTATGTTATGCTTAAGAAAGAAACAAAACACCTATTGGTATCTGTATGTGGAGGTCTTCATTTGTCTGGTTGGCAGTTGGATGGGTCCACATGCTCCTGGAGCACACTGTGCAGGCAAAACCTTCCACCCCTTCTGCCCCACTATTAAACTCTCTTCTTTCTGACTGAGTGGAAGTGGAGGTCTGTTGGAGGCACTTCAGTGACAGCTGCTAGAGCCATCGTAGGATGAGCTGGAACCAGAAAGCAAATAGTAGCAAGGAAGAGGACGTTGGCGACCGCTGATTCCTGGACATCGAGGGGGTTCAGGGCAGTAACCTGGAAGAGACACTTCCATTCTGATTTCTTTGGGATGGAACTGGAAAAGAGTGTTTTATTGGGCTTAAACAATTTTGGACAAGAGCATAATCTTGGGTGAACGTAAGATGGCAACATGTGAGAAAGATGTCTGTCATCTGTAGCATTCCTTTCTCTTAAGGATATTTGTATAATTTAAAATTATTCTTGTATCAATGGGGATGTTTTTGGCTGCAAAGAGTGAAAAACACAACTCAAAAAAGTTAAGCAAAAAGGGAATTTATTATCTCACCCAAGAAGCCTAAATGTAGCATTGTTCCAGAATTGATTGGAAGATAATGGAAAATCTCAATTCCTTGGATCAGTGACATCATCCAGTTTTCTTCCACTATTCTGCCCTGCCCTGCCATCTTTTTAGCCTATTGGCTTTTCATGATTGCATGAAAGCCGCAGAAGTCCTGACTTTTACATTCTCATAATTCAAATTTCAATATCTAGAAGAGAAAACATCAACATCTTTTCCCTGTGTTTTTACAAGACAAAAGCAAAAAAAAACAACAAAAAACCCCCAAACTAAAACCTTTTAGCGAGTCTAAGTTGGACTGAGATGGAAATTGGAGAGAAGATACAAGACTGTAATGAACCACCTTAGGCTCTTGACCTCAGTTGTCCTCTGGAAAAGTCCAGCTCTGATCACTGTGTAGCATTCACCTTTAAACTTCCCCACATTCTGTTTCATTAAATGCACAGCCCACAAATCATGGACATCTATCATCACTGTGTGTTGGTTTTGAGATAGCCAAGATCCTGTCGGCATTTTCACATGGACATTGTCCACAGAGATCAAAGAAGAAACAGATATTTTTGATGGCTACGTCATGTGGGAACTTGTTTGTTAGGTGACTAGCAGTGGAGATGCTGTGGGCTTCAATAGGTTCTGGATGTATTTATAAAAAATTAGAATTAAGTCCAGGAATTTTGAGTCCAGCAATGGGAGTATGAACTCTCTTCAGTCGAGCCACTAGAAGCCTTCTTTTGAGGAAGATAATGGAAATTCTCAATACTTATGAGTTTGACTTTGGTGTAAAGGTAAAATGTAGACCGTATAATTAAACAATCTGTTAGGGCTTGTCAGTGCTGGTCATGAGGTCTGCCAGCAACAAAGAGATGGTGATCCTTGGGACAGAGTGGTTCAGGGGAAACCAGCAAACTATGTAGGGCTGTGGAGGGTGGTGGTGGTGACAAATGGCAGTCTTGAGGAGGGCACAGACAGGAGCTAGTCAAGGCCAGATAGGAGCACGGCATATCTACATCAGGTCCAGTTACGTGCATCCGAATCTGAGGTGGAGTGGCAAAAAGGGAGGGAGGTGGGGGACACTAGTTCAGAAGGACTGAAGGGAGGAAGGAAAAGTACCAGGCATAGTAAGGAGCAGGGAGAAATCCTTGTTCTTAGGAAATCTGTTCTGGGCTCTGATATTTCTGGCTGGCCTCTCAAAGGTCCTAGAGGAAAAGGGTGACCTAGTAGGTACTCAGTGCTAGGTTGTGAAGCTCTGGAGGGCAGTGACTATGCTTTATTCAGCTTGTATCCCTAAGGCTTGGTATTCTGTCTAGCAGATAGTAGGTTCTTGATAAGTGGACACTGAATGAATGAATGGTGGGTTATTTATCTTTTGGCTAGATGTGCCATTTGGTTCCATTTTCCCTTGCTCCCCACACGGAGTAGGAAGAAAGCTGAGCTGTAGATTGTGATGCAGTGTGTGGTGGATGACCCCTTGATAATAATACTACATAGAGGGGATGGGAACTACCAAGGACAACTGCTTGGGGAGACTGGAAATAACTTTACAGCAGTAATTTATGAGCAATGTTCCATACTATTTTAAATGAATATGGATTTTATAAGGTAACTCTTGCATTTTAAGTTTTACATTATTTTTTTATTAGATCATCTTTTCCCCAAATGCTTCTCTCTTATGTGGACAATTAAAAAGTCCCATCATAATTCCTGCCTCAGGGCTTCCCTGGTGGCACAGTGGTTAAGAATCTGCCTGCCGATGCAGGGGACACGGGTTCGAGCCCTGGTTTGGGAAGATCCCACATGCTGCGGAGCAACTAAGCCCGTGCGCCACAACTCGTGAGCCTGCGCTCTAGAGCCCACGAACCACAAACACTTAAGCCCTTGCGCAACAACTACTGAAGCCTGTGTGCGTAGAGCCCATGCTCTGCAGCAAGAGAAGCCACCACAATGAGAAACCCACGCACCACAACGAAGAGTAGCCCCCCTCGCCGCAACTAGAGAAAGCCCACGTGCAGCAACGAAGACCCAATGCAGCCAAAAATAAATAAAAATAAATAAATTTAAAAAAGATTCCTGCCTCAGACTCACAGAATAGAATTCACATGATGCTTGGAATATTGATTCATTTGATTTTGTCTGTTTTATCCAGAGGCAAATTTGATAAACTGCTGGTGCTCTGCTCTCACCTACCCTAATCAACTTAGGATAAAATCAAGCTAGCTTAAATTTATGTTTATGAAATTGACAGGTATTCAATGTGGAAAGCTTATATAGTAGAGAAAACTCTAAAGAAAAAAAAATCACCCACATTCCTAATACTCAGAAATAACCACTGTTTACTCTTTGGCATGTTTCCTTCTTGTTTAAACAAGGATTTCAGTGAGGGGGACCTTACTGATCCTTGATTAATACCTATACCTGCAAAATTCTTATTTCATTCATCCTTTTTACTGTATAGGTTTTCAAGCTATATTGTATTCTCAACACATGTTGATAATATAATTATCTACACTCACAACCTTGAATGTTGATATGATTCTGGGCATTTTGATAGTATCCTGATAATAACACTTCTGCTTTCACATTGTAAGATGTCTACCTTAGAGTAGCTGGGTTAATGTTACTGTCATATTTGTTAGTTGGTCTGTGTTTTTCAGTAATTACAAAGTAATATTTTTTTCCTTTCACAGCTGGGAGAACATGCTCAAGCCATCAGTTTACGTGTGACAACGGTGAATGTATCCCAGCAGAATTCAGATGTGACCATTCCACAGACTGCTTGGATGGAACTGATGAGAAAAACTGCCGTGAGTCCCTTACAGTCTTTGCACTGTATTTGGTTTCACCTTTGTCCCTTTGGCATTTTAATCAATTTGTTGATGGACAGAAATGCCTACAATATGCCTCTTGTTATTGAAATCTCTTGGCGGATTCTTTTGTGGATTAGAGGTGATGTTCTGATAGGAGTCTATTTTTAGCGAGACATTCTGAGTCTGTCCTGCCTTAGCACATCAAGTTTCTGTATGTCTTGAAGTAAGAAACTTTTAACTTTAACACAGAATCACAAGAAGTCAATGAGTACAAAATCCAGTTTGGTCAATTTTAACTTTTAGTACGTTACCATGGTAAGCTTCTAGGTCAAATGTCTCAGTTTTTCTGCTCTTACGGACTCAGTGTTTTCCAGAATACCCTTGGAAACGTGTTACATTTTGAAAATGGCTATCTGTGTAATGGAAGAATACTGTATCAATTTGTAACTGATCACCACAAGATAAAGCATACAATCACAGTATTCTATGTATAATGTTTAAATATGACCATAAGCAAAATAAGAAAGTGCAATCACGTCTTACAAACGAGTAAAGAGTAATCTGCCTCTCTTGAGGTTTATATAGAATTGTTAGAATACAAGAATATACTAATTATGCTGCTGTGTCCGTCCTCTGGTCCATCTAACTCTGTCTTTAGTCTCAGACATACACATTTTCTCTCAAAAGCGCTTATAGGTCTATCATTTATGAATTTACCCAGAGCTTCTTTGAGTTTTTATATATCTTTCCCTGGCATTCTTTCTGGCATACTGCATTTCAGACTTCAAGGGATTATTTTAATATTCTAGTATTCTAATAATCGGTGGATAGATTTTGTGTACCTTAGAAACCTTGATCATAAACTTCTTGGTTATTATGTTTCCAACTAAAGATTTAGGTTTTAGTGTCTTCTCATGGGACAACTCTTTTATTGTTTGATCATTTTGATAGGATTTTAGTTCTCTGGACTGTTTCTGAATCCCTTCCTTTGGTATATTGTATGCTTAATGAAAGAGCCATCTTGCTACACTTCCCGATATGGCTCTATGCCGAGGGTGGGAGCTAACATAAACTGGTTATGAGCAAATTGTTCCTATTTACTGTGGTGTTCAAATTGTGCTCTTAATGGAAGAAATACTCGTATGTGTGTCCAGATTCATGCTGCAGCCTCACTGTCATCACACAGTACATTAAAACAAAACAAAAAACTTCTCCAATGCTTTCTTCCCTTGTATGTTATTTTCCTTTGAGAGGAGTCTGTGCTATTTGCCTTTGTGTTTCCATTTTCTAGCAGAATTTCTGATATAGTTCTGTTGTAATTTCTAACTTACATGTTTTCTTTTGAAAGAGATTGTGTGGCCTCTAGGTTGGGTCTTCTTTAACTTTGGAAAAGTTACGGAGAATTTAGACTTGGTACCGGCAGTTTTAGAGATGGTAGTGTGTGTCTGGAGGTCACAGATAGCAAGTCCAGAGTCAAGGACTCCCCTTTGAGTACTTTGTAAAGCAAACAATAAATTCTTTATTGTGGCAAGTGAAGAAAATATTTTTGATTAATAATAGAGACAAATCATACATTATATTTTGTAGTATTGTATAAACTTCAAAGTGTTATGTAAATTCCAGTGGTTATTGTTATTAGACCCCTCAGTGAGGACATTAGGGCCAGTATTATAATACTGTCTTACGAATAAGGTAACTGAACCAGCAAAGGATGGAGTGGCTTGTTCAGGGTTAAATGGTGTGTGGCAGAGCTAGAGCTCAGCTCGTCCTCTGGTCCAAGTCTGATGATTACTGTTCATGAAGGACTTTATTTACAGAAGGAGGAAGTCCTACCTTGTGCAAGAACAGAACCAGAGGCCTGTGCCACCAGCCAACAGTCTGTGTCTTTATCCCTTATTTACAAGTGGATAAAAATGAGTGCTTTATTGCAAATGCAATGGTACTGCAGGAAATGCTATTTTAGGGAAAATAAAAGGCAGCCAAAACAGACTGTTTGGATTTATTCCATGTGAACACCCCGCAGCCAAGTCTCAAGTCACCAATACAGCTGCCTCATGACTTTGCCGACGGACCTTCTGGAAAAAAGCTGGCAGGGTACAAGCATTCAAGCAGCTCTTATAGAAAGGAATGAAGGAAAGGAAGTGAGCTTTGTAAAATATCTGGGCAGGAATCCTTAATCAAGATTTTGTTCATTTTTTTAAGTACATGCAAGTAATTGTTGAACCAGAGTTAAACCTCATTGTTTCTGGAATCATACAAGTCATGAATCCTTCAGGGTTCATGGCCCTAAAGTGAATCTCACACATGTAAGGAGGTTTTACAATGAGGTATTTTTTCCTATTTCTCTCTACCTCATTTATTTATTGCTATGTGTTCTGTAAGGAAGAGTGTAAAAAAAAAAAAAAGCAAATCAGAGGAAATTAAAAAAGAATCCTCATACTTCCTTGTTAGTGCTTTGATCTCCTGGCCACAGCCAGATTTGTACAGGAAGGAAATGAATGACCTGGATCAAAGTCTTTAAAAAGTGCCAGTACTGGGGGGAGGATTTGCCTCATTTTATTTTCCGTCTTTGTTTGGAGCTCTTGTGGGAAATGGAAAAGGGGAGTGTCACTCCCAGGGCATCCATCACTATCATATTCAATTTTTTTTTTTTTAATTGGAGTATAGTTGCTTTACAATGGTGTGTTAGTTTCTGCTGTACAGCAAAGTGAATCAGCCATACGTATACATATATCCCCTCCCTCCTGGATTTCCTTCCCACCTAGGTCACCACAGAGCACCGAGTAGAATTCCTTGTGCTATACAGTAGGTTCTCACTAGTTATCTGTTTTATACATAGTAGTGTATATATATCAATTGCAATCTCCCAATTCATCCCACCTTCCCTCTCCCCGCTTGGTGTCCATACGTTTGTCCTCTACATCTGTGTCTCTATTTCTGCTTTGCAAATCGTTTCATCTGTACCATTTTTCTAGATTCCACATATACGCATTAATCAGTACTACAAAGTAGGTGTGAGGACCATCTCCACTTTACAGAGATCAAGAGGTAAGGGTAGACGAACCAGGATATTAACCTAGGTCTAAACCCTATGCCCATGCTCTTGGAATACTTTACTTTTGTATAAGAAGTTTACAGAGCATTTTTGCCTATAGGTTACTTAGCTATTTTATTATTAAAATGATTGTTTAAAGCTTTTTATTATGGAAGGTTTTAAACATAATCAAAAGCAGAGTGATTACATCAACTCATAGCTAATTTTGTCTTACCTATATCTCTTCTCTCCATTATTCTGAAGCAGTTCTCAGATATATAAGTTTGTCTTTAAATAATTCAGTATATATATTGCTAAAATATAAGGACTGAAACATTACAGTGTCATGATCACACCTAAAAGTTAATAACTGTTCTTTAAAGTAATCAGATATCCATTCAGTTTTAAAAATTCTTCAATTGGCTTATTATTTTTTTACAGTGTCATTTAAATAAAAATCCAAAGAAAATCTATATGTTGGAGTTAGCAAGTGACTTGTTCTGGAGTTTCCCATAGTCTGGGTTTTGCTCATTGCACCCACCCTCTGATGTCCTTTAACATGTTCTTCTGTCCCCTGTATTTCCTAGAAATTGGTAGTGAGATCTAGAGTAAGGTTTTTCCATCTCGGAAGTAATGACATTTGGGTCCAAATCATTCTTTATTGTGGGGAGCTGTCCTGTGCATTGTAGAATAGCTATCAGTATCCTTGGCCTCTATCCACTAGAAGCCAGCAGCACCTCCCAATTGTGATGGCCAAAAGTGTCTCTAGACAGTGTCAAATGTCCTCTGGGAGCAGAATTCCCCTCCCCTGCTCCAGTTGAAAATAGCACTAGTCTAGAGGCTTGAACACATGCAAGGTTGTGTGTGTGTGTGTGTGTGTGTGTGTGTGTGTGTGTGTATAAGGGCAACAACACTTTGTATATAAAGGTATGTATTTCCATCAGGAGGCACCTAATGTCTAACTGCCCCTCTGTGATATTAGCAGCCATTGATAATCATGCTAAGATCCATTTAGTCCTAGAGGTACTTAGCTATTTTAAATGTCACTTCAGATATATAGCAACTGTTTAATTAGTTGTTTTAAATTACAGTGTTCCCACATAATGGAGGATTAAGTGAGGCTTAGACAGAAAACCTTTTTGTGAGACATGACACTTTGTTCTATTGTTTTTGGAGTCATGATGAATAGGAAAATTACTTTTGGACAAACTTAGAATCAGTTTATGAATATGGCTTTAATTTGTCTATTTCTCAGAAATAAGATTGTCTATAGGAATGGGTCTTCTAAGCACTAGAAACCACTTAAATATAGTGGAGGATGTTGGAAAACTGCCAAGAAGGACTTATTTCTTTTCCCCAAATATTTGAAAGGATCAGGAAGCTTGACTCTGTAGTTCATAGTCCCGCCTGTCAGATCAGACCCCTAGGATATAGTTCTTACTCTTTCAAGCTTCTAAGATCAAGGTCTTGAGCTCCAAGACAGAGCACCTTGTGTCCATTCCAAGCACTCCTTTTACATAACAATGAATGGTGTGTAAGGGTCCACTCAGGGAAGCAGGGAGAAGGGAGGGCAAAGAATGGGTGAGATGGCAAGAATGGCAAGGGTATTAAGGTCCCAATAAAAAGATTATCCTTGAAATAAATAGTTTCGTATCATATTTGGTCTTTTTGTCTGCTGTGTTCCTATATGCATAAGGCATAAGATATTTTTGGTTATTCTACTGTTTGAGGACTTTCTGAAAATATATATATGTGTGTGTGTGTGTGTGTGTGTGTGTGTGTGTACAGCTATGAAACAGGTAAAAGTTCATTTTTCCTAAGTTATTCTGCTCTTCAGTCTGGCCATCTGTAAAATGACACCTGCTATTAAACAGTTTGTCAATTATCACTATTTTTTAAGGAACAGAGAGTTGAAACTGCGATCCATTTTGCTTTTAATGGGATTAGCATCAAGGAAAACCCACTCACTCAGAGTCTAAGATAAACACCGGAACAATGCAGCAATTATGGGTCATTCAATTAATAATGTTGCACTGACTTTCCGTTGCTCAAAAATAGTGTAATTTTTTCTTAGCTAAGTAAACAGATTATTTCATCTTTATCAAGTACCATATTAGCATGCTTTTGGTGTGAGTAAAACTATTGCTAATTATCATTGGTTTGCAGCACTTCTCTTTTGTTACTTAGGAATGCCAAAGAAAGGGTCAAATCCTTGTTACAATGAAGGCTTTCTTGCCGGTAATCAGCAGTATTTGGTCTGCCTGCCACGGGGGCGGCTTCGTCTCTGAAGTTTTATTTCTATTGACTTTCTGTTCTTTAGAATTTTGTATATCTAACTTTATATTTCTAACTGTTGAAACTCCAACTGGGGGCATAACTGGGAGGGAGTGAAGAGGAGGGATAAGTCATTCTTTGGACAGTGATGCCTGGTGACGGACATGTTCATCAAACTCAGCCCCACTGCGCCTTGCTCTTACTATTCTCTCTACTCGAGGTGAGAAGGAAGAAGCAGACTGACCGCATCTTACATATCACATCACAGACGGACCTTTTTTTTTTTTTTTTTAGCAGTTTGAGATAGGATTCAGAGCCTTGAAACCTTGAGGAAAGAGAAAAATCTCTTATTTAGTCTTCATCTTACAAGCACATTATAAATATCTCCCATCTTTTAAAAGACCCTAAGATCCCTCTCAGCTGTTACCCTACTTCTCTGCTCCCTTTCACAGCAAAGTTACATAGAATTGTCTTTAATCGCTGTCTATCTCCATTTCCTCTCCTTCTTTCTTTCTTGAACTCATTGAAAACAGTCCATCTCCAGATCTCCCAAAAACATTCTTGTCAGTGTCACCAGTGACCTCCATGTTGATAACCCTAATAGTTCTTGTTCAAACATCACCTTATCAGAGAGCTACTCCTCACTGTTACTCTTTCTCATTTATTTTAATGTCTGTTCTTCCACCCTCCTAAATAGAATGTAAGTTCCATGAGAGCAGGGATTTTATGAAGTTCATCACTTTCTCTCTAGTACTTAGCAGTCCCTTTACTATCTGTTGAATGAAATAGTTTTAAAAAGCTGTGTTACTTCACCTATAATTTCATTTATAATCCCTTTATCCAGTTCTTAGCACGGTGTCTAGGAAGGTGGATTTCAATAAATATATGTTGCATTATTCCCTGGAGCATTTGAGGCACAGTGTTCCATCCTGTGGCTCAGTGACTCCATTGCTAGGGCTTATGTGAGATTTTTATTATTTTTCAAAAAATTAGAACTATGTCAGTCTTAACCTCTTTTGCAGATTTTGGTGATAGTTCTGTGTATGTGAAGAAAGAGGTACTGCAGATCTAAACTCTTCAGAACAGGCCTTTTGGGTGCTTTTTAAACTTAGGTCTGAGATCAGGTCACCATGGATAGAGACCAGATAGGGATTTAGGACTTCAGACCCAGTAGTTCAAAGCAAGGGTGGTAAGGGAAACTATATAAGTGAATGTCTTTCCCTTTTTGGCTTCAGGCTCCTGAAAGCTGCTCAGACTAAACTTGATGTTAGTCCAATTCTAGTAGCCCTTGGGAAGACCATATTTACTTTCTCTTTCCAAGGTACTGAATTGTTATTCACACTTTATAAATATTATGTATATGCTTTTCATTGAAAGGCTCCTCAAATTATTTTTGGAGGGCTTCCCTGGTGGCACAGTGGTTGAGAGTCCACCTGCTGATGCAGGGGACACGGGTTTGTGCCCCGGTCCTGGAAGATCCCACATGCTGCAGAGCGGCTGGGCCCATGAGCCACGGCCGCTGAGCCTGCGTGTCCGGAGCCTGTGCTCCGCAACGGGAGAGGCCACAACGGTGACAGGCCCGCGTACCACAAAAAAAACCCCATATATATATATATTTTTTTTTTTTTGGAAAGAGGCAGGAAATGCTTCTCTGTTGTCCTCTTGCATATTACTGCACTCCCTAGATGCTAGTCCGTGATGACAGTCACTTCAGGGACTTGAAGTTGACTGACACAGGAGGTGGGGGGTCAGAGAGGAATAAGTTGGTCTCCTGCTGCTTTGTGGTCTGTTTTTTTTGGTATGGACTCTCTTGTTTGTCCTGGTACTCTTGGAAAGCTCTGTTTCCTAGCATAGGGTTTCCTGGAATTCTTAGATTATACCAGATTGAAGTCCTTAGTAGAATATGCCATAATTTGATGAAATTTAGATTTGGCCTGACTTCTCCAGACTTCCCAAAGTGGAATGAGAAACTGAAAGGAAGAAAGAAAAACTTCCCCTTGCGTTGCTTCTTCTCTTTCTCTTCATGCTATCTTTTAAAGATTATTTCCTTTCATTCAATTTCATTCTTCCTCCTGTAATTTTCTCTTCCTATTACTCTGAAGCCTGTAAGTGGTAGCAATACCTATTATAGTGGTTAGGAACAAGCGTAGTGGGGCCAGGTTGCTGAATTTGAGTTCAGGTTCTCCAGCTGACCAGTCGTATGACCTTTTTCAAATTGTCTAACCTCTCTGTACCTCAGAGAGGCATGTATGTAAGACCTCTAAAATGGGAACAATAGCGTAACTACCTCATTGGGTTGTTATAAGAACAAAATGAGTTCATACACATTGAGTACTTGAACAGGCTTCTGGCACGTAGTTTTCAATACGTGTTATTGATGATTATTATTGTTTTTGCTTATTTAACTTCGTGGATAGTACTTGCAGCTGAGTGCTGGTGGCCAAACTAGTAAACTTTTTCTGGCAAATCATTACTCTGACTGGATTATCCTGCCTTGGAACCAGGCTAACATAAAGTAACTTATAAAGGATGACTTCAAGACCTTGAAAAGTCCCAGGTGTCTGGGCAGGACTTATATCAGTAACTTCTTGTTTTCCTTTTAATCTTGGCTTAAGTGTCATAATATACCTTTAAGAGGCCCTCTCTTTCTTTAGAATCAATTTGTCTTCTTTTTGGCTATTTTGTCAAAATCTGAGAACAGAATGTATTTATAGCCTTCCTGTCAAGATAATAAAGAGTAGTGCCTAATATGTGTGTCTTACCCTGCTGTGAATGATTTCCATTCTGGGAGGCCTACGAGTTTCTCAAACCTCATCTTCCTCCTTGATTATGTAAACAGAACTATAGCATGGAAGTTTCTTGCTTCAAGCCAAATCATTAGCAGAGAAAACATTAAAAAAGTCTTCAGGCACCAATCTGACATGTATATTTGGAGACAGCTCCCAATTTCGAGGAGCAAACATGGACATGTATCGTTTGGAAGTTGGAGAAAGGAAGGGAGAGGGAAAAGGTGGTGTGAATGAGGACATTCTTTTTTAAAATTTTTTTAACATCTTTATTGGAGTATAATTGCTTTACAATGGTGTGTTAGTTTCTGCTTTATAACAAAGTGAATCAGTTATACATATACATATGTTCCCATACCTCTTCCCTCTTGCGTCTCCCTCCCTCCCACCCTCCCTATCCCACCCCTCTAGGTGGTCACAAAGCACCGAGCTGATCTCCCTGTGCTATATGGCTGCTTCCCGCTAGCTATCTACTTTACATTTGGTAGTGTATATATGTCCATGCCACTCTCTCACTTCGTTCCAGCTTACCCTTCCCCCTCCCCATGTCCTCAAGTCCATTCTCTAGTAGGTCTGTGTCTTTATTCCCATCTTGCCCCTAGGTTCTTCATGAACTTTTTTTTTTTCTTAGATTCCATATATACATGTTAGCATATGGTATTTGTTTTTCTCTTTCTGACTTACTTCACTCTGTATGACAGTCTCTAGATGCATTCACGTCTCTACAAATGACCCAATTTCGTTCCTTTTTATGGCTGAGTAATATTCCATTGTATGTATGTGCCACATCTTCTTTATCCATTCATCTGTCGATGGACACTTAGGTTGCTTCCATGTCCTGGCTATTGTAAATAGAGCTGCAAAACAGTATGGAGCTTCCTTAAAAAACTACAAATAGAACTACCATATGACCCAGCAATCCCGCTACTGAGCATATACCCTGAGAAAACCATAATTCAAAAAGAGTCATGTACCACAATGTTCAATGAGGACGTTCTTGCATTTTTGTATCAGACAAACTTTAGAGGTCTGGGCCTTAGTTAATAGGCGTTTGTCCATCTTTCCATTAAAACAAAACTTAGCAGGAGGAGTTTCTGTGGTGTTCTTGTGCAGTGTCTCTTCTCTTACTACACTTCCCCTTTACTTTAAGTCCTGTAGGACATTTCAGCTACATGATGGATTTGCTCCATGGGAAAAAGTTTACAAGGTTAGACTCAGACTCTCCAGGCAAATAAACCAAAAAGTAAGACTTTAGAGATCCCCTATCACAAAGCATTGTGACTTCCTCTTTTCTGGGGTCGATTGAAACCCATTAATTAATACTGTTAGCAGTAGAAATCTTTAAAGGGAGTAGAATCTGTTCATTTCTTACTTTGCTTAGTGTACAACTTGGACCTGTTCCCTCTGTGTGTGTATCCAAAGGGGGAAAAACTTTTGGAAACAGTTTTCCAAATCTTTTGTGTATTTTGTGTCTTGGCTCTGTGCAGTCTTTACTATGGGCATACCCCTCCACTTAATCATACACAGAAGAGACCAGAAGGTGTACAGGGGTTGAGGCAAGTCCTTAGCTGATTGACAGAGATTCATTATCAGCGTGGACAGAGACAAGAAAGCTGTTCATTCTTCATTCCAAGTGTCAAACTGCTGACCTCTAACCATTCCAATACCCTCTCTGATGACATCAAGCTGGCCTTGTTTGTTGGGGGAATGAGCCATGTCAGCAAACTTTTAGTCTTGTTAGTGGATACTGGTTTTCCGTTTTATGGGACTGGTTCTCAAAAAGACGGACAGGGAGAACAAGAGATCTGCCCAGCATATTTGTCTCAGATCCTTCATATCTACAATAATCACCTTAAATGAAAAAGTCACAGTCCAAGCCCAAATAAATTTTCCTCCTGATAGATAACTTCTCTATTGCAAAGAGTTGGGTTTTCTAAGATTTCTTTCCTGCCTGCTGCTCTCTTAAAAGGCTAGATGACATACTGACCCTAAATGCTATCCGGCACATGGGGGAAAGGAATCGCTTGCTGGACTCAGCTGGCTTCTAGGTATCTCTTGAAGGCAGAATTACTTAACTGAGCTGTGTGACCCTTTGAAGGTGCATCTGCAATGTGCACCATCTCAGTGATGAAAAGACATCAATAACCCTAAACACTAGCTGGTTCTTGGGCTATTAAAAAATAAAATAGGGGCTTCCCTGGTGGCGCAGTGGTTGAGAATCTGCCTGCTAATGCCGGGGACACGGGTTCGAGCCCTGGTCTGGGAAGATCCCATATGCCATGGAGCAACAAGGCCCATGAGCCACAACTACTGAGCCTGTGCATCTGGAGCCTGTGCTCCGCAACAAGAGAGGCTGTGATAGTGAGAGGCCTGCGCACCGCGATGAAGAGTGGCCCCCGCTTGCCACAACTAGAGAAAGCCCTCACACAGAAACAAAGACCCAACACAGACAAAAATAAATGCATAAACAAGTGTGGGGTTTAAAAAATATAAATAAATAAAATAAAATTCAGAAAAATTAAAAATTTTAATCAGTTATTAAATGCCTTCCATTTTAGTATATGATTGACTACATGTAACTTTGGCAGTTAAAGTATTTAAAGACACTTAACAGACCAGTTTTGAACTTTTGGAGATTAGAATATTTGTGCTTATTCCTTTATTGGGGGACTTCACAAAATGGGACTGTGCTCTCTGGTGTTGGAGACATACCCTTTCCTTACTTAAAAAGAAATCAGAAGAGAATCTGAGAATCATTGTGAAAACAATCTTTAATGAAACAAAGAATGGACCAAGAAAGATATCATACTTGTGAGAGGGAGGCTCTTAAAAGATCATAAAAGGCAGACATTCAAACTATTTTTAAAAGCTTTTTTAAGTGATAACTCTAGCAATACCAAGCAGTTCTGGAGCACAGTGAGTAATGACCCAGTCCCTGTAGTGAGTGATGGGGATTTAAAAATGAGTAAGACAGGATCCTTGATCTCAGAGGGTTTCATGATGTCATGGGGGAAACAGATAATCAACCAACAGGATGAAGCCTACACTTAGGGATCATGAGAGATACATGTTCCAAGTGTGGGGAAGCACAGGGGAGAGACTGACAGTACCTTTTTTCTTCAAGGGGCATGCTGATTTTTCCAGTGAGATCTCAAAACCAGAGTTAAGCATCTGGTTAATAGCAGTGAAGTGACCATATGTGCGTAATGTGGTAGCAGTTATTCAGGCTTTTCAAAAAGCTTTACTAGACATTGTCCTTTGAGGTCCCTGTACCCTGTGAAGGAACTTATCCAAATGTGTGGATGGGGAAGTGGTGACACAAAGAGGATGAACAACTTGAGTAAGAGGAAATAGATACTGAGTGGTACCCCAGGTCCCAGGTTTCCTGGCTTCTAGGCCTGTTTTCTTTCTATGACCCTCCAGCCAAAGAACTGGCCCTTCGTTTCCCAAAGCATATGTGGTGGTACATTACTTTCCTGGGATGTTATTTGTATTATGTAAACGAAGGTTCCATTTTGAAATAAGTTGAATTTCTTCTCATTCTTCAACTTGAAACTCGCAAGTCACTTCAGAGGAGACTTCCCTGGGCTCCCATTCCCTCCTACTATGCACTCTTTCGGCACTCTGTACTTCCCACATTAAGCATGTAATCCAGTTTGTAATTTGCTGTTTGTGTCATTCTTAGGTTATCCAGAGAATGTATCTTTTGTTTACCAATGTATGCTTAGCAGTTAGTGTCTAGAATATAGTAGTCACTCAAGAAGTGATTGCTAAAGCAACGTCTTCATTTAAGGTTTGCGTGCTCTTTCTGTTCTTTCAGGATACCCAATATGTGAGCAGAAAACTTGTGCCAATGGAGCCTGCTATAACACCAGTCAGAAGTGTGATGGGGAAACGGATTGCAGAGACGCCTCTGATGAACTCAACTGCAGTAAGTAATATGGTGAAGCTGGTTTATACTGGCCAGTTATGCACATTTCCAAGTTTAGGTTCAGTGAATTCATGTTGGTAGCTTGAAGTCAGCCACGGTGGAGTATTTATACCATGGAAATTGGCAGATACTACAGGTGAGGACTTTTATGTTCCTGGAGAACTGGTTATTAAACATTTACCAGAACACTACTGCATAGTAAGAATCTCTCTTTAAACTTGAGACAGAATCTTCCTATGAAATTAAGTGGCTACAGTGGAATTGAAATTCTCTCTTTTCTTTCCCTTCTTAACCTTGTGTCCCAGCTCACCGATGCTTGCGCAGTGAGTTTCAGTGTGACAGTGGGGAGTGCATTTATAAAACCTACGTCTGCGACCATGACCTTGACTGTGAAGATGGCAGTGATGAACGTTCTTGCAGTACGGTGATTTCCTTACGTTGGGTCATGCTGTTAGGAGTGTTTTTGTGTTTTTTCTTTTTTCTCCCTACCAATGTGCTACTTTTTTTAAATCACAGAGTCACTATGTCTGATGGCAAAGGGAGCCAGACTGTCATTTAGGGCCCATGGCATGAGCCTCAGCAGTGTTGCTGAACTTGGACTTCTTTAATTTCCAAGGATCTGTGTAGAGTTGAAGGGTTGCTGATGGACAGTTTGCATTCTTTCCTTAGGCTACAAAGATACAGAGTGTATTGTATCACTGGACTCTCAAATTACTCATATCTCAGGAATGGGTCTAATAACCTTCACAGAGTGAGAGAAGGGCTTAGAAAGGGAGACAAGGTCCCTAATAATAACGGCCCTAACTCTCCTCTTTACTTTGAAATTCTTACCACATTAAAATCACGAGTCGGGAAAGTTTCAGTATGGTTGCAGGTGGCTTTTTTTTTTTTTTTTTTTGCGGTGTGCGGGCCTCTCACTGTTGTGGCCTCTCCTGTTGCGGAGCACAGGCTCCGGACGCGCAGGCTCAGCGGCCATGGCTCACGGGCCCAGCCGCTCCACGGCATGTGGGATCTTCCCAGACCGGGGCATGAACCCGTGTCCCCTGCATCGGCAGGCGGACTCTCAACCACTGCGCCACCAGGGAAGCCCCGCAGGTGGCTTTTGTTACCTCCACATTTTCACTCTGACCCTCCTTTTCTTTCCATGATATTGCCTGCAATGCACACGAACGCTCTCATTGTTGCCACCTCCGGACTCATTTTATTAGAATATGAAATCTCCATGAGAGAGTTTTATAAATTCCAATAAATTGACAGGTGTTTTTTTTTTTTTTTTTTCTGGTGGTCACTTATTTACCAGAATGAAGGATTTTCTACACACCCATTTTGATTGGTGGGTAACCATGCCTTAGAAGTTGTTAAATATTTTCAGTATCACTCTAATTTTCTGTGAGCCATGCCTGATTTCTTTTCTGGCGCCTGTGCTTGTTTCAGGGACTGTATTGAGAAGAATGTGACATCATGGAAGGAGTTACTCAGAATCATTAGGTCCTAGATAGCAATGACTGTGCTTGTGGTCAAGTAAGAGAATGTTGGCCATTGGCATGTCTATAGCATCTTTGTCAGTCTGTGTTCTCTGTTCTGTGACAACATATAACATAACTGTCTTGTTTTTAATCTTGATGCATCTGAGTTCATGTCCTGGACCCAAAGCTGCTGTTTTCTTCTCCTCCTTCTCCTCTTCTTTCTCCTTCTCTTCCTCCTCTTTTTCATTTTTGTCAAGATAGTTAAGGAACTAAACGGGCACAGAAATTTCAGTTTCTAAGAGCTCAGTTTAGGTGGCAAGATGAGCACTTTGATTTTTCCTGAGTGGTTTGTATCTTTGGAGTGCAGCTGTCATTTTCTTCCAGGTTCTTATCAGACCTGCAAAGGTAACGAATTCACTTGCCCCAACGGCTTCTGCATTAATCAAAATTGGGTTTGTGATGGAGAAGGTGACTGTGTAGATAATGCCGATGAAGACGGATGCGGTAAGGAGGGGAAGAGCTTCTGATTGGAAAGTGTTTTCTTAAAGTGTTTTCCAGAACTTGTTTTTCCTACTTTCCTTGTTACAAATTATCTGTGTGACATGCAAGTTTCTGGATTGGCTGGGCTTAAGGGGAATTAGTGGATGGGGAGGAAAGAGGTGATTCCACTAGCTTTTCCTAAAAAGACCCCAAACTCAAATATAACATAAATTATAATCCTTTCCTGCCAATACTAAGGCCAAATAGGTAGGACAGTCTCTCCCCTGTCTATAGCCCTATCCAAGGTTTTCCCTTTAAGACTCTTATTTTATTTTATTTTTTTTTTGCGGTACGCGGGCCTCTCACTGTTGTGGCCTCTCCCGCTGTGGAGCACAGGCTCCGGACGCGCAGGCTCAGCGGCCATGACTCACGGGCCCAGCCGCTCCGCGGCATGTGGGATCTTCCCGGACCGGGGCATGAACCCGTGTCCCCTGTATCGGCAGGCGGACTCTCAACCACTGCGCCACCAGGGAAGCCCAAGACTCTTATTTTAATTAGATGTATCTATATAAAAATAAGTAGGCTGGGGAAGGAGGGAAAATGTTATTTGTCTCAAGACCTTATAACCTTGAAAAATGACTTAGAGCTGGAGATTGTTAGTTGTGGGAAAGGCCACTCTCCAGGGAAGTGAGAAGGAGATTGTCAGTGATATTTGCCCCCTTCACCATGCTGTTATCATCAGCAGTAGTACCTCCAAGAGTTCAGAAGTTGCTGACACCATGAATAAAGCACGTCACCTTTGTGGGTCTAGCCCCAGGTATTGGGTTGGCCAAAAAGTTCGTTCAGCTTTTTCTGTAAGATTTTTATATTAAGAATGATGCTTGTTCTGGGAACATCCATTTGTTTCATGTTTCAGTGATCCAAGAAGTTGTTTTCCTACATTTGGGTGTTTCTTACACTGTTGACATTTCACTAAAGAAACGAAACAAAAACTGAACAACTCAAAATGACACACACACACACATAAAAACAAACATAGGAATCCTGGCATTACCTTGATAGCCCTATAGTTCTATTGTTCATGATTTAATTAACTAAGTGTTCTCCTATGGATTATTCATCTAGTTTGTTGATAATTCAGGCCCATTTCTGCTTCCTCCTCTTATCTGGCTGGGAGTTGCTTCCCCTAGAAAGAGTGGAACTTAATGCCATTTGCCACTGCTTAGCATCTCAATAAAAGGTCAGTCATAGAGTTAGAAACTACTAGTTTACTGTGAAATATAGGTCATTTGTAGACTTCTTGTCTACCTGATCTCTATCCTCTCTTAACCATGTATTGAAAAAGAGTTGGCTCTGCCTCTAATGTGACCTGTAGTAACTCTCTTTTTTCCCCACAGAAAGCAGAATTAACCGTACTTATGAATGTTACCCAAATGAATGGGCTTGTCCAAAGTCTGGAAAATGCATCCCAATTACTAAAGTTTGTGATGGGACTTCAGATTGTCCGGAAGGAGAAGATGAAAGCAATATCACTGTAGGACAACACTGTGGTGAGTATGGAAATGTATCTGGGCATCTTTCAGGTAAAGGTGTGTCTGTTTCTCTATAACAGATTGCCAAATACAGAGACTGTCAGTTGGTGTTTGCAGAACGAACAGTCCCACGACTTAGTGGCTTTAACCAGCGAACATTTATTATTTCTCACAGTTCTGTGGGTTGGCTAGCTCACTCACATCTCAGGATGCTGCAGTAAAAGCATGGCTAGTCCAGGCTTGTTTGCATGGTGGTGGAAAGGGCAAACCCCAGTGTACAAGCTCTTTTTTTTTTTTTTTTTTTTTTTTCTCTATACGTGGGCCTCTCACTGCTGTGGCCTCTCCCGTTGCGGAGCACAGGCTCCGGACGCGCAGGCTCAGCGGCCATGGCTCACAGGCGCAGCCGTTCCGCGGCATGTGGGTTCTTCCTGGACCGGGGCACGAACCTGTGTCCCCTGCATTGACAGGCAGACTCTCAACCACTGCGCCACCAGGGAAGCCCTACAAACTCTTTTAAGCCTCTGCTTATGTCATGTTTGCCGAGTGTTCTATTGGCCAAAACAAGTCACAGCAAACCCAGATTCAATGGATTGAAGAAATAGACTCCATCTCTTGATGGGAGGAGCTTAAAAATATTTGTGACTCCCCTCTCCCCCTTCCGAGGAAGAATGGATTTAATGGTAATTACGATGACTCTAAAGTGTTCTGGAGATTTTACTCCCTGGCTTATACCTATGGAAAAAGTGTTGTCTGGATATACTCCAAGAAGCTTCTGGTTTCAGGGATATGTACTTTTGAGTCAGTGTTTCTTTTTTCCCCCTGTGGCTGTAGAATATTTCCCCACCATCAACCATCAATTCTGTGGACAACTGACTTTCCTGTAAGAAAATATAATTCATGACCTTGATTTTATCAATAGCACTCTCTCTAAATTATCTAGTAGTTGCCTAGCAGTGGCCATTAACTATAACCCTAAAGTTTTGGGGATTTTTTTCCCTGGAAAAAAGAGACTTCTATGGCTTCTTTTTGGCATTTCATTTGGGGACCCTTTTAAATAGTCATAGTACAAAAGTTAGAAAACTAAAATTAACAGAAAAATATAGTCACCTGAAATTCCACCACTTGAAGCTAGCCATGATTAATTAACTTTTTAGTGTTAAAAGTTAAGAGTTTAGTGTTTAGTGTCCAGTGACTTGGGAATTCTTAGGAATTTCCTTCTATGATGTTGACACAAAGATAGACTTATGACCAGATTTTTCCATAAACAGCACTTCTGATGGATTTGCTTACACTTAGTTACAACTTTTTAAAAATATGTGCTGAGCTTTTTAAAATTATTATTATTAATTTTTTTAACATCTTTATTGGAGTATAATTGCTTTACAATGGTATGTTAGTTTCTACTTCATAACAAAGTGAATCAGCTATACGTATACCTATATCTCCATATCTCCTCCCGAGCTTTTTCTTGCATTGTATTGCAGGAAGGCTTGAATGGTGACAGATTTCCTGTGGCTGCTGCATGCTTACTGAGCTTTTATTTTTGAAAGAAGAAGTTCTTACTTCTTGTAAATCAGCCTTGTCCAGAGGTCACCGTTCATTTCACCAAGTGTTTTTCTCTGTTTAGATGTGGATTTGTGTCCGTTCTTAGGCTGTGAGTACCAATGCCACAAGTCACCAGCCGGAGGGATGTGTTACTGTCCCTCAGGTTTTATTGTCAACGAAAATAGCACCCATAACTGTGTCGGTAAGTGACAGGTGGGAGGGCCTGGTCTTTCATCACGGTGCTTGTGCCATTGGTGGGATCCATGCCCTCTAACATCACGGAGTTTGTACTTGTGGATAGGAATGTCTATTAACAAAGAGCAACACAGTCCTCACCGAAAACATGACAGTATGAAGTTTTAACTCTGAGAAGCTTTTGTGAGGCACCCAAGGCGAAAGAGTGGTTGTGTGATGAGTGAGTTGACTAGCTATGTGTATATCTTTCTACCACCCGATGATGGAGGTAGTCTTTTGGTGTTTTGTGTATTTGTGTTTTATGTACTTGGAAGCAGAAATGATATGGCCATACTTGTTAAATACAGTTAGCCCTCCCTATCCGTGAATTCCACAACTTCGGATTCAAATCAACTGGGGATTAAAAAAAAAAAAAAAAAAAGGCGGAAAGTTCCAAAAAGCAAAACTTGAACTTTCTGTGTGCAGGCAACTATTTATATAGCACTTAAATTGTATTTATAACTATTTACATAGCATTTACATTGTATTGATATTAGGCATTATAAGTAATCTAGAGATGATTTAAAGTATATAGGAGGATGTGCCTAGGTTATATGTAAACACTACACCATTTAATATAAGGGACTTGACCATCTTTGGATTTTGGTATCCTGGGGGGTCCTGGAACCGACCCCCGTAGAATGCCAAGGGTTGACTGTACTGAAATACTTCCATGTAGTTGGTAAATAGCTGCTGTCTTGAATCCATCAAGTACCTTACCCTGCTCCTCTGGCCTCTTCCCAGGATGTCCAAACCTCCCCAGGTTCCAGGAACTAAAGAGTGGTCACCCAACACAACAGAGGGTCACCAGGTCACTGATCCACTGACCACACTGGCCAGTCAGTGCCCATGCTGTGCTGGTTGTTAATCCCATTGATTTTCGAAGCTAATACTAAAGAAGAACAAACTCTATCATGTTATTTCCATCCAGTGGCTGGCATTGAATTAGACACCAGTGCACTAAATATTTCTGACATCTTTCCTATCTGAAAGATAAGAATGATTTCTCCTACTGGGAAAGTTTTGATTTTGATGTAAGCCAGCTTTGCACCCCACTGTGATTAGGAAGGGGTTCTTATGATGGGAGAATTAGACATGGCCAAGTATCATCAATTTTCAGTTTTTTAGGGTTTGAACAATGAATTTTTAATGCTCTGATTTCTTTTTCCTTCTTTCTAACTTTTGTTATGTGAACAACAGACATACTAGCAGAAAGTGACCACAGGGGTTTTTACTGGTGTTGGGAAAAGGCATCTGGAAGGCAACTGGAACAATTCATTACTATGAAGTATTCATCTATGGATCTTCAAAAGATAGATGATTCAGAATTTCACCAGGATATCTGTGTTCTTTTGATACTCCGTAGAAATTTGAGATTCTTTAGGGTTTTTTGGATGAAAACAAACATGGCACACGTACGAAATACTTTTAGAAAAGTGTTTCTTCTGAAATAATTTCTAAAATATTAATATAATTTGGCCCAAAATACTGAATTTGGATAAACTTAATGAAGTTATTCAGTCTTTAGTCTCAGCTCATGGCTTCCAACTTAATTATGGTGGATCTTAATAATTTCCTCATAGTCAGAAAAAATTTTAATGTCAGAAAGACTCTGGGGGGTTCCCTGGTGGTCCAGTGGTTAGGTCTCTGTTTCACGGCTGAGGGCCTGGGTTCGATCCCTGGTCAGGGAACTAAGATCCCACAATCCATGTGGCACGGCCAAAAAAGAAAAGAAAAGAAAAAAGAAAAAAAGAAAGACTCTGGTTTACAAACTCTTGACAAAGTCTATTCCTCAGTGTTACTGAGAACTATTGTAATGGGGCTTGCTCATTTACCTGTTGTATGCCAAGATTTTTATATCCGGTAAAGCAATCCAGTTGAGGTTGTTCTTGTGGTGTTCAAAGTAGGTAATTTTAGATTTCTAATATCAGGACCATGTCCCAAAGTTTGCCCTGGATCTGATTGCTCCTCTTAAGTAACTCTATTCGACAAGACATGTTAAGATTAAATGCTTTATGCAAATCAGCCTGAGAGATCCTGAAGACTCAGAACTTTGAACTATTGAAGAAAGCCCCCAAATTTCTAATCGTCTCAAAACGTTTTATAAATAAAACATTTATGATCTGCAGTGACCATTAAGTGATATTATAGGACACTTTTTGTGTTTTATTATTATCATTATCATTATTGTAACACTGCAGATGCATTCAAGTCATTTAAAAAGACTTTTCACACAAATGTCCTCATTTGTTAGGTGGTTTTCTGACTTTGGAACCCCTGCTTATGCTTCCTGGCATCACTGCGAGGGCTGCATCCCTTTTTTCTCAGAGTGGTGCTCATCTGTAGGTATAAGGCTGCTCGTGTGTTTTTGCCAAATGTCAGGCTTCTCCACCCCCTTTACTGCCACCCAGCTGCCAATCCGATTTCCAGTCTCTTAGTTTTCTAGACCTCTCTGCTTTCTCTTAGTAGAAAAGGAATTCCAGTAGAGATACCAGAAGCCATGTTCTCAGTATTACACTAGCTTTTCTGTTTTTCCTCTCAGCCCCAAAGAGGAGTTAGGCAAACGCACCCTTTGCCTCTGAGTTTTGAAGCTTGGTTAACAGTGATTTCACATTTCTTTCAAAGAAGACTATATTTTGCCCTCTTTGTAAAGAGAACTCATTAGTTTCAATACATGACACGACGAAACCAGTTACACTTGTTTCAGCTGAGCTTTTAGGGGAAATGTTTAGGTCTGCTCTTTCAAGCGTTTCAAGTCTTTCAAGTTCAGTGAATACTCTCTTTATGGCTGTAATCCTCTGCATGGCTGACTCATCACAGAGGCTTCAGGTGTTGGAAACCTATACAACATTTACCATCTTAGATCTGGCTCCCCGGTGAATGCCTCAGTGGTCATCAAGAATAAAATGGAATAATCCTGACAAGAAATTTTTTTGTCCTTCCGTTCGTCTGCTCCTGGTAGCCTTGCCCTGGCAGCGGAGCCTCTGAGGCATGCTGCCGGAGCAGTTTACGGGGGTGATTGTTTCTTATTGACAGGACATGCTGTTTGTTGAGGGAATGACATCGTGGTGCAGAGTTAGAGCAGGAAGGTCATTCAGCATGGTGGGATTTCACACAGCCAGGTGGATCAGAGGGTGTCCAAGGGGGTCTATGCTAAAAAAACATTTTTTTGAATTACTTTCAAAGCAGTATTTGTTGGTAGGCGGGGACAAAGAATAAAAAGGAAAGTAGATCAAGGTAATGGGCTGGAGTATTGTAAAGCAGCATTTTAGTGTTTTTTATAGTTTCTGCTACCTTTTCTAGTCTCTTGAAAACCTCAGGTGTCCTTTCATTTTTCTTGTCTTCCCTTTGGCTGACAATGGATATTAATTAGGCTTCATTCTTCTTCATAATGGAGAATAGAATCTTATTCAGTCATTAAAATTGACAGTGTTTATACACTTATTTAAACCTGTAAAGTATTTGTAGCCCAGGTGATAGGAAGGGCATTTGCACCCAAGAATTCCTAGTTATGACTTCACCCTCTTTTTGACATGAGAACTGCTCCCAGGGTGACTCCAGACCCTTAGACATAGTCATAGTGTCTTGCATTCAAAATGAGGTCATGACACCCTGGGAGTTTGAGGGCGAATGTCCTGTACTTTTATTCCTGCTGAAGCGAAGCCTCACGTGGTGCTTTCTTAGGGCTGAGGCGAGGGCGCAGGAGACATAGATCAAATGTGGGCCTTTTATTTTTACCCACATGTCCTTTTATCTTGTCATGTCCAAATTGGATTAATTTTTTCTTCGTCACGGTCCTTGGAATGAAAGATATGCTGGTCAATGTTTTGTTATACTTGGTCTGGAGGGTAAATGGGAACTGTTATCTTGATCCCAGGACTTTCTTGGTCTTTCTTGCTGGGGAGTCACGAGATGGTGGGCCATCCAGCAGGTGTGGTAGAACTCAACTCACAACTCTGCAACTGTGATCGGATCCTAGAAATTCTGGAGAATCCTAGACCCGAGGGTCTCAGGAATTATAATTTACTTGAGAATTTCCTGAAGCCCTGGGGGGTGGGAACATTGTTGGTTTAGGCTGTGGAGGTCATTCTCCAAGGGAAGAGAGCAGGGTGAAGGAGGGTGAAGAGTGGATGTGAACTTGGGGGGTCAAATGAAATATTTGGCACCGGTGGACCAAAGATAGACAATTTCTGTGCCCCTTAAGCTTTATAATCTTTGAGAAAGACACTTTCTTTCCCCCGCATACTGTATTGTTTATATGTCAATTATATTGAAACTCTTTTTACACGGTAGAACTGAGACTGTTATGGCATTGAACAGAGCTCTATTGTGTTATGGATATTCAATAAGCGCTTATTAAATGAATGAATAATGCTAATGAATAATCAGAAGAGAATATATTTTTCATGTCTTAAAAATGATTTTAATTTTGATTACGATTTTTGACATCAGAGGAAAGGCAGCTGGGTAAACAGACCTTTGCAGATACTTTATTGCAGGCACAGATTTGTGTCTTACTGAGCCACTGGATATAAGGCAGTTCTTTCTGCAGTGATGGAAATGTCTGTGTCTTCCAGTATGGTAAACACTAATCATATGTAGCATTTGAAAGGTGGCAAGTGTGACTTGGAAATTGAATCATTAAATTTATTTTATTTTAGTTAATCTAAATATAAATTTGAGAAGCTGCAGAGGGCAGTGGCTACCATATTGGAAAGCACAGTTTTAAAGGGATGCATTTACCCTAAAAGTCAGATATTTTGTAAACCAACATTAACAAATGAAATGCAAAGGCAATGTGTCCAAGCAGTGTTGTGCATCACCTGCAAAGTTATCCTTTACATAGATTTGAAAAAACCTTGGGTTTTCCCTAGTATGATGATGCCTATTTTTTTCCCCCTAGAGGGTACTTACTTAGGCAGGGGCATCACCATATTCCTGTATAGCTTGTCCAAGATTTTTTTCAGAAATGCTGTTAAACATGATTACAAACGGTTATTTCCTATATGGTAGATTTTGATGATTGCCAGATGTGGGGAGTTTGTGACCAGATATGTGAAGACCGAATTGGCCATCACCAGTGCCACTGTGTAGACGGGTATATCTTGGAGCACCAGCAGCGCTGTAAAGCTAATTCTTCTTGTGAGTAAATTAAAGACACTTGTGTTTCTGAACAGTAAACTTCTGATGACTATCCTCTTTCCATAGCAGATGACAAAAGAAATATCAGCATTGATGCGGATGGCAAGGTTTTATTACCACAAATCAGGAGTGGCTCCTGCTGTTGGAAGAATAGGTCAACATTAATTTCATACTTTGGTTATTAGGGACCAACTTGTGGATTAACAGGGTTTTTTTTGTTTTTTTAAAATTTTTATTGGTTGCTTGTTCACTTTGGGACTGGAATATTATGTCATCTATCACATAAATGTTATGAGTACATTTGACCTACTTTTAATTACTGTACTACCATATGGTGACGAGTACCAATAGGTATTGTTTGTGCAAAATTTAGAAGTGGTTCAAAATGGACCTGCTAAATTTGGATTAGTTTGTGAAAATGCCCTCATTCTAACAGTACTGTGGCAGAGAAAAGTCATGAAAATTTGTTTTAAAAAATTGGGCCTCCCAAAGCATTTTTGTCACCATGGATTTCTGGGTAATAAGATCTTTACTCTTTTTTTCCAATTGTTTTTTTCACACCTGTTTAAGGTGCCTTTGGGGGCTTTCTGAAACTTATCTGCACACATGATCTATGAATTGACCATTTTCTAGTTGTTTTTGTGTTGAAATACTGATATGCTGTGGACGAACTTTTAGATTTTTACAACTGATTTTTACCATTTATTTATTTTTGAATAGATATTTTACTCATTTTCAAAAATTTAAAATTATTTAGAAGATATATGACATCCCCCCACCATCTCTGTTCCCCTCTGCCTAGTTTCCCACTTCTCCTCTCCTATGGATAATCACTGTTTATTTTAATCCTAGAGATTGTTAAATGCATAAATAAGAATATACAAATATAGACACAACCCTATTTTTACATATATGGTGGTAAACTATACATACAGTTCTTCATCTTCCTAATGTTGCATACTATATTTTCAAGGGCTTTCCATATCAACACAGACAGCTTTTTTTCATTTTTTAAAAAATTTTGTTGTATTTTTAAATTGAATTATAGTTGATTTCCAGTGTTCCAGGTGTACAGTTTTTTTTTAATAGTGGCAAAATCCATTTTTTTGGTTGTATATAATTTATTTAACTAGTCCTTTACTTATGGACTTTTATATTATTTCTTACCCTCTGATATTGCAAACAAGACTTCAGTGAATAACCTTATTCATTTTGCATTCTTGTGAGTGTACGGGTATAGCAAATTTGGATCCACCATTGCCATGTTTTTCACAGAGTGGTTTCCCACTAATCCTTAAAATGTGTTTTGTGTTTTACACAATCTAAGGTTGCACCTGGGGTAAGGTGCCCACATCATCAAAGATTCTCGATGATACGTCAGTGTCATTGAACTAGCAATCAGGACATTCGAGTTCTTGGCAGACTCTGTTCCTAACTTACGGTGATTTTGGACATTTCATTAAGCCTCTTTGTGCCTCAATTTGCCCATCTGGAAAATGGATAGAATGACATATATGTGTGCCTCAGAAGGTTTAAAACCAAATAAGAAAACATAGTTGTAAGTTGCTTCATCATCTTTGTTCACTTGAAAGACTGATAATACCTTCCTTCTTCACATTTAGTTGGTGAGGCCTCTGTGATCTTCTCCAATGGTCGGGATTTGCTAAGGGGTGATATTCATGGAAACACCTTTGAGATCCTGGTAGAATCTCAACATCGTGGATCGGCTGTGGGTGTGGATTTTCACTATCACCTACACAGAGTCTTTTGGACTGACATTGTACAAGATAAGGTAAATAGAAATTTCTGGAGTGTAGCTTGGGAGCTGATAGAACTCCAAGCACAAAGTGTTGATAGCTTTTCATTTTTAGGGGAGTAGAGGGGAAAGTTCCTTTGTTTTCTAACAAAAAAGGCCCTTGAGATATTTTATGTTAATCAGCACCTTTTACAGCTATAGTATTACATGTGACCTATTAAACAAAGCACTCTATTATATGGATTAGCCTTGAGCAACTTTTAATTTTATTCGAAATGGAGTCCAAAAGCCTAATTAAAAGAAATAGTAGACATTCTTTCAAAACTGGGTAGATATTTGGTAGTAATTTTTGAAACTTGATCATTTAAAATGTAAAAAGTATTCTGCTTTCCTGTATGATAAAAATCAGATTTTTACCTGCATCTTCTAAATGGAACAGTAATTGAGGATTGGGTAACAAATATTGACAGTATTTTGTTTAACAGCCAAAATTGCATTATGCTCTCTTATTTGGAAAGTGTGATGGATCTGATTTCAACTTTGAGTAATGCAACGGAGATTGTTAAAACATAAATTTTAGAGACTCCTAAAGAGTTATGGAGTTTTATTTCTTCCCTTACATTTCCTTGTACCATTAATAAAATTTTAATTCAATTAACTGATAATTTGCATAAAATTTCTAAAGTTGAGACTTCGGATTATAAGCAGGTCTGATTTAATGACTGCTAGAAATCAAAACAAACCACTACCACCTTCTCCACCAAGAAATCCACATTGAATTAAACTTTCTCTAACTACGAAGAATTAGAATTGCAGGCTTTTTTTTGTAAACCCAACTTTTTATATATGCCTCATATGCTTTCAAAGAAACTCCCTGCCCCCAGTAACCCGTGATGTAAAATAACAAGTCTCCAGTGAATTCTTTTTTTTTTTAATAGATCTTTATTGGAGTATAATTGCTTCACAATACTGTGTTAGTTTCTGTTGTACATCAAAGTGAATCAGCCATATGCATACATATGTCCCCATATCCCCTCCCTCCTGAGCTTCCCTCCCATCCTCCCTATCCCACCCCTCTAGGTCATCGCAAAGCACCGAGCTGATCTCCCTGTGCTATGCTGCTGCTTCCCACTAGCTAACTATTTTATATTCGGTAGTGTATATATGTCCATGCCACTCTCACTTTGCCCCAGCTTCCCCCTCCCACCCCGTGTCCTCAAGTCCATTCTCTATGTCTACATCTTTACTCCTGCCATGCAACTAGGTTCATCAGTACCATTTTTTAGTTTTTTTTTTTAGATTCCATATATATGTGTTAGCATAGAGTATTTGTTTTTCTCTTTTTGACTTACTTCACTCTGCATGACAGACTCTAGGTCCATCCACCTCACTACAAATAACTCAATTACGTTTCTTTTTATGGCTGAGTAATATTCCATTGTATATATGAGCCACATCTTCTTTATCCATTCATCTGTCGATGGACACTTAGGTTGCTTCCATGTCCTGGCTATTGTAAATAGAGCTGCAATGAACATTGTGATACATGTCTCGTTTTGAATTATGGTTTTCTCAGGGTATATGCCCAGTAGTGGGATTCCTGGGTCATATGGTAGTTCTATTTTTAGTTTTTTAAGGAACCTCCGTACTCTTTTCCATAGTGGTTGTATCAATTTACATTCCCACCAGCAGTGCAGGAGGGTTCCCTTTTCACCACACCCTTTCCAGCATTTACTGTTTCTAGCTTTTTTGATAATGGCCATTCTGACTGGCATGAGGTGATACCTCATTGCAGTTTTGATTTGCATTTCTCTAATAATTAGTGATGTTGTGCATCTTTTCATGTGCCTCTTGGCCATCTGTATGTCTTCCTTGGTGAAATGTCTATTTAGTTCTTCCACCCTTTTTTTTTTTTTTTTTTTTTTTTTTTTGCGGTACGCGGGCCTCTCACCGTTGTGGCCTCTCCCGTTGCGGAGCACAGGCTCCGGACGCACAGGCTCAGCGGCCATGGCTCACGGGCCCAACCGCTCCGTGGCACGTGGGATCCTCCCGGACCGGGGCACAAACCCGTGTCCCCTGCATCGGCAGGCGGACTCTCAACCACTGCACCACCAGGGAAGCCCTCTTCCACCCATTTTTAAATTGGATTGTTTGTTTTTTTGATATTGAGCTCCACAGACTGGCTGAATGGATACAAAAACAAGACCCATATGTATGCTGTCTACAACAGACTGACTTCAGACCTAGGGACACATACAGACTGAAAGTGAAGGGATGGAAAAAAATATTCCATGAAAATGGAAATCAAAAGAAAGCTGGAGTAGCAATACTCGTATCAGATAAAATAGACTTTAAAATAAAGACTGTTACAAGAGATAAGGAGGGACACTACATAATGATCAAGGGATCAATCCAAGAAGAAGATATAACAATTATAAATGTTTATGCACCCAACATAGGAACACCTCAATACATAAGGCAAATGCTAACAACTGTGAAAGGGAAAATTGACAGTAACACAATAATAGTAGGGGACTTTAACACCCCACTTACACCAATGGACAGATCATCCAAACAGAAAGTAAATAAGGAAACACAAGCTTTAAATGACACAATAGACCAGATAGACTTAACTGATATTTTTAGAACATTCCACCCAAAAGTGGAAGAATACACTTTCTTCTCAAGTGCACACGGAACATTCTCCAGGATAGAGTCCATCTTGGGTCACAAATCAAGCCTCGGAAAATTTAAGAAAATTGAAATTGTATCAAGCATCTTCTCTGACCACAACGCTATGAGATTGGAAATCAGTTACAGGAAAAAAACTGTAAAAAACACAAACACGTGGAGGCTAAACAGTGTGCTACTAAATCACCAAGAGATCACTGAAGAAATCAAAGAAGAAATAAAAAAATAAATAGAAACAAATGACAATGAAAACACGATGACCCAAAACCTATGGGATGCAGCAAAAGCAGTTCTAAGGAGGAAGCTTACAGCAATTTAATCTCACCTCAAGAAACAAGAAAAATCTCAAATAAACAATCTGACCCTACACTTAAAACAACTAGAGAAAGAAGAACAAACAAAACCCAAAGTCAGTAGAAGGAAAGAAATCATAAAGATCAGAGCAGAAATAAATAGAAACGAAGAAAACAATAGCAAAGATCAATAAAACTAAAAGCTGGTTCTTTGAGAAGATAAACAAAATTGATAAACCCTTAGCCAGACTCATCAAGGAAGAAAGGGAGAGGATGCACATCAATAAAATTAGAAATGAAAAAGGAGAGATCACAACTGACACCGCAGAAATACAAAAGATTATGAGACTACTACAAACAACTATATGCCAATAAAATGGACAACCACAAAGAAATGGACAAATTCTTGGAAAGGTACAATTTTCCAAGACTGAGCCAGGAAGAATTACAAAATAAATAAACAGACCTATCACAGGTAATGAAATTGAAACCATAATTAAAAATCTTCCAACAAACAAAAGTCCAGGACCACATGGCTTCACAGGAGAATTCTATCAAACATTTAGAGAAGAGCTAACACTGATCCATCTCAAACTCTTCCAAAAAATTGCAGAGGGAGAAACACTCCCAAATTCATTGTATGAAGCCATGATCACCCTGATACCAAAACCAGAAAAAGACATCACAAAAAAAGAAAATTATAGACCAATATCACTGATGAACATAGATGCAAAAATCCTGAACAAAATACTAGCAAACAGAATCCAACAGCACATTAAAAGGATTGTACACCGTGATCAAGTGGGGTTTATTCCAGGAATGCAAGGATTCTTCAATATACGCAAATGAATCCATGTGATACACCATATTAACAAATTGAAGAAGAAAAACCATATGATCACCTCAACAGGTGCAGAGAAAGCTTTTGACAAAATTCAACACCCATTTATGATAAAAACTCTCCAGAAAATGGGCATAGAGGGAAACTACCTCAACATAAGAAAGGCCATATATGAATTCTTTTTTTTTTAAATCCAAATGACTGATTTGTGCAACAAAGATAGGTCCCTGGAATGAAGTATAGGAAAACTGCTCCCAGTGAATTATGCTTAAGAAGTGTAATAATTTTGGTTTTTCTTTCAGGTTTTTTCAGTTGACATTAATGGTTTAGATATCCAAGAAGTTCTCAATGTTTCTGTTGAAGACCCAGAGAATCTGGCTGTGGACTGGGTAAATAATAAACTTTATGTTGTAGAGACCAATGTCAACTGCATAGATATGGTAAATTTGGATGGAAGCCAACGGATTACCATTATAAGTGAACATTTGGGACATCCTAGAGGAATTGCCGTGGACCCAACTGTTGGGTAAGTTATGTGAAAACATACTGATTCCAGCATTTTTGGAGTTTTATTTCTCCCCCTGTACACAAAACATCCATTGGCATAATTGAAGGTTAATCCTGACTTCTTTTAGGTTCTGTACTCTAGAATCCATGTTTATTTCATATCTCTTTTCATAGAAGCTTTAAAGGAGTTGGCTAGATATAATCCAATTTGAGGATATGCAGTCCAAACACACCTACTGGTGTCCTAAAAATATGTGATATTTTGGGGGTATGAGTTCTATTCTTAGTGTTTGCCACATTCTCCTGGCTGAGAAATTGGATTCTGTTTTCTGACTTTAATAGTATTGTCACAACTAAACCATTATTAACATGATCACTCTAACGTAAGTTGTAAAGTTGTTTTAAAGGGGATAGATTTGAAACCACTAGGTGGCGTTGCGAGGGGCTCTGAATATTCTTTATGTCTCAGCGCAGAGAGAATTCAGCGAGAGGCAAAGTGATAGATAAGAAGTGATTTATTAGAATAGGATGCTTGTGAGGCTTACAAGCGGGCAGGCGAGTGTCGTGTTGCCCCGAGCACTTAGCGGGTTACATTTTTATAATCAAAGGAAGAGAGGGGAGGGGGAGAAGACCACCTTCTTTTTCATTCTTTGAGTCTTCCATCATTAACTCCTCCTATATGTTGGACGGGGGAGTTTTTGAACCTACATGGTGTCTCCGGGACTGTCACAGCACTATGGAGAAATTATTTCAGGTCTCAGTACAATGAGGGTCTTTCACTTTGAAATATCACCTTTCCATAAGTTATTGTTTTTGCATGTGTGCAAAGAGAATGTCCTAGGGGTCATTCACTTGTTGACATCACTGGGCAGATTGTAGACCTTATTTTCCACTGTTGTTTTATTGTTTTGGGGCGTGTCTCATGCTTCTGTTGCATGGTTTTGTTGGTAAGCAAGCCAGCCTGGCTTTGATGCTAAGCGACTTGCTCTGCTTTATGAGTCAAGCAAGCCCACATTGTTTCAGGATTTTTCCATTACTTTCTTGAGTGATCATTAACTTACTGTGGTCTCCCAAAGCCCCCTAAAGTTCCCTCTCTATCTGCAATCCCCTAATGTGGTTTCTAAGCTAACTATTTGATTACCCTACTCTATCCCCTATCAGATCTATCCCTTTTAGTGATTTCTTGTTAGAGACTGGGCTTGAGATGTCAGTGTTAACACCTCATCACAAGTTGTTCAACTGTGAATCAGTCCAGCAAGGGTGATAATGCTTACTTTCCTCCAGGTGTAAATTAAAATTTTCCTGATCTTCACATTTGAGGCCAGTTATGGGAGACTAACTTTCTCCTAGATTTTCACAGCTGGGTCTTAGGAGCCTTGGATGAACTTGAGGCTACTTAAGTGTTGGTGAATGGTGATTATTCATTTCTATTTCATAATTTCAGCTGTCCTTCCTTGAAAATGATGTATATGTTCTCTAGACTATGCCTTAGAGTGAGGAATTAAGGAGGGAAATGGCTTGATAGTTTTTTCTTTTTTACAGCCTTTTTGCTGGCTGTAAAAAAGAGAAGTGAAGGATGGAGCCAGGGATCAGGGGAGAATATTAAGAAGGTAAGAAGGTAGATATGCATTTTTTTTTTTTTTTTTTTTTTTTTGCCTGCCAGTTAGTGCATTTTAATAGTTGCTATTTGGAGTTGTTGACTCTCCTGATTGGCCCTCACAATTTCTGATTTTTAATACTTTAAAATTTCTCTATTGTTTTAAACTCCCGTGGTTCTCTAATCAGCTAGAGGAAATTGCCATTGATCCAAACATACAATCTCAAAAAATATTTTCTAGGTAAACTTGTAAAATAACTGATTCTTTCATCTTTTGGTTTTCTTTTGTAGTTATTTATTTTTCTCAGACTGGCAGAGCTTTTCTGGGACACCTAAGATAGAAAGGGCTTTCATGGATGGCTCCAACCGTAAAGACTTGGTGACAAGAAAGCTGGGATGGCCTGCTGGGATAACCCTGGATTTGGTATCAAAGCGTGTTTACTGGGTTGACTCCCGGTTTGATTACGTTGAGACTGTAACTTATGATGGAATTCAAAGGTAAGAAGTATTTTTTTATATCTTTATAAGTTTTGGGGAAATACATAAAATTTATGGAGAGAGAAACTGAAGGACTAGAATTAAAAGATTGCTTTGTTGGTTGACATAACTTGAATGATCTTTGTGTTGGCATTGCACGTTGTGACCTGCTCTGAGTTTTAGCTTGTGTTCCATATTAACACTCATTAAATATTACCTACAGCATTTGTTCTTTGATTTCTCTTCTCCAAGCCCTCTCTCACTCCCAGATGAAGCACATTATTTTCATTAACTTCCGAGTCCATTTATTTGTTTGGGTCCCTTATGGTTTGTTTCCAAAGATCACTTTATCTTTTAGCTTTCTATCTTCCCTCCAGTAAATAAGTTTTTTTTAACATTATCTGGTGGGAATTAATTGGGTTTTATACTGCTCTTATATATATTTCAAATCTTAATGAGAAATTCTGACTTTACCTGATACACTTCAAAGACATTTAAACAATATTTGAACGCAGAGTATGGCATGCCTTTTTCCTTCATCTTAGTCAGATTAGAGCTCACTGTAAATTAATTAAATTGTTACCTATTTTAGATCCTCTTCTTTTGGTATTTTCAAAAACTGGTTAAAACATGGTCTTTAAATTTTGACCAAGAAAAATTACTCTAGCCAATTTGATTTTTCCAAATGATGTGATTTTATTGTTTTCTCAATGAAAAGAATATTCTAGTTTTGGTTTCTCCTTTGTCTCTATTTTGTAAGGATGGTATCACAGTTTGCCACTGGATTTTATATTCTTAGAACAATCTCTACTTGGTTAAATGAAGTGATTGGGTATTCAGGCTATGACGTATTGTCACTGAAACTGGTTCCCATAGTGAGGATAGGAATTAATTTAATGAAAAAATAATCATATAAGTCATATAAAAACAATTGAGAAATTGCCTAATTTTTTTTCACTTTCACGGTTGTTTTGGCATTAATTTTATAGTCTAAATATTTTTATGCTATGGTTAAAGTAAAACATAAAAATCAATGGAATTTCAGAAAGATTCGAGTGGTTTGCTGGCTTGGAGAAACATGGAGGAGATACTAGAACTCACGAGTACAGCTAAAATCATAAAGTCATTGCCTCTTGCTTTACCAGCAGGTGGCATTTAGATTTATGGAATTTATTATTATTATTATTTTTTTTGGGCTGCTTTGTGTCTTCATTGCTGTGTGTGGGCTTTCTCTAGTTGTGGCGAGCCGGGGCTACTTCTTTGTTGTGGTTCGTGGGCTTCTCATTGCGGTGGCTTCTCTTGTTGCAGAGCACGGGCTCTAGGCTTGCGGGTTTCAGTAGTCGTGGCACACAGGCTCAGCAGTTGTGGCACATGGGCTCAGTTGCTCCGCGGCATGTGGGATCTTCCTGCACCAGGGATCAAACCCGTGTCCCCTGCATTGGCAGGCGGATTCTTAACCACTGTGCCACCAGGGAAGTCTTCTAGACTTCTGGAATTTACTAAATGAAAAAAAAAAACCCATTAATTTTAATGTACCATGTCACTATTGAGTGTTTCAAAGTTTGCACTCACTTGCCATCTTGGGTTTCTTTGTTTTTTTCACGTGCAGTGTGATTCCCAGGGTTAGTATCTTCAAGTCTTTTCTTAAAGCTCTATTGTGCTCTTTAGTTTTTCAGGGCTGCTGAGATTTTTCTTTGAGGTCTTTCTCCTATGCCAAAAGAAAAGAGGTTTGTTCACGTACCATCCTCTACCTCACTTTACTTATGTGGCCTCAGTGAATTACTGTTTCTGTAGATGCAGTCATGGCAGCAGTATTGATTTCTTCCCCTTGCCTAGCACCTCTTACCTGTGTTGTCTTCCATTTTAGTGGCTCTGGGCACTCTGCCTCCACTACAAATATGCTCAGCTGACGGTTTCGTCAGGCAGAGGCATACCAGTGGTAGCCCTGCTTTTTCCCCTCCCTGGAGTGACATCAGGAATGAGTCTGTGTGTTTGCTGTGGGTTGAATTCTCCAGCTCACTGTCTTGCTCCCTAATTGCTGAGAAATGGTCAGTGGTGCAGCGTGGAGTAAGTGTTGAAGTTGTCTACCAGACTTCCAGTCCCTTGTTACACTCTTTCCCCTACAAATGTCAAAATGATATTTCACATCTTAGACCTTTTATATGTGGAGCAACCTTAAAAGAATGAAGAGCAGGTGGGAAAACAGTAATTTTTCAAAAGATCTAGAACAAGCAAAGACGGAGACTGGAATTTAAGTGCCAAGGCTCTTTTCGAAGAGACAATAGGAAAATCCTTCTAGCGAGTATAGACAGAAATACACCTGCGTCTTAAAATGTTATAGACAGAAATACACCTGCATCTTAAAATGTATCTTGACTATATATTTCTATATTTGTAGCAAGAAAGTTTTTAGCTTTTTAAGCATTTACGTGAACTAATTCCACCTTTTGTTTTTTTGGAACTAATTCCACCTTTAATCAAAATTGTATGCTATATATCTTTTGTAACAGGAAGACAGTAATTCATGGAGGCTCAAACATTCCTCATCCCTTTGCAATAAGTTTGTTTGAAGATCATGTGTTCTTTACCGATTGGACAAAGATGGCTGTAATGAAGGCAAACAAGTTCACGGAGACTGACCCACAACTGTACTACCGGTCTTCCCTGAGGCCTTTTGGAGTGACTGTTTACCATGCCCTCAGGCAGCCCTATGGTAGGCCCCTCAGCAGTGGAAAACCATGCTTGGTACTGGCCTTGGTAGAAAGGTTTTCTCAAGGTTCTCATGAGATTTGGGTGGCATTCTGAGATATATGATGGGTTATCTAGAGAGTTCAACCCTCTGAAATTGGCTTTGCAGATTGTTGGCATTCTGGAGAACTTGATGTATTTCAGAGTTAAAATGCCCAATCTACAAAGAACTTAGAGGTGTATTTAACAGATATTTATTCGCACCTGCAATATACAGATCCTGTCTACAGGCTGGAGAAAGAGCAGCAAACAAAGCAAACTAAAATACCCATCCTTATTCTACGGGAGGAATCTCCCAATTCAAACTTCTAATATTGCAGTCGAGGAAACTCGACTAAATGGTCATTTTAGGTAGTGTCAGAGCTTTTTTTTCCCTTCTTCTCTGTTGTATATTTATGACACCTGTTGTTTGGTTAGCATTGTTTCTGTCATAGGTCAGCTGGGTTTGGTTATCTCTCAGGCTGGTCACTTATCAAAGAAAAGAAATATTTTGATTCAGACACTGAATGTTATTTTATAGTACTTACGTTACTTATGTTGTTTTACAGTAAGTTTTGTTTGTTTCAAGGTTTTAAATTGACATGACTGTTTAGACTGTGTACACAGCTCCCTTCTGTATTTGCTCATGCATCAAAGAAAAGAAACACAATAAAATAGACTACATTGGAAGAAAGCTTAATATCAGTGAACGGTAATTCAGAGAAAGACAGATTTCACTTTAAAACTGTAATGCTAAATGATAGGTCTGGCTAGGATGGAGAGAGACTATAAAGTAATTAGGTTGATTAAAAAAACTCAAACCAACCAACCACTAAACTGATAGATTCAGATGACTACCCTTCAATGTCGTCATCCTAGGAAACAAATACTTCATTGGAAAATATATACTGTACCTGAAAGTATATACTGTATTAGAAAATACCTATTTGGAATAATCAGTTCATGAGCTACTAAATTCACATCTGCCCTTGACCAAAAATATTACCCAGTTTTATTATCTAAATTATTTCTATTATTTGCTTCAGAATTATACCTGCCTGTGTTTCTCAAAATTAATCTACCCGAGAAGGTGAAGAGACTATTTTAAAGAATAACTCAAAGGCTAAGAAGACAATTTCAAAAGCAGACATTTTTAGCTCTGACAGCCTTGTGTACAGTGAACTTCCTGATGTCATTGCTTTGAGAATGGTTTTTGGAAGTATAAACTGGTTTGTGTTTCGGACATGCAGGGTTTTGGAATGAGATCTGGATTTGAATTCTAGTTTAGCTATTTAACCACCGAATAATCTTGAGCAAGTTGTCTCACCTTTTGGAACTTTGGTTTCCTTTTTTGTAAAATTGCGATAATATTTACCTCTTAGAGGCATTGATTGTTAAGTTGTCCTACAAAATAAGCATCCAGTGAGTTATAGTTATTTACTCTATTTTTTGAATGGTAAAAAATAATACTAAGGTTATTTGGGGGGCAGTTATATTTTAGTCACTGAGGCTAGCAGACAGAGTATGTTACAGTTATAGGGGGGAAAAGATCCCCCAAGGTTATCCAGTTGCAGGAATCTTGTCTTTTTTTTTTTTGCCACCATCAGTTTGAGAGTAGATTCGAGAGCAACGATGACATTGGGAGCAGCTAAATGTGGATGTATTCAGTAGCAACCAGTAATGATGTCTCCAAGGAGTTTCAAACCCATTTCACCACAGGTCTCAAAATGGCTTCGCATGTCTTGGATACATATGCATTTCTAATTGAGATTTAACCATGTGCATTTTCCCCTCCAGCTAGCAATCCATGTGCAGATAACAATGGGGGCTGTCAACACATCTGTGTCCTCAGCCACAGAACATTTAATGGTGGTTTGGGCTACCGTTGCAAGTGCAGGCTCGGCTACATTCCGGATATGGATGACTACCACTGCGTTGGTAAGAAATCACTTTTGGACTGTCTTTCTGACGGTCAGCACAGGGGTATGTGCTGCTCTTGGACTGGGCCAGCTCCCTGTAGCACTTCTTCACAGGAAATAAGCTTTTGGTAGCCCACGGGCATCTTCCTTGGTAGGCACCTTTCCCTTTGTACAAAGAGCTGTGTTTGAAGATGTAAATTTCTGTCCTTTGGGACACATCTAGGGTTTCCTTGGGCTCCCCTTTCCCTTTATTTCCTTCCTGAAATCTCTGTCTCTTTTTAATTTTTTTTAACATCTTTATTGGAGTATAACTGCTTTACAATGGTATGTTGGTTTCTGCTTTATAACAAAGTAAATCAGCTATACATATACATATATCCCCATATCTCCTCCCTCTGGCGTTTCCCTCCCTCCCACCCAGCCTATCCCACCCCGCTAGGTGGTCACAGAGCACCGAGTTGATCTCCCTGTGCTATGTGGCTGCTTCCCGCTAGCTATCTATTTTACATTTGGTAGTGTATATATGTCCATGCCACTCTCTCACTTTGTCCCAGCTTACCCTTCCCCCTCACTATATCCCCAAGTCCATTCTCTAGTAGGTCTGCGTCTTTATTCCCGTCCTGCCCCTAGGTTCTTCATGACCATTTTTTTTTTTTTTTAGATTCCATATATATGTGTTAGCATACGGTATTTGTTTTTCTCTTTCTGACTTACATCACTCTGTATGACAGACTCTAGGTCCATCTACCTCACTACAAATAACTCAATTTCGTTTCTTCTTATGGCTGAGTAATATTCCATTGTATATATGTGCCACATCTTCTTTATCCATTCATCTGTTGATGGACACTTAGGTTGCTTCCATGTCCTGGCTATTGTAAATAGAGCTGCAGTGAACATTGTGGTACATGACTCTTTCTGAATTATGGTTTTCTTAGGGTATATGCCCAGTAGTGGGATTGCTGGGTCGTATGATAGTTCTATTTTCAGTTGCTTAAGGAACCTCCATACTATTCTCCATAGTGGCTGTATCACTTTAAATTCCCAACAGTGCTAGAGGGTTCCCTTTTCTCCACACGCTCTCCAGCATTTATTGTTTCTAGATTTTTTGATGATGGCCATTCTGACTGGTGTGAGATGATATCTCACTGTAGTTTTGATTTGCATTTCTCTAATGATTAATGACGTTGAGCATTCTTTCGTGTGTTTATTGGCAACTGTATATCTTCTTTGGGGAAACGTCTATTTAGGTCTTCTGCCCATTTTTGGATTGGGTTGTTTGTTTTTTTGATATTGAGCTGCATGAGCTGCTTATAAATTTGGAGATAATCCTTTGCCAGTTGCTTCATTTGCAAATATTTTCTCCCATTCTGAGGGTTGTCTTTTCCTCTTGTTTATGGTTTCCTTTGCTGTGCAAAAGCTTTGAAGTTTCATTAGGTCCCATTTGTTTATTTTTGTTTTTATTTCCATTTCTCTAGGAGGTGGGTCAAAAAGGATCTTGCTGTGATGTATGTCATAGAGTGTTCTGCCTATGTTTACCTCTAAGAGTTGGATGGTGTCTGCCCTTACATTTAGGTCTTTAATCCATTTTGAGTTTATTTTTGTGTATGGTGTTAGGGAGTGTTCTAATTTCATTCTTTTACATGTAGCTGTCCAGTTTTCCCAGCACCACTTATTGAAGAGGCTGTCTTTTCTCCACTGTATATTCTTGCCTCCTTTATCAAAGATAAGGTGACCATATGTGCATGGGTTTATCGCTGGGCTTTCTATCCGGTTGCATTGATCTATATTTCTGTTTTTGTGCCAGTACCATACCATCTTTTTTTAAATTAATTAATTTATTTTTTATTTTTGGCTGTGTTGTGTCTTCATTGCTGCACGTGGGCTTTTCTCTGGATGCAGCGAGCAGGGGCTACTCTTCATTGTGGTGCACAGGCTTCTCATTGTGGTGGCTTCTCTTGTTGCAGATCACAGGCTCTAGCCGCATGGGGTTCAGTAGTTGTGGCACACAGGCTCAGTAGTTGTGGCTCACGGGCTCTAGAGCACAGGCTCAGTAGTTGTGGTGCACAGGCTTAGTTGCTCCGTGGCATGTGGGATCTTCCCAGACCAGGGCTCGAACCCGTGTCTCCGGCATTGGCAGGCAGATTCTTAACCACTGCGCCACCAGGGAAGCCCCATACTGTCTTGATTACTGTACCTTGTAGTATAGTCTGAAGTCAGGGAGCCTGATTCCTCCAGCTCCATTTTTTGTTCTCTAGATTGATTTGGCTATTCAGGGTCTTCTGTGTTTCATACAAATTGTGAAATTTTTTGTTCTAGTTCTGTGAAAAATGCCAGTGGTGGTTTGATAGGGATTGCATTGAATCTGTAGATTGCTTTCGGTAGCAGAGTCATTTTCACAATGTTGATTCTTCCAATCCAAGAACATGGTATATCTTTCCATCTATTTGTATCATCTTTAATTTCTTTCATCAATGTCTGATAGTTTTCTGCATACAGGTCTTTTGTCTCCTTAGGTAGGTTTATTCCTAGATATTTTATTCTTTTTGTTGCAGTGGTAAATGGGAGTGTTTTCTTGATTTCAGTTTCAGATTTTTCATCATTAGTGTATAGGAATGCCAGAGATTTCTGTGCATTAATTTTGTATCCTACTACTTTACCAAATTCATTGATTAGCTCTAGTAGTTTTCTGGTAGCATCTTTAGGATTCTCTATGTATAGTATCATGTCATCTGCAAACAGTGACAGCTTTACTTCTTCTTTTCTGATTTGGATTTCTTGTATTTCTTTTTCTTCTCTGATTGCTGTGGCTAAAACTTCCAAAACTATGTTGAATAATAGTGGTGAGAGTGGACAACCTTGTCTTCTTCCTGATCTTAGAGGAAATGGTTTCAGTTTTTCACCATTGAGGATGATGTTGGCTGTGGGTTTGTCATATATGGCCTTTATTATGTTGAGGTAAGTTCCGTCTATGCCTACTTTCTGGAGACTTTTTATCATAAATGGATATGGAATTTTGTTGAAAGATTTTCCTGCATCTATTGCTATTATCATATGGTTTTCATCCTTCAATTTGTTAATATGGTGTATCACATTGATTGATTTGCGTATATTGAAGAATCCTTGCATCCCTGGGATAAACCCCACTTGATCATGGTGTATGATCCGTTTAATGTGCTGTTGGATTCTGTTTGCTAGTATTTTGTTGAGGATCTTTGCATCTATGTTCATCAGTGATATTGGCCTGTAGTTTTCTTTCTTTGTGACATTTTTGTCTGGTGTTGGTATCAGGGTGATGGTGGCCTCGTAGAATGAGTTTGGGAGTGTTCCTGCCTCTGCTATATTTTGGAAGAGTTTGAGAAGGATAGGTGTTAGCTCTTCTCTAAATATTTGATAGAATTCGCCTGTGAAGCCATCGGGTCCTGGGCTTTGTTTGTTGGAAGATTTTAAATCACTGTCTCAATTTCAGTGCTTGTGATTGGTCTGTTCATATTTTCTATTTCTTCCTGATTCAGTCCCAGAAGGTTGTGCATATCTAAAAATTTTTCCATTTCTTCCAGGTTGTCCATTTTATTGGCATATAGTTGCTTGTAGTAATGTCTCATGATCCTTTGTATTTCTGTAGTGTCAGTTGTTACTTCTCCTTTTTCATTTCTTATTCTATTAATTTGAGTCTTCTCCCTTTTTTTCTTGATGAGTCTGGCTAATGGTTTATCAATTTTGTTTATCTTTTCAAAGTACCAGCTCTGTCTCTTTTTCAAACTATGCTCTTGAAATTCTGTAGGATTTAATTTTGAGTTCTTTTCTCTACCATGTGTATATCTTTTCCACTTTAGATGTTAGTCTTAACTCTAATGGGGAGCACTTCCCATCACTTTTATTGACCTCTCATAGCTCAGCAATTTTGCCTAAGTCAAGTAATCACATCTTGATCCCACCTGGCTTTACTGCTGTATTCCAAACTAAACTCCTAAGTGTTGGGTGGCTCATTTCTTCATCTAGTGTTTACTCCTCAATTCAGATTTTCTCTTTATTTCTGCCTCTATGCTCTGGGTTTCATTCTTACCCTAAATGCTTCCTGTCCTCCTCCTTGGTCACCTGCACATCTACTCATAATTAAAATAGGCTACTGCCTTGGCTTCAGCTGCTGATGAAATGCACTCCTACAATATTTGTTTCTCTTATGTTCCCTTTGATAACTATCCTTTTTAATGCCTGTGGCAAATTCTTACTCCCTAGATGGTGCTGCTTCTTTCTGGCTTAGTATGTAAATTCTCTTATTTTAACCCAAACAAATTTGTTCACTTTGTAGGTAACCCTAGATTCAGATAAAAATCACCCTTGTTTAAAAAACCATGTGCTTCTTTTTGATTTCCTGGGATACTGTCACTGTCTCCTTCTTTGATCTTACACATCACTCCTTCTTCCTGTTTCCTCCATTCCTCCACTCCCCTTCTTCTTTCCTTCCTTTATTTCTTTCTAAAGAACTTACCTGGTGGCTGTCAAACTTCTTTTTTGCTGGTCTTAATATCCCCCAAACTGCAATAGGATTTTTGATATAGATCTCTATACAAAAGCTAATGTAACTCGAGAATTTTGATGGGATTATTATGCAGTTAATACCAATTTAGAAATTAAGCATGTGGACACCATGGTTTTTTTTTAACATCTTTATTGGAGTATAATTGCTTTACATTGTTGTGTTAGTTGCTGTTGTATAACAAAGTGAATCAGCTATACGTATATATATATCCGCATATCCCTTCCCTCTTACGTCTCCCTCCCACCCTCCCTATCCCACCCCTCTAGGCAGTCACAAAGCACCGAGCTGATCTCCCTGTGCTATGCAGCTGCTTCCCACTAGCTATCTATTTTACGTTTGGTAGTGTATATATGTCAATGACACTCTCTCACTTCATTCCAGCTTACCCTTCCCCCTCCCCGTTTCCTTAAGTCCATTCTCTATGTCTGCATCTTTATTCCTGCCCTGAAACTAGGTTCATCAGTACCATTTTTTAGTTTTTTTTTTTAGATTCCATATATATGTGTTAGCATAGAGTATTTGTTTTTCTCTTTTTGACTTACTTCACTCTGTATGACAGATTCTAGGTCCATCCACCTCACTACAAATAACTCAATTTTGTTTCTTTTTATGGCTGAGTAATATTCCATTGTATATATGTGCCACATCTTCTTTATCCATTCATCTGTTGATGGACTCTTAGGTTGCTTCCATGTCCTGGCTATTGTAAATAGTGCTGCAGTGAACATTGTGGTACATGACTCTTTCTGAATTATGGTTTTCTTAGGGTATATGCCCAGTAGTGGGATTGCTGGGTCATATGGTAGGTCTGTTTTTAGTTTTTTAAGGAACCTCCATACTGTTCTCCATAGTGGCTGTATCAATTTACATTCCCACCAACAGTGCTAGAGGGTTCCCTTTTCTCCACACGCTCTCCAGCATTTATTGTTTCTAGATTTTTTGATGATGGCCATTCTGACTGGTGTGAGGTGATACCTCATTGTAGTTTTGACTTGCATTTCTCTAATAATTAGTGATGTTGAGCATCCTTTCATGTGTTTGTTGGCAATCTGTATATCTTCTTTGGAGAAATGTCTATTTAGGTCTTCTGCCCATTTTTGGTTGGGTTGTTTATGTTTTTGATAGTTAGCTGCATGAGCTGCTTGTATATTTTGGATATTAATCCTTTGTCAGTTGATTCATTTGCAAATATCTTTTCCTATTCTGAGGGTTGTCTTTTCCTCTTGTTTATGGTTTCCTTTGCTGTGCAAAAGCTTTTAAGTTTCATTAGGTGCCATTTGTTTTTGTTTTTATTTCCATTTCTCTAGGAGGTGGGTCAGAAAGGATCTTGCTGGGACACCATGTTTTATATAAATAAATCTTAAGGATAAATTTCTCAGGGAAAAGTAAGATTGTAATACTTCAATTCAAGATTGTTTTGCCTTCACAGTATTTTCTTCTTCCCTTCTTTCCATTATTTCCAACTATGTTTTCTACAGATTTATTTATTTTTATGTTTCTTTCAGAATTATAACATGTACTTTATGGGTGTGTAAGTAATTTCTCTGGAATTGGGAGAACGCAAGAACTATGCTGCGGCTGACTGTGTGTGTCCCTCTTTCTACAGCTGCTGAGCGATTTCTGTTCTTTTCATCTGACGTGGCTGTTCGTGGCATCCCGCTCACCCTCTCTCACCAGGCAGATGTCATCCTTCCAGTGACAGGAGGTGCTTCCGTCTTTGTTGGGATTGATTTTGATGCCCAGGAGAAGGCTATCTTTTTTTCAGATACAACAAAAGACATGATTTGTAAGCAAAAGATCGATGGCACAGGTGAGAAGGGGTTTAAAGGGTTTGTTTTTGCATATTTTGTCTGTCTTCAATAATAATACTAATAATTTTTTCACTAAAACTTTGCATTCACTTCTTAAGCAGGGTCTTTTACTAAACTTGCTAAATACTTTTAGATTGGGAAAAGAAATCTATTGCTTTTCTTTTGAATTAAGTTTAAGTGAACAATTCCTTTATTTTCAAAATAACTTACAAATGAGAGAGCATTTTAAAACAAATATTGTTGTAATTGGACAATTAAGAATATCAATATTGACAAATACTAACCTATGGACACTCCATAATAGGAGTGTCATATGTATGAAAGCTGTTAATGGGTTAATTAACTAGAGGCTGTTCCCTATATTCAAGCAGCCAGACTGAGCCAATGGAATGACCTCCCTATAGGAATGCTGCACACGTAAATGCTGGGCTTGGAATAATAATATTTATTTTTAAAAGACATGAATTATATGTAAATATGGATTTATTGTCAGTTTTCAGTTGATTGGAATTCTGTTAAAATCTTCATAATCCTCACAGAAAGATAAATTATAGTCAGTCATACCTTACCATTTGGGTACTTTATTGGATGTTGGCCTGATCCAGTACTTTGATTTTAGAATCCACTAATGGGTCGAAACCTGAAGTTTGAAAAACAAATCAGTAGCCAGTATAACATAGCAACTAAGAGGGGCCAGCTCAGGAGCTAAAGTGCCTAGTTTTGAATCCTGGCTCCTCACATTTCCTAGTTATGTAATCTTGGGGAAGTTACTTTCTTTGTACCTCAGTTTCCTAAATCTGTGAAATAGGAATAATAATAATAATAATAATAGAGGTACTACATAGCTCATAAAGTTGTTGAGAGAATTTTAGGCTAATACATGTAAAACACCTAGAATAATGCCTGGAAAATAGTAAAAATTCAGTAAATATTAGCTATTATTGAAGCTGTTCTCAATGAAAAACTCTATTGCTCTGCCCCACCCTGCCCCCAACTCAGACCTGCTCGCTAGAGGTAATTCCTTACCATTCTTTTACCTGTTTGTTCTATTATTTGTCTCCGTGTTTCTAAATATTTTGCTTATACTGTTACTGAGTCCAAGTTTGTACTGCTCGCTGCATGACAGGCCAGTAAATCTAGAGATGAGGTGTTGGGGCAGGGAATAGCGACTTTATTCGGAAAGCCAGCAGACTGAGAAGATGGTGCATTAGCGTCCCAAAGAACCATCTTACCCGAGTTAGAATTCAGGCCTCTTTTATACTAAGAGGGGAGAGGGTGTGGTTGGTTGTTGCAAACTTCTTGGTGCTGGAATCCTTTGTTCTTGCAGCTGTCCATGTACATCTGGTCACTGTGTTCTTATAAACCACTAACAAGACAAATGTTATTCTCTGTTCTGCAACTTTTTATCTCTATGTGAATGGAAAAGTCGTACACCTTTAAAGGTCAGAGCCTTGAGAATGGGCTCTCCTGTGTATTTCAGGCCATAGGCAACGTTCCTTTACAAAAGGTGCACAGCCAGCATGACTAAGCACAGGCAACAGAGCACAAAGGTTAGAGCTAAAGGAATAGATTCAATATGGAGTCAGGTTTGTTCTTCTCTGTTGCAGTACTACTTCTTGATTTGCATATTAGACATTTAATTTCATTGTTATAGATAGGGATTTAGCTCTTACATTCCCCTCTACCAACCTCCCTCTCCCCCTGTTCTCCCTAAAAAGCTAGATTGTAATTTTTGTTCGCTGCTAAGTCAAGTAGTATTCCATGATAACATTTCTTGAACAAATTTTGATTTTTTTTTTCCTGCAGTTAACAATTGCTCCATCTTCATTTACTTAGTTTTCTATGTAGCTATTATATTTTCCCCAAATGCTCCAACAGATCTATCAAATGCTTGTCTGTGTATCTATGTATCTATCAAATGTGAACAATCTATAATTTTTTCCCCCTCTGCTGTTCAATTGGATCTGGTACACAACTCTTGTCTTCCGATTTCCCTCGGCCACTTTCCTGTGCTGGTTTTCCTGTTACTGGCAAGCCACTTGTTTCTCTTTCCAGACTGATTTCCTTATTTTGCTGAAACACATTATATAGTAGCTTCTTAAGAAGAATGAGTTGGTGGTACATATTTCGAGTCTAAAGGTGTTTTCATTTTGCCCTCCAACTTGATCATTTGACTAGGTGTAGGATGAAAGCAATTTTACCTCAGAAATTTGAAGACATTGCTGCACTCTCTTCTAGTAGCCAGTGTTGAGAGTCCTATGCCATCCAGAGTAGCATTTCAGTGTGTACAACCTTTTTGGGGGGAGGTTGTTTTTGTTCCTTTCTGGAAACTTTTAGAATCTTTTGGTTATCCCATTCATCTTGAGATTTCTGTCCTATTCTGGGAATTTTCTTGCCTCTGCTTTTTCTATTCGAGAATGTTAGATTAATCATCTATTTTTTTCTTATCTTTTCTTTCCTGGTTTTCATCTCTATCATTTTGTTCTACTTTCTGTGAGACTTTTTGGCATTTTAGTTTTAGCCTTTCTATCGAATATTTAATTTCTCTTATATTTTCAATGTTGAAGATCCCCTTCTTGCTCTCTGATTATTCCTTTTTTAAAAATAAAGCCTGTTCTTGCTTCATAAGTTCAATCTTTTCTTATTCTATGAAGATATTAATTACATTAAAAAATTAATTTTCCTCGGGTTCCTTTTTCCTTTTGGTTTGTTTCAACTTTCTCCTTCATGAAGGAAGCTTTCTTCAAATTTCTCTGAGCCTTGTTTGATATTAAGAGCAAAGCTATGAAACACTGATCAGAAGGCTGTTGGTATGAATGGGCCTCATCAGCTGGTGATAAGGCAGCCTTTTTGTTGGGAAGCTTCCAAATGTCAGTATCAGAAAAATCCTCTCTGGAGATAGTCAGTTTCTCCTTAGTAGCTGCTTCCATTCTCCCTGTTGGAGTGAGAGGAGTAAGAGGGGAGAAGCTAGTCTCTGTTTGGGGAGCAGTACGGAGGACAGGGAGCTGAGGACCGTTCAGTTCAGTGTTCACATATATAACCCTCCTGTGCTCAGTCTGTGCCGATCCCAGCCCTCCATTGTGCAATGTGTCCTCAGCCCACAGCCTCTCTGCTTGAGGTCCCCCAGAGAAGAAAATCTCTGGTCTGTTAGAGGAGGTAGACGGAGAGGAGTGTCATACATGCTCAGGGTCTGAGAGGAACCTCTGGGTCCAGTCGCTTCCGATGCCAACTTTTAACTAGGCCCCTTAGCGTCCTGCCCCTACCTTTTTCAGAGCCGGTGCTTCTGCGTGCAGACACGCTGAGGCTCTGTGTGTGTGGGTGTTGGCGCTCCCCACTGCCGGCACGTCTCTCCTTTCACTTAGTGAGTTACTTTGGAGAAGTCTCTTTCTCTTCCAAACTCTGTGGAAATCTTTCATCTGCTGTTCTTTCACTGTCATTATTAAAAGGAGTTTGGAAGGAAGAGGAGTTAAACACAGTGGTCAATCTGTTATTTTGAACCAGAATGCATCTTTTCTGAGGACTAGAATTAGGTCTGCTGAGCTACACACAGGCTAAGTCTCCTGTAGATGCTTCCACAGGTCAGCTTCCTTCTGCTTTGGCAACTGCAATTCTCATCATGGGTTTTTTTGTTTTTTTAAATCAATTTCAAGTCCACATGCTGAGCAAATTGCCTTTACAAAGTTTCTTATAGTTAGTGGTTAAACTGCTTGTGCTCCGGTGAAGGATGTATTTTTGTACATTGCCCTGTTTTTCCGAGTGAGCAGGTTAAGTGTCAATGAGTTTATAGGCAAAAACTGAATGGTTAGAAATCAAATTGAAGTCAAGATGGGCTGAATGAAGCCCTCAGGGAACTTGCTCCATCAATGATCCCTTCTCTCCTCCAACTTCTCTTGTTCTACTGACTTTTCCCCATCAGATATGCTCAAGTCTCTCCCATACTAAAAAACCTTCAACCCACCCTTCACTCCACATTCCTCTCTAGTTGCAGCCCTCTCTCCTCAAGTTCATGAACAAGCACCTTAAAAGTTTGGTCTACACTCTCCTGGCCCTACTTTCACATTTGTCACCTCTTCACACTATGTCACTTGAGACCCCTTATCCTGGTCACCTCCAGTCCCTTTGTTATAAACTTTATCCTTATCTTTGGCGCCTTAGCCATCTTCTTTAAAATGCTTTTTTCCCCCTTGACAACACACTCGTGAATTTCCTTCTATTTCTTGACCATTCTTTGTAGTGTTCCTTACACGTCTTTTCTTCTTTGCCTGTCCTGTACACAACTGTGATCTCTAGTGTTCAACATTGGTCCTCCTTTTATTTTTTAATTTATTTTTATTTTTTAATTTGTGTATTTATTTTTGGCTGCGTTGGGTCTTCGTTGCTGCGCGCGGGCTTTCTCTAGTTGCGGGGAGTGGGGGCTACTCTTCGTTGTGGTGCACGGGCTTCTCACTGTGGTGGCTTGTCTTTGTTGCGGAGCACGGACTCTAGGCGCGCGGGCTTCAGTAGTTGTGGCTCGCGGGCTCTAGGGTGCAGGCTCAGTAGTTGTGGCGCATGGGCTTAGCTGCTCCGTGGCATGTGGGATCTTCCCGGACCAGGGCTCGAACCCGTGTCCCCTGCATTGGCAGGCAGATCCTTAACCACTGCGCCACCAGCGAAGTCCGGTCTTTTCTTATTCTGCATTTTCTTCTGCATAATTTTGCGCCTTCCGTATCTTTCGTTACCATCTATGTAGTAGTTATAAATCAGTGTGAGGAGACTTATAATAGGCCATTTCCTGAATGTTTTTACTCCTCACCTGGAGAATGAGGGGAAAGGTCAGGTAAGACTTCTTACAGGAGGTGATGAAAATCTCCATCCAAACTCTCTCTCTGGGGTTTAGACCCATAGAGCCAACTGCCTTTTGGATGTCTCACCTGGATATCCCACAAACCACCTCCAAACCAGTATGTCTAAATGTCTACCTTTATTCCACTTCTCCAGACCCCTGCCTTAGGGGAAGGGCACCACCTCTCCCCCTGCCCACCAAATCTGGTGGTCACCCAAACTTCTTCCTTTCTTTCAGCCTCTACCATTAACTTATTAACCTCCAGCCATGCTTTGGAGCGTGTGGAATCCTGTCTCTCTCCCTCCCACTTCCACGTCTTTGCTTTCCTGCAGCCCCCCATTCACCACTTCCTTGGGGAAACCTCTCCACACCTGCACTTTGCCTCGGTTTCCATACCATCCTGTGCATACCTCCATCACAGCACCTGTTACTCTTCTGTTGTTTTCCCTCTTGGCCTAATTGCCTCCCCCCACCTCTCCCACTTCATTACCTTGAAGATACCTTGAAGACAGTGTCCACATTTCTTTCAAAATGCTTCACTTTTCTATGACTCAGTTTCCTCATGTACAAAATAGGGATAATAATAATTCCTACTGTTGAGCTGTTGTGAGGATGGATGAATTCATGTAAAGTACTTGGGCCAGTTCCAGGCTCATAGCAAGTGCTCAGTATAAGCTATTATTATTAATACTGTTAGCAATATCATGTTTCCTCAATGTCTAATATGGTGTCTAGCACACAGAGGACTTTCTTTTTACAATTTGCTGAATGAATGAATGGAAAAAGCACCAGGATTGTTTTTCTTCCTTCAAAGGAAAGAGTTGTGATTGTTTACTCTGATTCACTTTTTTTTTTAAAGAATATTTTGTTGTGATAGTTTCAGGTGTACAGCAAAGTGATTCAGTTATACATTTTCCCATTTAGGTTGTTACATTTAGGTTGAGCAGAGTTTCCTGTGATTCACATTTTCTTTAGTAAAAAAAGAAAAAGGAGGGGAAAAGTCATAAAAAATTCACAAAGAAGAAAGTGGTCTTTTTTCTCCTTGTACCCAGTTCTGATTTCCTTTCCGGTTCCTGGTCTTTTCCAAACTTGGCAACTCTGTGGCTATGAAAGACTGTTGATAAGAAAGTTGGGTGGGAATATCTCATAGATACCCCCAGTCGTACCTGGCGGTGTCAGCTTATCAGCGCTGTCTGTGGGTGGTGGTTGTGAGTATGTGAACTCAGGTATCTCTTCTTCAGATGTTCTGTACTGAGAAATTTTTTCTGGAAGGTTGAACAAGGGAGTAAATCCAGGCCATACCTCTCCTGGTTCTATTTATCAGAGTCATATCTATTCTTTGAGATCCAAACTTTTGGAGATGGATAGATTCTAGGTTTATCTCATGTGTTGCTTTGCAGTTTACCGTTGCTTTATTTTTTAAAAGAATTCCACATTACTGAAATATTCTCTAGTTCTCACACAAAGTTTAAATATGCAGTGGTAGGAAAATGTATGTCATGTAAAATATGCTTACTTTAAACCATGTCCATATTTTAATTTACAGGAAGAGAAGTTATCACAGCTAACAGAGTGCCAAGTGTTGAAAGTTTGAGTTTTGACTGGATTTCAAAGAATCTTTATTGGACAGATGCTTCTTATAGGAGTGTCAGTGTCATAAGGCTAGCTGATAAATCGAGGCGCACAATAGTCCAGAATTTAAATAACCCACGATCAATCGTAGTTCATCCTATTGCTGGGTAAGTGTGTTCATGTTTTCCTAAGAGCTTGAAACTTACGTCTTGTACAGTCATTGCAAAGTGATGCCATAGGTATTTGGCAAATTCAGTAAATACAAGATTGAACCATGTAAATTGAAATCACCTTAGATTGTGTCCTTTTAGCATATGCTGAAGTGATCACTTTATCTCCTTCCAAAAACTTTCTCCTAAGCTTTGGCTTTTCAGTCTTCACTGGAGTGTGGTTTTTTTTTCACAGTCGCAGAGGACCAAACAATGAGACACAGATTCTGTGGAGAAGGAATGAATATGCAGCAGAATTATCAGGAAAGGCTCAAATTCTTTCCCTGCTTTAATGTATTGATATAAAGCTTACCAAAACTTGCTTAATCATTCAGTAGTTTTCAGAATAAAAAGTCTTTCAGACCACAGACAAAGTTTCATGTTTAACCATTGCATTATTGGTGGAGTCAGACAAGAAGAGACAGAGCATTTCACGCCATGCCTTTTTGTTCTTACCTTTCTTATTTAAATATGCTTGATAGCTAACATAAAGTCTGAGATAGGCAGTTGTGTTTCAATAGAGTAGTTAAAAAAAAAAAGATGACTGGTAATTCACTAAAGCGTGATTGAGGGTACATAGCAAACACTTTACATAGTACATAATCTCATCTAATCCAAAAGCTGGTTTGTGAGTGAGGTATATACAAGACCTGTTTTGGAGATAAAGAATCTGAGGGGCTTCCCTGGTGGCGCATGGGCTTCCCTGGTGGCGCAGTGGTTGAGAATCCGCCTGCTAATGCAGGGGACACGGGTTCGAGCTCTGGTCTGGGAGGATCCCACATGCTGCGGAGAGACTGGGCCCGTGAGCCACAACTGCTGAGCCTGCGCGTCTGAGCTGTGCTCCACAACGAGAGGCCGCGACAGTGAGAGGCCCACGCACTGTGATGAAGAGTGGCCCCCGCTTGCTGCAACTGGAGAAAGCCCTCACACAGCAACGAAGACCCAACACAGCCAAAAATAAATAAATAAATTTATAAAATAAAAAAAAGGAATCTGAGGCTCAGAGAGATAAAGTAACTTGCTCAAGGACCCACAGCTATTAAGCAATAGTTAGTATTCAAATTCCAGGCCTGTCTGACTGCAAAGCCTGTGTGTCTAACATATTTTAAAACTGATGATGTTATTGATAAGAAATTTTATTGCCCAATAGACAGTTAAACAGTTGGTTTTCTAGTGAATTTATCTTAAGCTAAATCTTTGGCGTTGGGTTTTGAAAAGGCGTTAAATTCCTTTCCGGATGTATCCTTCATATATTTATCCTTCATATATTTATTTTTATAAATATATTTATTTTTATTTTTGGCTGTGTTGGGTCTTTGTTGCTGCACGTGGACTTTCTCTAGTTGTGGCAAGAGGGGGCTGCTCTTCGTTGCAGTGCACGGGCTTCTCATTGCGGTTGCTTGTCTTGTTGCAGATCATGGGCTATAGGCATGCGGGCTTCAGTAGTTGTGCCATGCAGGCTCAGTAGTTGTGGCACAGACTCAGTAGTTGTGGCACACAGGCTTAGTTCCTCCGTGGCATGTGGGATCTTCCCGGACCAAGGCTCGAACCCGTGTCCCCTGCATTGGCAGGCGGATTCTTAACCACTGTGCCACCAGGGAAGTCCCTGTCCTTAATTTAAAACAATATGAAGTCACGTTTCAGAAAGTTACCTTTTGGAAAGACTAATTTTAGTTTTTAAGGCTCATATGAAAGAGAAAAGATTTTTTCCCTACACTTATCTTTTTGCCACTCCTCGGGATAAAAAAAGACCTCTTGGGTAAGATCGTTTAAGAGTTACGTTTATTTGGATGCATTTTTCATCAGGGATGAAATGCTTTCCTGCAAATTTAATTCCTTGTGGAAGATGACTAAAGAGTGATCTAGTGGATCCTGGATGTTTAATCCAGAAAGAAAGTGAGAGATTAAAATCTGTTTTCTTGCTCATAGTTTATTTCAAGAGCATGAAGTATTTAAAATGTAACCTGAACTGTGTCTTTTTAAAGAATCTACTTGGTGACAATAGTTTTAGGTCCTGAAGTCTAGCACAGTGGTTCTCTGCTTTGGATGCCCATTTTAATACCATTTGTATTTTCGATATATTTTTCTATATAAACCCAATAGCATACAGAAAATGAAATTAATTTGCAGCAAGTCTCTGAAGAATCTATGTTTGTGCTAAATCTCTCTAAGTCATGTAGTTTGTCCCAATGTTAACATCTTTGATTTATTACCTCCTTTTCTAGGTATATATTCTTCACTGATTGGTACCGTCCCGCTAAAATTCTGAGAGCATGGAGTGATGGATCTAACCTTTTGCCTATAGTAAACACTACTCTTGGGTGGCCCAATGGGTTGGCCATTGATTGGAGGTAAGTAGGAATCATCCCAAATTGCTGAGTTCCCACTTACTATGGAAGACATATACATAGTTGGCCAGCTTATGCTGGGATGAAAACATATGTAGTAATGAATATTCTGAGGAAATTGCTAGAGGAAGCAGAATAGGGCAAGACCTAAACCCCACTAGAAGTAGAACAGGGATTTGATGAAGTACAGGTCATGTGCAGTTTTTACAGGGGGCATCTTGAGGATAGGAAATTGTGTCAACAAATGTGTATTTGCCTATATACACCGTGGGAGGATTTTTGGAATATGAGATTTAAATTTTAAGAAATTAATCTGTCAAGGAGTATAGGAAAAGGTAACAGGGTAGATAAGCTTACAGACCTCAAATGCAAAAGCAGTTTATAGGAGAGAAAAAAGGAAGAAACGTGTTTAACCTTTTAAACATCAGTTACTACGAATATTTTTCCTAACTTGTGGATTTAATAAGGAGAAAAATAAAATTCCTAGCTTGAAGATAATAACATTTCAAGTTTTCTAAGACAATTGGAAATCACTTCATAAAAGTTATTTTGTCTTTCTGGAGAGCATGAAACTATTAAACTTTGCTTAATAAATGTGTCAACTGAATGTGCTATTTTTGAATGCCCTTAGTATAAAGTGTGCTTTGCTAGTTTCTGGATAACCAATAACCAAGTATTTTATTATTTTAGCTCTTCACGATTGTACTGGGTAGATGCCTTTTTTGATAAAATTGAGCATAGTACCTTTGATGGGTTAGATAGAAAAGTCCTGGCCAGTATACAGCAGATAACACATCCGTTTGGACTTGCCGTCTTTGAAGGTACGTTTTGAAGCAAAAGAAGTGTGTCTTATTTATACTGTACAAGTTGTATAAAGCTCATCCTCATTTGGCAATCTCATAATTCCAGAAAAGCTGGTCACTTTTTTAATTGAAATGGTGCTTTTATGTATAAATAAAACATTTGGTTAGTTGACTGAATATTTAACTTTTATTTTTTGTTTGAGAAATTTTGTTTGAGAAAATAAATAAATAAATAAATAAATTTTAAAAAAAGGCTTCTAAGAGGTAGGGTCTCTCTCAGAGATCCATACCATCAACTCCTATTGTTTTTATTCCCTGGTTATATTACACTCCTCTAGAGCTCTTCCCTTTCTCTCCAAGTCATAGAATTTTCACCTCTACTGGTGCAGGAAAAATTTGTATCAGGAAGTATTCTTGCAACTCTGTTGTTTTATACGGGGTCCTTAGCTTCAGAAGCTCAAAAGTCAATAAATAAATGTTTTATTTAAGAAAAAAAAAGAAAAAAAAATATATATGGGCTTCTAAAGAATCATTTCTAGAGACTAACAAGTCATGGAAAATGATTACAGAAACATATTACAGATATTTATGGAGGAAGCTTCCCACATTTGGAAGAAGCATTACAAACATATTGCATTTTCCCAAGTGATTTGTAAGTGAACTGTGGCGAGAATACTAATCACCGTGTTCCTTCTTAGACTACGTGTATTTTACTGACTGGAGACTGCGTGGTATTGTTCGAGTCAGGAAAACAGATGGTGGACAACTGGTGGTCCTCCGAAGTGGCGTTGGTGTTGTAATGCGTGTGAAGGTATATGATACCAGAATCCAGACCGGTGAGTGATGTTGCCAGCTTCTTTCATAGGGATGTGTTTAATATAATGGCTCCTTTTCTCTTTAAGTACCTTATTATTTAATATAACTCCTGATAGTTTTATCTTCCTGTCACTCAGATAGTTTTAAAGTGTAAGATTTAGAATTTCTGTTCGACTCGGCTAATTTTAAACCTGTGTTTGAGAAAAACACGTTTCAGCACTTTCCTGTATTTATATTGAATGTGCTATTTGGCACGTTGATTTCCAAGAGGAATGGAGTTTTTAATATTGGGTCTGACAACCAAACCTGTGATCAATCAACCTAAAGGAAATGTGCTTGACTCACTTATCTAGGGGCGTTGCTTTTTCAGGGTCTAACGCCTGTAACCGACCCACCAATCCGAACGGTGACTGCAGCCACTTCTGCTTCCCAGTGCCAAATTTCCAGCGGGTGTGTGGTTGCCCCTATGGAATGAGTCTGACTTCCGATCGTTTGACATGCGTGGAAGACCCATCCCGTGAGCCACCGTTGGAGCAGTGTGGTGCCTTTTCCTTCCCCTGTAACAATAGCAGATGTGTGCCCATTCACTACCGCTGTGATGGAATTGATGACTGTCATGATAACAGTGATGAGGTTCAATGTGGCACATTTAGTAAGTAGCTATACACTAGCAATACTTCCTAGGATGAATAGAACAGAGAGAGGGGGCTTAAAAAAAAAGGCTTGGGTTATCTCTATAGGAAAGAATATTCCTTTCGGATTGTTAATATGTACTCCAAAGGCTTTTAGGAAGCTAGGCGATGAATATCATTCATAGATAATGTTGCAGGTGATTTCTAGCATTGATTTGGGCTATCTTCAACAAAATTTCTTTCTGACATTGGCTGTTTGGATCAATGCAGAGTCATTGCATCTTGGCATACTCCTCAAAAAGTCAACAAAACAAACTGGATCTAATCTTTAGTATTGGAGAGAACAATATCACAGAATAGGTGCTTGCAGTAATAGCTTTTGAAAATCTCATGTGCTATAATATTCCTTTTTCCTCCTGTTGGTGTAAAATGAATTATGGGTGAAATGGTGGTTTTAACCTTTACATTCTTCTTTTGATGGTAATCCAGTTTATAATAAATGCTATTGCAGAAGACAAAAAGATAGAGGACAGTTGAAATCTCAGAAATTTCTATCAAGGAAACATTAATAGAAAGAAAAGTGACATTTAAAAATGAAAGTGCTCATTTATACATTTTTGAAATTTCTAAAGTTTTATTTTGTGTATATCTTTTTGTTTTTAAAAGTGCAGATTTTACATGAATGTTTTATCAATTTCCAATGACCCATGTGATCAGAGGAAGCATAGCTTAGAAGTAAAGGACGGGCCTTAGAGTCACACCAACTAGAGTTTTGGTCTTGGGCAGATTCCTAAGCTCTCAAAGCCTCAATTTCCTCATCTATAAAATGCAGATAATTATATGTACCTGACAGTATTATTGTGAGGATTAAGAGAGACAAAAAAATGTAAACACTTAGAAAAGTGCCTGGCATATGATAGTTGCTGAATAAACTTGCACATTTTATATAACGCTCCCATTGAAAAGGGAGAAGAAATGGGCCTTTACAAGGTAAGATCTCATTTAAAAGGCGGTAAAAACAGATGTCTTTATGACCAATTCGTTTCTGTTGTAGATACTTCCTGTGCACCTTCAGCGTTTGCGTGTGGCCACAGAGGACAGTGCATTCCTTCATACTGGCGCTGTGACAACCAAAATGACTGTGTGGATGGCAGTGATGAGCAGAACTGCCCCACCCGAGCACCCACTTCCTGTCGTGCAGACTTCTTCACCTGTGATAATAGCTTGTGTATCCCAAAGAGCTGGGTCTGTGACACAGATAATGATTGCGGGGATGGATCTGATGAAAAGTCATGTGGTAAGTTTTGAACTGATTTCTCTTGGTTGGTCAGCCTAGTGAATAGATTTGAACAGTCAGTAGGCCTTGTGCACTTTCCTTGAAGGCTTACATAATTTTCGTTGTATCTTAGCTACTTCTCTTCATCTGTCAATCCCTGTATTAATAGGCTATAGGAGCAAAGACGTGGGAAGTCTTCCTAAATATTTCCTATGCAAGCAAAACAAGGACTGTCTCTGATGTCTAAACCCAGATAGAAACTGGAAAATAAAATCCCTCAACTAACTATTCAGATATTTAAAACAATTTTTCTTTATAAATCATATAAACACATCCAGACATTTGGCTATTGGTTTTCCTTTTCATTTATACAGGCAAAAAGGCAACAGAATAAAGAGGCACAGGACATTTAAATTTCATTAATCTCACCCACCTGCTTTTCATCTTGCAAGTTCTGATTTCCTCTAGGTCGTCGTTTGTTTTCATATCAGCAGTCATAGTTTAAGGTGGAGCAAAGTTCCCTGGACTAAATTCCTGTCTTGGTTGCATGATTAGGCAATTCGCTTTTTCTCAGGACTAGATGAGCTTTAAGATCCCCTCCAGCTTTCACATTCTGTGAGACTATATTTACTATGACTTCACGTTTTGGGTAGGGGGAGGCAGCGCATCTGACTCTAAGGCTGTGTCTCTTCAGCCAGCTAGGACCCTGGTTTTGAGGATCGTTCTGCTTAGATATTGGATTAAATCCAGTTATCATGATCTGTCTCTACACTGCTGCTACTGGGCATTGTGGTCATGCGGACCATGTTGCCTTGCTGGGCTCCATTGCTTAGCTTTGGTGCAGTCTTGGACTTCATAGCATTCAGGAGGTGTAGGCCAGTCCAAGGCCATGATGCTTACTTTCTAAGTGTGGTCTGTTTTTCAAGGTGTAATCACAGTTTCTGACTCTGCCCTGTAATATTTTTCTTCCTCTTTCCAAAAAGTGTCCTAGCTGGGCTCTGGATGGGCTGACTTTGGCAATCTGGCTGACTTGAAGGAATTTTGAGCACACATACAACTGAGATAACTTACGTATTTCCTTAGCGTTTTACAGTTTGGCTCTGGTACACACTGAACAAGAAATAAACTGTAACTTGGTTTTGTTTTTGGATGACATTAGATCATACAGAGACATGCTCACCTAGTCAGTTTCATTGCCCCAATCATCGATGTATTGACCTATCTTTTGTCTGTGATGGGACCGACGACTGTGCTGATGGGTCTGATGAGAATGCTTGTAGTAAGTACATTGCTTTATTTTTAAATTAATTAATTAATCAATCCATTGAAGTCTAGTTGATTTACAATATTATATGTTTCAGGTGGATAACATACTGATTCACAATTTTAAAGGTTAACTCCATTTATAGTTATAAAATATTGGCTATATTCCTTTGTTGTATAATATATTCCTGTAGCTTATCCCTATCTTGCCCTGCCCCCTTCCTTCTGCCAATTGTTAACCACTAGTGTGTTCTCTATATCTGTGAGTCTGTTTCTTTTTGGTTACTTTCACTAATTTGTTTTATTTTTTAGATTCCACATGTAAGTGATATTATACGGTATTTGTCTTTCTCTGACTTATTTCATTAAGCATAATACCCTCCATGTCCATCTATGTTGTTGCAAGTGGCAAAATTTCATTCTTTTTTATGACTGAGTAGTACTCCATTATATATATATGCCACATCTTTTTTATCCATTCATCTGTTGATGGGCACTTAGGTTGCTTACATATCTTGGCTATTGTAAATAATGCTTTATTTTTATTCATGATGTTTAGAAAAATCTCAATGTTTAGTTGTTTGCTCCTTGGCTTAATTTCTAATACTTTTCTCTCTCATTTTCAGTAATTAATTGCACTGCTTCTCAATTCAAATGTGTCAGTAATGGTAATTGTATTAGCAACACATATCGCTGTGATGGTGTTTTTGACTGCAATGACCACTCTGATGAGACAGATTGTCGTAAGTACCATATACCTAGCATGTTTCAGGTGAAGGGGTCATTTCATGTTTACCAGTATTGATATTACCACAGATTTTCTCTTAGACAAACTAGAGAGAAGGCAGCCTGAATTACAAAGCATTGTCAAAGGAACACAGTATTGAACATATAATAAAATCGACTTGACATTACCAAACAGCGACTTATAATTTGTGAATCAAGGGGTTGTAAATGGGCACTTTCAAATTGTCTCCTGAGTAGGTTAAATATTTCTCAGATATTTTTGTTCTCACTATTAATTTTTCCTAGGGCATACCAAATTAGTGGGTTTCAAATTTTTGAGGTTTACTATTTATAAAGATATTTTAATGGTTTCTTTTAAATCTCAATAGGGAGGTGAAATCAAGCAAATCATTTGTTTAGTATCTGCTAACATGTTACATATGGTCTTTGTCCTGAGAGTCTGGTAAGAGAAATTATCGAAAGTAAGAAACAAAGTAAGGTAGATAGTTACAAGGGCCTTATAGAAACGATACAGATAAAAATTCTATGAAGGTTCAGAGCAAAGAAATTTTTTCAGAGGATTCAAGGAGGACTTCACGGACTATAAATCTGTTGGGCCTATAATCTCCACAAGCTGTAGACCTATAATCGACAGGATTTGTTATTCCCCACGTTTTATATTAAATGAGGTGAGGTGGTCATTTGTTTGAATAATGGTATTTTGAACCACAAATAGTAGGTTTCTATCAATTCTCCTCCCTAATCAGAAAAGAAGTGTTTAAATCTATGGATCAAAAAGAAAAGTTAAATGCTTGCTTACTGTATAGGTGTGTACAACACCCAGAAATTCTTAATCACTGAATTTCCTGTCTCACATTGAAAACGTGGAATTCGTCCGTGGTGATCTGAGGTTAAAGTTCCATTGCCCCTGATTTGCTATTGCCTTAAAAAGTTCCTAGGAGGGAGTTTGGGTTTACTCCTGTGAAAAGGCAAGCCATTCTTACTTATCTCGTAAGGATTGCTTGGTGAATAGTGGAAAGTCTGCAAAGAATTGAGGATTTACAGTCATCTTTTGTTTACTTAATGTGTGCTGGTTTCATCTGATATAATTCACTTGAGGGAAAATGATAACATCCAAATATATGACATTAAACCCATGAATTCCAATTCACCGTAGCTATTTAAGCTCTATTTAAATGCTCTGGTGATTCTTTATTATTTAATCCATAATTAGAAACACAGGAAATAGAATTTTCTTTTGACCCAGGGACTTATCTTCTATCCAAGAGTTGTACATCCTTTGTGGTCAGATCCACTAATCTGACGCATAAAGATCTCTACATGCCACAATGTCAGAGAAGACTCGTGTCATTTTAGATTTTAATATTACATTTGTCATAGTCATTATTATAAACCTACCATTGATCCAAAATCATTTCCTCTGAATCTAGGAATTATATAAAAGGGGTTATGGATTGCCTTCACAAGCCCATTTTCCCCATTTCGTTCTCTCAGCAACCAGGCCTCCTGGTATGTGCCACCAAGATGAATTTCAGTGCCAAGCAGATGGTATCTGCATTCCGAAGATCTGGGAGTGTGATGGCCACCCAGACTGCCTCCATGGATCTGATGAGCACAATGGCTGTGCCCCCAAGACCTGCCCTTCATCTCATTTCCTCTGTGACAATGGAAACTGCATCTACAGAGAGTGGCTCTGTGATGGGGATAATGACTGCAGGGACATGAGCGATGAGAAGGACTGCCCTACGCAGGCCTTTCAGTGTCCCAGTTGGCAATGGCAATGCCCCAGTTATAGCATCTGTGTGAATCTGAGTGCAGTATGTGATGGCAACCCTGACTGCCCCAGTGGGACAGATGAGTCCCCACTTTGCAGTAAGTTTCCTGACCACAGTTTACTGCCATAAATTCATCCTGAGCAGTGGCCGGCTGTACATCATCATTGTCACAGTCACCATGTAGCTTTTGAGGAAGGGATCTCAGTTTCTCTCTGAATTTAGATCTGTGTAGATCCAGATAGCCATCATGGAATTCAAATAAATCATCACTGGATAATATTTCTCATTAAATCCTTTGCACCTGGTTCTGTGTTTTTGCTTCATTAGATCGTCAAATTAAATTTGGTTCTGTTGGTAATGCGCTCATAAGTTTTTCTAACTTTAATATTTTCTGATTTCAATCAGAACTTTCCACAAAACAAATGAAGTCTGGGGATTTGTGTTTGCTATGATTAAAATCCTGTGATTGGCATGTAATCCTAATTACTGTCCTTTCTTTATTTCTTCTTTAATCAATGCTCACTCTCAGATGATACCCAGCCAGGTATGATTGCAAAGTATTTTAGATTCTTACGATTTTAAACGCATTGCGTTTGTGCTGAAAATGTCCTAATCATTTTGACTTACTTCCCCTTCTAGTGCATGTTTCATATCATGACTCTTATAAATAAGAGTACACATGGAAATAGAGGGCATTTGCATCCTCAGGTAGATGAACTATCTTTGGGTGCTTCAGGCATTGCCGTCTTAGCCCTGAAAGTAAGGATGATGGCATATCAGTGCACCTGTGCCCTGTAGTCTTCCAATTGCCTTTCTCCTTTATAGACCTTCCAGCTCTGCTCTTCAGTGTCAAAGTCTTATCTTCCATTTCTGTGTAGGTAGAAGAATGACAGGAAGCAAATGGCAAGTAATTTAGGTCTCTTTGCATGCTTTACCAATGATAGTTGTGTTTCTTGATGTCCACCATATTTCCCCAAGTTTCTCTCATTGCACTAAATGGAGTTATAATAGAAGGCTGTAGTGAAGAAAGTGGTCCAAGTCCAGTGGACGTGAAAGATGGTAAATCCTCAGGTAAATCGGAGCACTGAACAGCCTGTGGACCTCATCCAGGTGGATTCTGCTCATAGCTCTTACCTGGGTATTGTGTTGAAGGTGACCTGAGACTGTATGACACATAATGCAACTGAGTGAACCAAAGAAGCAAAGATTCCTGACTTTCCCACTCTGTGATTCTTTTTCTTTATTCTAGACCAGGAGAGCTGCTCAGATTCCAATGGTGGTTGTACTCACCAGTGTATTCAAGGGCCCTATGGGGCTCAATGCCAGTGTCCATTGGGATACCTGCTTGCCAATGACTCTAAGACCTGTGAAGACATAGATGAATGTCGTATTCCAGGCTTTTGTAGCCAGCACTGTTACAATATGAGAGGTTCTTTTCGGTGCTGGTGTGATCCGGAATACAGGTTAGACGCTGACCAGAGGACCTGCAAAGCTACAGGTAATGAAAGTGAACTAACTCCAGCCAGTTTACCAAGCACAATCCAGAGCTTAAGATTAAATGTCACGTTTAACAAATTTCACCATCTTTATATAATGTTTAATGAATTCAATTCAACCAGTATTAATTCAGTTTCTACTACGTGAAAGTATTTGTACTATGTGTTAGGGTATTGCTTTGGCTGCTTTAAAAGTGACCAGATAGTGACCACCTAGAGGGGTGGGATAGGGAGGGTGGGAGGGAGACACAAGAGGGCGGGGATACGGAGATGAGATATATATGTATATGTGTAGCTGATTCACTTTGTTATACAGTAGAAACTAACACAACATTGTAAAGCAATTATACTCCAATAAAGATGTTAAAAAAATAAATAAATAGAAGTGACCAGATAAAGAATGCTAAAACAAAGTAGGCAGTTTCTTTCTTTTTCGGGCAGCAGTCTGGAGGGCAGACGGTTCAGGGGGTAAAAGCTGGTGTGGCTTCCATCTCGGGATCCATTGTTTTGCTCCAGTCTTTGCCTGCTCCCAGAAAGTAGGAAAGGGGCAAGTAGCTTCCTTTTAAGGATGGCACCTAGAATTTGACACATCGTCTGTGTTCACATTTTATTGTTCAAAACTTAGTCATATGGTCACTCCAAACTGAAATGGAAATGGGGAAATGTCTCTAGCTGGTAGGCCCTGTGCTGTGCTAAAAAGTGGCATAATTTATTACTAGAAAGGAAGAAGAGGAGAGGGACATGGGGATGATTAGAAGTCTCTGCCACAGCTGAATGCAAAGTACAAAATAAGCAAGTACAAAGGTAACTATAGTAACAGGAAGAATGCAAGTAGAGTTCACTCCAGGTTGATATTTAGATAAACACTAAAGTGTAATTCAAGGAAGAAAGATATTTCGAAAAAGCTTACTTTCAACGCTCATGAAAACCAGCTAACTGTTAAGGTAACATCATTCTTATAGGAATTTTTGTTTGTTTTTCCCATTACTCTAGTGTGGAATGACATCTTCTTTCTGTTACCAAAGGTATTACATCAAATATTGAGTGTTTTTTCTCCCAGAATCGTTGACACTTGTATTTTCTTCTTGGACAGCATCTGAAAGTCTGCTGTTACTTGTGGCGAGTCAGAACCAGCTTGTTGCTGACAACATCTCCAGGCAGGAGCACTCTATCCACGCCCTTGTCCAGGATGGTTCTCACATTGTGGCTGTTGATTTTGATTCAGTCAGTGGTCATATCTTTTGGTCGGATGGAACTCAGGGTAAAATCTGGAGTGCGTTTCAAAATGGAACAGATAGAAAACTAGTAAGTACATGTCTACTGGCCTTTGACCTGACTAGTTCCCCTGTCTTGGGTCTATTTGCTGTTGTTACTCACCAGTGAGAGAAGGCCCTACCTCATCTTAGGTGGTTCTCATGTTTTCCTCTGGGCCACATCACACCCAAGGGACCCCGATGTTCCTAACTCCTACTTGATGGGATCTGAAGGGAGATGCATGGCTCTGAATTGCAGGTCATATGATGCAGAGACCTCACAGCATCTTGGAGGTCCCTTCTGCAAATTTTTTTCCTAGTGGATGAGAGATAAGGGAAACACAGGGGAGGTTGCTTTTCTTTCTTTTGTCTTTTAAAAATGTTTTTAAAATTTATCCTTTTCTTTGCCATTATGGTTTATTACAGGATACTGAATATAGTTCCCCATGCTATACAGTAGGACCTTGCTGTTGAGGTTGCTTTTCTTAGCTTTAATTCAGTTATGTTTCTTGATCAATCTCCCGGAGTTTCAGTTTCTTGATCCTTGATGGTTATGTTTCCTCTGCCCCTTAGAAATTTATTTTGTAATTGTTGGCACTCAATCAATAAAGGTATTACTTTTGCCATGTGAACACTGTAAAGTTTCATAGGGTTGCCAGCTTAGCAAACGGATACAGCTTTTGTTTAACTGAAAAAATTCTGAAACCAAAATGAAACTACATACTAATCCAACAATAGAGTATTCAGTTCTACACAATCTTGTATATTTTTCCAGAAAACCCTACTGTTTCTCCATGGGAAGACAAAGTTTTCTAATCTTCATAAGCAATCATAGGACAAATTAGATGCCTTATTCTCAATTTTCATATAATTTCCATGTTTGCATTCATTTATTCCCTTTAGAATTCACTCGTTATTCACTTTTGTCTTTAGACGCTTGACAGTGGTATCACCATGACTGAAAGTATTGCAGTAGATTGGGTAGGACGCAATCTTTACTGGACAGACTTTTCTCTGCAAACAATTGAAGTCTCTAAACTGGATGGGAGTCACAGGACTGTGCTGCTTAGTGAAAACATAACAAATCCAAGGGGACTAGTGTTAGATCCCAGAACTACGTAAGACTTCTTTTTTTTTTTTTTTTAAGTGATGTTGCCTTAACATTGTATGAGGGAAAAATAACATGACATGCTGTGGCTAATATTCATATCACAAAATTTACACATTGATTTATTAGCTTGGCAATATATGATTAAGTCTAATGAATGCATGCAGTAATATTCCATAGACGGGCCATGGTATTTGTGCCACGTGTACCTCATGGTTATGCAACAAAACAGCCAGATTTTCCTGCTTCAGTTTCATATTGTTTACTGGAACTTCCTTTTATGTCATGTAAGGAAGTTTTGGCCTGCTGGCCCTAAAGGGAAGAAGAAGAAATTCTCCCATGTGCTTAGAAAACTTTGAAGGCTTCTTTCCTCGAATTTCCTTAGATTCTCTTAGATTCTTTTCTGCAGGAAGATGACTTAGGCAAATTATGTTCAATGCAATGCAGACTTCCTAGATATTGTAAAGTAAATTTCATGCCCGTGAAATTCATGATAAATCTCTGATGATGAATAAATTGACTTATCTTAAAAACGACAGGGTAGATAAACAGGGACAGATGAACTTTTCTAGATCAACTATTTGTGGATTGTACAGAAACATGAATCGGCCTTGAGACATTTCAGTGTCACAGTATACTGCATGTTTTCTGAACATTATAAAAACACCCAGATGGCTTGTGATTGAATTATGATTACGGTTTTACTTTGTGACTCTCAGAGGAAATAGTAATCTCTGTGCATATATTCTGACCTGGATATGAGTTATTTTAAGCAGAGCTTAAACATGATATTCTGTCACTTAAAATGACAGTTATTTTCCATTTTGAAATATGTCCCATCCAATCGGTAACTAGTTTCTTTTCACAGTGCCTCTGTGATGTTCTGGTCTGACTGGGGCCATCACCCTCGCATTGAGCGAGCTAGCATGGATGGCAGTCTGCGCACCGTCATTATCCAGGAGAAGGTTTTCTGGCCCAATGGCTTAGCTATTGACTACCCCAACAGGCTGCTGTACTTCGTGGATGGCTATCTTGATTACATAGACTATTGTGAATATGATGGAAGCAATCGGCGGCAGGTGATAGCCAGTGATTTGGTAAGTTGGTAGTGAGGAAAGGAAACTAAGACAATAATGGTTTAGTAGGAGGCAGAGTAACAAGAAAGCTAAGAAATTCACTGTTGTGTCGTAGACATTACAAGGTCCATCGAGGAAATATCAACAGGAGGAAGGGTCCACCTATCTTTTATTTCTGACAGAAAATCAATATTCTAGTTCATGGTCAGATTGTGCCGCGTCCAGGAAGGATTAATAGCTCGTGTGACTTAGTTGATCTGTGGATGCTAATCCGTTGCTTCTCTAAGTCCATGTAAATAATGATTTAATTATATGTAGATTCCCTCCATGAAATCATAACCTGTTATATATTTTTATTCAGGAAATTCTGGTGAATTTATTGTCACAAGTTAAATGAGAAAATATGTATTTTACCAAAAAGCTGTTATTGACTTCTATTTAAAGATTGTGATTGTTCATAGTTCTGTGGCTTGAAGAGGCCCTGGGAGATCTCTCCTGTAACTAGACAGGTGATCTACATAAGTCACCCTACTTCCTGCACTTCAGTTTTGCTTTTGTTTATAAGATGGATGCCCAGTGTAATTACCAGAGTAAAAATGAAGGCTAAGTGACACAGGTACATGGAAGTATTTTGGTTGGTAAGTGGGATATAGGTCAAGAAGTATATATTTTTTCTGTCTCTTAACCAATGATTTCACTATGTCTTTATTAAGTTAAATGCTAAAGGAAACCATCTTCTCGGGGAGGTATCCTTTTCTACTTTGTTCATCTTCATTTTTATTTCTAGGTCTCATTGTTCTCTTCTGCTTCACAGACGCTGCGGCATCCCTACTCCCTAAGTCTCTTTGAAGATTCCGTGTACTGGAGTGACCGTGCTACTCATGAGGTTATGAAAGCCAACAAGTGGCATGGGGGGAACCAATCAGTAGTACTGTCTCTTCACCAGCCCCTTGGAATTGTTGTGGTTCATCCTGCAAAACAACCAGCTTGTAAGTGATAGAGATATCCTGCATGTTATAGCTTGGAAAACATTGATCTGGGGAATGTAAAATGTATAACGTTGCAGACCTGTTTGTTTGGACACTTCCATGACCTCTGTTTACCATGGAAAAGTCAAATCTCGTATGTCTTTATATACTCAAGTCTCCCTGGTCTTTTCTCCCACTTTCTTTTGCCACACTGGACTTCACTGGGCTTCATTTTGGTAGAGAAGCACACGAGGCTACTTACCATCTCTGAACGTCTGCACTGGCTCTTCCTTCTGCCCTGGGACGCCTCTCGTCCAGATGTCTGCCTGAGTTGCTGCTTCACGTTATTTAGAATTCTCTTAGGTGCTCCTTGTGGGCCTCGACCATCCTATCGAAAATGGCACCGCCTCTCATAATTCTTTTGCTCTTTACTCTCATGTTCTAAAGTCACACAACTTATGAGTTTAGTTTTATCTCCCTTTGTTAGACTATCTGCCTCATGTTTACAGTATTCCCAGTGCTTAGAGTGGTGTTTGGTACATAGTGAAGGCTTGCTAGTTTTTGAGTGAACAAATGGATTACTGCATCTAACAAGGTGCATGTAATAAGAATATATAGGACCTAGAGAACATCCTATGAGCACAGGATGTGCACAGGATCCCTCTACTTCAAGGAGCAGAAACACACAAAGATGTCATCAATAGAAAAATAAAAGATTATTATCTAACCAAAACTTGGACAACAGTGGGTAAATGTCAAGGTCACATAGGGAACACACAACTTGGTTTCGTTTAATGTGAAAAGATCTCTTTGGGGTCAGCCAAGGAGACACATCTTATGTAGCATCAAATTTCTATTACTGAGCTCTGGATTACTCAGCGGCTGTTTGTTCTGTTTATAGACTGGATTGATCTGTGACCTTGGGAAAGTCACTCCTCCCTCTTATGCCTCTTATGAATTCTATGTTGAAAGAATGATGTTGGGGAAGGGTAAAGTAGTTTAGGGCAAATACCAAACCAGCCAAAGTAACTTAATGTATTGTGTCTCCAAATACTGGGGGCTTCTGGAAGGACAATTTATTAATTGAGATATAATTGACACATAACATTGTATTAGTGTTAGGTGTACAACATAATGATTTGATATATGTATGTACTGTGAAATGATCACTATAATAAGTTCAGTGAACATCTATTACCACACATTTTTTTTTCCGTGCTGAAAAGTTTTAAGATTGACTGTTTACTATAGTCATCATGCTGTACATTACATCCCCAAGACTTACTTACCTTGTAACTGGAAGTCTGTACCTTTTGACCACCTTCACACATTTTGCCTCCCCGCATTCTCTGCTTCTGACAAGCACCAGTCTGTTCTCTCAGTTCATTATTTTTTAAATTTAGATTTAAAATTTAGATTATTAACAGTGATCCCATGCAGTGTTTGTCTCTCTCTGTCTGACTTATTTCACTTAGCATAATACCCTCCAGGTCCATCCGTGTGTCGCAAATGGAGGATTTCCTTTTCTGCGGGCCGAATAATATTCGATTATATGTGTATATATACATACCATGTCTGTATCCATTCATCCCGTGCACTTTAAAGTGGGCGGTTTTCCATTCACCAATGTTTTCTTCTCTTCTCTTTGTATTACAGCCACAAATCCATGCGTCCATGCCCAATGCAGCCATCTGTGCTTGCTTTCCTCAGAGAGGCTTTACTCCTGTGCTTGTCCTTCAGGGTGGCGTCTCTCTCGTGATTCTGTGACTTGCGTGAGAGGTACAGTATGTCCTTTAAGTATGCCCTGAAGGTGGAGCTTGCCACAGTTTGTACAAAGCTGTGTGAGCTCTAAGCCACTTGGTGATGGAGTGTGTGCTGTGTTCCCTCTGATCAGCAGGTATCTGTAGAGTGTGTGCTATATGGGGTGTTAACTGAGCACCATTTACAGAAACTGTATTCCAATTGACCATATGCAGAAACTGTATTACAACTGAGTTGTAATTGTAATGTAGTTTCTGTACATGCAGCTAATATTATGTGTGCATGTAATTCAACAATCTTTAACCTCACATTTTCTCTTACCTGGTTATGGTCAGGCAAGCTAGGATAATGGGAAGTTCCAGATTCTGCATTTAGAAGTAAAAATCCTTGATATTTGTGGATAGCTTCATTTTGTAGGTTCCTGATCTCATCTTTATTCTCATAACCAATAGTCAATAATGAGTGTTATAGTCTGGGTCTTCTGACTCCAGTTTCAGTACCTTTACTATTACTGTATGGTACTTTAAAAATGAAAGTTTTCTCTGTATGAAATATTTAAAGGGATTATTTGAATAATTTATTCTTCATCTCATTCTAGATATCTTACTGGGTTGATTGAAGAGTATGTGGAGAGCTATACTAAGTACTTTAGGGAGCAAGAAAGGAAGGACAAGATGTAGTCAGTCCACAAAGGAGATTTCTAAGAAATCATTTGCCTTTGCTTAAAAATCTAAAGAGGTAGTCTAAACTCAAGTTTCTTTCATTACTCGGTGAAGAGGAGTAAATGTGTTTTGATAATGATAAAAAATGGCTATAGACCAGTTAAAATGAAATGGTTAATGGGAAAAAATTGCTAAATTAAGAGAAAAGTAGAGTCAATCTAGAGGGAAATTTAGTTTTCAAATGGAAAGTATATTCCTGAATCCAGGAAATTTATGGTGTTTACAGGTTATGAGGATGTAAGGTTACTGAAAATCAAATTCCACCGACATGTGATATTTTGCAATGATACTTTTGTGATGAAAGATTTTAATTATTGGTAATGCCTACAAAGGGATTGGCATTTGCCATTTTTCTCCAGAGCTTTATTATAAACCTAATCCTTGTTGACATTGTTTAATTTAGTGTGTCCTCAGAGTCTTTCAGCAGAAGATTAAACTGGGCTATAGACATTCTGCATACAAAGCATTCTTTCACCACACAAAGATTGTTGAACTGTGCATTGGGGATTGGTGTAATCTGTATTACTATCTGATGGTGATTGATAAGTGTAACCTCTAAATAGTACCTTTTGTTGTTTCACAAATAATTCCACTAGTGGTTTTCCCATGGACTGACTTTACTGAGGTGGAACCTTTTCAATAGTTTCCAACCGGCTTCTGAGCACCAGCTGGGTAACTGAGTGCTAATATATGTGAACTAAAAAAATGTTGCATTATTTTTTCCAGCAGGAAGCTTAGAAGACTGTTAACATTCATAGATGAAAACGTTTTACTTGATTTAAATGTCCGATTGCCTCTAAAATTTTGTCTGAAAAGTGTCTAAAATATCTTTGGAAGTGCTTATGTGATAAGATCAAGTGAAAAAGCAGAGATGGTTTAATATTGGCTATGTAAAATCATGCATTAAAAAAATCTGGAGGACAAGATACACAAGTGCCAATAATGCTTACAGTTGGGAAGGGGGATTATGGGATATTTCTATTTTTTCCTAAAGGGAGAGCTTTCTCTGTGTGAAATAGTTTTTTATTATTTAGAAAATATGTTCCCCACAATGCCAAAGAAACCCCCAAAACTCAAACCAGAACATCTTCCCAGCACCCCCTAAAATTAACAACTGCAAATCCAGGGCTGTTCAAGGTCATACTTTGGGAGGAGCTAGGCTTGGGAGTCATAAATATCACCTCTTAATGACAACATAAATTTCCCATTCCTGACTGTTGTTTTTCACTTCTTTGCTCTGCTAACACTAATCTTAATAGGATCGTGACATGAAAGATAGAAAATGAAGAAATGTTCTGTCATTTCAAAAGACTAAGACCTCCTGAACTCCTTTCCAGCCAACCCTAGGTGCACCTGTGCCTACTCTTTCATTGTCATGGTCCATATACTTTGTCTGGCCCTCCCGACTCTAAGTTCCTTGGGAATAAATCCTCTACCTGATTCCTTGATGTATGCTTTTTGCCCGTGGCACACAGTGGCACTCAGTAAATGTTGAGTGAATGACAAACCCTCCAATATCCCTTTTTGCTTCTTCTCCATTCCTGTTTTTCACCTGCTCATTCCTTTATAGATGTGTATAGTCATAAAATCACTCCTGTTTTCTTTCCCATGGAGCACTTTTCATGCACCTTCCTATGCCACCTGCTGACTCAGTGGTCACTTCTGCCAGTGCAGCATTAAATGATACCCCATCTCTGGTCTGTGGCCCACAAATGTTCACTGGCTGTAAACCCTTTCAAACACACCTGCAGTGACCTGATGATGGAGGTCCTGAGACCCATCCCCAGGGAAGAGTAATGGCTGAAGGAGTAGTGCTGGGTGCTCTCAAGGGAAGAGCTTGTTAGAGGAGTCAGGAAGGTCCATGTTTGATGGATGAGAAATGCAGTTTTTTAGGCCTTTAACAGTGCTTTGGTTGAAATTCTTCCAATTAAGCAAAAGAAAAATTACCCATTAAAAAGAACAGAATCAGGTTTTGAGTAAGTAATAGTTCCCCCGTGAAACTGGGAAATATTTCTTGTTTCTCTGAACCAATGAACATTTATAACATATAATTAATACATCATTAAATATCATCTCAGCATATTCAGGGTACATCTTAAACTCATAATGTTTAATTTCTGCAGTTAAATCAAATGAATTGAGTGGTGATCTGATATTCGATAAGTAGTACCCGGCCTGCACTTTTTGCAGAGGAGTGATTAAGAACATAGGTTTTGGAGAATTCAAGCAACCTTGCTGTGACCTGGGTTAGATATGCTAATTTCTTTGTGCCTCATTTGAAATTTGGGGGAGGGAGATAACTATCTAACAAGCAGGGTTATGAGGCTTCAGGAAGAGAAATTAAATGAAGTAGTACTTATTTGCTGCATGCTGTGTAGCATGTCTTCTCAATAAGTGGCGACGATTATTATGGTTATTGCAGTTGTTCAGAAGAGAGGCATAGTGGAGCAGCTGAGAGAGTCAAGACTTGGGAGTTAATCTCATTGCCTTGTTTCCTGTGGAAGCTGCAAAGCTGTGGGAAGCTCCTTGGCCTCAGTTGTTTCTGAAAACAACTTTGCAGGGTTGCTGTGAAAGACTAAATGCTATATATTGTAATACTTTGGAAAGTATTAAGCATGAAGAGTTGCAAATTTTATTTTAGATTTGTACCAGGTTAATAAATTGAGTCATTTCTCCGTAGTGGAAATGCCAGGAACAAGGAAAAACTAATCGGACATGAAAGTAAGTAAAGAAAAAATTGTCAAAATAATCCTGCTGAAGATGTAAAGCTTCCCTGATGATCAAAATAATGCAAACACCATTTTTAGCCCATGAAGAGTATGCAATGATTAATCATTTTATATAGTGTCTTAATAGGTGCTATATCTTATATATCTTAATAACACAAAACTCACATTCCAAAGTTTTCCTTTTCTCACAGAGGAATGATAATAAAACCCTACTCGTGAACTTCATTAATTTTTTGATAAAGGGACTATAATTTGGATGAAGGTCATCTTTTAAAATGGACCTCATTATCTATTAAAGAGCCTACTTGAACTGGTAGCTTAAATAAGGCATTATGAAGATGTTTAAGTTGCAATGTACAGATACTTTTGAGAACTTTAGAAGGCACTCTTTACATATTTACTTATGTATCCATCCATTTATTCATTTATGGGGTCATTCAGTTAGCAAATATTTATTAGACAACTATTATAAACCAAGCTCTGGGGACATAATAGTGAGTAAATCAGACAGGGTCACTGCCCTTTGGGAGTTAGAATCTAATGTGGAAGGTCGACATTAGTCAAACAACAATTGGTGGGATTATAAATTAGATTTACTTAGTAATTAAAGTCTCTCATAAACACTAGGCAACACCGTGTGGTGTTATTTTCTGAACATAATTAAAACAAATGAACTGCCATTCACCAAGAAGAGTCTATAAATTTTCTTTCACATTTTGGGGCAAAATCCAACTCTCCTTTCTCTGAGTTATTCTGTGTATAGAAATGGAAGAACTTCTTGTCTGTGACTCTTAGCAAACTTGGATAGTTTAGCAGCATGAGTAAGGAATTAATGAAGAGTATGATAAATGCTGATCTACTTTGGGTAATTCCAGAGGTCTTATGTGTGAAGTTGATGGTCTGGTGACGCAGCAACCCATTGAAACCCAATGGAAGGCCCTGGATTATCTGGTGAAATATCTATCATGCATTATAGTTATTGCAGCAGTTCTGCAGTGGCATTTTGTCCCATCATATGGTACCAATCCACTACCTTCTGTTACTCTAAATGTCTGGGATATAATTTTGAGAGATATTCTGTTATTTTCACAGGTGATGAAGCGTTCCTAATAGTTGTAAGACACAGTATAATTTTTGGAATCTCCCTTAACCCTGAGGTGAAGACCTTTGATGCTATGGTGCCCATATCAGGGATACAGAATGGTTATGACGTTGCAGTTGATTACTCAGAGCAATTCATCTATTGGCTTGAAAATCCAGTAAGTTTCGAATAACATTCAAAGTATGCAACTTGTTCTTGAAGAGCCTACCTGCACTGAGGCCTTCTTATATTTTTGCTGGGTGTCAAGTGGCCCAGACATAAATAGATTTACCACTAAGCATTTTTTAATTTAGTGAGGGATGTCAATGGGAAGTTGGCCTGGAGCAAAGACCCGATAATAAGCACGTTTAAGCTATTGGGTATATTTATCCATTCAACAAGTATTAAGTGACTACTCTTCTCCCTGCACTGAACTCACTGCTTCCAACTGCAGAGTACATGCCAAGAGGAAGCAGTAACAAAGCTTGCTCCTAAGGAGCTTTAGTCTATTAGACGAACATAAAAATGAGGATATTAGACTAACATAAAAATGATCATCGCTCAAGACCAAAAGCAATAGTTCCCTAAGGGAATTCCAGGAAAGCATCTGATGTGGCCGCTGTGGGCTTCACTCAGAATCTTTGCCTCTAGGATAAAAAAAACACTCCTCCAATTTCCTTCCCACTGGGACCCTTTCCTCACCCTTTAGGGACGAAACCTGTGAGGATGGGGAAGGGGCAAGAAAAATACAAATGAGGAAGAGAGGGAAGACCTTTGTAGTTGATGCTTGTCACCTCTGTGGAAAGATATACTCCTGGCCTCCTGATTCACACCTGTAACTTGGATTATTTTTATGACTCTTTGGCCTGTGGTGGTTAAGGAATAAATTTCTGTAGCCGATATCAGAGGGAGCCTGAATGGTAAGCCTTGTATATTCCTGTGATGCACTTGAAAATCAGTGTTTTCAGTGTTGCTGACGTTAGCGTTATACACGGTAACCCCAGCCAGTGGCCCTGAAACTTTGCCTTTCTTCCACGTGTGAGGCGTGTTAAAGAAACACAGTAGCTGGCAGTAGCTGCAGTGAAGCCGTGGCCTTGAAACAGCTCACCCCTCCTCGTCTTTCTCACCAGGGTGAAATTCACAGAGTGAAGACAGATGGCACCAACAGGACAGTGTTTGTTCCTCTATCAAGTCTGGGGGCTTCTACGAGCCTGGCCTTAGATTGGCTATCAAGAAACCTTTATTATACCAATCGTGGAACTCAGTCAATTAAGGTAATGATTCCATAATACTATTGACACAAACACTGGTTTCTTAGTCACATAAAATCTGTTCTCAGGAAATGCTGTCATATGGAGGAAGCACAAGGGATATTAATATTAACTATCAAAGTCTCTGAAGCCAAGGAGAAACCTAAAAATTGGAACTTTCTACTGCCCTACTTTGTCTCCTCCTAAGTATAAAGGGTAACTTGTTCATATAAAAGGATGTTAGATAGTTTATTAAGATATATACAAAGGTAAATAAAAAATTATGTAAGGAGTTCAACATAAAGGGAAGCTTATAGTAGGCAAGGCATTTTCATTATCTTTCCTCATCAAGTATTCAATACTATTTCAGTTCTAAACCAAATTTATAGGTTACCTCTGTTCTTAGATGGAAATCTTTCTATGGCTCCAACAGTGAAACAGAAAGTAGAAACTTGATTCTGATTCCTTTGATGCTTTCCTTTTTTGAGATAAATGTTTTTTTTACTCTAATTCCCAGAAGAAATTCTATAGGGGCACAGGTATGAAATCACATGAAGTAAATCAGAGGTAACTTGACTAGTACTGGTTTGCTCCACTCTGGGACAAGGTTAAAACATGTGATGGATTATTCATTCAGAGTAATTTTGAGAGTGAGAATTCCTAATGCAAAGAGGTGGTCTTGGGAGAGCGACAGTAGGGTGACAGTCCACTGCTCAGGATGAGGCGCCGGTTAGTAAGTTGGTTGGTTCTCTTTGGGGCGTTCAGAAAGATGAATGCTAAAGATGAGGAAGACACACAGCAGCTAAGTGGCTAATTTAGAGCAGATTTGCTAGGAGGAGTGCTTATTCGATAGTCAGAACAGTGCTTTACAGTTTATAAAGGTCTTCCACAAACATCATCTCATCCAATCCTTACAGCATTCCGGAGGGCAGGCAAGTGTAGTAAACGGTCACAGTGATGGGGACATTTGCAGTACGCATGCAGTATGCTCATCTCAAGCTGGGTAGAATCAGCAGCTCCTAACATGAAGGGAACCTTGGAGCCTCATCTGGTTCAAGCTCTTTGTTAGATGAAAATCTGAAGCCCACAGAAGCTAAGAAACTGGCTTAAACAGTCAGCTTCACTGCCCTGATTCTGGGGGAGGTGGGTGGTCTAACTTTGCCTTGTTGTAAACCACAAGTTCGGCAGTCTAGCCTGCTTCAACCCCCTTTGACAGTGACAGAAGGTATTTTGCACAACCTCAACGAAAAATATCACTGACCCATCAAAACACAGGCAATATTTACTGCCCAAGACCTTTAATACCAAACTCACATCTCTCTAGAGTCCACTCAGTAGAAAACTGTCTTCATTCCAAATGGCAGTTAATCTGCTCCTGCTTTGTAAGTGGGGTCTTCTCTTTTGGACTGATACTCTTCCAAGAGCAGGGCACGTGTCTCCTCCATCAGGGTTAGATACAACAGAAAAGCACCAGTTGAAGAACTGAGTATGTGCGTGTGCATGTGTGTGTATTGGTGAGGCCACTCGAACCACGGAAACCTGAAGTTGGTAATTGTGCTCCAAATGCAGTGAGGTCCAGAGGAGAGAGAACTTGCTTTGGAGTCCTGGCTTCGAGTCTGGCTTGCTTGCTCCTTTATGCATTCATTCAATAAGCACTAGGAAATGCTTTCCATGGATTGGTGCCATGGTTAGTCCTGGATAGTCAAGGATGAATCAAACATTTGTTTTTCCTGCTTTAAAGTAGCTCACACATCTGAGAGCTAGACACCTAAACAAATATCTTTGCTCCAGTGTAAGTGTGACATGTGCATTGAATATAAAGAGAGTGATTAAGGACAGAAGTAAGTGTGTGGGGAGAGAACGGTGGGCTTCCCCCAAGAGGTTACTTGAGAGCTAAGTCTTGAAGGATGACCATCCTTTATTTCTGCATAATGAAGAAGTAGGGAGAAAAAAAAAACAAAACACTTGAATAAAGACCCTGAGATATGAAAATGCATTTTGTGACTAAGCACGGTGTTTACTCACAGGCTGTTTGACCTTGGACAAATTATATAACTTCTCTGAGTCTGTGCTTCCTTATCCATAAAATGGGGTTAATAGTTCAGTAAGTAAAAGTACTTGACGCTAAGGTATCCTGCGAATACAGAGCCCTGTTTCCCTCAAATCATCAATATATTTAGACTATCCATAAAGGTAAATTGCCCCTTTAGTGTTTTTATCGGTTTTTTCCTTTGGTGGTATCAATTATGACTCTTCCAGATGAATGTTAGATTGATTAAAGAAACAGAAATTGTGTCCAAGTACTGTTTTCCTGTATGATATCCGTTCCAGAGTAGGAGAAACTCACATTTAATTCCAGCTCCTCCGCTAGGGGTAGCTGTGTGCTCACTCAGTAAAAGCAATTCTGTAGCTGAAGAGTGAACCCTACAGCATGGCCGTGTGTGAGAGAGCTCCATCTGTGCCAAAACACAAGGAGAGACTTGAGGATATGGGGAGGGGGAAGGGTGAGCTGTGACGAAGTGAGAGAGTGGCATGGACATATATACGCTACCAAACGTAAAATAGATAGCTAGTGGGAAGCAGCCGCATAGCACAGGGAGATCAGCTCGGTGCTCTGTGACCACCTAGAGGGGTGGGATAGGGAGGGTGGGAGGGAGGGAGATGCGAGAGGGAAGAGATATGGGGACATATGTATATGTATAACTGATTCACTTTGTTATAAAGCAGAAACTAACACACCATTGTAAAGCAATTATACTCCAATAAAGATGTAAAATTTTTTTTAAAAATGAGAGAAAAAAAAAAAACCCACAAGGAGACGGACTTCCCTTTGAACCAAAGCCATCCTTAGGGAAAGGAGAGAAATTGCAGCAGGAAGAGGCAAATTGAAAAGAGAAAAATTATTTTAGTCCAAATAGGAGAGAAACGTACCACACAGGAGAGAGAAAATACAGAGAGAAGAGTGAGGGAGAGAAGGGTGTGTGTGTGTGGTGTGTGTGTGTGTGTGTGTGTGTGTGTGTGTGTGTGTGTGTGTGTGAGAGAGAGAGAGAGAGAGAGAGAGAGAGAGAGAGAGAGATGTATGTAGATAGAGAGGCAGAGATAGAAACAAACACAAATCATCAGTTTGTGTTGAAATGTAATTTTATAGAAAAGCCTTCATGCAAATCAAAAGGTATTTTCTTATTTCTTACGAGTTTTTCTCATCTCAGACTGTCTCAAGTGCATACCAAAATAGCCTTGTTTCTTTAAGAAACTGCGTCTAGTCCAGTAATCCATACCCCTCTGTGGTGTTTCACAGTGTTCTAACACTGTGGTTATAACAATTCTAGCAAGATTACTTAAAAACATAACATTGGGAAAACCACAGATCCTATCTAGGCCTCTTTTTCATCACATTATATGAGCATAATAATGCCACCTATCTCACAAAATTACTGTGAGGATTAAATCCGATAATGCTTAGTATAAGGCCTGCTACATCGTGAGGTCCCAATAAATGGATCAATAAAAAAATTGAATACATTTGTGCTGGGTGCTGTGCGAAGCACTTTACATGCATTGTCTCACGTTCCTGGCACCTCTATGCAGAAGGGAATTTGTCATCCGCATTTACTGATAAAGTTCAGAGAGGTGGACTTACTTGCCTCAGGTCCTATAGTCAGATCTGGCCGGGTCAGGATTTGCACTCAGGCTGTTAACTTGGCACAGAATTCACTTTAAGTCTGTGTAAATTGGGACTGTTTGATCAACTGTGTTTGCAGTGATGGGCCACTGCGTGCTATGGCCCAGTCACTGGGGTACAGGAGACCTGGGGGGTTCTCACTGGTCTTCCAGAGTTTTCTCATCTTTTTCTGTAGTTTTGCTCAGGCAATGATTCTGTATGTTCACTCATTTGAATCTTTCTTTTATCCGTATAAATATCCTCTCCTGGAACTTTAGGTGAATTGAAAATAGAAATTTGAGAGGTGATTTTTGTTTTCTTACTCCCGTTTTCTATTGAGCTGATTTTCTCATAGCCCTGAAATGCAATTAGGGATTATCTGAATATCACGCAAACCCTCCCATTCACCACAATCATGCTTTGAATTCGTTGTGTGTTTAAGTTCTCCTTCATCATAGCTTTCTTTATTTTCCCCTTATATAGGTTTTGACACTCCGAGGAGATGTCGGATACGGAAAAACACTGATTACCAATGATGGGACGAATCTTGGAGTTGGTTTTCCGGTTGGCATAACTATTGATCCTGTTAATGGGTGAGAATTCATTCATAAGTAGTGTCTGTCTTCTATACAGCACCGCCCTTGTTAATATTATGGTCTAATAAAATGGAAGATTTCAAACGTAGGGCCTTTTCTGATTTTATATGCTGACATTTGAAAAATATAGATCTCAGTAAGAAAGAAATAACTCTAAGTTATATTTAATGTGTATTGTGTTCTGTTTTTCAAATTAATAACATTGAACTTAAAATTAATTCCAAACAAATAAAAATTTCAGGCATTTTAAAATAGAATTATAAGAATGAACAATAATGCATTTTGACTTTGAATGAACGTGGAAAGTTTTAAGGGGGTGGATAAACACTTGAAATGGACCTTGAAGGATGAGAAGGCTTCCAGCAGGTGCAGGATGGGTTGCAGCTGAGAAGTGGTACTTGAGGCCAAAGAGCAGTGAAGGCCCAGAGACATGGTGGCATTTAACATGATTGTGTAGAGGGCTGGAACCAGAGACTTCGAGTAGGGGGCAATTGACTAGATGGGAGATACAGCAGGTAAAGTCATTTGGGGACAAATCAGAGAGGGTCTTTATTTTTTTAATATTTATTTATTTATTTGGCTGCGCCGGGTCTTAGTTGCAGCACATGGGATCTTCTTGCCTCGTGCGGGATCTTTAGTTGTGGTATGAGGGATCTTTTAGTTGTGGCATGCGAACTCTTAGTTGTGGCATGTGGGATCTAGTTCCCTGACCAGGGGTCGAATCCGGGCCCCCTGCATTGGGAGTGCGGAGTCTTAGCCACTGGACCACCAGGGAAGTCTAGGGAAGGACTTTAATGTCATGCTAAGGAGTTGCACTGTATTTTTTTTGAGAAATAAGGAGCCAGCAGGGAATTTGGAGGAAGGGAATGATAGAACCTAATCTGTATTTTAGAAAGATTGATCAGAACTGGAGTGGAAAGGGTCAGGGGAAGGAAGAAAATGTTCAGTCAGGGATGAGAGTTCTTAGCTAAGTTTCGGTAGCTTAAATTTTTAGTGAACTCAGAATTCACAAGAGTTTTGTGACTCTGTGCAGAAAACTTCTGGCAGCCTGGCATGGGAAAGGAGAAAGAAGAGAATGACAGGAACTCAGGGTTAGTAGTTAGCAAGGTAGGCACAATGGGAGATCATGAGAATAAATCAGAATATTGTTAAAATGGCTACAATGGTATGAGGTCCAGGCATAGAGGGCCTGAAGGATTGAGAGCTCAGACAAGTTTTAAGCGCAAAGAACAGGTTCAATGGAAGAAATAAAATAGGAGCAAGGAAGAGATGGAAGAGTTGGGTTGAAGCAGGGAATTTTAGAGTCTGAGAACTTAGAGGTAGAGAAGTTTAGAATTGAAGAGGAGGTTCATGCGAGGGGTATCTTGGATTGGTGGTGAAAGAGGTATGCATATAAAGATGATGGGAATTAAGTGTTTCGAGGATGTATAGGGAAAGAGTGTGAGAGGGTTGTCTGTTGAGGCTATAGCAGGAGGTGAGATAGAAAGGAATGAAAACTTGGATTCGAGTCTAGAAGTTATGTCCTCACTGTAAATGGAAAGCAACCCTCGTATGTTTTAATGAAGTTTCATGGATCACGGATTTGGTAATACTGTGTGCTGATTAGGGTTCATGTGTACACATTGCATTTTCCATCACGAAAATCAGAAAATAAAGTAGCTGGTCTTGTGGTAGATGATGTGGAAAAGAATTAAATAAGAGGGCTGAGAGGTGATCAGGGAGATACTTGACCACATTTACATTAGCTTTGTCCTTCCTAGTGTGCTGGGCATACTGAGTCTTTGAAAAGGATCGACTGTTGATACAGGCTCTTATTAGTCCGTGAACTTCCTGTGTGACCAAGCTAAAGGATTGCCCACCAACGGAAAATGGTATCCTGTATCAGATACCATTTTAAATGGCCTCTCCCCCAATAATAACTAAGAAGTATACAGACATTACAGAACACTGATTAAGGACTCCTCCACATTGGATGTAACAAGATATTAACGTTTCAGACTTCCTGCCTTGAATGGTGTGCATCTTGAGGACAAGAGAGACATGTTTTTCATTTCAATATGTAGTGAAAGCATCTGTTTCACTAAATGCCTTTGTTTTTCCTGGTTGTAGGAAACTGTACTGGTCAGACCGAGGAACCGACAGTGGCATTCCCCCCAAGATTGCCAGCGCCAACATGGATGGTACATCTCGAAAAACTCTCTTTACTGCGAGCCTTGATAATGTGGCGTTTATCACCCTCGATATTGAGGAGCAGAAACTCTACTGGGCAGTCAGCAGCACGGGAGTGGTATGAGCACACTTTCTAGTCTGCTGTTCTTTGTTGCCGAGCTTGCACAGCTGACATTGATTGTTCTGAGTTGTCTGGCAGTGGTTCTCAAGAAATCTCACTTGGCCATTTGTACCAGTGTTTTATTGCCCTTTCTCTCAATAACTTCTTTCCCTGAAGTCCAGTTCTTTATAGTGTGTGCATGGTTCCTTACAGAATGTTTATTTTTTCCCTCATTCTTTCTTTTTCTTCAAGATAAAATAATTCCATTTCTCATTTTGTGTTTGTCCTTTAAGAGCCCTTTCTTTCATGTTTCAGTGATTTCAGTGCTTTTCTTTGCAAGTTCTCAAAGGCTCTCCGATTGCAGAGACTAAGAAAAAAAAAAATAGCAAGCTTCTGAGCTCAGTGTCCCCTCACAGCTACATATGACGCTCTAATGTCCTGACCTGGTAGATGGATGTGTGAAAACTCCCTTTCCTGGTAATTTTAAACTCGAAGGTGGAGTTCCTTACATTCTGCCATAAGAAGCAGGAACTATAAATTGCATTCATTGACAGAAATAACATTTGACCTTCACTACTGTGCTTATGCAGCTGAGCTGGGACTGGGCACATAGAAGGTGCTCAGTAATAATTATTGCTCAACTAAAATATTGTTTTGGTTGTTGAGTGTGTGCTAGTCTCTTCCTTGCTTTAAAGAACAGGAGTGATTTCAGAGCTGTCTTTGACATGGGTGCTCTCCATAAAATTGTCCGGTAGGTTTGGTTTTCAGTTCATGACAGCTCGCTGAGTACTCATTTCACTCCTGATATGTGTTTATAATGTTGAAAAAGAAGTAGGTGATGTGTGTGAAAGCACTTTGCAGAAGCTCGTGCCACATGGTGTGGCTTCTGCTTACAAATTAGTGTGTCCCAGACCAGACTCCCCAGGCCCCTCCCCTTCCTGTTTCCACATCTGCTTCGCTCTCTGGAATCTGTGAGCTGGTTGGTGGTATGACTCTGCATCCTTTCTCCTAGGCTAGAACCCACATGTTCCTCCTTCACTCTAATAACCACATCCTTATTTAATCATCACAAAATCCTGGCAGCTTGTCCCCATGCCTCTTCTCTCAGGTCCAGCCTTTTTCTGCCACTTCCACCATTCTGGGCCACTTCTCTCTAGCCTTGACGAGAGCACGACCCTCACTAATGAACCTGTTTTAGTGATGGAGGCATGTGGTCTTCATAAAACCACAAGGAACCCTGGAACCCTGGCCCAGATAAGTAGCTCCAGATACTTCAGCCAAGCGTGGTCAGCTCGTCTGGTCCTGGTCACTCCCTCAGCAGCTCCCCTCAGAGCTTATCTCCTCTGTTCTCTACCCTTCCAGAACCTCTGTCTGTTTCTAGGGCATAACCTGCTCTCATAACTGCTGGGTTCCCTTGTCCAGGAAGGCAGGAGCCACACCCCGTTTCTCTGTTACCAGCACTCAGCTCAGATCCTGGCGCAGAGGAGGCACTTGAGACAAGTTTCTGGAATGAAATCAAACCAGCTATGTCTACATTTTGTTTTTCTTCCAGAGCAGAATGCTTGTCACTTCCCGTTAGAAACTTCATTCTTGAGTTCTTTTCTAGTTCATCAGGGTCATCTTGACTCAGGCTCGTTACTGTGCTGATATAACAGCGCTATCTTGCTGTCTTGCTGTGAGTGTGTCGAGCACGTTTCCTATCTCCGTTGCAGAAATAGTTGGTGAAGATGTTAAACGCGGGGCCAGTTAGACATTAAATGTGTATTATCCTTGACCAGAATATCACATGCAGGGATTAGTCCCCTATTCGTCACCATGCCATCTGAGAAAGTTGATTGGCTTATTTGGATTTCAGCTTCATCGTCAGTGAAATGGGCACAATGACGTTTGTCTTACCTACGTAGATGTGACTATCAAATATAGTCAGAAATATAGTCAGAAATCCCTGGAAAGGAGAGAGTGCTATATACCTGTGAAACATTATTAAGAGAATATTGGTTTTAAACATTTTCCTCATTGCACCATGAAACAGTCAATAATGAAAATTTTGATCTTTCAGATTGAAAGAGGAAACGTGGATGGTACAAATCGAATGATCCTGGTAAACCATCTTTCCTACCCCTGGGGACTTGCTGTCTACGGCCCCTTCCTTTATTATACCGATGAAGAATATGAGGTCATTGAAAGGGTTGACAAGGCTACTGGGGCCAACAAAATAGTCTTGAGAGATAATGTCCCAAATCTCAGGGGCCTTCAAATTTATCAAAGACGTGGTGAGTATTTGTCACTGAAACATACATATTCATGGGTGTATATATATTTATTCATGGGTGTCTGCACACTGACATGCCCACACAACAAACCCACATACGCACAAAACGGTGTGCATACACATGCATGCAAACTGAAATTACCCCAAGATATTTAAAAAATTATAACCATGTCTTAAGCATGGCTAAGTGTCAAAGACTAAGCTGGCATCTGAAAGGCCAGATTGACTGCAGAGTAAACTTACTCCCATTCTTTCCACGGCACTTTAAACTCCTTACTTTGCTTTTATTTTATCGTACTCCCTGACATATTACGTATGTGTTTATCATCTGGGTTCTTCATTGGAAGGTAACCTCCATAAGGACAGGTATTTTGTCTGTCTTGTTTCTTACTCTCTCCCCAGTAACTAGAATAGTTGCTGGAGCATTGGAGGTGCTCAGTAAGTATTTGTTGGATATCTGCTGGGAAAGTGATTAACACGATAGAATTTTTTTAATCTTAAAAGGAATACTCTTAGATGTTGCCTTTTTCAATAGATTTTTTCCCCAGAGATAATCTAACTTCTGATTTGCCCCTTTATATTAACACTATATTCTGGAGATTATTTTTTTATAATTTTGAAATATTTTATAGCTAGCCAAAGATTTGTTTGCTGTCCTATAACCTAGGTTTGTTACTTGGTATTATTTTATTGCATGTTCAAAAAACCCTTAAATATTCTTATTTAATATACTTTAAATCAAATGCTCATCACGGTGTTGATCATGTAGTTAAAACGGATATAATTTAAAATGCCAGTACATAGGTCAAGAGGGCAAAAAAAAAAAAAATTAGAATTTGTTGACTGACCTCCCTAATTCCTCTAATTCTTGAATGATTTGTGGAAGAAAAACAATTGGTGCTCCATTCTCTATTATTATATAATATATAAGCTATATAACTATTATATAGTTGTGGTCCTGTTTTAAACCTCTGTACATGTTAGTTCGATAAGCAGTAGGCTCTCCAATATTGTTTTTAGGTTAACTCAGATTCCATATTTTGTTACTTACTTTTATAATGACTTATTTGGTGACTCAGTTGAAAAATTTGACATGGAGTGGCAAGTAGGTGGGGTGAAAAGTGACAGACTAATTTTGATTTCATTTAGGCTCCGAATCCTCAAATGGCTGTAGCAGCAACGTGAATGCCTGTCAGCAAATTTGCCTGCCTGTACCAGGAAGACTGTTCTCATGTGCCTGTGCCACCGGATTTAAACTCAGTCCTGATAACCGGACCTGCTCCCCATATCACTCTTTCATTGTTGTTTCCACGCTGTGGGCAATCAGGGGCTTTAGCTTGGAATTGTCAGATCATTCAGAAGCCATGGTGCCGGTGGCAGGCCAAGGTATGCCAACTCCAGTATAAGTCACATCTGACTCCATCTGGTGCCATGTTGAAGTCCTTGGTACCATAAAGCATTTCTCCACGTCTGGATTCGGCACATAAGGAAGCTTGTTTCTCCTGCTTGATAACCATATTCACATGTCCCCATGACTCATCTCTGTTTTCTTATCTCTAAAAAGTCATGGATCTAAGTTACCATCTTGTAAATAAAGTCACTAAGTTTTTCAACCAACTTTTCATTTTGAAAAATATCAAATGCAGAAAAGTTGAAAAAAAGGTATAGAGAACACCCTTATACCTGCTAGATTGAACCATTCTTAACATTTCACCACATTTGAGCCTTCAATCTCTCTGTGTGTTTATGTGTGTATACATACATATACATATATTTTGAATGAACCTTTCGAAGATATATTGCAGATATCATGACACTTCACCCCTGTCTACTTAGCATGCAGCTTGAAGGGCATTATCATCTAATTCATATTTTTTCCTGTTGGCCTCATAATATTTTTATAGCTGTGGATTTGTTCCAGCCAAGATCTAATCAAGATTCACGCATCGTATTTGGAATGTCTGTTTTGTGTCTTTTGATCTGTAGTAGTTACCCCAGTATTTTGTTATGACAGTGATTTTTTTGAAGAGACAAACCTATTGTCTTTTCAGCATCTCACATTGAGGATGTCTGATTACTTCCTCATAGTGTCGTTTAACTTGTCATTCAGTTTATACCCTGATTTCCCATGAAATGAAAGTTAGGTCTAATTGCTTGATTAGATTGGGGTTGAACACACTTGAGAAGAATCCTTCACAGATGAAGCTGTGTCCCTGATACAGAACCTCATTAAAAAGGACATAATGTCAGCTTGTCCCCCTCTTAGTAATGCTTAAGCTTGATCACTTGGTTAAGGTGGTCACCGTGAAGTCTCTGCTTATTTTCCCCCTTTGTAATTTGTATGAAATCTTTGGGGTCACACTTTGGTACCCATGAATATGTTTTTCCCTAAGCACCTTTTATTCATTGGTTTGAGCCATCGATGATCCTTGTCTGAAATGATTATTTAATTGGGCATTGCAAAATGGTGATTTTTCTTGTTCTATCATTCCTTCTACATTCATTCTTTTTAAAAAATAATTAATTAATTTTTGTCTGCGTTGGGTCTTTGCTGCTGTGCGCGGGCTTTCTCTAGTTGCGGCGAGCAGGGGCTACTCTTTGTTGCGGTGTGTGGGCTTCTCATCGTGGTGGCTTCTCTTGTTCCGGAGCACGGGCTCTAGGCGCTCAGGCTTCAGTAATTGTGGCATGCGGGCTCAGTAGTTGTGGCATGCGGGCTCAGTAGTTGTGGCTCACGGGCTCTAGAGCTCAGGCTCAGTAGTCGTGGCGCACAGGCTTAGTTGCTCTGTGGCTTGTGGGATCTTCCCGGACCAGGGATCGAACCCATGTCTCCAGCATTGGCAGGCGGATTCTTATCCACTGCACCACCAGGGCAGTCCCTACGTTCATTCTTCTATAAAGGAGAGCTCTCCTTTTTACTGTCACATGCACTCAAGTTTTTATTTTTTTAATTCAGTGTAGAATCATTTAGCATAATTATTCTTTTGATGCTCCAGGCAATCCATTTTGGCCGGGGAGAGCCTCTCAAAGTGGCTGCCTGTGTTTTTTCGACATGATCCCATTAGTGTTTGAGTGCTTCCTTATTTCTTGGTCTAATAAATATGTTCCAGGCTCACCTTGTACCTTCCCTTCCCAAACCTATAATTAGCCATTTCTCCCAGGAGCCAGTGCTCTTTACTGTGGGAAGTGGTTTTTAGAAACTAAGATCTGGGGGTAAATGTGCTCATTGCAACTGGGAAATAAATAGTTTTATTTCATAATGGGGGCATGGTTGGAGCAGAGGGGGTTGGGAATGAGAGTTTGAGAGGAAGGGCAGACATTTTTAAAACTTCTAGTTCAAGCTAGAGTATTGTTTAATGATCTTTTCTTAAATATTCTAGGGCGAAATGCACTGCACGTGGATGTGGACGTATCTTCTGGCTTTATTTATTGGTGTGATTTTAGCAACTCTGTGCCATCTAATAATGCAATCCGTAGAGTCAGACCAGATGGGTCTGGCTTTACAAACATCATTACAGATGGGATAGGAGAAAATGGAGTCCGGGGTATTGCAGTGGATTGGGTAGCAGGTGGGTAAGCTATATAGTGATTTTATTGAAGAGGCTTTTCATGTTTGCATTTCTTATTTATTTATCATCTTATTTATGCTATAAAGTTTAACATAAGTGCGACAGATCTGTTTTTCTGAATGTTTATTGAGATTACTTAAAATAGATTGAATTGTGTTTTTAGAATAAACGTCACAGACTTGTGTCTGTTAATGATAAGGTGTTTCAGTTGACAGATTCATTAGAGATTATCTCATTTGCTTCTATTATTAACAGGATCAAACTGTAGGCAAAATGGATAGAAATATTTAATTATGTAGGTTTATTTCACACTTAGATGAGCGTCTAATTTCTAAATTAGAAATGTCTAAATTTTCACAGAGAAAGGGATATCAAAATATAATGTAAACCATGAAATATGACATTTACTTTAAAGGTTAGCAATTTTACTTGCCGAATTCTTAATTGCTTCCTCATGTTAATGTATGAAAACCGTTTTGATTATTAGGTACTTTATTGTAGTTAAATTGAAATGCCTGACCCAATATTACATTAACTTAGCTATACTGATTCATGTACTTAATTTTGGATTACCACTGAATTTTAATGATACACTGACAAACAAATGTATTGTACTTCTAGAATATAATCCCGTTATATCAAAATAGGTATCACTGTGTGTTATCAAGCTTGGCAAATAGATATTACTTAGAAATATTAAAATATATTATGAAAATCTAGATACTATAATAATTAATTGCCAATAGTAAACATGGTAATATGGTTAGGTAAAGCTTTAATTTGGTTCTTAAATTCCATTCTTGATTACAAATTTACTACATTATTTCTGAGGATATAGATAAAACACAGCTATGCCCATTCATTTATGTATTGTCTATGATCGCTTTCATGTTACTGTGGCAGAGTAGAGTGTACTGTATACTCTGCAAAGCCTGAAATATTTACTGTTTGGCCCCTTACAGAAAAAGCTTGCCAACCCTTAGTAGCAGTACAACAGACTTCTGACTACATGGAATCAATGCGGGCTCCCTCTCTATTCCTTAAACTATCTTCCTGCCATGCTTTTTATTCTAGCATTTACATTGTTCTTTAATGCCCAAAGGCAAATGGCCTTTTGTTTTGGTGACTTTAGAAGGTCCTTGGGATGAAAACCTCTACACTACTTAGAAAGGCAAGAAAAGATCTCGCGTTAATGCCAAACAGAAAGAGCATTTGATGACATAGGTAACAACCTGAGATATTGCTGGCTCTCACTCTTTGCTCCTTTCATCATGTTGGAGTAGAAGGTATGTCATGATAATGAGTCTTTGAAGATTCAGGTAGAAGAGGAAGGACATTCTGGAAAATACACCTTTCAGTAGAAAGTGGGTTATGATGTTTGCTATGAATTCGGATCTGCTTTAGAAGCTGAAGAGAGTTACATTCTCTTTAAATGTGAAGAAACAATCTATTTAGTTCCTAAGAGTAAATATTTATTTTTCTAAGTCTAAACTGAGATATTAATCTATCATCCTGGAAAAGACAACATATACTGACCCAAACCTCAATCTTACAAACGGTATCTTCTTCTTCCTTCTTGTTTTTCCATTCATCAGCATGCTCTTTCATTTTTCTGCAGGAAATCTTTATTTCACCAATGCTTTTAGGTCTGAAACACTGGTAGAAGTTCTAAGGATCAATACCACCCATCGCCGTGTTCTCCTTAAAACCACAGTGGATATGCCCAGGGATATTGTTGTAGACCCCAAGAACAGATACCTCTTCTGGTCTGACTATGGACAAAACCCAAAGATTGAACGTTCTTTTCTTGACTGTACCAATCGAACTGTGCTTGTATCAAACATCGTTGCCACTCCACGGGGCTTGGCATTGGACCTTAGCAATGGCTACGTTTATTGGGTTGATGATGCTTTAGATTTAATTGCAAGGGTCAGCATTGATGGAGGGGAATCTGAAGTAATTCGTTTTGGCAGTCGTTACCCTGCTCCGTATGCCATCACTATATTAGGAAATTCCATCATATGGGTAGACAGGAATTTAAAAAAAATCTTCCAAGCTAGCAAGGAGCCATATAAAACAGATCCACCAACAGTTATAAGGGACAATATCGACTGGCTAAGAGATGTGACCATCTTTGACCAGAATGCTCAGCCCCGGTCACCAGCAGAGGTCGACAACAACCCTTGCTTGGAGGATAATGGAGGATGCACCCATTTCTGCTTTGCTCTGCCTAAATTGCACACCCCAAAATGTGGCTGTGCCTTTGGGACCCTGCAAGGTGATGGCAAGAGCTGTGCCATTTCATCAGAAAATTTCCTCATCTTTGCCTTGGATGATTCCTTGAGGAGCTTACACTTTGACCCTGAGGACTATAGTCAACCTTTCACAGCAATAAGCGTGGAAAGAATTGCCGTGGCCCTAGACTATGACAGCATAGATAACAGAATCTACTTCACACAAATTTTACAATCTGGAAAAGGCCAGATTTCCTATGTCAACCTGAATTCAAGGAGCAGTTCTCCCACCGTTGTTGTTTCGGGTAAGTGCACACTAAGTGTAGCTTATCTTGGAAGGAGACACAATGGGGTCAACACACATGGATAACCCAGGGGTTCTAAAATGCATATTGAGACTCTAACTTCTTTTTGTGTTTTTGTTGGTGTATGTCCAGGCATAGGGAATCCTGAGGGCATTGCCTTTGACTGGATCAATAGAAGAATTTATTACAGTGACTACACCAACCAGACAATTAAGTCCATTGCCACGGATGGGTCTAAGCACACTGTGATAGCCCGAGTTACAAAGCCAAGAGCAATTGTGTTAGATCCTTGCCAAGGGTATGCCATGGTCTGCTTATTTCTGGAGGGAGTGGGGTCTGAAATTATTTTATGCTCATAGAGAGTCAGTGTTTTGTGGGCTTGTAGCACTGTAGCTACAGATTCAAGGGTGAAAGAGCATGAGTGACTCTACCTGGGAAGGAACTCCCGTTGATGCTAGGAAAATTGGCAGCATACTAGCAAATTAATGCTCTGACTCAGTAAATCCACATTGGGCAAGTTGTATGGATGGGAATGGAGTAGGGTTTCATTTTGCCATATTGGTGTCAATTTACAGTTAAAGAATGCTGCCATCTTTCTTAAGTAAAAAGAGTGAGGTTCTTTGTGATGAATTATGACTCCTTTTGGATCACTAGGTACATGTATTGGACCGACTGGAGTACTAATGCCCAAATTGAGAGAGCCACACTGGGAGGAAACTTCCGGGAATCCATCGTGAACAGTGACCTGGTCTGGCCCAACGGGCTCACTCTGGACTATGAAGAAGGCTTTCTCTACTGGGCAGATGCTAATCTGTATGTGTCTTTGGTTATTCCTGCGGGTGTTGATGAGAAGATTTCTTCCTCCCTCTTCAGAAAAAGAGGGATATGCATAATGTGATGAAATATTGGTGAATACACCTGTGAAAATTGATGTATATCATGAGATTGAATAATTGTGAACTGAAGGCATCTAAAGATGCATTACTAGACAAGTTAATTTCAACTATAATTACAAATGTAGTCATTCAATTTATAATTTACGGGCCCCATGTAAGTACCATAAAATATGAATGGCTTTTCAATGCACACTGATAGTAAGTTTTCTCTGGGCTTTAGCATTCAGTATCTTGTAAAAACATTTTCCTTCAGTCTTTGTCTTTTCGTTGTCTTCTCAAAAAAGTTCTTTCTTCTGTGCCAGCTTCTTCTCAATTTCATAGTGTTTTGCTTATAAACTTCTGTCAGCTCTAATTTTATATGTAACTCTCCAAGTACTCCTGAAATTACTCACATTCCAATCATCCAAATGATTGAAGAGATGAGATGATTTTGTTTATTATGGCTGGTGTCTACATGGTGGGAATCTTAACTTTTCTTGCTTATTTTCTTATGATTTTGGTCTTGTGCCACTGAGCACCTAACAACTTCATCTTTATTTTCTCGCTTGAAAACAAAGCAGTGATGTTTTGTGTCTAAATTTGGATCATTCTAGGTAAATATCTCAAAGTAAATGACAAATGGAAAAAATCATTAAGGGAGTGGGAAGGGAAAAGTAATTCACATTTTTTAAAAAAATATTTATTTATTTGGCTGCATCGGGTCTTAGTTGCAGCATGCGGGAATCTTTAGTTGCAGCATGTGGGATCTAGTTCTCTGACCAGGGATTGAACCCGGGTCCCCCGCATTAGGAGTGCGGAGCCTTAGCCACTGGACCACCAGGGAAGTGCCATGTAATTCACATTTTATTGAGTGACTACTTTGTACTAAACACCAAGTACCATGCAATTACATGTATTATTTCATAATGCTCTCCCATTTTCAAATGTTAGTCTGGTTCCCTTTGTAGGATTACTTGTGGGTTATATTAATATGTGGAAATCAATGATTTATATAGGCCATTGTTTGATAAGCAGATGAAGTTCTCCCGTTACCAGAAGAAACATTTCTTGCTGCCATATGCTGCACTTGAAAGTTGGGGGCTTGTGTAAAGCCATGGTTGGGCTCAGGCATTGGGTACCAGTTGAGAAACTTATTCTTTCTGGATTCCAGCTTTTTTTTTTTTTTTTTCCCCATCTTCGTTTTAGGCAGAAGATTGAGCGCATCACTCTACAGGGCCTGGAGCGGGAGGTCATTGTCAGCAGAGCCAATAATCCTTTTGGTTTGGCTGTCTATGGCCAGTATGTTTACTGGACTGACTGGTTCAATAAAAAAATTTACCGAGCAAACAAATATGATGGGTCAAGTCAGACTGCAATGACCACGACTCTTCCCTTCCTGCCTAAGGGTATTCGTGCTGTCGTGAAGGACCAACAGCAGTGTCACAATCCTTGCGATCAGTTTAATGGGGGCTGCAGCCATATTTGTGCACCAGGTAAGGCACTGGCCATGAAGATAGACTCATGGAGAGTAATGATGACCACTAGTAAGGAAGGCTGAGGGAATATTCAGCTCTAATAGGAGAAAAATTTCTCTTTGTTTTCAGAGTAACTTTTAAAATAGATTTCAGGGTTTGTATGTTGAGAAGAAGACTTTGAAAGGTTTCTTTTGTATTCCATATGGAGCCTTCTTACAAAGACGTTTTTAATTCAAGCTTGATGGAGGTAGAAAGAAACGTGCAGGTTAGGCTGCTGCATCTCACGTCTTGAATAGAAATTTCATCAATGAGCTAACGTTCCTTATAAAAGGATTTAATTCTTTCACTTAGGAGGTACAGTTTATAGTGGATATTTTAGAGCGTGGTGTGTGCTTCAGAAGTGTGTTTTATAGAGAACAACAAATTCGTAGGAAGACGTGCCTTTTGAGACTGTTGCTTTGCAGATTTTGCTGAGAAGGTAGAATCATTGCTAACGTTTCAGTGAAGACAAGAGATAGTGGTTTAAAGATTAAGGTGAAGTAGCCACATTTATTAGAAATTGGTGGTGGTTCTTATTGATGGAAAAATGACTCAGAGTAGAGTTTCCATGGCTTGTCTTATAGCGTGTTAAATATAGAAGCTGTGGCCAATGCTCTTCTGGAGGAGAAAATATGAATGTTTGCTACACAAATCTTTAGCTTTTCCTGGGCCTACCTTTCTTCAGGTCCAAATGGCCCTGAGTGCCAGTGTCCACACGAGGGCCACTGGTACCTGGCCAACAACAATAAGTACTGCATCCGGGATAATGGTACAAGGTGCCATAGTTCCAAGTTCACCTGCCTCAATGGGAACTGCATCCCAGAGCAGTGGAAATGTAACGACATCGATGACTGTGGTGACAGCAGTGACGAGCTGGAAACTCTCTGTGGTGAGTTGGACTCTTGGAACTTTTGTTAAGAACTCACAATGTGCCAAGTGTTTGGTCCTTTTAGAAGTGAAAAACATTTACTCTGAGAATCTAGACTTGCACTTTGCTTAAATCGCACATAAGCTGATATATGTGCTGTGAAGTAGTGTATGATGCTTTATTAGGAAGCACCTCTATAGTGGTTAAGAGCAAAGGTGCTGGATGCCATTTACAGTCTGTTGAGCCCTGGGAAAGTTACTTAACCTCTCTGAGCCTCAATCACATTAAAGCATTGTGTCTGAAAACTTAACGTAATTACGTTTAATGTGATTGAGATAAACTTATACATTGAGATGGTAGAGAAATGGAGTGACTTTGCCATTTGCTTAAAATACTTCATTTGCTAAAAGAAGCATACAAAATATTTGCTTAATCTAACTAATTTAAAGTGTCATCTCACTTTGCATGCAGTGCGTTTTGCCTTGGAAGGTAAACCCAAAGTGTCTTATTTTATTTGCTTGTATCTTTTGAGAAAATGGGATGATGCTTTAATCCAGAAGCTTCTTCAATGTTTTTTTTCCCCTCCTCTTAGCGTATCACACCTGCCCTTTGACGAGCTTCACCTGTGCCAACGGGCGATGTGTCCAATATCGTTATCGTTGTGATCACTACAATGACTGTGGTGACAACAGTGATGAGGCAGGGTGCCTGTTCAGGGCTTGTAACGAAACCACGGAATTTACTTGCAGTAATGGAAAGTGCATCCCGCTTCACCTAGTCTGCGATGGAATGGACCACTGCCATGATCACAATGCTTCAGATGAGAAAAATTGCTGTAAGTTCATCTTCAGTACTTGTGCTTTGGAGTCTTGAAGTCTTAGAGCTTGGGAGGTGAAATTTTTATATAAAGACAATGCATTTTCTGAGAAAAAACCCCATCGTATTCATCTAAAACATACATTTCATTTTAATACAGTCTACTAAGCGATTTTTTAAAACTATTCTACCTAGTATTTGAATTATTCACCTAAATTTATGGATCTGTACAACCATTGACTATTTAACATTCAGTATTTTCTCCTTGGTTTATACAGCTGACGGTTTGAAAGCTTTACCAGTGGTTACTGACAAAAATGATTGATTAATGTGTTGTGTTTAATGTTTGTTGTGCAAAAAGGTATGTAGTACAGTGTTGACTGAAATGATTTGTCTCTTTAGTTTTTCTGATAAATTGCTTTTTAGTGAATTGGTTTTCCAAAATTTCTGGGATTTGCACTTTAGAATCTTGAGAAAACAAAAGGGCGGAGCGTGAGCACAAATGTATTTTTAGTTTGGGTATATCTACATGTTCCATTGCTTTGTAGGCACTTAAACACAATATTTATTCGGGTGTGCCTTTTTTTTTTTTTTTTTTAATCAACAAGTGGCCAATCTGTTTCATCTATCTCCCCAAACTTTTTTTTTTTTTTTTTGGCGGTACTTGGGCCTCTCACTGCTGTGGCCTCTCCCGTTGTGGAGCATAGGCTCCAGACGCGCAGGCTCAGCGGCCATGGCTCACGGGCCCAGCCGCTCCGCGGCATGTGGGATCCTCCTGGACCGGGGGCACGAACCCGTGTCCCCTGCATTGGCAGGCGGACTCTCAACCACTGCGCCACCAGGGAAGCCCCCAAACTTTATTTTGAGTATTTTAATGCAACTCCCAGACATACATATCACTGATAAAGACCTTCTGAAAAACAACTACTATGCCAGTATTATGCCCAACAAAATCAACAATACTTATTTAATATCCTCTAGTACTCAGTCCATATTCAAATTGTATCACTTGTCCCCAAAATGTCAACAGTTGCTCTGTTCAAATTATGATTCAGGCAAGGTCTACACATTGATTTAGGCTGGAATTGAGGCCTAGTGATTTGATTACATTAGATTCAATTCTTTGGGCAAGAACACTTCATAGGCGGAGCTATTTCTTGTCGTATCACATAAGGAAGCACATAAGGCTTGATTGTGCCGCTTTAAGTGAGGATGAAATTAATTAGTGAATTTAGAAGTCAGCCTGAATCTTCCCTTAGGAAGTTCCCATCAACCTTTCACCCAGTGGTTTCAGCATCCATGGATGGTTGTTCCATAAATTCATTATTACTTTAAGGGTTACAAAGTAGGCATTTTAAAATTTTATCGTTCCTTGCACATTTATTAGCTGACGTTCCATAAAGAAGAAATTTCCCTTATTAACTATTTTGTTATCCTGAAATAAAATTCTGCAGGGTAAATGTCTGATTCTTTTCCTTGGTCATTTTTGAGAGTAATGAGTTGGTGACCAATGAGCACTAAGTTTTTGCTTTGTTTTGTTTTTACTATTGTGTTAAACTCATGGATTTTTACGTTTTTGAGTTTTAATGCAGTGAAGTAAGTTACTGGTTTCGGTGCTTAATTGTTCTATCTTCGGCCAGCAGGAACCCTGGTAAAGTTGGGTTCTCTGTTATTTTGACTTGACCCCATTCAGTCTTCCATAGCTCAGACTTGTACATTTCCTGTCTCAGACCTGGAATTGGCCTCATTCCTTTTGTGGTATTTAAAAATTACCACAGTATTGCATTACGCATTCCTGTTTGGCTTTTATTGCTTCTAGGCCTTTTTATTGGACAGAGCTAGGAAATACAATTCTTAAGGGGAAAAAAAATGATATTGGTATTTTCCATTTTAATTTGGGATAACAGGTTTTTTACCTTTTGGATTTTATAATCATGTCTGTTTTACTTAAAAATCTTGGTTTGTAATAAGTGACATTAACATAGTCACTTATTTGCTTCATTCTATAATAATTTCAACATGCCTATAATAATTTCAAAGTAACCACACAAATATAATTAAAGATTTTAGGTCCTTCTTGTTCTTAGATTATTTCCCACTAGGAATATGCAGTCATTTGTTACTGTTTCCAAATTTTAGGAATTGCTTTTCTTTATCTATTTTTATTTCATTATGTTTATTTATACAAAATAATGTGCATGGTTTCATAGTCAAAATTATATAACAAGGTGGATTCACAGAAGTCCTTCTTCCTTGTCCTCTCCACCCTGCTCCCTCCATACTATTCTCAATCTGTTCATAGGGGTTACAATTTTCATTAGTTTTATCTTTTCATCGTTGTTTATAGTGTAAGCATTTCTTTCTTGCTAGACATACACACTGCCATCATTTTTCTTACACAAAAGATAGCCTAGTGTTCTGCTTTTTTTTTTTTTTGCGGTACGCGGGCCTCTCACTGTTATGGCCTCTCCCGCTGTGGAGCACAGGCTCCGGATGTGCAGGCTCAGTGGCCATGGCTCACGGGCCCAGCCGCTCCGCGGCATGTGGGATCTTCCCGGACCAGGGCATGAACCCGTGTCCCCTGCATTGGAAGGCGGACTCTCAACCACTGCGCCACCAGGGAAGCCCTCTGCTTTCTTACTGTTGATATATCCTGGAGATCATACCATCATTCCTTATCAATATACAGAGATCTTCTTCATTCCTTTTTACAGCTACATATTACTCCATTGTGTGGATATGCCATCATTTATTTAACCAAGAGTGGGGATTCATGCTGATGCTATTGAATAATGAAAACAGACAGTTAAAACTATAAAGCAGCCTCCCCTCCCCTCCATGGCTTCCGGTATCAGCTGGAAATATCTCTTTTTACTGTAGAATGTATGGCATCCCATAAGTGTCATGGATCATGCCTCTGTGATAGCTTTGAACATCCTTCCCTTCTGGTGGTTTGATTCTGCAATAGATCTGTTAGCGTGGACGTGTATGATGTGTATGTGGTGGGTAAGTTCCAAATGTTTATCTGGTTGTCTTTTTCAAGCTGATCGCACGTGCCAGCCTGGATACGTAAAATGTATGAATTCAACTGTTTGTATTCCTCATCTTTTCTTGTGTGATGGAGACAACGACTGTGGAGATATGAGTGATGAAAACCCCATTTTCTGTGGTAAGATAAAACTGTGTTTCCTTCTGTGGTTCCAGGGATGCATGTCTTGAGCTAATGCAAAGATACATCGCCTGGGTGTTTGGGCTAATTTCAATTTGTCATCTCAAATTGACCTTGTAAGTAGATTCAGTAGGCAGTTACTTTAGGATGTAATTGTAGGGGCATAAGAAGCCCCTTCTCTCTGTTCCCTGGCTGGATGCCTGACTCCAACTATTTCTTCCAGAGACCAGCTCTAATGCCTATCTTTCTACAATTAAAGACCTTTTGTCTTCAGGAACTCTAGGCAGAATTTGCACATTGAGCCCTTGTATTTGCTCTCAATACATTTGTAGTAGCCATTAGTAACTGAAAGGATTTTTCTCTCTTTTTCATATGTTTGACTTTCAGAAGCCTTAATTTCATATTTAGCCATTTGGTTTAATCAAATAATTTCCTGTATCTATTAAACTAAAAGGCCTTTCTTAAGCACGATGATTTTGAGACTATTGGTGTAAATAGATGCATCCTTTAAGAACTTAGTGATTGTCACCAGGCCAGGTTACAGTCCAAGAGCAGGAGTCAGTTGTAAAAACAGCAGCAAGAGGTAGCAGAAAATCTAGAAAACACATTAGACCAGAACTACCTCAGGTTATGCGAGAAAAGAATCAATGTTCACGTGTAGGCAGAGTCATTTACTCAAATGAATTATAAGGATGATTAAGAGCAGAACTTTGATAACTCTCTAGAATCATGGTCTAAGATGGCTAAAAGATTGTGTGTAGGGTGAACTCAGATTTGGTTATATTGTTGTTTTTGCTTTTCAGTAGCATTTATTTTCTTTTATGTTATGGCAGAAAACGTAGAACCAAGTTTTCTTTTATCTATAATTTGTGATTTCATGTGTCAAAAAATAATCTTTTGGTATTTCTAACAAATGCAATTCATTTTTGAACTTCTGGAATTTGGAAAAAAATTCTGGAAAACTGGAGCGGTATTGCTCTCCCACACTCTTCCCTCCCAATGGAAAACTTATACAAAAACTCATTTCCCAGGCCTCAGCCTTCCTTTCTTGGCAACTCGTATCCAGATCAGAGATACAGGCAGGTTATTAGGAACAAGCTTGTGTGTTGCTCATGGGTTTTATCTTCTTTGCCTCCTGCAGTCTCTAAGTCGTGTAAGAGCGATGAGTTCCACTGCACATCTGGATCCTGTATTCCTAGCTTTTGGTTTTGTGATCACGAAAGAGATTGTTCTGACGGCTCTGATGAACCTGACACTTGTGGTAAGAGAGTAAGCAAGCATGAAAAGCATTGTAATGCGGCTGGAGACCCTCTTCCGACTACTTCAAATATAGACTATGATTCTGGCTGCGGAATGTTTGCACTCTTTGCTGAAACCACTCAGCAGACATTCATTAAAAACCTGCTCATGCAGGGCACTGGGTGGGTTGCTGATCAGGGTATGGAGGCTGCTGATCGATGCAGATGAAAAGAGATTATGTTGGTGATGCACCTGGTACCTGCCGGGTTTGTAGAACTCAATTAATTGTAATTGACTCTGAACTGGAATTTCTGAACTTGGCTGAGTTCTGACCCATAAGACTGTGGGAGGATCCAAGAGTGATTGAAATCATCATATATAGGTGGAGGGGGCATAGGAGGGGCACATATTTCTTTCTGTTCTGTGTGCCAGCTGAGGAGGTAGGGTCCATGGCCATCTGAGCTTCCTGAGATGTTCCAAGGACCTTCTAGTCATATTCTTAGAGGCAGTTGTGTGTTGCTTGTGTTTGAAGGCTGCTATTTACCTTTGCAAGTCCTAATCTATATCCACGCACAATTTTTTTTACATAATTAAAAAAATATAAAGGTAAAATCTAATACATTGCTGTTTTGTCTGTCAATATTGCTGTATAGGGGTCAGCAAACTATGGCCATGGGCCAGCTGCTTGTCTTTATAAATAAAGTTTCATTAGAATACAGCCACATCCTGGCTATGGCTGCTTTTTGGCTACAACGGCAGTGTCAAGTAGGCGCGGCAGAGACCATATGGCCTGTGAGCCTAAAATATATACTGTCTGGTTAAGAGAGAGTTTGCTGACCCCTGTTACAAAGTCTTCATACTCCTGTTTAATGGCTGTGTGATATTCCATTGAGTGGTTATATGATCATTGAGTTAACTGCCTCTATTTTAAGCATTTAGATTACTTTATTTTTTTCCTGTATTATAAATATCACTGCAGTAAGTACCATCACATATAAAGCTTTTTTTTGGAGTGGTATTTTCTTTTTTCTTTTTATAAATTTATTTATTTATTTTGGCTGCGTTGGGTCTTCGTTGCTGCGCGCAGGCTTTCTCTAGTTGCGGTGCATGGGCTTCTCACAGTGGTGGCTTCTCTTGTTGCAGAGCACGGGCTCTAGGGCACGCGGGCTTCAGTAGCTGTGGCACACAGGCTCAGTAGTTGTGGCGCACGGGCTTAGTTGCTCCACGGCAATGTGGGATCTTCCCAGACCAGGGCTCGAACCTGTGTCCCCTGCATTGGCAGGCAGATTCCCAACGACTGCGCCACCAGGGAAGTCCCCGGAGGGGTATTTTCTTAAGACCATTAGCCTAGTTTTGCAGCTGAATTCAGACTATTTTCTATTCCTATCTTCCCTCAGGTTCAAATTCTGTGGCTAATAGAAAGTGGAATTAGAAGCTCTTTGCCAATTTCTTTTTCCCCAACACTAAGAGTTTTGAGAAAACAAAGGGCACATAGAGTTTTGAGGATCTGTAAAGGAAATAATTAATAACTGTTAGGTGGGTAGAATAGTCTTAGAGATTGGTTTAAATATATGAGCTATTGGTTCAAATATATGAAGAATAAATATAGTTTCCAGACTTCTCCATGGGAACCAAAGTCATAGTAATAGCAATTAGTACCAACTGTCTGACATATTTAAATAGAAGTAAACACGCAATCTAATATGAATGCATTCTCATAATATGCAGAGATATTTTTTTCTAGTTTTATTGAGATATAATTGACATACAGCACTGTGTAAGTTTAAGGTATAGAGCATAATTTACATACATCATGAAATGATTACCACAATAGGTTTGGTGCACATCCAATACACAGATATTATTTTAAAGAGATAATAAGATGTATATAAAAGAGTAAAATCCCCATTCCTTCAGCCTCCTACAGTCCCCTCCCTCCCTAGACATAATCACTATTAAGTGTGAATTCTTCTTATCTTTATCTATATATTCTGACATGTAGTTTTTAAAACACAAATAGGATCTTACTACATATATTTTTTCTGGAATTTCCCCCCCACTTTTTTTTTTTTTTTTTAGCCTAACAGTAGCTTGTCACTTAGAAAGTGCAGCTCTATCTCATTCCTTTGCACTGCTGAATATTGCTGTAAACTATGGGTGTTCCATGTGTTTTTATCCCTTTCCCAGCTGATGGATATTTAGGTTGTTTCCATTTTTTCACTATAAGACATAATGCTAGCATGAACATCCTGCATATGTGGGAAGATTCTTACAGGCTAGATCTCTAGGAGTAGCATTCCTGTGTCAAAGGGGATATGTTTCTTTCAAAGACTGTATTGATATGTACTCTTTTCTTACCAGCTTATGAAAGGTCATGTTTCTCCTTACTGTTATTATTGTGCTGTATTTTTAGTGGTTAAAATTAAATTTTCTTTAGCCCTAGGCTAATTTTGAGGGGTCTCTGGGTTTATTGGCATATGACAACTTGATTCGTTGACATGTGGGATATGATTAAAGAACTCTAATTGGTGTTCTAGAAAGCCCATGCTGTAGTAGGCTTCTCTCAAGATTCCTGGACTGCAAACCACTCTTCTCACCAAGAGTGCTTTTTATATTTTTTCAGAGTTTTCTGAGCCAACATGCTTCAGTGATGAATTCAGGTGTGACAATAACAGGTGCATCCAAGTAGAGTGGGTCTGTGATGGTGATAATGACTGTGGGGACATGAGTGATGAGGATGAAAGACACCACTGTGGTAAGTGCAAACAATCAATTCCTCTGCATTGTCACACTCTAGGGAAACTCAGAAGATTTATTTTTCTGTCTTTGGAGTATATGGTTGTCAGAGAGGTTCCTCTTTGTTGAATGCACACAGATAGAATGTTACCTTTATTTTTACACCCAAGAATATTTGATATCATTCATTTACATGCTTTAAAACGATGAAAAATGATTTTAATGTTTACTTTTTTTCTGTTGCATTTAGGTAATGGAAATAATGTCCTACATTTCTAGAGCAGATAAAGAGAACTCAGTTGGCCACTCTTAATAGCAGTTTTAATAGCGTTGCAATTAACTGTGCCTCCAGTTTTATCCATTACCCTAGAGCTGTTAGGGGGTGGGGGGGTCATTCCTTTTAAGTGAATTATGGAACAAACTATGGAACACCATCTCCCATTACCAACAGAGCATAGAACTCTTAGCTAAGGTGTCTTGGAAGAGTGTCTTTCCATGGTAGAATAATAAAAACAATGACACCATGATGTTTGCATTTGATTGTTACCTCATATGTCCATGACTTTGGTGGTGGTCCATGGTTCTACATATATTCTATGAAATGGGTGGTTGGCAGCTGCACAAACATGGATGTAGCATATACTTTTCTCCCATATCTCCTCACCAAGACTCCCTTCCTCTTGTCTCCTCTTTACCCTCAGTGAGATTGGATAAGATACCTGTATTTTATTCTGCAGGCTTTCATGATTACATGTTAGCATCTTAGCTCTTTCCTAACAGTGTCTTGGTTTCTGACAACTCTTATTGACATACACAGCTCCTATATACCTAGGAAAGAAGCCCTAGCTTTTTGGAAAATTCTATGACTTTGAGCTATCTAGTCAATCATTGCAAGCTTCAGTTTTCTCATCTGTAGAACTGGCATAAAAATGCCTATCTCACATTGTGTTTGAGTGATTATACTTTGTAAACTAAAAAATGTTACCAAATGTAAGGGATTTTTGGTATCCAATTAATAAAATGTGAGTAGTTTTTTTGTTTGTTTGTTTGTTTGTTTTGTGTGTGTGTGTTTTTTTTTTTTTTTGCGGTACGTGGGCCTCTCACTGTTGTGGCCTCTCCCGTTGCGGAGCACAGGCTCCGGACGCGCAGGCTCAGCGGCCATGGCTCACGGGCCCAGCCGCTCCGCGGCATGTGGGATCTTCCCGGACCGGGGCATGAACCCGTGTCCCCTGCATCGGCAGGCAGACTCTCAACCACTGCACCACCAGGGAAGCCCTACCTTTACTTTTTACTTCTGAAAAAAAATCAAAGATCCAAAGCAATTAAAATGAAAATTTGGGAGCGTAGTTTGTCTACCTATTTTCCCTTCATTTCCTTTCATCCCTCAGACTATTATGTAATGTCAAGCAAGATAAATAATGCTTCAGAATGAATTTGACTTCTAGAATGAGCTCTCATGTGATTTCTGATTCTCATGTGCTTTGGTTTCAGAGAGTCACAGCTGCTCAAGTTCTGAGTTTCTCTGTGTAAGTAGCGTGTCTCCATCCAGGAGGTGCATCCCTCAATCTTGGGTTTGTGATGGCGATGCGGATTGCTCTGATGCCTACGATGAGCACCAGAACTGCACCAGGAGATCCTGCTCTGAAACGGAGTTCACCTGTAGTAATGGACTGTGTATCCCCGACTGGTTCAGGTGAATTGGGGATTAAACAATCTACCAACAAACCTAAACTTCCATGAGGCAGGACTGGGGCCTGGAGCCCATGCTACTTTTAGTGGTCTATGAAAATGTTTGGATTTCTTTTAAAATCAAAAGAAAAAAAAAAGAAATTTTAGGTCAAAGAAAGTATTATAATACCAAATAATATTAATATATCTGGCTTTATACCAATGTGGTCCTTAATTATAAATGTTTTTTATGGTGGTAAAAGTCACATAATATAAAACATACTATTTTAACCACATTTAAGTGTACAGTTCAGTGGCACTAAGTATATTCACATTGCTGTGCAACTCTTACCATCATCCATCTCTGCAATTTTTCACCTTCCTAAACCGAAACTCTGTCCTCTTTAAACACTAACTCTCCATTCGCCCTCCCCACTCCCCTTAACCCCCGGCCCCTGGCATCTACCAATGTACTTTCTGACTCTATGAATTTGACTATTCTAGGGAAATAAATAAATATTTTTATGGAGGAAGGGGCCCATGAAGGCAAAAGTGCCTAGGGTCCATGAAGGTCATAACGTGACCTTGCACGGAGGGTCAGAGAGATGAATGAAGTGGGCTTGCTAGAAGAAAGTTCTTTCTTGAGGTAGCTGAGGCTCTTGGTTTTCCACTTGGAGTAGAGGCATGGGTACAAGAAATACTTCATTCTCTTCTCTCTGCTGTAAGAAGAATAACGGTGTGAGCATGATGATAAATGGGTCTGGGCGCTGCGGCTCAGGGTCAACCAGGCAACAGTGAGGGGCAGGTGAGGTGGACCTTGGGCAAGTGTTCCAGCTAAGAGACGCAGACACTAGTCAGCGTCATTTGTGTGGAGGGAAATTGCGAATCTGGATTTTCACCTGAAATATTCTGATTTTAAATGCTGGAAACATATTAAAAAAACCCTCTCAAGAGTGGTACTGGGTTTCATGACACAGGTGTGACCGGCGCAACGACTGTGGTGACTACAGTGATGAGAGGGACTGTGTGTACCCTGCCTGCGACAAGGTCCATTTTACCTGTCAGAATGGGCTCTGCATTTATAAGGCCTTCGTCTGTGATGGGGAAAATGACTGTGGAGATGACTCAGATGAGCTGGAACACCTGTGTCACACCCCGGAGACCACGTGTCCCCCTCATCAGTTCAGGTGTGACAATGGGAACTGCATCGAGATGGTGAAAGTCTGCAACCACCTAGATGACTGTTTAGACAACAGTGATGAGAAAGGATGTGGTGAGTATAACAGAAGATCAGGGAAAAGGAAACCAGGGGGACAATGTGGATTTTCAACCCTTCATGACTTAGCAGGACTTGTCAGTTGGTTCTCTAAGTAGAATATTGCCAGAAAATTACCATTGCTTGTCTAGCAGAAAGCAAGGATTTCTTGGTATCTAAGGTCAGTCACAAACATTTTGTGGACTAATTCATGAGTTAGGCAGTCATTACAGAGAACAGGAGATGAACAAATTCAGGCCAACGGTATCTAACAGCAGAGAGTGTTGATTCTCTTTGGCCTCTTGCAATGACTTGTTTCCTTCACTGCCTCTCTGCTAAGATTCCTTAGCCTGTTTTGTTTTTTTTTAAATAAATTTATTTATTTTATTTATTTTTATTTTTGGCTGTATTGGGTCTTTGTTGCTGCACGCAGGCTTTCTCTAATTGCGGGGAGCGGGGGCTATTCTTCGTTGCGGTGCGCGGGCTTCTCATTGCGGTGGCTTCTCTTGTTGTGCAGCACGGGCTCTGGGCGCGCGGGCTTCAGTAGTTGTGGCTTGCGGGCTCAGTAGTTGTGGCTCGTGGGCTTAGTTGCTCTGCGGCATGTGGGATCTTCCCGGACCAGGGCTCGAACCCGTGTCTCCTGCATTGGCAGGCGGATTCTTAATCACTGCGCCACCAGAGAAGTCCCCTTAGCCTGTTCTTAATTTTCATCCTCAGGTGACTAAAGGGGAGAGTTTAATTGGCAGCCCCTCCCCCCCGCCCCCCACCAAACTCCCACAAGTAAACCCGTCTAGAATTTATAAAGTACAGAATCTTAAGGAAGTGTTCTCCCGCGCTGTGTAGTTAGTTTTTGAATGAGAATGGCCATGTGTCACAGGACCAGCCAGAGGTACCCTCCTGGGGTGCTGGGTGGCTCATCCCATTTGTGAGACTCAGTCAAGTGAGCACTTCTCTTCCCATCTCCATGTTCAGGGATGTCACACTGCGAGCCTGAAATTGGCCATGGTGTGAGTCGTGGCACCATTGAAATGGAAGAGGCTACAAATTAGAGCTCCCCCCTCCCCCCATCCCACCCCACACCCCAGACCTGTTTTACCAGCACACCACTGTGTGGGCTCTTCTGCTCTTCTTTCTTCTCTCTCCTGCTATTTCACTTCTAAATTTATCGATTAAAAGAAGATTGGCAGGTATAGGATTAGAAGTCAAACTTGTTGGTTGTATTAGTTGTTAAAACCACTGGTGAAGGATCAAGTTGGGAGGAAGTTGAGTAAGAGTGACTTTTGAATAATGTAGGGCCTTTAGAAATCCCTTCTTATCTGTCTTCTTTTAGCATGATTCATTAAGAATTGGGTCTGTCCAAACGAAGCAAAACAAAATGAAACAAAAAGGATTGGGTCTGTCCAGTGGGAAGGTTGACTTTGGACCACTATGGTGGATCCGTTGCTGTCAACTTAGGTTCTCTGATAACTGTCTTTTACCTACAGGTGTTAATGAATGCAATGACCCTTCACTCAGTGGCTGCGACCACAATTGCACAGACACTTTAACCAGTTTCTATTGTTCTTGTAACCCTGGTTACAAGCTGTTGTCTGACAAGCGGACCTGTGTTGATATTGATGAATGCAAGGAGACGCCCTTTGTCTGTAGCCAGAAGTGTGAGAACGTACTGGGCTCTTACATCTGCAAGTGTGCCCCAGGCTACATCCGTGAGCCAGATGGAAAGACCTGCCGGCAGAACAGCAACATCGAGCCCGATCTCATTTTTAGCAACCGTTACTATTTGAGAAATCTAACTATCGATGGCCATTTATACTCCCTCATCTTGCAAGGACTGGGTAATGCTGTGGCAGTGGATTTTGACCGAGTAGAAAAGAGATTGTACTGGCTTGATATAGAGAATAAAGTCATTGAGAGAATGTTTCTGAACAAGACAAACAGGGAGACAGTCATAAAGTACAATCTACCGGGTACAGAAAGTCTGGCTGTCGACTGGGTTACCAGGTAAGAAAAAGCTGAGGAGCTTTTTAAGAGTTAAAAGGCTTTTTGCTTTTAAAAATGTATTCAAACCGTGTTTCCATCCTAACAGAGAGCTGATCTTTTCCAACTTGGGTTAGTGGGTGGATACATTTTAATGCTTCTGCATGTTTTTGTTTTTTTCTGCTATGTACCTAATAATCAAATGGGATACCACAGAACCTAAAATCTAGTGATTTTAAGAATTTATGATATCAATTTCATGGGGAGGGGCATCACAAAGGAGGAAAGAGCTCTGTTTTTACTGGCCATGCAGTGAACTGGAGGTGATGTGAAGGGATGATGCATGCATTTGTTGGTGCATTCAGTCATCGAAAGCTGTTGCCTAAGTGCCTTCTGCATGCAGTGCTATGCTAGGAACTGGGGTCTAGAGGTCAGCAAGACAGACACAGCCCCTGCTTTCCTGGCGTTCACAGGCTGCTTGCAATGCTATTTATTCACAGCCTGGGCTGGTTGTAAAATGGAGAATGGCCGACTTGAAACTCTGAGCATCTTTAAGGGAGATGGTGATACTTTAATTCAAGTCCACCAGCTCAACCACACTTCTTCACATCTCTATTGAATATCGAATCTATCAGATATTTGGCTTTGTGGTTGACATGAAGCTGGAGGCACTTAGCCTGCAAATATTATTGCTTCAGTCACCTCAGACCTACAGAGGACTCTTCCACGTCTTCTCTGTTTGACCATCTTAAGGGTAAAGGTCCTAAGATGGGGGATGGAGAATTGGCCCCCTAGTTCTACCTGAATAGTAACTGGCCTGCCATAGGTGCTCAAGAACTGCCTACAGAAAAATGAATAAAATCTTGATCATGTGAATACAAGTATTTTATATATAGTGGCTCTTTTGTGTGTCAAAAAGCATAGTGATTAATGATTTGCAGGAACAGAACTAATTGTGGTACTGCTCCTATCTCATCCTTTGCTGCAATGCAAGAAAAGGTAATATTTTAGCCTTGATATTGTCATTCAGCCCTCTCTCCCCAAAACTGGTAGGATGAGATTTTCCCCTGGATTTCAGCTATTTTCCTCTCATTCTAGGCATGTTCTTGACCAGGGGAAAGAATTAGGTACATATGTGGTACTGAGAAAGATGGAGCAAAAACGTCTAGGGTGAGGGTAGGATAAAATATCTCATGACCGAAGCATTTTCTCAAATGTTCAAGAAGGAGTACAGCCAGGCTAAACATTCCTTAAAACACAAGGCAGGATAGAACCCAGTCACATTTAAGTTTGTAGGGGACAGTTCTAAGATACTAATTACATTGAAATTTGAAACCATTTCCCCAATATCAATAAAGATGTTCATAGCGAACTCAAGGATGTTTGGTTTCCAAGGCCCTTAAACTTGATATACAAGTTTTTCAAAGCACCATTATGCACAGTGGAAAATTGTGCCGGTTCTCAGTCCTCTTAATTTTTCCTGGAGCGCGCATGGAGTGTCTTCTCCATATTCTGTTCACTGGGTCAGTGTTTTGACTGTGGAATAAAGAGAAATTAACGAGTTGGCAGGAAGCTCCACAGAGTGGAGTGCCCTGTGGTGGAGCCAGTCTTGAATTCCTGCTCTAGCTCTTACTAATCAGCAACCTCTGGGCCTCAGCAGCCTCATCAAGAAAACAGGAATAATGGGCTTCCCTGGTGGCGCAGTGGTTGAGAGTCCGCCTGCCGATGCAGGGGACACGGGTTCGTGCCCCGGTCCCGGAAGATCCCACGTGCCGCGGAGCGGCTGGGCCCCTGAGCCATGGCCGCTGAGCCTGCGCGTCCGGAGCCTGTGCTCCGCAACGGGAGAGGCCACAACAGTGAGAGGCCCGCGTACTGCAAAAAAAAAAAAAAAAAAAAGAAAACAGGAATAAGATATTAAATAATATACTATTTAAAAAAGTCCTTAGCCCAGGGCTTGGCATTTAATAGATGTTTGCTATTATTATTGCTATTATTACCCTCTACAATGTTGGAATCTAAAATTGTGGCCACCTCATACATCAGGATTTACCCAACTGAATTAAATAGCAAGGCTTGTGCATTTATGCATACTCATTCCCTCATCCCCAAGCCTAAAAAGATGCTACCGTCCTAACAGTTAAATATTCTGACACCTCTCATGGTTGGATCAGGCTTACCTCTGGCAAGGAGACATTGGGGTCTTTTGGAAGAGAAATCGTTTCAGTAGGAATTGACTATCAGATCTCAAATGACACTCACTCTAGGAGTTTTGAACCCTTTGGAAGGTTATGGATACTTTAAGACTCTGGTGGTACCCACAGACCCCTTGCTGGATAAAGCCACGTAACAAATTTATGCTTATACAATTTTGCATCAGTTTTAGAAGGTACACCCCCCGCCCCCAGAGCCTAGGCTACCCTGGTGTCAGATTGAGGACCCCAGATTAAGAACCCTGCCTTATAGAAAATAAATGGATTTTATTGAATAGCAATATATTCAGAACTGAAATATCCTTGAGGTAAGAGATTCTAATAAGTTTCTAAAGCTTTTTGAGTTTAAGTAAAACTTGGCACAGGGTAAGAAACTCATTTTGCCAGCCTACTGGGACGCGGCCAGGGAGGGGGTCAGGTTTTTCTTTATCTGAAGGATGCCATGATTCAGAGTTTCCTTGTGCAGTCTCAATGATAGCACTTAGACAAGTTTGTTTCCTTGACTCCACCATTTAAACTGTAGTTCATGATACTCATTGATCACTCTCACTTCCGCTTCCCTGCTCCTCTAAAGCCTGGAACATTGCTTGGGGAAGATGCCTTTTGCTGCACGAAGCAAGTAAAGCTAGAATCCTTGTGTGAAGTGTGGCCCCAGAATTTCCTGTTGTAAGGTGACATCAGGAAGAGTAGCACACATTCTTGCATCTTCCGTTGCCTCATTGCAGGAAGGTCAACTGTGTTTCCCCTTGTCCTTGTTTGCCTGGGGGAAAAGTGCTTGGATCGGAAATTGTGTGGCTAAATGTGCCTTTTTTCTCAAGTAAAATGGCTATAACTCCTGGTTCTCCATTTTCAGAAAGCTGTATTGGGTGGATTCCCACCTGAATTGCCTTTCTGTCTCTGACCTCAATGGTCGATACCGCCGCAAGCTGGCCGAGCACTGTGTGGATGCCAACAACACCTTCTGCATTGAGAATCCCAGAGGAATTGCCCTTCACCCTCGATATGGGTATTGTCTCCCTGTAATCTTGGGCTCTTCTTTCATGCCCTTCTTCCACCTCTGTTACCACAAAGGCTGTTCACGTAGTGATATCAAGGCCAGTGTCTTGTTGGAGTTTGTCTTCTGCTTTTCCTACCTGGTAAATGGCTTAGTATAATGGGTAGAAGCATGGCTTGTTCAAATGCTATTCATCGGCTATTCTATTTTCTTTGCCATGACACACCATTTCACTTTCAAAGTCACATTTGGCTGCATGCAAGTAATTTATGGTTTTAAAAAACAACAACCCACCTTTACTGGACTTTCCATGTCCAATCCACTGAAATCCCCAGTTAATCATGTTCATTCCTGAGCATTTCCTGTGCATCATGCCCTGTTAGATTATTTTCTGTTCTCTTTCCTTTGTGAAAGGCTCTGTAGGATGTAAACTCCATTTCTCTAATTGGAGAAAGCTTATGTCTTTGCCACTGAGTTCTTTTGGCTTCAGGGACTGACCCTTTGTGTTTGCTCCAACAGGCATGTCTACTGGGGAGACTGGGCTGACCGAGCATACATTGGGAGAGTAGGCATGGACGGAACCCATAAGTCTGTGATTATTTCTACCAAGATCAAGTGGCCCAATGGCCTCACCATTGATTACACCAATGATCTACTATACTGGACAGATGCCCACCTGGGTTACATTGAGTACGTACTTAGAAAAGAATAAAGCAAACTGGGTGACTGCTGATTCTAAACACCAGTGCTTGTGTTGCCAGTGCATCTTTCCCAGGCAGCTTCTAACTGGCCTGTTTGTTGGAAGTCACTTCTAACTAAAGTGCCTATAGGTGCCAAGCTCTATGGTATGGTGCAAGAGAAAGAGCATGAACTCTGAAGTCATACAGATCAGGATATTGTCTTGGTGCTTTTACTTCTTATACTCCTAAAAAAGCAGCTAGTAATCTCTCCCCTATGGTAGTCAACTTAGTGCTCAACTCATCTTAATTCCCTTATCCCTTTACTTTACCCTACCCTCCCAAATATATGATTAATAGACTTGGAAAAATTATACTGTTCAATGAAAAGTACTCCTTGTAAAAAAGATAATACAAATTATTAGCCAAGCAGTACATGTGTATTTCGGGGCATTTCTAATTATGGCCTAGTTGGACTATGGTAATGTCTTCTGGGCATTTATGAACTAGTACCCAGATACACAGCCTGTTGCATGCAAAAGCAGGGAATTGTCGTTAATTCACTAGAGCTATTTTAAAGGTTTAAAAAATCCTGTCATTCTATTAAATTTATTTTGAAAAAAATTACACTTGACAAAAAATACCCCTAAAAGTATCTGAGGTCTTTATATAGAGATCATGCAAGAACTGAAGGAGAAGACAAGACTGCTTTCTGGTTTATGACCTTTTTAAAGAAACAGATAATGACTAAGTTCTGGTCATTTATCTGCAGTCTTATTAACAGAGGTCAAGAAGATATTCAGGTTTTCCTTTACCTTCTTTAAGCTTCCATAAATTATGATATTTTGGAAAAAATTTCTAATATCACACGGCTAATGTTATCAACTTCTTTAGTTGCTAGCTCATTCCACCTCTTGTGAGTTTTAGGGTCTGCTCCCAGTTTTTTAAATATTAAAATATCAGTATTCTGACATAGGTTCAGAGGAATGCATGAGACCTAGATTCACTAATAATGTCTGGGTCATGATTAATAATACATGTGCTACCAGTGTGTACAGAGCTAACCCTGCTGGCCTCTAGGTTAACTCAGCTAGTCTATCCCGCTCAGATTATACTGAGAATCAAGCTGTCTCTGAAACCTGCTTCTTCCCTTGTCTTCCTGAGGAGACAGAAGTCCAGCTTTAGACTGCTTTCCTCTGATGGCTTAGGAAACAGTGTTCATCCCAGGATATTGAAAGAATGCTCAATATCTTTCAATATTGAGGGAACATCAACATAAGAGATTATAAACCTTCAAGAACTGAACCAGCTGCATCAGCAGGAAAGTAGCTGTGGTTAGGAATTAGTGATCTTTAAACTCCTCTGGTTATTCCTATTTTTTTTTGTTTTGATTTTTTTAACATCTTTATTAGAGTATAATTGCTTTACAATGGTGTGTTAGTTTCTGCTTTATAACAAAGTGAATCACTTATACGTATACATATGTCCCCATATCTCTTCCCTTTTGCGTCTCCCTCCCTCCCCCCTCCCTATCCCACCCCTCTAGGTGGTCACAAAGCACCGAGCTGATCTCCCTGTGCTATGCGGCTGCTTCCCACTAGCTATCTATTTTAAGTTTGGTAGTGTATATATGTCCATGCCACTCCCTCACTTTGTCCCAGCTTACCCTTACCCTTCCCCATATCCTCAAGTCCATTCGCTAGTAGGTCTGCGTCTTTATTCCCGTCTTACCCCTAGGTTCTTCATGACCACTTTTTTTTTTTATATTCCATGTATATGTGTTAGCATAAGGTCTTTGTCTTTCTCTTTCTGACTTACTTCACTCTGTGTGACAGACTCTAGGTCCATCCACCTCACTACAAATAACTCAATTTCGTTTCTTTTTATGGCTGAGTAATATTCCCTTGTATTTATGTGCAACATCTTCTTTATCCATTCATCTATCGATGGACACTTAGGTTGCTTCCATGTCCTGGCTATTGTAAATAGAGCTGCAATGAATATTTTGGTACATGACTCTTTTTGAATTATGATTTTCTCAGGGTACAGGCCCAGTAGAGGGATTGCTGGGTCATATGGTAGTACTAGTTTTAGCTTTTTTTTTTTGCTGTATGCGGGCCTCTCACTGTTGTGGCCTCTCCCGTTGCGGAGCACAGGCTGCGGACGCACAGGCTCAGTGGCCATGGCTCACGGGCCTAGGCGCTCTGTGGCATGTGGGATCTTCCTGGCTTGGGGCACGAACCCGTGTCCCCTGCATCGGCAGGCGGACTCTCAACCACTGCGCCACCAGGGAAGCCCCTATTTTTAGCTTTTTAAGGAACCTCCATACTGTTCTCCATAGTGGCCGTATCAATTTAAATTCCCACCAACAGTGCAAGAGGGTTCCCTTTTCTCCACACCCTCTCCAGCATTTATTGTTTATAGATTTTTTGATGATGGCCACTCTGACAGGTGTGCGATGATATCTCATTGTAGTTTTGATTTGCATTTCTCTAATGATTAATGATGTTGAGCATTCTTTCATGTGTTTGTGGACAATCTGTATATCTTCTTTGGAGAAATGTCTGTTTAGATCTTCTGCCCATTTTTCGATTGGGTTGTTTGTTTTTTTGATATTGAGCTGCATGAGCTGCTTGTAAATTTTGGAGATTAATCCTTTGTCAGTTACTTCATTTGCAAATATTTTTTCCCATTCTGAGGGTTGTCTTTTGGTCTTGTTTATGGTTTCCTTTGCTGTGCAAAAGCTTTGAAGTTTCATTAGGTCTCATTTGTTTATTTTTGTTTTTAATTTCGATTTCTCTAGGAGGTGGGTCAAAAAGGATCTTGCTGTGATTTATGTCACAGAGTGTTCTGCCTATGTTTTCCTCTAAGAGTTTGATAGTGTCTGGCCTTACATTTAGGTCTTTAATCCATTTTGAGTTTATTTTTGTGTATGATGTTAAGAAGTGTTCTAATTTCATTCTTTTACATGTAGCTGTCCAGTTTTCCCAGCATCACTTATTGAAGAGGCTGTCTTTTCTCCACTGTATATTCTTGCCTCCTTTATCAAAGATAAAGTGACCATATGTGCATGGGTTTATCTCTGGGCTTTCTATCCTGTTCCATTGATCTATATTTCTGTTTTTGTGCCAGTACCATACTGTCTTGATTACTGTAGCTTTGTAGTATAGTCTGAAGTCAGGGAGCCTGATTCCTCCACCTCCGTTTTTCTTTCTCAAGATTTCTTTGGCTATTCGGGGTGTTTTGTGTTTCCATATAAATTGTGAAATTTTTTGTTCTAGTTCTGTGAAAAATGCCACAGGTAGTTTGATAGGTATTGCATTGAATCTGTAGATTGCTTTGGGTAGTAGAGTCATTTTCACAATGTTGATTCTTCCAGTCCAAGAACATGGTATATCTCTCCATCTATTTGTATCATCTTTAATTTCTTTCATCAGTGTCTTATAGTTTTCTGCCTGCAGTTCTTTTTTCTTCTTAGGTAGGTTTATTCCTAGGTATTTTATTCTATTTATTGCTGTGGTAAATGGGAGTGTTTCCTTAATTTCACTTTCAGATTTTTCATCATTAGTGTATAGGAATGCAAGAGATTTCTGTGCAATTAATTTTGTATCCTGCTACTTTACCAAATTCATTGATTAGCTCTAGTAGTTTTCTGGTAGCATCTTCAGGATTCTCTACATATAGTATCATGTCATCTGCAAACAGTGACAGCTTTACTTCTTCTTTTCCGATTTGGATTCCTTTTATTTCTTTTTCTTCTCTGCTTGCTGCGGCTAAAACTTTCAAAACTATGTTGAATAATAGTGGTGAGAGTGGGCAACCTTGTCTTGCTCCTGATCTTAGTGGAAATGGTTTCAGGTTTTCACCATTGAGGATGATGTTGGCTGTGGGTTTGTCATATATGGCTTTTATTATGTTGAGGAAAGTTCCCTCTATGCTTACTTTCTGGAGGGTTTTTATCATAAATGGGTGTTGAATTTTGTCAAAAGCTTTCTCTGCATCTATTGAAATGATTATATGGTTTTTCTCCTTTAATTTGTTAATATGGTGTATCACATTGATTGATTTGCATATATTGAAGAATCCTTGCATTCCTAGGATAAACCCCACTTGATCATGGTGTATGATCCTTTTAATGTGCTGTTGGATTCTATTTGCTAGTATTTTGTTGAGGATCTTTTCATCTATGTTCATCAGTGATATTGGCCTGTAGTTTTCTTTCTTTGTGACATCTTTGTCTGGTTTTGGTATCAGGGTGATGGTGGCCTCGTAGAATGAGTTTGGGAGTGTCCTCCCTCTGCTATATTTTGGAAGAGTTTCAGAAGGATAGGTGTTAGCTCTTCTCTAAGTGTTTGATAGAATTCCCCTGTGAAGCCATCTGGTCCTGGGCTTTTGTTTGTTGGAAGATTTTTAATCACAGTTTCAATTTCAGAGCTTGTGATTGGTCTGTTCATATTTTCTATTTCTTCCTGGTTCAGTCTCAGAAGTTTGTGCATTCCTAAGAATTTTTCCATTTCTTCCAGGTTGTCCATTTTATTGTCATAGAGTTGCCAATAAAATCTCTCATGATCCTTTGTATTTCTGCAGTGTCAGTTGTTACTTCTCCTTTTTCATTTCTAATTCTATTCATTTGAGTCTTCTCCCTTTTTTTCTTGATGAGTCTGGCTAATGGTTTATCAATTTTCTTTATCTTCTCAAAGAACCAGCTTTTAGTTTTATTGATCTTTGCTCTTATTTCCTTCATTTCCTTTTCATTTATTTCTGATCTGATATTTATGATTTCTTTCCTTCTGCTAACTTTGGGGTTTTTTTGTTGTTCTTTTTCTAATTGCTTTAGGTGTAAGTTTAGGTTGTTTATTTGAGATGTTTCTTGTTTCTTAAGGTAGGATTGTATTGCTATAAACTTCCCTCTTAGAACTGCTTTTGCTGCATCCTACAGGTTTTGGGTCGTTGTGTTTTCATTGTCATTTTTTCTAGGTATTTTTTTTATTTCCTCTTTGATTTCTTCAGTGATATCTTGGTTATTAAATAGTATATTGTTTAGCCTCCATGTGTTTGTAGTTTTTACAGATTTTTTTCCTGTAATTGATATCTAGTCTCATAGCGTTGTGGTTGGAAAAGATCCTTGATACGATTTCAAGTTTCTTAAAGTTACCAAGGCTTGATTTGTAACCCAAGACATGATCTATCCTTGAGAATATTCCATGAGCACTTGAGAAAGGTTATTCCTATTTTTAAGGCATTGCTTTTGCAACTTTTACATTTTTCATTCAGTCCAAATAAACTTTAAGTTTAGTTTTTGTTTTAATTGAAGACTAAAAGTTTGAGGAAGATCTGAACTTCAGTTACCTCTAGAAGGTAGAACTTTATTCATTGATTTGTCAGCCTCTATCCTTAAAGGCATTAGAGGAGGGGCATTATCTTCACTGAGTGACTCTTCCTTCCTCCGGCTCCAGGTACTCTGATTTGGAGGGCCACCATCGGCACACGGTGTACGAAACTGGGACACTGCCTCATCCCTTTGCTATAACTGTTTTTGAAGACACCATTTATTGGACAGATTGGAACACAAAGACAGTTGAAAAGGGAAACAAATACAATGGGTCAAATAGGGTGGCGCTGGTGAACACAACACACAGACCATATGACATCCGTGTGTATCATCCCTACAGGCAGCCAATTGGTGAGTAAGTGATTTGGAAGTTTTTGCACAGTTGCTTTAGGGTCTTGTGCATTCCATTCTTGTTTTTGTTTTTTAAGCATAAATATCATGATTTATACTGGGAATGGTGTAACTTGCTAATGTTTTCTACAAAGCAAATGCTGAGAGTTGAGGGGATGGAAATATCTTTAGAATTTATTCCCCTATTCCTGGAAAAGTCTGCTTACAATTCTTTTTCATAGCACCTGCTCTGTTCTTAAAGATCAGTCTGGGCTTTCTTTTTGATAAGAATCAACAGTTGTTATGTTGCCTTTTGACATTTCAGCCCTAAATACTTAAGAAAGCACCTCTGGAAAATACGGACATTTCCTGTATAACCACAATAAATTGTAACACCTAAGAGATGTATTATAATAACATGGATGCATTTATAACAATCATTTCTTTACAATATCAATCTACTGAAATGATTAGTTTAAAAGAAATGCTTAAAAGAAAGTTACAGTAACTATAAAACATCATTTATTAAATGTCTGTTTGCACTTGATATCTAGCCAAGTTCTGGAGTATTCTTTGGGGATAGAATGGATTTTGTGGGCCCGCTTTGTCGTGGTGTCTTGTTAAAACATACGATAAACTTGGAAGTTAGGAAAAATGAGAATTGGCAAAATATTTTTTTCTGGAAGTTAATATTCTTCATGTTATTTAGCAGAAGTTCAAATTCATCTTTACCTCTGAGTTGCGGCCCAGAAAAGTAGTATAGGTGTTGCTCAGTTTATCCATCCACCTGATTCTTGTGCAACTTCTGTTGCCTATATCCTTAGGATGAGAGAATATAGCATCTGCTGAAAATGAAAACTTTAACTTAGATTGTGGGCACATGGATGTAAACTAAATTTCCCACCTGCTCTCCAAGAACTTTGGGAGACACAGGTTTTCTAGCCCAACACCAGTGAGTAAGCCTCACTTCTGGTAGCACATAAATCAATTTTCTGTACTAGCAACAGGGTTGCTAAAACAGCTCTACCATAGGTACTCTTTATGCACTTTTGCACAAAGCATGAATCTAGGATAACGTTTTTTTTTTACTAAGAGGTGATGAGTTTTATGCGGCTGGTAATCAGCGCGTCTGTGCTTGATACTCTCTTTAAGTGAATGAACATATATTTTCTTCCTTCTTTCACTAGTGACTAATCCCTGCAGTACCAACAATGGTGGCTGTTCTCATCTCTGCCTCATCAAAGAAGGAGGCAGTGGGTTCACTTGCGAGTGTCCAGATAACTTCCATACTGTCCGGCATAGTTACAGCACCCAGTGCCTGCCTATGTGCTCTAGCACCCAATTCCTGTGTGCCAACAGTGAAATGTAAGGCTCTCTTCTCCCTCTCCCCATTGCCTCTCCAGCCCTTGGACACACATTGAACTTCAAGGCTCCAGGGGATGGGAGTTTTCCAATGAACCAAGATTTTGGCTAATTAACGTGGCTCATTTGGGATGCACCAAGACCAGGAAAGTTGGATCTCCAACCGTCCAACTTTCTCTAACTTCGATAATTTCGTCCATGAAAGAAGGAATTTGTGAACCAAATGGTTACGCCCATGCATGCAAGTTTTTGTTTCTGTAGCAAGGAAGCAAACTGTGTGTTTTTTTAATTTCTAAGGAACTGTCCAGAGTCTCAGGGCCAAGAATGTATATAAGTGTACACTGAAGAGTAGCCCTCAGGAGTGATAGAATTTCTCTGTCTTTTTCAAACATATGCTGGCCTAGCTTCTTAGAGGACTATGCCAGCGGATCCAGGGTCACACATTCAAATCCATTTTTGATGATTTGTATTTGTTATGAAACACGGTCACAGCTTATTTCCCTCACAATGGCCACAGACCTTGATGACTAGGGGCTGAGTCAGAGAGTGAGGTCAAGAGGAGATGTTAATGCAAATCATAACATCTAAGATTCAGTGGCAGATTATTTTGACGATTGAATAAGGTATCCTAGGTTAAGAATCTAGCATACACCCATCATGACATAGACTCAAAAAATGTCAGTGCCTCCAGCTTTCCAGCCAGTACCCAAATGTCATCTATCCCTCTGGCTGACAGTCCCAACCTATCCCTGTTTCCAGAACCACAGCTCCAAACACACACTCCACTCTTTGTCATGGCAGGAATTTAATCATCATACTCAAAGCATTTTTTCAGTGTGTGTTGGGTCTTAACAAACCTGGTCTATGTCACCTTGTTATGTTTTCTCTGAAAATATTCCACAGTAGCTAAGGTTTAATTGATCCTCTTCTTGGGCCGTGAGAGAACTCGTGTATATCATTCCTTGGAATTCCATTTTCCCTGTTTCTCTCTGGATAGTCGTTGCCTGCTCCTCTAACCACTTGGTGTTTTGCTAGGAGAAGTGCTCTGTTTTCTCTGTGTAGGTGTATTCCCATCTGGTGGAAATGTGATGGGCAGAGAGACTGCTTGGATGGTTCCGACGAGCCCATCACTTGCCCGCAGCGCTACTGCCGGTTAGGACAGTACCAGTGCATGGATGGCAACTGTACCAGCCCACACTTCATATGCAATGCTCATCAGGATTGCCCTGATGGGTCTGATGAAGACTCGGTTCTTTGTGGTGTGTTGAACTGCTTTCTACCTTCTCTGCCCACTTCTATAGTTGATCGCCCATGGTTCTGTAGGGATTTTCTGAATGTCATAATCCAAAAACTGGTCCAAAATCCTAGGGGAAGAAAAAAAAAACTCAGAGTCCATCCTATATCTATTTTTATAAAGTTTAAAAAAAAATCCCAGGTCTCTACAAGGAAGATGGTTGAGGTAGATACTAAGTTGTCTATATTGATGGTTCTTTACTGTATGCTGTGCATAGAATCTCCTTTGACAGCTAACATTGAGGGTGAAATGAGGGATTCCCACATTTTAAACAGGGACTCTCAGTTGTAATATTTATGTTTCCATTTTTAAAAAGCCCCATCAAAACCCAAAAAAAAACAACTCTCCAAACCAAAATCAACACATAAACAATAGCAACAAATAGAAAGTTTGAAAACCTTTGTCCATTAGGGCAACAGGTACAGGAGAAGGTGAATTTAGTAGGCTGTCAGCGATTCAGTCCTTATCCCCTAATTCTGCATGCAAGAAAAAGATATTTAAGAATTTAGGAGACACTAATAGTCAAAGGACTAACTGCTTACGTAGTGGTACTGGTTAATAATAAGTGCATTAGGGCATAAGTCCTCTAAGAAGAAATTATAATCGAGTTCTCCAGGATCCATTAGTGTAAATTAGGAGCTTTTGTTCCTGACACCTTCCAAGCTGATAACCAAATGTCCCCGCTCGCAGAACATCACCAGTGTGAGTCCAACGAATGGCAGTGCGCCAACAAACGTTGCATCCCGGAATCCTGGCAGTGTGACATGGAGGACGACTGCGGAGATAACTCGGACGAAGACAGTTCCCACTGTGCCAGCAGGACCTGCCGGCCGGGCTATTTTAAGTGTGCCAATGGCCACTGCATCCCTCAGAGCTGGAAGTGTGATGTAGACAATGACTGCGGAGACTACTCAGATGAGCCCCTCCAGGAATGCTGTAAGTTCCTGTGAGAGGGACCTGGCCTGACCGGGAGCAGGGAACAAGATGGATGGAGAGAGGGTGTGCAGCCCCTGCTGCAGCCCCATGGGGTGCCCCCTCTCGGCTCTTCCCCGCGGCTCTTCCAGCACCGCAAGGCAAAGGAGAGCCGCACGCACAGCCTGCGGGTTGAACCACGCCCCCTGTTCTCAAGTGGCTGATTCCTGCTCTCCATACACGAATGTCTAACTGTCCCGAATATGATAACAAGGGCTTACACTTTGTCTGTCTAGCACTTTCTCTTTTGAGCCTCAGAGAGACATGGTGAGGTAGGGAAAGTGGGTGTTACCAACTCTCATTTTACAAGTGAGGAGCCTGAACTTCATGTTAAGTGGCTGGTCACTTTTCTACTTCGTGCCAGAGCTGACACTTCAACCTGGTTTTTTTTTTACTTCAAACCCAGTTCTTCCCCCCACCCCGCCCCACTCCCCTCCAAGTTTGACTGCAACATAAATGAGTGGTAATGAAACGGTGAGAAAACTTAAGGACTCTGTCTTTCTGCTTTGGGTGAACAGATCACACCTAAAAGAGACACAGTTGCCAGAGTCCGTTTGGTTGGTAACACGGTCACCATTACTCATCAGCACCGCATCTTAAATAAGACAATGGAAAGGTGTCTTCGGTTTCCTGTCAGGACCAAGACTTCAGTTCTGACCTTGCCCCTTCTTCTCTTTTCAGTGAGCCCTGCCTACCGCTGTGACAACTATACGGAATTCGACTGTAAAACAAACTACCGCTGCATCCTCCTGTGGGCTGTGTGCAATGGTTTCGATGACTGCCGGGACAACAGCGATGAGCAGGACTGTGGTAGGGAGGGGCTGCAGGGGAGGAGGGAGGGACAAACAACTTAGCAGGAGATGAGAGCAGATTTCCCACATCATCCTTCCTTTGTTCGCCTCTAATAACATGTTACATTTTTGTAGCATTTTACAGGGATATTGGGAGTTTACTTTATACGTCTTAAAGGAAATGTGTCTCAAAGGATACTATACTTGGGGAAGACCTTGTGAAGATATTAGGAATTTGTGTAATTTCTCCCAAATGCAGAATTCCTATTTACGCTTGACAAGTTTAAACTGTCTATCTAATCTTAGAGATTGATTGAAAGGAATGAAAGGGGGAGTAGAGAAAAGATTTGGTATCTATCTCTAAAAAGGCTATTTCAAAATCAGAATATTTCTTATTTGGAGATTTTCATATTCTGAATCTCCCTCTGACTTTCCACATCCTCTGTGTCTGGCAACATAGAAAATTTATGGACAAAAGGCCAAATGAATGAATGGAATTTGCCAAGATTAGGCATATACTCTAACTTGAAAACAATGTCTCTGTGTGTGTGTGTGTGTTAGGTTTAGTTGGAAGAGAGGTAAGGAAGATATTGGGTTATTTTAATAACACTGAATCTAATCAAATAAAGACAATGTGATGGACATGTTTTGTTTGCTGGTGGCATCACTTAATTTTCCTTTCCAGGCCTTCATTGCAAATTGCAAGCCAGGGACCAAATCATTTTTTGAACAGTTTCTACAGAAGAGAATGGATCTAGTTTCTAACAGTAGGATAGATTCAGTTTAGCCTAAAGAGGAATAGTGACAGTGAATGTGGCTGGCATTCCTCTTTCTGGGAGCTTTGAGAATATGGTAGCGTAAGCCTCAGACCATCTCACAAGAAAGCCAGGACTACTTCGACATTTCTTGACCATGGGTTTCTGAAGTATTTGCAATGACTGTGCTTTGCAGAGTCGATGGCATGCAAACCTTCTGGGGAATTTCGCTGTACAAATCACCACTGCATCCCTCTTCGCTGGAGATGTGATGGGCACAATGACTGTGGAGACCATTCAGATGAGGAAAACTGTAGTGAGTGCTCAGGGTCCTTCATCCTTATGTGCCACTGGAGTGGTGATGTCTGCTCTTTGTCTGTAATTCAACTGTCTATGCCCTTCATCCTCAAAGGGTAGGAGGACGGCTACCTGATCTCTTGTTTTCTGACTGGTACATTACTACTTTTTCATCTCCTTCTCAGCTGCTTGTAATCAAGCTCTGGGAGAAGAATATTTACCCAAGTATATCTTTTGTCTCTTCTTTATTTATTTACACTCAAGTTTATTGTTTTTTTTTTAAAAAGAACTTGAGGTGACTTACAATATATCATTGCCTTATGATATATATCAATTTCAGATTAACAGGAAGTACATTCTGACTTTAGTCCCCTTTTGGAAGTAAGAAGGTATAGGCAGTTGAGAGAATCAGGATGCTGGTTACACCTGCAATTATCAATTGACTAAAAACTTCTTACACAAAAGGGTGATCCAATTGGCATTTTATTGTTCATAAGAAAGTTCATGTTGAATCCTCTAGGAGGTTATCTGGAGTTTCAGGAAATGAAAAATTATCTTAAGATTAAATCACCTTTGGACAAACTTTTTGACGAAGTCCATTCTTTACAGACTTACAATTGAGATAGAAAGTCTATTTTTGGAGGCTGGACAGTCTGGGACTTGGGACACAGGAGGGCGTTAGGCACAGAGGACACTTAGGCCAGTCCACAAGCCTGTCCCCTATGTATGATTCCTGGTGCCCTCTGATGGCCACGTGGCTTTCTTTTTCAGCCCCCCGGGAATGCACAGAGAGCGAGTTTCGGTGTGATGATCAGAGCTGCATTCCTTCTCGATGGATCTGTGACCAAAACAATGACTGTGGGGACAACTCAGATGAGCGGGACTGCGGTAACTGTCACAACTCTTTAAGGGGCTTTCCAGAGAGTCTTGTACTAGGGTCAGCATATTGGTCGGAAGTAGGGGCTTCACATGTGTGTTTGGAAGGTTTTTTAGACTTAAATGATTTCTGTGTAATTTATGTAATATATAAACCTTAGCATTACAGTACCTTCTGCTTTATATATATTTTCTATGTTTATGATTACCTTATAGCAGTCTAGATCAATAATAATAGGGGAAAATCTCAAGAGAGTTTTAAAAACCTCATTTTAACTTAAACCTCTGCTAGAAGCAGACTTTAATCTGCATGGACCTTATAAACAAATAAAAACATTGGTCTTCCTACTGTTCTCCAGAAAGTGGCCCTAAGATATATACGGCTGTAGCTCCCTGGTGTAGAGGTCAGATGTTAGAATAGGAATCATAAACCCCAAGTAGTTTTATAGCTCTTACTGATTAAGGGTCGAGTCTGAGAAAAATCAGCGTGCAAAACAGTAAACGTTGGGGAGTTCAGGGTTTTGAGGAAAAGTTTAAGAGCTAGAGATATTTAATAGAGGAGAGATTGCTACTTCCATCTCCATATTTTGAACGGGGAAGGTGTACCTTTGAGAGTTGATTTACTCACTAACCACAAGGCATGGGTTTGTGGTGAGCCAGTCACCGGGTATGGATAGGAATGTGATGGAAGATTTAATACCCTCCACGGAACTAACAGTTGTCTGAGAATGCCAAGGCATCCTGGAAATGACAGTCTTTTCTCTTCAGAGATGATGACCTGCCATCCTGGATATTTTCAGTGTGATAGCGGGCACTGTGTTCCTGACCAAATGAAATGCGACGGGTTTGCCGATTGTCACGATGCCTCTGATGAAGCCGCTTGTCGTAAGTTTCTAGACACCCGTGGCACCGTTTGTCTGAAATGTATGGATATGGCAGTTTAGACCCAACCTTTCCCATCAGCCACCACTTCTTATATTAAAAGACCATAGATATTTTCTATTCAGCGTTCATTGATAATTATCAGTTTACCTGGGGCCTGAGTCACCATGTCCATATATTTCACAGTAGACATTCAAGTGCATTTCATTAATAATATTTCAAATAGAGAATATATTAAGTGTGCTAACGAAAGTATTTATATGTTATCAGCTACTCTACAAATCGTTAATTGGATAAAAACTTGGCAGGTAAAAGAATATTCAAGCAATGAATAAAAAGGTATTCAAACATAATGAAGTCCCAGCATTAAACGTTTTCTGAATTGAATAATGGCATATAAAATTGTTTAAAAGTATAAAGCCAATATGATCATTTGCATTTTAGTCTTTTTGAATCACTGAATAAATATTAACTGTTGATGATTGTCTATGATGGATTTTGTTGATAATGCGGTTGCCGCATCTTAAAACCTGGTTTCCAAGAGACTGTATAAATGGATGATAGGAAAAGCCAGTGCTGACACCGCTGAAGGGTTGCACTTGCCTATAATGAAAAAGTGCAGTGCTGTCCACAGAATGACTCATGTCATTGAATACTGGGCTTGGTCATCTATCCTTAAGAAACATTCCATCAGAATTTCAGACAGTTTAAAGCCACAGAACATCTGGTTGAATCATGAAGAGCACGCTTATAATGGAACTCTTTCCATTAGGAGAGCTCTTTCTGTAAAGGAGAAATAGCCGGATAGCTTTCCAAAAAGTATCTTTTTCTAATAATTTGACTATGTCTCCTCCCCACCAACAGCCACTCGCTTTCCCAATGGGGCATACTGCCCAGCTACTATGTTCGAATGTAAAAATCATGTTTGTATCCAGTCATCTTGGAAGTGTGATGGTGATAACGACTGTGGCGATGGTTCCGATGAAGAACTTCATCTGTGCTGTGAGTGAGAGAGACTGGGGATGGTGTTGTCAATGTTTCTTATGTGGCGCCTGTGATCCAGGAGGGCGGTTGTACAATTTTTGAGTACTGGACACATGATCTGCCTTAGTGTGCTTTCACTTGGCCTTCCTGCTTAGTTCTGTACGTGGAACATGAGAAAGTTGGGCAAGCATCCATAGTGTTAAGCATTTTGTGGCCTTCAAAGGCAATTGGCATAAATAGCGGCAGAACTGTTGTGGTTGAAGTCTGAGGTAGGGTGGGGCTGTACATCTCTCCTGCTCCATCCTACTTTCAGTGCCCCTCAGAGTACTTCTGCTAAACCCCCCGAGCTTCAGAGAACACCTTTAGGACATTTTAAAACTAGTTAGTCCTTAGTCACTTCACGTTACATCATAATTCAAGCCCATCTAATTCTTTTCTGTTGTATGATACATATTTATTTATTTAAACATCTTTTTTTTTTAAACATCTTTATTGGAGTATAATTGCTTTACAATGGTGTGTTAGTTTCTGCTGTATAACAAAGTGAATCAGTTATACATATACATATGTTCCCATATCTCTTCCCTCTTGCGTCTCCCTCCCTCCCACCCTCCCTATCCCACCCCTCTAGGTGGTCACAAAGCACCAAGCTGATCTTCCTGTGCTATGCGGCTGCTTCCCACTAGCTATCTATTTTACATTTGGTAGTGTATATATGTCCATGCCTCTCTCTCACTTCGTCCCAGCTTACCCTTCCCCCTCCCCATATCTTCAAGTCCATGCTCTAGTAGATCTGTGTCTTTAGTCCCATCTTACCCCTAGGTACTTTATGACCTTTTTTTTTTTTCTTGGATTCCATATATATGTGTTAGCATACGGTATTTGTTTTTCTCTTTCTGACTTGCTTCACTCTGTATGACAGACTCTAGGTGCATCCACCTCGCTACAAATAACTCAATTTCATTTCTTTTTATGGCTGAGTAATATTCCATTGTATATATGTGCCACATCTTCTTTATCCATTCATCTGTTGATGGACACTTAGGTTGCTTCCATGTCCTGGCTATTGTAAATAGAGCTGCAATGAACATTGTGGTACATAACACTTTTTGAATTATGGTTTTCTCAGGGTATATGCCCAGTAGTGGGATTGCTTGGTCATATGATAGTTCTATTTTGTTTCTTAAGGAACCTCCATACTGTTCTCCATAGTGGCTGTATCAATTTACATTCCCACCAACAGTGCAAGAGGGTTGCCTTTTCTCCACACCCTCTCCAGCATTTATTTGTTTTTGTTTTGTTTTGTTTTGTTTTTAACATCTTTATTGGAGTATAATTGCTATATAATGGTGTGTTAGTTTCTGCTGTATAACAAAGTGAATCAGTTATACATATACATATATCCCCATATCTCTTCCCTCCTGCTTCTATTTATTTTTTAAACCAGTGAGTCTCAATTTGGGTACCCATCAGAATCACCTGGGGAGAGGTGTTTCAAAAGCACACGCTCTGGTCCCACCCAAGGCTTAGACCTATTGAACCAGAATGTCCAAGGACATGTCAGGCCTGGGCAAAACGTATATTGAGAAAGCTCCTTAGCTTTTAATTTAGTCTCCTGGTTGAGAACTACTGATTTTAGCAAAGTGAATGAAAATAGAGTTTGTTTTGGTCATTTTGCTCCATGCTTTGGGTCATTGGAGAGACTTGAGGACAGTAGTTCTCAGAGTGTCATCTCTGTACTAGGAGAGTCAGTATTACCTGGGAACGTGTTAGAAATACAGATTCATGGGCCCACCCCAGATCTACCCAATCCGAATCTCTGGCAGGGAGACCTAGCACTCTCTGCATTAATAAGCCCTCCAGGTGATCCTGATGCAAGCTAAAGCTTAAGCATTTCATGTAAGTAAAAGCCCCCAACACAGGAGAAGACACTCCCAGAAATGTTACTTCTGGAACTCTTGGTTAACTCCTAGTCTGACTTAGCTGCAACTTGCTTCTGGGGTTCTCATCACCTCTTCCAGTCAGTTTCCTAGATTCATCTGCATCAGTGTGCTTTCACTTTCCTGCTTAGTTCTCTACTTGGGACATGAGAAAGTTGGGCAAACATCCATAGTTTTAAACACTTTGTGGCCTTCGAAAACAATTCATTTTTAGCCCAGGGATTTGACTCTAGAAAATGATATATCAGAGTATTCCTTCCCCCCAGAGAACTTTGAATTAGCATACATTATATTTTCCCAGTGGCATCCCAACACTTTCCTTGCCACATCTTAGTTTTGTATAAGGAACTAACCATGTTTTGTTTTGTTTTTCACTTGATGAATCTTGAAAAACATCTTAAGCATGTGTAACTTTCAAAGAAGAAGTCCTCAGGAAGTTGCTTCCCTCTAAAAGATAAAGTGCCCATAGTTAGTAAAATAAACTTTGCGGAGGCAGAGACATATAGCCACATGAAAAAGTGACCAACACTGTTTTATAATGTTGCATTTCACAGCAAATAATTCTTGCAAAGTTCTATTAACGATACTTCCAAGAACCAGTTCTCAGAGCTGAATTTTTTTTTTTTTTTTTTTTGCGGTACGCGGGCCTCTCACTGTTGTGGCCTCTCCCGTTGCGGAGCACAGGCTCCGGACACGCAGGCTCAGTGGCCATGGCTCACGGGCCCAGCCGCTCTGTGGCATGTGGGATCTTCCTGGACTGGGGCACGAACCCGTGTCCCCTGCATCGGCAGGCGGACTCTCAACCACTGCGCCACCAGGGAAGCCCTCAGAGCTGAATTTTTTCCCCCCAACCTCATTACAAGTCTCTCCTCTTGCTCCCTGTTTGTGGTACCAAGGCAGAAGGAAAATCAAACAGCCCAAGTCCTCCATGGGAAAGAGGAACACATGTGTGTTGAGTTCACTGAATTCCTGGTACATGCATAGAGGACCGTTTCCCTGTAGCAACTAAGGGACCTGGGTTCTACCTGTAGGTTCCTCACAGGGACACAAGCATGAGCCAGAGGTCTAATTCTGGATAATAAAGTGAGTCAGGGTTTGCTTATGAAATATCAACTTTAAGTGCAATAGGTGAGGGAATTCAGGTAGGAAAGTCCATCATGGTGTAAAACTTTAATGAAAAGACTTTGTGTTCTAGAGGCTCAATGATAACTCCAGTCAGAGGGACAAACAGTGGCCTCTTGGCTCAGGTATGGTCCTGCTGGCCTCTCCAGCCTCCTGGCCACCATTGTCCTCCTCACTCCATGCTTCAGCCCAGAGACCTTTTATTCAGGTCCAGAAGCCTGCCTTCCTGACTCAGAATTTTTCCATGTGAAGCCTCTTCTGACCCCTCCTCCCCCAGAAATGTATCATATCCCCACAGTAGATGCTTTCACAGCATGTTTCCTTTGTGGCTCTTATCACAGTTGTAGTTGAATGGTTAATTTGTAAAGTCTCTTCTCCTGCTAGAATAAACATCCCATGAGGATAAGGATTGTATCTTTCTTTTTCCCAATTGAATCTGATGCCCGGCACAGCGCCACGGTGTCAACTAGACACTCAAGAGCTATTTGTCAATTGGTTAATCGAGCAAGCCAATGAAGGGATGAATCAGGCAAGCCTGGCGCTGGCACAGGAGTGTTTTTAGATCCTGACCCTTATGTTTTGCTCTTAACCTGTACTTTTGCTTTTCCGTCTTGTGTTTTAGTGAGTGTTCCCTGTGATTCACCACACCGTTTCCGGTGTGACAACAATCGCTGCATTTATCGTCACGAGCTGTGCAACCATGAGGATGACTGTGGAGATGGAAGTGATGAGAAGAAGGAGAACTGTAAGCAAAAGTCAAAAGGGAGAAGGGAGGGCTTCCCTGGTGGCGCAGTGGTTGAGAGTCTGCCTGCCGATGCAGGGGACACGGGTTCATGCCCCGGTCCGGGAGGATCCCACATGCTGCAGAGCGGCTGGGCCCGTGAGCCATGGCCGCTGAGCCTGCGCGTCCGGAGCCTGTGCTCCGCAAGGGGAGAGGCCACAACAGTGAGAGGCCCGCGTACCACAAGAAAAAAAAAAAAAAAAAAGGGAGAAGGGAAAAAGAAGGGCCCCCAATTTCTTGCAGTTTGCAAAATGTACCTCAGGGATTTCAGTTTGTTCTGTAGAGGCTTGAGCTGCACCTGTGAGTGCAGATCTCCGCGGACATTATTGTTTGCAAGACCCTATAAACACGCATTACTCAGTTGCAACCCTTCCCTGCTTCTTCCTATTTCGTTTGAACCAGATGTTGGCAAGTTCCTTAAGAAAGTGAGAACAAACACTAAATAGTGTTTGAGTCACACTTGACAAACTAATGGTTTCTCTCTTTTCAAAGATGAGGTTTGGTCACTCTTCAGCCTAGAGTTTCTAACTGCCAATCTAGGCATGGGAAATTCTCAATGCCCCACTGAAAAGATCATGTTAAATAAGGCAGCTCTGGTGTTCACAGAGCTTATCTAATATCCTTCTTTAAAATGAAAATGTATTTCCCAGAAGAGAAAGATGATAGAATATTTTAAGAGATAAGTTTCAAACTGGCTGCATTTAATATTTTAGACATTGAAAAATCTGTGCTTGTACATTTTGAGACTGTTTTAAATCTATCCATTGAAGGAGAGAGCTGATTAATTTTCTGGGCAATTTAATTTACCTAGAAAAAGTCAGTGAGGAAAATTATTTCTCCTGAGTCGAATTACTTTTTTTCCTAAAAGGATATTATCTGGGAAAATTTAGATAAATGCTTAACTTTTCTATTTTCTATTCCTTATATTGATGTGGGCTTAGAATGCTTACTGTCAGCTGCCATCCCAGATGGCCATCCCGGGGACTGGGTGTCAGGGGCACTTTGATACTATTGCCATGTTCAAGTTTGTACCCTCCCTCTCCCTTACCTTTTTGGGGCAGAGATGAACCTGTGGTTATAACATTGTTAATATGTTTGTTTGAAGCATAGCACAAAAGAATGAAAACCCAGAAATAAAACCTTTTTAAAAAATTGGAGCAGGTTTACCCCTTTCCCTCTTCTCTTTCCATTTTCCCTATCAATCATGCCATTTTTCAATGGAGCCAGACATTTGTAGCATGTGGTCAAATCCCAGAGTGGAAAAAAAGGGGTAGTAAACTAAAATTCTTCTTGTGGAGCAGGAAGTTAGAGGAATCACTGCTAGCCATCACAGTAGGCGAACTGCAACATTTCAATAGCTTAAAACAGCAGAGGACTAAAGTTTGATGAAGGTCAGGCAGCTCCCTCCATCCTGTAATTATGCCATCTGGAACACATAGCCTTCAAGGTTGCTGAGGCAGGAGAAGTGAGAAATGGAGGAGACAGTTTCCTAAGTTCCTGGGCCTGGAAGTGACAGGTGTCACGCATACTCACAGTCCATTGGTTGGCAGTAGTCACGTGGTCCCAATCCAACTGCAAGGGGGACTGGGAAATGCAGGGAAGTGCATGGATATTTAGTGAACACCATTTGTTTCTACCACAATGTACCCTAGTGTCACTAAAATTCCCTGTGCACTTTTCTTTCCATGCGTAGAACACGCTTAACCCCTCCCCCAGGGACATAACCCAGAGTCCCTCTCAGTAAATGAAATCCAGGAGCTCCAGGTGACAGGCCCTAGTCATGCCATCCATTCCAGATGTGTTTCCTCTTGGTCTGGAGACCCATAAACTAAGACACTAGTTTTATTTGTGTCTCCTGCCCCCAGTAGATAGTGGTAGAACAGGGGGAGCATAATGGAAATAAACATCCTCATTTGGAAAGAAAGAATGAGAGACTCCTTGCCGTCCCTGTTCTGTAGCAATTCTGAAATGCCACTGGGCCGTGGTGACACATGTTGGCCCAGGACAGTCCTGATTTACGTCTGTTGCCCTAGTGGAATTGTTAATAGAGCTCCTTTCCCTCTCACAAGCGTATCGACTTGGAGAGTAAATTGTATGTTTACCCTGTGCAGACATTGTGAAGGCCCTTATATAGTGGGGATCGGAGGAGATTCATTGATGAGGTCAAGACTCTGCTCTCAGAGGAACACCTATGCCCATTTTTCCTCATTGTCTCTGCCTCCACCCTTTGGGAGTGGTTGCTTGTCTATATCCCTCTTCAAATGAAGAGGGAACAGGGGAGTATGCCCTCCTTAGGGGCAGTACAGCTTTCCCAGCCACTCCCTGCTTGTAGAAGCTTGGGGGCCCAAGAGTGTTGTCACCTCAGTCACAGTGTTTTGGTTTATTTGGTCGTATGTTGGTTTTTGATCTGCTTGCTTTCAGTTAGTTCTAAGTGTCAATAACCTTACTCAGTGTTTTTGTTTGTTTGTTTGTTTTGGTTTGGGTTTTTTTTTTGAGACACAGTTCTTGAATTTGTTGCATTTCTTTGCTTTGTTTCCCTCACGCACCTTTGGGTCAACTTTGTCAGTTACATTCAGGCCAGAAAAGTAGATGGGCAGTCATTTAATTCAACTAAGAGATTTGACTGGTCCTTTTTAAACTTCAGAGTCTTGTGTCATCTAAATGCAATAGGTTCTCTGCAAACTGCAAATTTCTGGACTTTATTTTCATTGATTTCTGCTCTTTCTTGCCAAACTCAGGTAATGGCAACCCGTGCACATTATTAACATTCCATTTTCTAACCTCTTTGCCCAGATTGACAAGTTCAGTAAACATGTGGTCCGCCTTCCAGTTTTTCCAAGGTGACAACTTTACAAATCCTTTGCCACTGCGTAACACAGGCCTCCATCTTTCCCTCCTTTGGGATCACTTTCCTCGTTGCCTGCCTCCTGACTGACGCCAATGCCGAATATTTTAGGTTTTGTTATGGAAGTGCCCTACTTCTATATCATTTAGGGTAATTAATACTAGTGACCGCAACCAACAAATCTCAAACTCTCAGTGGTGTGACGTAGCCAAGGCTTATTTCTCACTCACGTAAAGGCCGGTGCAGGTTGCACGCCCTTCTCCATCTTGACGCGAGTCCACCTGATACACATGGTCCCTGGGTTGCTGAGCAGGGAGGCACATAGGCTTTAATAGCTTCAGCTCAGAAGTGACACGTGTCACCTCCAACTCATAGTCCATTGGCCTGAACTAGACACATGGTCCCAACCTAACTGCAAGGGAGACAAGGAATTGTAGGGAAGCGCATGAGCTTATTTGTGGAAATACTGCCTCTGCCACAGAAGGAAGCATCATGTTTCACAGAAGAAAAAGTTTTGACTTTATCTTATTCTTAAATTTTAGGTGTAGAACCGACTCCTAGACCTTGTACAGCAGATGAATTTAAGTGTAGCAATGGACGTTGCATTTCACAGCACCTGGTATGTGATGATGTCAATGACTGTGGTGACCATTTTGATGAGACGGGATGCAGTAAGTAAATACTTATTTTTATACTTAATTGTAGTGACTCAGGTTAACCTACTGGAAGCATGCAATAACATAAAGTAGACGGTAACCGTGTTTCTCTTTAACTTACACATTGTGTTCTGAACTGCAGTCAAGCCCATAGCTACCTGTTATTGAACACTTATTCAATACCAGACATTGTGCTAAACAGTACATGGATTATTTCATTTCATCCCTGTAACAATCCTGTGAGTTAGGTATGGTCTGTCTTTCTGTTTCTCTCTTTTATACAAGTGAGGAAACCAGCTTACAGGTTAAATAAATTGGCTATGTCTTCCTGTCATTAAGAAACTGAGTCAGGATTTGAACTCTGATCTGTTTAACTGCAGGGCGTATCCTCTTCCCAGTTCGTTAGGTGCCTCTCAGCACCTTGAAGCTATTAATTTTGTTTCTTAGTTTGTACATTTTTTCATCTTAAGCCAAATGCAGTATCTTTGGCACATAGGGGAAGAGTGGTCGGTGAGAATGGAAATGTCACAGGGGACCTTGGAAGGACCACTTATTTTTAAGAGAGGATTTTGTGTAGGGAAAGGATGATGTATGCAGTCAAGGGATGATTCTAGCTTAATACTGTGATGGAAATCTTGGAAGGGCATGCTAATTATTCACACTTTGGTAGTCCTTTATAGCATTTATTTATGTATGCTTTCACATACATTCTCTAATTTGTCACTCAAGATAGCTCCAGGGGATTACTGCTATTATGTCTAACTATATAATAAAGCTCAGAGAGCTTAAGTAACTTGCTTGAGGTCACACAGAGTGGCAGAGGCAGAATTTGAACAGTCCTGGGACTGCAGTCTGGAAGAGCCGGCTTCTAGCTCCTCTGCAACTAGCTGTGCCACTTGGAGTACGTACTGACTTCGTCAGGCCTCGATTTCTTCTTAGGAAAAAGGAGGGAGTTCTTCAAACCCTACAAGTCTAGACTTAGTCACCTTAGTTAGCTGCACATGCTTTCCATTTTGTGGGCTTTAATCGCCTTTTTCTGAGGCGCCCCAAAGATTTCCTGGCAAATTTTCTCCTGTGTGGGTTACAAAAGAAGATGAAGAATCAGCCATATTGAGTTGATTTGCCATTCGTTTCACACACTTTCTCAATGGGGCCTGGAGTTTTTGACATAATAATGTGACTTGATTAAATATTTAAAAAGCGTAAACATGATGGAATTTGTAAAACCCAGAGGTAGATTTGGGTTCTGCTGCCTAGAGACTGATATGTGAATGGTTCCAGGACTTTGGAATATTTCCAAGTTAGGCTCAGGTCAAACATTGGTTTCTCTTTTAGTTACCTGTGCCAATTAAAAGCCTTGAAATTAACCTCAGTACTTTTAATTCAAATGACATTTAATTCAAAGCAGGGTTTATTTAAAGGAAATAGGTATCACCGGCATTAATATGGTATGGAAGCAGCATTTCTTTTCAGATATTAAGCGGATCTGTGATATGGAATTCAGTGTTACTGCAGTGGGCTAATTTGACTAAGACATAGAATTCTTATTTAAAACACCAGTTCTTTGATGCTGCTAATCCACTTGCTTTCCTTTTTTTTTCCTTTCTTCTCCTCTTCCTCCTGCTTTTCTTTTAAACAGGATCACTGAAGTGTTTTGGACGTGTGTTTTCTTTTTTAAAAGTATTTTAAAATCATGAAAGGAAAGACATTAACATTTTGCTCATACCATTGAGGGATAAAGAAAAGAAGTTAACTTCAGGTTGCAAATATTATTTATGTGATTACAGAGATAGATTGACCTGCTATTTCTCTGTCTGGTAGTTCTTATTCCTTCTTCATAAAATGGAAAATAGAGTGTCTACTTCCGAAACAGAGTATCATATATCTGGGTTGGGGGAGATCTCTTGTATTATGAATTAAAATGGTGATTGTTTTCAAATGAAAAAAGTTACAGGAAGGTCTTTACATTTGAGGATGAATCTCATAATGTTAGAGGGTTCTGCTCTCGTTAAAGACTCTTGCTTCACAAGAGTATAACTCATTCAAGGGAACACTTGGTCCAGAAATTTTTACCTCCTGGGATCCCTAATCACATTGTAGATTTTAGAGCTGGGGAGGAAATCACAGAGCCTCATGGTGCACTTGAGACTCAGAGAGGTTATGTGACTGGCTCAAGGCTATTCATGTTGATAAAAATAGGGTCACATTTATTGAGCAATGCTGTGGAGACATTACTTACCCACCTTACAGAAATTTAAAAGGTAATAGAGAAATACTATGAGAAACTTCATGCCAACGCATTAGACAACTTAGGTGAAATGGATAAATTCTTAGACAAAAAATGCTAAAACTGCCTCAGGAAGAAATAGAAAATCTGAACAGACCTATTTAGCAATGTGTCATTGTTAAGAGCTCAGAGTAGACCTTTATTATAAGAGTTTCACGCATAAAGCTTTCCAGTATGAAATCCAAGGGCAGCATTCCATTGAAGGTCATTGTGCTTTATTTTGTGTTTTTGAAACTGAATGTTTTTAGTTTATTCAAACCACATATACTCATGGTCATTGTACCTTAAGGCAGCGGTCCCCAACCTTTTGGCACCAGGAAGACAATTTTTCCACGGATGGGAACTGGAGGTGGGGTGATGGTTCAGGCAGTAATGCGAGCAATGGGGAGCGATGGGGAGTGGTGGGGAGTGGTGGGGAGCAATGGGGAGCAGTGGGGAGCGATGGGGAGAGATGGGGAGCGATGGGGAGTGGCAGATGAAGCTTCGCTTGCTCACCCGCTGCTCACCGCCTGCTGTGCGGCCCTGTTCCTAACAGGCTGTGGACCAGTAGTGGTCTGCGGCCTAAGGGTGGGGGACCCCTGCCTTAAGGGACCCTGAGAAGTGGCTAAGTTCACTTCATTGCCTACTATAGAAGACAAATAGTTATAAATCTATTTTTATTTAAAAGAATTGAGTCAGGAGATACCTGTATCAGTGTCTTTTATTTATACGTGTGTGTATATATATACATGTATACACACATTTGAGATGTATCTATTTATATGTAAACATTATTTATATATAAATATAATTATATAATATTAAGATAGTGGAGCAGGTGGTTACAGTTGTAAAGAGTCCCTGGCTGTGATTCTGTACAGAACTGGATGCTCTGAGAATGAGCCTGGCAGTGCTGAGTATAATCGGAAAATTGCCTCAAGGATCTGACATTACATGTATTTGTACAAATGGTTTTCAAGCCATTATCAGATATCCCTATACAGAGGTCTCTGGTACTCTGCAAAGCTTATGGAACGGGGTCCTCTCAAGGTGTTCTATAATTGGCTATCTGTAGGTATTCTTCTGATACACCACTTGACTGTTCATTTGTGGCTGATGTGCTTTGTACTTTTCATTTGTAATGCTGGGATTTTGTTTTTCAGATACAGGAAAAGAGAGGTCATGTGCTGAAAATCTATGTGAACACAACTGTACCCAATTAAGTGAAGGAGGATTCATCTGCTCCTGTAGACCTGGGTTCGAAGCCAATAGTTTCGACAGAAACTCCTGTGAAGGTAGAGTATATTTTCTCCACTTCCTATTAGGGAGAACCTTGTACTTTTTAGATTCTCCATTCATTCCCTTTTACTAAACATGGTTTAATTCCCTTCGTGGGGCTAAGCTCATGGTCCTAGCTCATGAGCTAGGACCATGACTCAAGGATGCCAGTTGCTTTTTCCCCAGGCTATCTTACTGGTGCCTTGCAGAGCATTGGGCCATAGCTCATCTTCAGTAATGTCTGTGAAATTGATATGATTAATGAAGACCTGAGTGATGATGGCTACTTACCGTACCAGTGTCTGAGATCAAATTTTCTTTTTTTTCTTTTTAACATCTTTACTGGAGTATAATTGCTTTACAATGTTGTGTTAGTTTCTGCTGTATAACAAAATGAATCAGCTATACAACACAAGCCTTACTTTCTTCAAACAACACGTATGTATTACATACCTCCTTACGTCAGACGGAAATGAGTTCCCAGGTGCGGAGTCCTCAGGGAGCTTATCAAGAATGGTAAATATCAAGTATGATTGTAGGTGTATTTGATCATTTGAATTTACTGTTCCTATCTCACGATGTGCCACACGCAGATGATTAGAATCGTTCTTTTAAGGGCTGAAGCTTAAGAACTCAATCGAAAAAACCAATCAATGACTTCCCTTTCTGAAGCCAATTAGCATGAGGGAAGTGGTACCAAACATCAACAGTACAACAGCTGCTTCCCCAAAGGGAAAATCTTATTCTGTTGTTGTACAGAGTCAGACTGCTTCCATTTAAATCTGGTCTCTGGGGTTTGGGGTTCAATAATAGTCCCTACCTCAGAGAGTCTTGTTGGAAGATTAAATGAGGAAAAAGCATGAAAAGCATGTGAAACGGTGTCTGAAACTTGGTCAGTGTTCCACAAACATTGGCATCATCGCTTATGTTCATCTGCACCCTTCTCATCCTTATTGCTCGTGAATATGGCTTTAAACAGAAGCAGGGTCTCTAAGGAATGGGTGGGAGCAGATGTTGCCCACTTGGTTTTATTTTGCCTACAGACGTCAACGAATGTGAGCAATTTGGAGTTTGTCCCCAGAACTGCCTTAACACCAAAGGAAGTTACGAGTGTTCCTGCGCCGAAGGGTTCAGGTCCGTGACTGACAGCCACGGAGGACGGTGTGCAGCTGACGGTAGGATGATTGACCTCGGGATTAACTGATGTACTCAGCAATGCTGATGCGTACAGTATACCAGGAAATACACTTTAGAGTCTTATTTTGTAAATTCACCAGCTACTTCTCTTCCAACACCCATCCACCCTCTTCTCCTCTCTCCTCCCCTGCCAAATTAAAACACTAACTACAGCCCCCCAACAAATACATAGGAGTTAAAACAAGAGTCAGGGGTTACCTATTATTCTGGATTTAGCCTCTGGTCCACCTGGATAAAAACTTCAGAAAGTGGACAAGATGTCACTCTCCAGAGGATTCAAACAACAAGTTCTTCCCTGTAGGATGGTGGTCACCAAAAGCTCCCAGTCCACCGAGGTCAAGGTTTGAGGCCCAGTAATCCAACGCGGGTCACAAAAAACATTCCATTCAATGGGTCGCAGTCAGTTGGGGCAAATCAGGGACATTCTGTTGAGAAATGTCTTTTTATTGTTCGTGGACTACTGATCACAGACAGAAAGCATCTGGCTTATTGGCGACTTCAATCATTAGCTCTACATTTTAGGTTAATGCCAATATTTGAGAATCAGGCCTGAGTGAAAGCAGTAATAAATACTAGATAGAAATGACAATAAAAGTCAGAAGTATCATAGTCCAGATTTCCAGAGGTCTGATCTAAATCAGCATATCTCAGTTAAGGGGTCTTTATGATCTTATACATTTGAATTTAAAGTTTGTAAATGAGTTTAAGGACTTGATAAGAAAATAGCATTTTTATTTTGCAAATGAAGGGTAAAACGGCTTTTCAATTTCTTCATACAAATTGGGCTTTTAAAGCACACATTTGACTAGCATACTTAAATATTTTACCCTCCAAGCATTTTTGACACTGAAGGAAAACTAGGATAAAGGCATTTGAACAGTTGGTGTGGTGATTAAGCAGCAAATTAGAAAATGTTAAACTCTTAACTAACGAGATGACTGAAATAAATTAGAATATTTATATAAAACATTATGTCAAGATAAAGGAAATATATAAAATGAACTTCCAAAAGTTACTTAAGTTAGATTCGACTGACATTATGCAAGTCAATTAAATTTTACAAATTCCAGGCAGTGCCTCTTGGAATGAGTCACCATTTACATAGCTGCTTGAAGTAAAGAAAACTTTTTTTAAACCAAGAACAAGCTGTTTTTTGTCATTAGCTAGAAGCTAAATTGGGTCACAGAGCTGATTGCCTGCTAAAAGCATCATTAAAATCTGTCAGTAAAGAATGGGAAATGAGGACTTCCGGGTAAACTTTTAGTATGACTCTACATATTGTATTTCTTCTGTGAGACTGAATGTCTACAATCTGGTCTGTTTTACTGTCATTGAAAAAAAAAAATCAGTGAAAAAGAAGTAGCTATCCAGGGGTCTCAGTCTTCGCTTAGCTTTAAACTGTTGCCCAAAGATAAAGAACTGATAATATCCCTAACAGAAATGTTAGCTTTCTACCTGAAATGGAGACAAGGATGTCGACAGTCACAGATTTTGCAACCCCGTTGATGGTCCGCTCTATTCATTAACAGAGATCAATTTTTAGAAAAATTCGTTTTTGTTTTGTTTTGTTTTTTAAGGGCAGGGAGGATATCTGCTGTTTTATATCCTACTGTTATAAACAAAAGTTCAGGTAGCATTCAAACAGATTAATCAGCCCTTCATTTGTTTACAGGTTACCCTCCTTTGCTGCTACTGCCCGAAAACGTGCGAATTCGAAAATACAATCTCTCATCTGAGAAGTTCTCAGAGTACCTTGAAGACCAGGAACGCATTCAGGCTATGGATTACGACTGGGATCCAGAGGGCACAGGCCTCAGTGAGTAGGAACTGTGGCATCGGTCACTGATAGCAGTTGAATACATTGAATTATAAAGTGTTGAGCTTTGGGGAATTTATTTCTCATGAGTGAATGTTGTTGCCTCAGTGGAAGAGGATGCTCCCCCCGCCCAGCGTGCTCCAGACAATTTAGCTGTGACCGTGCATCCCAGCCAGTGTTTCCCACCTTCTCACGGAACCTTCTCCCATTTCTGGGGACTATCCTTTCAGGATCACCTCATGTCCCTTTGTTTACTATCTCCTTGTCTTTGCCCTTGCCTTCCCCACCGTTGTACGCTTGGAAAATTTCTACTCAAAGACTCAGTTCAAAGTCACCTCCCCTCTGATGTCTTTGATAATCCCTCCTGGCACAGTTCTGGCAGCCTGTAGCATTTTATACACGCTTCTACTAAAGCACATGTTATGTTGAATTACAGCTAATTGTCCACGTATTTTTCTCCCTACATCTTAACTGTGTGCTCTTTGGAGACAGAGACTTAATCGAATTCATCTCTACATGCCTGGCATCTGACCCAGGATCTAGTACAGTGTGTGTGGTGGGTGTTCAATGAAGGAAAAATGAATGATGCTTACTGTGGAGTCTCTCATGGCTCTGGCGTGTGGGAGACGGTAGTGGGGCAGGAAAACTTGTGTTCTACGCCTGTCTCCCTCATCTACTAACTTTATGACCTTAAATAATTGTAACAATTCTCTGGATCCCCATTTCTCATCTGTAAAATAAAAGCAGTAATCTTGTTCGGCCTGCCTCCCTCTGAGAGTTGTTTGTAAAACCAAGTGAGATGACAGATATGAAAATGCTTTGCAAACTAACTATGTAAGATTTATTGCTGTTGTGTTTTCACATTTCATTATACAATACAATGAAATTTCAAGAATGGTTCAGGGAGCTTCCCTGGCGGTCCAGTGGTTAAAACTTTGCTTTCCAGTGCAGGGGGTATGGGTTTGATCCCTGGTCAGGGAGCTAAGATCCCACATGCCTCGCGGCCAAAAAACCAAAACATAAAACAGAAGCAGTATCATAATAAATTCAGTAAAGACTTTAAAAGTGGTCCACATCAAAAAAAATCTTAAAAAATAAAAAAAAGAATGGTTCATACCTAGGAAAGTATGTGCCTTGAAAGTCAGTCTTCCTATGCTTTTTTTTTTAACATCTTTATCGGAGTATAATTGCTTTACAATATTGTGTTAGTTTCTGCTGTATAGCAAAGTGAATCAGCTATACGTATACATATATCCCCTCTCTCTTGCGTCTCCTGCTTCCTGTGCTTTTTAAAATGCCTGCTGTCCAATGTCCTTTAGTCTATACATAAAATAAGACTTCTCATCTATACAGCTCGTTTATTGCTAGTATGGACTCAAACTCTTAACAATTTGCCCCTGGTTTATCTATATGTTCTGTTTTGGAAACTAGAACGTGATCCTTAATGGGGGTAAATAGGCTGAAATATATTTTAATGGATTACCTTCAAAGAGAGAGGACTAAGTATCAATAAGTTATCAATTGAAGCATTTGTAGCTAATAGCTCAAGTATGATAGATTTTGAGGTTTGATCATACTGGTTAAATTGAATTATTAGTATTATAGGAACACCGAAGAGGTAGAGGTGTCAATGAATGAACAGTACTTCACCTGATTAGACCCAGTTCCTCCCTTACCTGGTGCTCCTAACAGGAAACTGACCTGTGTGTCTTGCCTCCGCAGGTGTTGTATATTACACTGTGCTAGGGCATGGCTCTAATTTTGGTGCTATCAAACGTGCCTACATCCCCAACTTTGAATCTGGCAGCAATAATCCTGTGAAGGAAGTCAACCTGGATCTGAAATACATAGTGCAGCCAGATGGATTAGCAGTGGACTGGGTTGGAAGGTAAGTTTAGCCTCATTCTATTTTCCTGGCCAGAGCTCCCCTCTGCTCACCATGGCACATGAGTTAAACTGGCCCAGATTATGGGCACACTCAGCCTCAGGGGCAGCTGGGTGATGCCTGGGCTTCCTGTAGCCTCAGCAACTACCTCGGCTTCCCCATTGTGTCATATAAACATCTTCACTTCCTATATTCTATGTGTGCCATGAAAATTTTGGGAAAGCCCCAAGGTCAAGATTTTATATTTTATCTAGGAGAGCATTCTTGCCAACAGAGTTCTGGATTCCAAAATGAACTTTCAGTATGGCAGCGCTGTTCATTTTGTGAAGAAATGGGACAGCCTTACATTCTACCAGCAAAGCAGTTGAGATGAAACATGTTTTTTTATGGTATTTTTTTGAGGAGGAGAAATCCACATGTTGTGTTTTTAGGGGGCTATGTTGTCTGAACAGATTGGAAATTTGACTTCCCTGTTTAATCTTTGGGTTTGAGTTAATAGAGCTGTTAGCTTTGATCTGCTCTTCTACACCTTCTAGAACTTCAGGGACCAGAGCCAGACATTTTGGACGATACCTAAATAAGAACCTTAAGTAGGTTTGTCATCAGATACATGCATGAGAGGCAAACTGATGTGGAAGAATTAATAAGCTCCTTCTTCAAGGAAGAGCCTTGGGTTGGAATGACGTTTGTGGGAAAGTAATTACATTACAATCAGAATTCAACCATTTGTAGAACCTCTTATGTCCTTGAAATGAACTAATAAAGGAAAATGTTTGCTGCGCTCTGGGAGAACAGAGAATCCTTTGTAGTATCAATTAATTTTCACCTTTTCGCTCACTTGTCTGGTGCTCTTGGAAGACTTGAGCATCTCTGCAGAAGTTAAGTAGGTCCCACTGTGCCTGCAGCATAACAGGAGACTCATTTCAGCAACTTCTGTCAGGAAACAAGACCTCAGAGAGTCATGAACTGGAAACTCTAGACTTTAGCGCTTTCTTCTTCAAACCAACCACTTCCTTCTTCAAACCAACCAACCAAGATCTGTCTTCTTGTTTGAAATTTTACCTCTTCTCAGCCTTAATGAATGAGTAAATGTAAGCAACTGCTGGAACTCTTTCTGCTTGTTAGAGACTGAGACCTGAAGCCTTAGGGATGGAATAAGGGCAGGATGGCTTTGCTGAGTTTGTTATTTTGAATGGCTATTTCCACTCATCCTTGGAGCTGATGCCAGATTCCTAGTGATTCCAATGGGCTCTTGGCTGAGGAGGAAGCCAACTCACAGGCAGTCAGAATGAAAGGCCAACAGTGCCTCACAACTCCTATCTAGAAGCCATTGTCTCATGATAGTGCCGGATGTGAGGTTCATCATCATTACCAATCCTGGCTGATACAGCTGCTTTGGCTGAATATCCCCTTCATCCGACACCCCATCACTTGTAACTTTCTACAGACGTCCCCTTGGCTGAAGAGATTGGGGCATTCCTGGGAGAGGGAGGCTGTGCTCTCATCATCACTGGTGTCTGAGTAGCTGTCTTGTTGGCCAGAACTTCCAAACTAAATGCTCTCATCTTCACTCCTCTTCCCCAGAAGTCCAGTCTAGACTTTTCAGTTGTTTAACTTTGTCTCTCTAAATTCAGGCATATTTACTGGTCAGATGCCAGGAGTCAGCGGATCGAGGTGGCTGAACTTGATGGAAGGTACAGAAAGTGGCTGATTTCCACTCAACTGGATCAACCAGCTGCAATAGTTGTGAATCCCAAACTAGGGTAAGTACTTGAAGGAGTCCTTAATGTTCTAGATATTTTCCACTAGATTCTCCAAAAAATTATATCTTCAATTATCTTTTCCTAATTGTACTGAAATTGTCCTTGGACTTTTTTGAGTGGCACCTGTGACTATTTTCAAGAATTATAATATGCCCTAAAGATCACTTAGGACAAAACAGGCTTCAGAAGATGGACACTGTGTCAGGGGAAGGCCTCTGGCCACACTTTTTCCACAGCCCAGTTTGTCTAAAACCCACACATTTCTCAACAGAATTTAAGGATTGAGCAACACCTGATGATTGGTTTAGACTAGACATTGCAAAGTGGTGGCTGATGGGCTAAATATGGCCCATACACTTATTGGACTTGAACTTCACAGAGCTTTAAGATTTTTTTTTTGTAAACTTAGTAGATAACATTTAAATTAAAAATAAATATTTGTATTTTTGGCTTGAAAAATCAGAAGAACTGGTAAAGTTAGGTAGGTATGCCTTCCTTGACGCGGTATTGCCTGGAACTCTTAGACAGGGCTTTGCTTGATGCGGTGTTTGCCCATCACTCTACATTCATAACTGCCCTGTTCCACCCATTTATCTTGCCTGCCTGATCCTTTCTAGATGTTTAAAGGGTACAGTCCCTGGTCTGCTCAGTTCTTCTACAATTAAGTATTCATTGCATCCAAAGTAATACCTTTTCAAAGAGTTAGAATGTAAGCTCCATGAGGGAAGGAATCTGTTGTGTTCCCTGATACGTTCCAAATACAGGATAGTAGCTTCTCACACAGCAGGCATTCAAGAAATATTTTTTGAAGAATGAACAGCTTTTGTGATTATATATTTTAAAAGGTCTGGATACATATCTTTGGACAGGGCTGGCCAGTTTCTATTGGGAAAGTGCAGTTCTCAGGAAGGATAGATCACAGATGCACAGGCTCCCCCCTTTCTCTCCCTGTCTTGTGTAAAGTATAAAAATAGCATCATTTAGGACCCAAGGCTCTTTGAAAACCAGTTGATTTCTCCACTAGATGAAATGCTGCCATGAGGAAACCTTCTGTTACAGGTTTATGTACTGGACTGACTGGGGCAAAGAACCTAAAATCGAGTCTGCTTGGATGGATGGGCAGCGTCGGAAAGTCCTGGTTCAGGAGGACCTCGGTTGGCCAACCGGCCTTTGTATAGATTATGTGAATGGTGACCGGATCTACTGGAGTGACCTCAAGGAGGACAATATTGAAACCATCAAATATGATGGGACCGATAGGAGAATTGTTGCAATTGCAGGTTAGAAATTTCACTTAGAATTTCATATATTAAATAATTAATGTATTTCCAGTCTCTTTGCCCATTTTCGTAAGAAGGAACCCTAATCTTAGGAGATGCTTTTTATAGTTTCTTAGATACCACTCTGCCCAGCTCCCAGCTGCTGATTTAAATGCAAATGAATCTATTAGCAATTATTAAGTCCTTTTTGTATAATTAAAAAAACTTGCTGTCAGCAGCAGATGTTGAAATAACCGTTTCTTGTTGGGTTGCTCTGATAGAGATGGCCATCATGTGTTCCAATGGTAATCCGTGTCTAACCACTTCTAGGTACATTAGTTTTTAATGTGCTAGATTGCTTTTTATGCACAACTGGAAACATCTAGGAGAGAAGCATTTTGTTTTCTTCTCTAGACTCTACAGAACTACAACAATCCAGCACGTAACAGGTTTTTCTGATAAGTGGTATCTTATGTTCACAGAAAAAAAAAGATCTCTGCCCTACAGATTGTTTTCTAAAAATAAAATAAAGTCAGCAACTTGAAAGTGAGCGAGTCCCCTATATTTGGTGTCATTTGGTAGACATTGATCTATTTTAATTTCTGTCATCTTGATCTCCTGGTGCAGCACACTTTCATGGTCATGTGTACAGGGAGTCTGCCTGAATGTTGCTGGAATTGTAAGGTGTTGCCTAAGAGATTGATCCAAGCGGTTTGACTTCTGACGTAAAAGTGGGGCTCAGGTATCTTCTTTTCAGTAACCTTGTTTTGTTTTGCTTTTCCCCTGTGGGTGAACAGCAATGACCCCTTATAGTCTGGACATCTTCGAGAGCCAGTTATACTGGACATCTAAGGATAAGGGAGAAGTATGGATCCAAGATAAATTTGGGCGAGACGAGAAAGAGAAATTGCTGATAGTGAACCCTTGGCTCACGCAAGTTCGAATATTCCATCAATGGAGATATAATCAGTCAGGTAGTCACCAACCTTATTTCAAATTAATGGCTATATTTCTTTTGGAAAATGGTGGTGGATAATAATAGGCTGATCTCCCTGTGCCTGAAACATGTGTGTGTGTGTGTGTGTGTGTGTGTGTGTCTGTGTGTATTTTAACCGTTTTGACCAAAGAAGATAAAATTGGAGGTCGAATGAAATGATGCACACCACCAGCAGATATGGAGTAAAAATACTTCAGTCCTTGTTGCTGCTTGGAGTTGTGGGGTTGTACTCTTAGGCCACAGAATCCAGTAGGTGTCAGACCCCCTGCTAAATGTGAGTTGGGTTGCCAAGTCACGTAATAGGCTTCGTGGACATCAGAAGTCTTACCCACTCTAGCAATTGCAAGGCCAGGCTAGTCAAGTCATCCTGAGCTATGCGAGCCTTAGTTTAAAGCTTAAAGGATGCATTTCTACATCCTCCCTTCTTTCTCATTTTCTGAGTTCTTGGTCCTGCTTCCTCAGGTTACCTGTGTTCTCATTCATCCTTCATCATTGTGTGGAGTAATGTGAAAGGGAAAGGACATTATCTTTTTCCCGTGGGCACATTTTTATTCACTGATGTCTTTAATGATTTTTATTTCAGACATAGGTAATTATATATCAAAATATTCTATCAAATCTTTTTTTGGGAAATATCTTCCTTTTTTTAAAATTAATTTTTATTGGAGTATGGTTGCTTTACAATGTTGTGTTAGCCTCCACTGCACAACAAAATGAATCAGCCATCCTCATACAGATATCCCCTCCCTTTTGGACTTCCTTCCCATTTAGGTTACCACAGTGTATTAGGTAGAGTTCCCTGTGCTATAGAGTATGTTCCCATCAGTTGTCTATTTTAGAGAGTATCAATAATGTATAGTGGGGAAAGGACATTTTTGAAGTGAGGAAAGGAAATAGACTTTTATTAAGTTCTGTATGTCAGATTCTCTCTTCAGGATTAACCCAGACATCTGCTTCTTCAATTAATCTTCTCCCAAACTTATAAAGAGGTTTAATTTTCATCTCACAAGTAAGGAAACTGACAATAGGAAAGATTTAGTAACTGGTGCGCCCAAGTTACACAACCAGCGGATAAGCTTTAAACCCAGAAATGGTTTTTAAACTCAATGCCATTCACCCAAAAGCTCAGCACCTTTCTGTTCTGGTCCAGCTATCAGTGTGCCCAATTCCAGATTGCATTCTGTGGCTGTGTGGCCTTTGACAAGTCACCTCCCTTCCGATCCCTGCATGTGAAACAGGTGTGGAGCCTGAGGTCCCCCTGAGTTCTCTGATACTCTGAGAGCCTGAATCAGTCTTGACAAACTGAAGTGCAGAACGGAGGCTCCCAGGAGATTACACTGGCGGCAAATGCCTTTTCTAGGGATTAGCCCCCTTGTGTTGCTGGTAGTGATTACCCTTCTTCAGACCTTCTCCAAAACATTCCAGACCCCACTGATATAATAGCTCTTGTGTCCTAAATGCTCCTGCAGCTCTTATGTTTGGCAGTTTCAAGGGCAGGAGGGGAGAGCCCAGTATACCTGCAGAGCCCCCTCTGGCCCCTGTAGAGAGGACAGCCCAGGGGTCAGGCAGAGGAAAATCTGGAGACTTTCCCTGAAAAGCATCTCAGCCAGCTGATACTCTGAGCCTCCTTTGCAAAGTGTTGATTGATAAGTAGGCCAGAGGCTCAGCCCAGCTGTGCCAGATTAGCATTTACTCTGGACCAATAGCTCTCCAATTTTAGCACGTGTCAGAAACGTCTAGAGGGCTTGTTGAACACGCCTTGCTGGGTCCCACCTGAGGGGTTTCTGACTTAATAGGCCTGAGGTGGCCTAAGAATTTGCATTTCTGACAAGTTCCCAGGTGATGCTGATGTTGCTGGGTCAGGAACAACATTGTGAGAATCCCTGCTCTACTCAAAGGGTGGGCCAGGGACCAGGAGCATTGGTACAATACGGGGGCTAGTTGGAAGTGCAGACCCTCAGGCCTACCCCAGCCCTCTTGAATCCGATTCCCCGGGTTATTTGTACGACATTAAAATTTGAAACCGTGCTCTAGAGAGCTGAAGAAATGGTCATGGGACAGGTATTTGTTGTTGTTGTTGTTTTTTTCTTTGCGGCACGCGGGCCTCTCACTGCTGTGGCCCCTCCCGCCGCGGAGCACAGGCTCCGGACGCGCAGGCTCAGTGGCCATGGCCCACGGGCCCAGCCGCTCCACGGCACGTGGGATCCTCCCGGACCGGGGCACGAACCCGTGTCCCCCGCATCGGCAGGCGGACCCCCCAACCACTGCGCCACCAGGGAAGCCCATGGGACAGGTTTTCAGTGAGGCTTTTTACAGCCATGCCTCGTCCATGGTCACGTTTTTGCATGACAGAGAATCAGGATTATAGAATGTTAGTCTGAGAAAGAATTTAGAGACGACCTAATCCTTGGATAAATCGTAATATATGCTAAGCTAGTTTCAGAATTACCTGAGGCGCTTTTAATGGTAATACTTGAGTTCCATCCCAGAGCGATTCAAATCTGGATTTCTGTGACAGGGCATCAATCATTGTGAATAGCTCCCAGGTGATTCTGATAATCATAGCTCTAAATTCCCTAATCTTGCAAATAATGAAACTGCAGCCCAGAAGGAAGTTCTCCGTGGAGAGCAGGGGTGGAAATCACATCCAATGTATGCTTTGGCTGGACCACACTTTATGATCTATCCAAATTTGGGTGATGACAAATCTTGATATAATAATGGGGTCTTACTGACCTTTTAGAAATATCTCAAATTGCTTAGTGCTGATCGGTTTTTGAGGTCATGCAGTGAACCAGACAGACACCTATCTTCCAAACCTGCCAGAGCCATAGGGGAGATAAATGATGCCAGAAGAAAATGGGAGGGGTACAGCAGTGGGATGGAGAGCACGGGGAGGGACTGTGGCACTTTGGTGGGGTGGCAGGGGAAGGTAGCGTAAAGGAGCGTGAGTTGCCAGGTGGCATGCGGCTTAAAGGTGTTGGTATGCTGCCTGGGCTCTGAGGTCACCTGGCCACAACTCAGTGGATGGGCATGTCCTTGGTTGGGGTATTCGTTCCCTCCTCGGAAACTAACCACTGTTCTCTTCTGCTTCCCAGTGCCCAACCGCTGTAAAAAGGTCTGCAGCCACCTTTGCCTTCTGAGACCTGAGGGATACACCTGTGCCTGTCCCCAAGGCTCCAGATTTATAGAAGGAAGCGTCACCGAGTGTGATGCAGGTAGGGACACTGCCTGGGGGCCTGGGAGAGCTCCTTTGCCTTCGTTAGTAGGTTCCCTTACCCTGCTTCACCTTTTTCAGGAGCATGAAGAATCCCTGTTTACTGGCCTCTTGCAGAATAGAGTGGGGATGGCTAGAAAGAGGGATGGGAGATGTGGAAAATATGAACAGAGCTGAGTGGGACTTCAGGGGCCAAACAGATCTGGTGTTCCAATGATTTCTGAGAATTATTTGCCAAGATCTGCAGAGATTTAGATCCAGTGCCCCTAAATCGACTGTTGTGTTGTCTATAAGGACATTTTGAAGAGTGAGTTTCCCATAAGGCCTCTTCCTCCTTTCTCCACCCCATACTGGATCCCAATCGCCCCTGAATCTATTCGGTCTTAACGGGAGCTCCTCAAGGTGGAGAACCAGGCTCCTGAGGTGGGACGGGGGCGCTTATCCAGTACAGAGGGGAGGCCTAGAGGAGGTTCACTGGTTTTCCCACATGCTCATTTCAAAGTTTGGACAACTGAAAAAGGGCCACGTTTTAAAATGTACCTTATGCTCTTGAGAGATGGAAGCTGGAAGGAAGGAAGGAAGTAAACAGTGGTTTAATTCTCATCCCAAATGCTATAGATGATCTATTCTTGGCAAGACCTTTCTTCAGTGACTCTTTTAAATTAAGGAGTTAATAAGCCACAGGGAGTAACTAGTTAGTGTCCCTAACTAGTATCCAACGCTTGATAAGGGTGTTAGAAAATCATCCTGCAATTCACTAGTGGCCCATTTTATGGCTCACATCCTTGGGCCCTTCCCCCTGCTTTAGCTGATGGGGAAATGAAGAGGCGTAACCATGTTCTGCCACCAGGGGGCGCAAGCGGTTAAACAAGGCACCTCCTGTTGACTTCCCAACCAGGCTGAAAAGTTGGCAGGTTTAGAGCACGAACTCAGCAAGTAAAAACTGCCCCCTCCCCTTCCCCTTCCCCTATCCCCGCTCTTATCCCAATGCTACTGGGGCAATATTGGCAAGATTACAATCTTTAGCAAGGGCAATTTTGAAGGTGTTAAAAAATGAGGAGATCTCCAACCAGCTGTCCATTAAGCGGCTGTTTATCTGTCTACGTGTCCGTTTATTGATGAATGGATTGCTGATGCTTCGGAGCCTTTAGTGGAAGTTTCGGGGTGTGCCTAAGTTGAATTCTTGATTTTAACTAGGTTCAAAGAGAAGAATTCTGAAAACTTCAAAAGAAAACGTCAATGTCCTGAGAGATTTCCTTTACCACAATGTTCTTTTTAACTATTAGTATATATTCTGGAGTCTAGTATCTCACCACTGTTTTGCGGGGGGGGGGGGGGGGATGCTATAAACTGCCTTTTTTTTCCTACCAAATGTATGTTACTCCCCAAGACCTTATTGATAAAGAAATTCATCTGACTTAAGGGGAAGGTGACATTTAAAAGGGAGACTAATTAGCTGCCCCACCACATGGGCTCCCCACTCCAGCCCTGGGCTGAAGCAGGTTTGCATGGTAGGGGTCTCTGATGAGCGCCGCTGACTAACACCTGCGTGGCTTTCCCTTTCTGCAGCGATCGAAAGTCCTATCATCATGCCCCCTCCATGCAGGTGTATGAACGGAGGAAACTGCTATTTTGATGAGAATGACCTCCCCAAATGCAAGTAAGTCTGAATGCTGTAGGTCTTGCATCTTCTGGGGGCAATTTGAGACCTCAAAGTAGCCAGTAAAACAAGTACAAGAACCTTGCCAGTTCGCTAATTTTCACATCATAACCAGCTTGCCCTCCAATGGGGGAGTCCACAGAGAGCTAAGGCAGTGCTTCTCAAACTATAATGTGCGTGAGAATCACCTGGGGCTCTGGAAAAAAATGCCCATCTTATTTACAGGGATTCTGCATTTCTGACAAGCTCCCAGGGAGATGCCACAGAACTGTGGGCCACGCTTTGGGGAGCAAGGAGTTAGAGAAGTGACAACCTCATTTTCCTACTCACCTCAGATTACTAATTATAATTGGATTGTGGGAGAGCAGCTGTCAGCAGAGCTGTTACAGTGCTAGGCGCTCACGAGGGGCAGAGACTGGGCTGAAGGTTTGGAGAGCAGAGAATTATCAAGAGAGCTCTTAACATGGAGCAAGATGATATTTAACGAAAGCACGTCAAAGCAAAGAACACGATGAAGGTTTCCAGTTCCACTCTCCAAGGAGGAATTCCATAGATTAGAGAAGACACCAATAGGTTTATTTGTTGAGGCTGATTCTGTAGATGCCACAGGTATTCCCTCAAAAGTGAATTTCCACAGTCAGATTACAATCAGAGCCCAAGAAATCAACAGCTTGTGAATGATTCTTCTTTTCCTTTCAGATGTCCTAGTTCCTACGTGGGAGAATATTGTGAAATAGGGCTTTCAAAAGGCATTCCTCCCGGAACAAGTAAGTTTTAAGAATACGAGGGACATGGGAATGCATCATGGTAACTAAACTGAGTGTTGTCTATATTCTGGTTAACTCCAGTCCCTATTGCTAAGACTGCTGGCTCTTTTCCTTCTCCTCATGTTCATATGTTTGCTTCTTCTTCCCTCTTTGACAGCAGCGGCCGTGCTGTTGACAATCATCCTGATCATCATAATTGGAGCTTTAGCGACTTTAGGATTTTTCCACTATAGGAAAACTGGCTCCCTTTTGCCTTCTCTGCCCAAGCTGTCAAGGTCAGTTTCATTAGGTGGAACATTGATTTTAGACGTCTGTGTGATCTGTAACCACGTAAATAACTTAGTTTTTCTTTTAAGTTAAGAAAGCATCCTAGGCTGTTCACCTATTCTGCGGAAACAAAAAATACTGAACTTAAAGCAGTCACTTCAGATCACAATGTCTTAACTGATTGCTTCTCTGAAGCCTGAGTACAAATCACATTTTAGAGTCTAAAGGGTTGTGCGTTGAGGTTACACTGGAGAACAGCGTCGGCTGTTGGAGGGACCAGGCTTTCTTTCTGCAAGTGCCCAGCTGGTCCTCTCCTCATTCTCAAGCATTCGGGAATGTGCTCGAACATTTCCAGGAGGTCACTAAGGGAATTTATTCCCATACGTGATGTGTAAATGCGAAGTGGGAATCGAGCCTTTCATTTAAGGAAGAGCTAGGAAAAGGTACAAAGAAAGAATCCTATTGCAAAAGATTGTTTTTTAAAAATAATAAGACACTGATTACTTCTTTTCAGCTTAAGCAGTCTTAGCAAATCCTCTGAAAATGGAAACGGGGTGACCTTCAGATCAGGGGATGATGTTAACATGGATATTGGAGTATCTGGTTTGGGGCCCGAGTCTGCTATTGACAGATCAATGGCGATGGTGAGTTTGGTTTCAAAGTGACTATTTGAAGGTTGTCATTTTTACTGTTTTATCAAAGAAACACTTTTTATAAAGAATAAAATTCACCTAGAAAAACATGAAATACTGTATGCCCCCTCACTATACCAAGTTAGGAAACATTAGGTTTGTTGTAGAAATGTGTCTAAAAACATTAGTAATGAAATTGAAATTAACCCCTGATCTAAGCCACACGGTTGAACTGGAATCACGAACAGTTTTAAGTTTAATTGGAGTCTTAAACAATCTATGTTTTTTGGGAAACAGGGGAGAGGGACCATGATATTCTGTTTTTATTCGATGACTTTTTGTATGTTTAAAGGAAGAGGCAGGGAAATAACATGTTTCCTAGTCTCACATATTTTCCCACCAGTGTGTAGTGTTGGGATAAACAGTGGTTTTAGAGTCAGTGGTTGGTTCAAATCACAACTCTGCCTCCTGCTAGGTATGTAATAGTAGGGATGGAGCTTGATCACTCTGTCCCCATCTGTAAAATAATCCCTCCTGTGAGGACCAAATACTTTATGAATGGACTAGTATCCACTCTGAAGTCTACCGTCAGTGTTGGGAAATCATTCCCAGTATTCCGCCTCCCCACCAATCTTTCCTTTTTGTTCCTGCCTAAAGGTACAATATTATCCCTCCTGTCTTCTTTCCCCCTCTCCCTCTTCTCTTTGCTCCTCTCCCAGACCCCCACCCTTTTCTCTATGTCCAAAGCCAATCACCAAGTGAGTTATTTGCCTTAAGGAGCCATAGAGAACTCGGATAAGGGAAGAGGGTTTCTGTTCTCCTCACCTGAGGAGTTAGTGCATTTACATTACTTTACATAACGGTTTGCCTCGTGGAGGCCTTGTGTCTCCGTTGGCTTTTGTTGGAGGTGGGGGGCAAGTTCTTTTTGGGTCCATTGGACGTAGCACCTAGCGTCCCTCCAGGTGTGAAGAGCACATCCTCCTCTGTGTATGAATCAGATCAGCACGGTATGATCTTTTTTTTTTTTTCTTTTTTCTTTCCCTCCATCAGAGTGAACATTTTGCCATGGACCTGGGGAAGCCGCCCATAATATTTGAAAACCCGACATACACCTCCAGGGACACTGCTGTCAAAGCGGCTCAGCCAACAACAACCCCGGTGAGAGATCACAGTCCGTGCTGTCAGGTTGGCTGTTGCCGGATCTTGTTCTTTGGAATAATGTGCCTTTAGGGTCCTCCCAACCTTCCGTCCATGGAAGGAAGCACACTGGTCGCTTCCTCAGCTTCACTCCCTGCAGTAACAGGACTGACCCCAGGACAGAAGGCCTGAAGACAGTCAGAATCCCGGGTTTGGGCAGCCATTCTTTGGCACCCAGACCAGGAGCCTTTTCATCCTGAGTGGTCAGAGCGGGAGGTCTGAGTGCATGTTCAGAGGCTCGGCAAACACTGTGCCCAGCACACACATACGAGCTCTCTGTAAATATCTGTGAACTGAATGAGTGGATGGTCGTCAGGTCATTATACAGAGGTTTGGGGTACTGGGCACACTCTCTGGGTTCTAACTGGTATCACAAGGGTGTGATTCGAGGTGACCTCCCTGCTTGCCCTGGTCATACTTTTCTGGAAAGTACAAAGGTCTTCGAAGTGGATAGGCAGATACATAAATTTCCTTTGATGAGGCCCTATTACTCACTCGTCTTTTAGAGGAACAGGGAGATGAGATAGACGTATGGATGAAGGAACAGAACTCTTCATTAGGGCTGGATCAATAGCCCCAGCGTCACTGCGGGTGCCTGTCAACTGTTAGGTAGCCTGTCTTTCCTTTGTCAAAACAGCTAGGGCCTCGGCAAAATACAGTTTCACCGTTAACACCTGAACTTCTTTTGAACTCACAAGGTATAGTACATTTTAATGTTAAGACAGAAATGTTTACTTTATGAATAACTTTCTTAAGATCAGCAATATTTGAATCTTGAAAGCATTTTGCCTGATCCTTTAATATCCAGATAGCAAAACTTTAATCACATGTTAAAACAGATTTTTGGCATTTTCCCTTGAAATAAAACGAAGCCATGTTTACCAATACATTTCCAAGTTAGAGAAGAAATAAAGTGGTGAATGTAAAAATATAGGAAAAGGGGTGAATTTCTACCCTGTAACTTATTAATTATATATCCATGGTAATTTGCGCTTTAAGAGGGAACCTCGGAATCACATGAATGTTACAGAAAATATCTAGAGGGGTATTAATGTCATTATGCCTCTTGTTTTAAAAATTCAACCTCTTTTAAGCAGTGCTCTGAAATTAATAATTTTATTCTAAATATCCAAACGTAATGCGTTTGGAAATAATTCGTACTGTTCTATTAGGATTTGGCTGCCAATATACAACCAGAGTATCCTTTATCCAAAACTATGGTCAACAGTGGGAGTAAGGGGCCCTAGAGAACACCGTAGAAGTTGCTATTACTACATGAGAGTGTGACCATTGATGGGTGTATTTGCCTCCCAAGATTAAGGCATCAGATAGACAACTTAGTAGTTGGTGCTCCTGATTTTGGGGAGACGAGAGTGGTGTTTATTCCTGGACCACAGGGTTGGTCTCACATAATAAAAATGGTGCCTGTTCATGTTTGTGGGAGAGCAAGGTGATAAACAGAACCAAAGAGCTGATAAGAAACTTTATAGCAAAAATTCTTTCAAAACTGAATAATGGCCTTCAACATGCACACAGGTAACCGAATCCGGAAATGTGTATAACGAAAACTATGGAAGTGCCATAAACCCTGCTGAATTAGCTCCAGACACAAAGCCAACTTCCCCAAGTGCTGATGAAACTCAGGTAACAGTGACTGACTACTGAAATGATACGGGATTTGGGAAGGACTTTGGAATTGCTGGGTTTATTAATCCTAAGCAAACTAGAGAGACCCTGATAGGCTCATAGAGACCAAGATGTATAGGCAGTTAGTAAAGATAATTTTATCATAAACTGAAAGACTTTCCACTGAGTAAAGCTACATTCTAGCATTGCGTTGGTAATGATGTTCCTTGTGACATGGGAGGTAAAGCAGAAAAGGAGGGCAGCCGACTTCTGGACGCAGCCTCTTCAAATCAGAGGCGTTTAATTTGAGATAACAACTTAGTATGAATAAAGACCTCACTGTGTCAGTGATGCACATAGAGGACCTTTTCCTTTCCCGTGCAATACGATTTTTCTACAGTGTATATATCTTTGTTCCCTTAATAATGTATGTTGTTTTTAGCTCTACTCTTGTTACCAATGTTGACCACTAGATGGCACTAATTTACACTCTCTTCATCTATCCATCTGTCCATCTTCCATCTAACCATCCAGCGAACGTTACTGCCCTCAGTGTGCCGGGCACAGTGTTTAATACAGAAGATTAAAAGAAAAAAAGTCCACTAGATGGAGCTTCTCTATCTTGTCTGCAGGCCCTTTGAAATTTGTAAACTATGTTGTCTACAGAGAGAAATTCAGTAAATAAACTTGATACAAAACGTAATAGATAATATATCATTAGTTCTAACAGACACATAGGAAGCTATCTCAGATATCGCTGTTTGATTCTGGGCAACTATTTTACCTCTGAGCACTAGAGTCCTAATGTTTCTCATTGGGGGCACTATTGGCTTATTGGGAGGGGCAGTTCTTTTTGGTACAAAACTATCCTATACATTGCAGGACATTTTAATATTCCTGGCCCCTGTCCACTAAGTGCCAGCAGTGTTTTACCCAATGCATTGTGATCCCAGAAATCACTCCCTCCCCAGCCCCTGGCCCCCGAACATGCTTTCCCAGTTGAGAACAATAGGATCTGGAATGTCTCAGTTTTAAGGTTCTATGACTTCTGTGAAGTAATATAAAGAAACAAAAGCCCAAAGGTAGTTAGAAATCTTACCACTTTTTACAATCCCTATTCTCAAATTGCATAGTCTATAAACAAAATTGGTATCTGCAAAGTCATGTTGGATTTTCAGCACCTCACAAATTGGATCCTGTTCTGCTTGTTAGCGTCAAAATAGAAGTTGAACTAAATTGATGCTAATGAGGAGAGCTTATAACAAAGGTCACTTTGTCCACCTTTTCATATTCCATTTACTAATTCCTTCTCTCTCACACACACACACACACACACACACACACACGAATGTTGTCTTAGAAAGGAATTTCCAGTTTCATATTTTGCATATTTCATATTTTCAAGGGACTGAATTTTTTTTCCTTAAGCTACATTGAAAAGTTTATTTCGAACACTAATTTTCCACAGACACCAGAATACTTGAATGTCACATATTTGGTTCCCCAAGTCTGACTCAACTCCACAGCAGTGCCAGATCTATTTTATATTCTCAACATTTTTTCTCAGTCCATTTCGAGTCTAGTGATCTTCCCTAGGCAGAGTTCTTTCCCAGCTGAGCAGGAAGGGGAGTGTGATAGAGATGCTGCAACCTCTGACCTGCACATCAGTCATCAAAAACACTGAGAGACGGGCTTCCCTGGTGGCGCAGTGGTTGAGAGTCCGCCTGCCGATGCAGGGGACATGGGTTCGTGCCCCGGTCCAGGAGGATCCCACATGCCGCGGAGCGGCTAGGCCGCTGAGCCTGCGCGTCTGGAGCCTGTGCTCCGCAGCGGGAGAGGCCACAGCAGTGAGAGGCCCGCGTACCGCAAAAAAAACAACAACAATAAAACCCCCAAAACAAACAAACAAACAAACAAAAACACTGAGAGAGTCTTTCAAGAGAGAGCGAATGTTTACCAATTATAGTCCTTTTCTTTCTCATCTCCATCTTTGCAGTACATTGGCTCTTCTTCCTTTTTTTTAATCAGTTGAGGCTGAGACCCTCTAAGGTCTGTCCCATGGTACATCCAGGGATTTTTCTATGACCTTTGCCTTTGGGAACTGAGAGAACAGCCAGGGAGGCTTAAAGCAGTAGAAGCCTTTGGTTAGGATGACCCTAGGTTGACCTTAATATGCCAGAGAGGCTCACAGGTTTCTCTTTCGTCAATAAATCTGCTCAAAGGACTCAAAGAACGTGAAGTCCTGTGGCTTAGTCCTGTCATTTTCAAAAGTCGTGTTGACATGCATTGGATTTCCCAAGGAGATGACAATGAAAATCACCCGCACTTCTCTTGTTAGTAGTTACTCAGCTCCATGTGGCCATTCCATACCGAAGCAATGAGTTGTGGCCTTCCCTATTGAAGTGTAGGTTTCCAGAGGCCGGGCTCTGACCTGAGTGTCTCCATCTTGCCCTTGTGCCAAGCAGGTGCTCACTTAAATGTGGGTGAATGGCTTCTTCTACTTCTCCTGTATTCACATCCTCCCCACTCCTTCACATGTTGGCCGCCTACTTTCACAGAGCAAGAGACAATCCATAAAACACGTGGGCTACCTTAGCTCTGTGGGAGGAGGCTGTTTCCTCATCTCCTGTTCTCTTGTCTCCTTACATCCGGCAGCAGGGCCGTGGCCAGCACTGCTGCTACGGGCAGCTTTTCAGCCAGACGGGCCACTTATCATAGACTGGGGTGATTTCTCTTCGGGTTCTTCAGTGTTGAGACCTCCATTTCCTGGAGGCCCTGCCTACTCCTCTGTCTACAATTTAGTTAAGTAAGTTTGCTGTGACTGCCTTTCCTCCTCTGCAAAAGAGCATCTACCTCACAGAGCCCTTGGGAAGATTACATCAGAAACTTGTAAAGCTCTTGGACTAGTCCCCGACACATAGTAAGCACTCAATAAATGTTAGTTGGTTTTGTTGCCATTATTATTATTGATTACAGGAGGAAATGATGGAGCGAGACAGAACATGTTTGAGTTGACCAGGATCAAGACATCGTTTTAGGAAATGAGAGTTACAATTTGGCTTGTTCCTTAAATTTTCAGGCAGCCCCTGAAGAAATCTCTTGCCTGGCTCTGTCAAAGCTTCTAGATACTCTGGGCACAGATTCTGTAAACTGTACACTTCAGATCAAGGATTTTTTTTGAAATTATTAGATAAAAAGAGCCCAAAGAGTTTCAGTTACTGTTCAGGGCCCAGCCAAGGAAGAACTGAACAACTTACTGCATGGGCCAGGTCACGTGGTCCAGGTCCCAAATTGCTTTCTCCCTCTGTAAGAAGAAATTTTAAAACCTAAGCAGAAGGAAGAAACCCACCAAAAAATTCCATTACTGAAGGTTTTCTCTTTCCTCTTTTCACTTAGGCAACAAAGTGGAATATCTTCAAACGAAAACCGAAACAAAATGCCAACTTTGAAAATCCATTCTATTCCGAGGTAATTTTTAACAATTTTTCTCAGCCCAGGCATTCTTTCTTAGTATGAACTTGCTAAATCAGGCATACACTCAGATGATTCTGAGCAAATTGGCCAAGATTTGTCTTCTTCACACAAAACCATTTCCCATCACGTCAGGGGAATAAATGGCTGATTCCTGTTTCTTTGTGGCCTTAGATGGAGAGTGAACCAAAGGTTGGTGCTGCTGTGACCCCACCTCCATCACCTTCTCCCCCTGATAAGATTTCTTGGAAGAAAGGCCCAAGTCCAACCTACAGTGCAACAGAAGACACATTTAAAGACACCGCAAATCTCGTTAGAGAAGACTCTGAGGCATAGCTGTGCCAGCTATTTAGGGAATAATTAGAAACACACTTTTGCACATATATTTTTTATAAACAGATGAAAAAAATTAACATTCAGTACTTTATTAAAAAGATATTTTTTCCCCTGTACTCCTGTAGTTGGAAATATTTGTGGAAACAATACCTTGTGTGTCTTTTTTACTCATCTCATATTTTTACAAATAATTATCACAATGTACTATATGTATATCTTTGCACTGAAGCTATCTGAAGGTAATGCTATAAATATATTGTATATTTGTAAATTTTGGAAAGATTATCACATCATTAAATTTGCTAATGAAAGTATCTGCTGAATTGGAATTGGGTTCTTCAGTTTTGAGACCTCCGTTTCCTGGAGGCCCTGGAAATTGGTTGAATTGCTGAATTGGTTGGTGATCATTACATTAAATGATCCATTGGGACTTCCCTGGTGGCACAGTGGTTGAGAATCCGCCTGCCAATGCAGGGGACACGGGTTCGAGCCCTGGTCCGGGAAGATCCCACATGCCGCGGAGCAACTAAGCCCGTGCGCCACAACTACTGAACCCACATGCCTACAGCCCGTGCTCCGCAACGGGAGAGGCCACTGCAATGAGAAACCCGTGCACTGCAATGAAGAGTAGCCCCTGCTCACCGCAACTAGAGAAAGCCCACGCACAGCAACGAAGACCCAACGCAGCCAAAAATAAAATAAATTAATTTAAAAAAAGAAAATGATCCATTGAAGAAAGGAATTGACTTGGGGCCTTTAGCCATGTCAAAAGAGGAGGCACCATTCATAGTCCCTATAGAATTATCAAGGAAGGGAATCCAGGCCACTCCTGGGTCCGTTTTCACACATCAGCACTTAATGTTCAGTATTATATGTAACCTGATGAATAGCGTAATGATAGAGATGCAGATAACGCAGTAGGTAGAAAAGCAATTCAGTCCCACCCTTGTGCATGTTTGCGTTGTCTAACCAGAACACTGTCTCCTGTGCGTTATCTCGCTCGCCGCCAAGCCAACACTTTAGTGTCTGAGAAAGTCCCATGTCATTAAGTGTAAGTGTCCTGCAAAGAGTTTGTATCTAATCGCATGAAATTTCATTTGATGGACCATAGGGTGATTGACACCCTTGCCTGGCATCTCAGGTGGTCACCTACCCTAGAAACTGGAGCTCAGGAGCTGAATTAACTGAAAGTAAATCTGTGTCTTCATAAAGGAAGGTGCAAAACAAATACCGGTTAAGCAAAGCCTCAGCTGGGTTTGTGTTTCTGTGTGTGAAAATTTCCTTATACTGACTATTTATTTCCTCAGTTGAACATGAATAGAAAGGGAAAGCCTTTTTTAGGTCCTTGGCAAAATCGTTCATTTTGAGGAGTGTAGCCCTCCTCTTGAATAGCGGCTGTAGTCTCCACAGCGGGAACCGTGGCAGGAACACACAGTTTCCACACTAAGTAGGTAGGATTCCTGGCTTTCTGTGCTAATATGGCACATCTTTAAAACAATGAATGAACGAATGTATGAATGGATGGATGGATGGGTGAAACATGTACTACTGACGATTTTATTCCCGAGTTCTCAAAATATTTTTTGTTCATATTTTGAGTGCTTATTGTAAATTACTTGGACATGTACTTTGATTAGAAAGCAAATGGAAATGATGCTGCTGAAAATTTTCTAATAAATGTGTATTTTATCAGACTTGTTCTGTGTGTTTCATAAGCCCGGGTCATGAATCAGTTGTATTTTTTTTTTTTGGTACGCGGGCCTCTCCCTGTTGTGGCCTCTCCCGTTGCGGAGCACAGGCTCCGGACGCGCAGGCTCAGCGGCCATGGCTCACGGGCCCAGCCGCGGATCTTCCCGGACCGGGGCATGAACCCGTGTCCCCTGCATCGGCAGGCGGACTCTCAACCACTGCGCCACCAGGGAAGCCCGAATCAGTTGTATTTTGCTGTGCAGAGAGCTTTGGGCTTTGAGTGCTAGGCAGCTGGGGAACCAGGAATGCCCAGGGTTCGGGGGGGTGGGGGGGAAGAGGAGGAGGAATCCACAGCTCACACAGCCCTAACAGGCCTGGCGGGGTGAGCTCAGGAGAGTAAACTGTAGGTTTCTGGGACTTCCCTGGCGGTCCAGTGGTCGAGACTTCACCTTCCGATGCAGGGGGTGCGGGTTCGATCCCTGGTCGGGGAGCTAAGATCCCACATGCCTCGTGGCTAAAAAATCAAAAAACATGAAACAGAAGCAACACTGTAACAAATTCAATAAAGACTTTAAAAATGGTCCACATCAAAAAAATCTTAAAAAAAAAACAAACTAGCTTTCCACCTGAACTCTGGTCGGGCGGTCCCCTTAATTGCCTTTCAGAGTCACCCATTTCCCTCTACCTTTTTCCTTCCTCACACCCTAGGCCCTCAGCCAGTTTCCCATTTCGGATCTAACTGTGATGGGAGAGCAGCGAGCACGGTCACAGCTGGAGAGGGTTTTGTTCAGCCTGGGATTCGGGCTCCAGTGGGGTGCGTGAGACGTATCAGTCCACGAAGTGTGAAGTCAAGAGTAAAAGGGAGCTCAAAACTGGCTGTGATTTCCAGCTTTGATATTTGTCTCAGGCCTTAAGCGCAATAAGAAATTATTCTGGGGAATTTAAGGAACGAGAATTAGTTCCCTGCTTAGCTTCATTTGTGGGTCTCCCCAGAAAGGAATCAGAAAGCCTGCTGCTGCGTTTCTGTTCTCTCCCGTGTGAGCTGGCACTTGCGGGTCAGAGTGTCAGCAGGAGGGTTGCCCCTGCCTGGTCGGGTCTCCCAGCCCAGGTCCTGCCCCTGCTTTACTCTCTCCAGTCGGAGCAGCTGGTGGGAAGTTGTGCAAGGTTGGTGGGGGTAACCTGGAGACAGGGTGCTGTTTAGAGGATGAAAAAGCTGATGTTATTCAGCATCTCATCACATGAAGCAGGAACAATTTTACTAGCAGAAGTGTATTACTGCACAATGTAAGATCACAACCATGAGCAGGTGTGTCCATAGGAAGCTGTCAAATCACACTGGTCACCTGTCCAGGGCTTCCCATTGTTTTTTTTTTTTTTTTTTTACTATTTATTCCTTTCTTCCTTCATTCATTGATTCACTCACTCACTCACTCACTGGCCTGTGTTCTTACCAGCATTCAGTTGCAAACATATAGACATAAGAGACCGTGAGTTTAAGGAAAATATGTGAGAGGAGAACTTTTAGTGGAGAATTCCATCCATTAACTTTTTTTTTTTTCCTGAATTGGGAAAAGATCACTATTATTTGATTTTTGAGGTGGAGTATCTCAGGCTGGCTCAAAGATGAGAGCTAGTTAGGCCCTGGGGTTAAGGAGTAGTCTGAGGAAGCTGGTTAGAGATGCACATTCTGGAGAGAGCCCTGGCCTCACAGCCTGTAGCCCTGGGTCGTCCTTTGAACTCTCAGCCTCTCTTCAGTCTTCCCCTCTGCATTCATCAAGGTCACAAGCCACACCTCATACTGAGGATAACATATGATTATGTGTTTCTTTTTTTTTAATTTAATTTTTATTTTATATTGGTGTATAGTTGATTTACAAGGAAAAGAGGTTGGACGTATATGAAAGGTCTGAAAAGCCTGGGAAAGGAAGGCCAGCTCTGGAGAGCATTGCCTCGTGCTGCTGCTGGCCCTAACCACGGCCAAGGTGGGGATCAAAAAAAAAAAAAAAATCACCTGGGTGTGTCAACTTTTGAATTTTACCAGCCTTGCTGAGGGCTTTTAGTGACACCAATTCTGTGCCTCTTCCTGGAAGTGAATTCAGAGCATTTCGTGTGAAAATCAATCAAGCTTCTGCATTCACTTTGTGTCCATGACATTCTGGAATAAGTGATAGGAGACAAAATAAACAGGTCTCTAGAAACTATTCGACGTCATTGAGTTATCTTAGCTAACAATATCACCAGTCATAGAATGCTGTCCCCACCTTACGCAGACCAGAGAGCAAGGGCTCATATTTCTGTTCCTCTGATAACTAGTGTCCCCTAATGACAGTCATTTGCCAAGAGCACAGTTTCCCAGCCAATTACTTTCATCGCGGGAGCTGGGTCACGCGCCTGCTGCTAATCTCCGAGGCTCAGCTGCACCTTCTATGAAATAGAGAGGTGGGCTGTGAACGGCCAGTGTGAAAACATATGTAAAGAGTGTATGCAGCGCTTCCGGGAAGATGGCGGAAGAGTAAGACGCGGAGATCACTTTCCTCCCCACAGATACACCAGAAATACATTTACACGTGGAACAACTCCTACAGAACACCTACTGAATGCTGGCAGAAGACCTCAGACCTCCCAAAAGGCAAGAAACCCCCCACGTACCTGGGTAGAGCAAAAGAGAAAAGAATAAACAGAGACAAAAGGATAGGGACGGGACCTGCACCAGTGGGAGGGAGCCGTGAAGGAAGACAGTTTTCCACACAGTAGGAAGCCGCTTCGCGGGCGGAGACTGCGGGTGGTGGAGGGGGGAAAGCTTCGGAGCCGCGGAGGAGAGCACAGCAACAGGGGTACGGAGGGCAAAGCGGAGAGATTCCCGCACAGAGGATCAGGGCCGACGGGCACTCACCAGCCCGAGAGGCTCTTCTGCTCATCCGCCGGGGCGGGCGGGGCTGCGAGCTGAGGCTCGCGCTTCGGTCGGAGCGCAGGGAGAGGACTGGGGTTGGCCTTGTGAACACAGCCTGAGGGGGCTAGTGCACCACGGATAGCCGGGAGGGAGTCCGGGGAAAAGTCTGGACCTGCCGAAGAGGCAGGAGACTTTTTCTTCCCTCTTTGTTTCCTGGTGCGCGAGGAGAGGGGATTAAGAGCGCCGCTTAAAGGAGCTCCAGAGACGGGCGTGAGCCGCGGCTAAAAGCGCGGACCCCAAAGACGGGCATGAGACGCTAAGGCTGCTGCTAACGCCACCAAGAAGCCTGTGTGCGAGCACAGGTCACTCTCCACACTCCCCTACCGGGGAGCCTGTGCAGCCCGCCACTGCCAGGGTCCCGGGATCCAGTGACAACTTCCCCGGGAGAACGCATGGCGCGCCTCAGGCTGGTGCAACGTCCTGCCGGCCTCTGCCGCCGCAGGCCCGCCCCGCACTCCGTGCCCCTCCCTCCTCCCGGCCTGAGTGAGCCAGAGCCCGCGAATCAGCGGCTCCTTTAACCCCGTCCTGTCTGAGCGAAGAACAGACGCCCTCCGGCGACCTACACGCAAAGGCGGGGCCAAATCCAAAGCTGAGCCCCTGTGAGCTGTGAGAACAAAGAAGAGAAAGGGAAATCTCTCCCAGCAGCCTCAGAAGCAGCGGATTAAAGCTCCACAATCAACTTGATGTCTGTGGAATACATGAATAGACAACGAATCATCCCAAATTGAGAAAGTGGACTTTGAGAGCAAGATTTATGCTGTATAGCTTTGCTTCCACCATTTGTCCTAGGGTTCTACCCATCCGTTTTTTTTTCTGTTTTTTTTTCCTTAATAATTATTTTTTTATTTTAATAACTTAATTATATTTTATCTTTATTTTATTTTACTTTATCTTCTTTCTTTCTTTATTTCCTTCCTTCCCTCCCTCCTTCCTTCCTCCCTCCCTCCTTTCTTTCTTTCTACTTCTACTAATTCTTTCTTTCTACTTTTTCTCCCTTTTATTGTGAGCCGTGTGAATGAAAGGCTCTTGGTGCTGCAGCCAGGAGTCAGGCTGTTCCTCTGAGGTGGGAGAGCCAACTTCAGGACACTGGTCCACAAGAGACCTCCCAGCTCCACATAATATCAAACAGCGAAAATCTCCCTGAGATCTCCGTCTCAACACCAGCACCCAGCTTCACTCAACGACCAGCAAGCTACAGTGCTGGACACTCTATGCCAAACAACTAGCAAGACAGGAACACAACCCCACCCATTAGCAGAGAGGCTGCCTAAAATCATAATAAGTCCACAGACACCCCAAAACACACCACCAGACGTGGACCTGCCCACCAGAAAGACAAGATCCAGCCTCACCCACCAGAACACAGGCACTAGTCCCCTCCACCAGGAAGCCTACACAACCCACTGAACCAACTTTAGCCACTGAGGACAGACACCAAAAACGACGGAACTACGAACCTGCAGCCTGCAAAAAGGAGACCCCAAACACAGTAAGATAAGCAAAATGAGAAGACAGAAAAACACACAGCAGATGAAGGAGCAAGATAAAATCCCACCAGACCTAACAAATGAAGAGGAAATAGGCAGTCTACCTGAAAAAGAATTCAGAATAATGATAGTAAAGATGATCCAAAATCTTGGAAATAGAATGGACAAAATGCAAGAAACATTTAACAAGGACCTAGAAGAACTAAAGATGAAACAAACAACAATGAACAACACAATAAATGAAAGTAAAAATACTCTAGACGGGATCAGTAGCAGAATAACTGAGGCAGAAGAATGGATAAGTGACCTGGAAGATAAAATAGTGGAAATAACTACTGCAGAGCAGAATAAAGAAAAAAGAATGAAAAGAATTGAAGACAGTCTCAGAGACCTCTGGGACAATATTAAATGAACCAACATTCGAATTATAGGGGTTCCAGAAGAAGAAGAGAAAAAGAGAGGGGCTGAGAAAATATTTGAAGGGATTATAGTTGAAAACTTCCCTAATATGGGAAAGGAAATAGTTAATCAAGTCCAGGAAGCACAGAAAGTCCCATACAGGATAAATCCAAGGAGAAATATGCCAAGACACATATTAATCAAACTGTCAAAAATTAAATACAAAGAAAACATATTAAAAGCAGCAAGGGAAAAACAACAAATAACACACAAGGGGATCCCCATAAGGTGAACAGCTGATCTTTCAGCAGAAACTCTGCAAGCCAGAAGGGACTGGCAGGACATATTTAAAGTGATGAAAGGGGAAAACCTACAACCAAGATTACTCTACCCAGCAAGGATCTCATTCAGATTTGATGGAGAAATTAAAACCTTTACAGACAAGCAAAAGCTGAGAGAGTTCAGCACCACCAAACCAGCTTTACAACAACTGCTAAAGGAACTTCTCTAGGCAAGAAACACAAGAGAAGGAAAAGACCTACAGTAACGAAACCAAAACAATCAAGAAAATGGGAATAGGAACATACATATCGATAATTACCTTACATGTAAATGGACTAGATGCTCCCACCAAAAGACACAGATTGGCTGAATGGATACAGAAACAAGACCCATATATTTGCTGTCTACAAGAGACTCACTTCAGACCTAGAGACACATACAGACTGAAAGTAAGCAGATGGAAAAAGATATTTCATGCAAATGGAAACCAAAAGAAAGACGGAGTAGCAATTCTCATAGCAGAAAAAATAGACTTTAAAATAAAGACTATTAGAAGAAACAAAGAGGGACACTAAATAATGATCAAGGGATCGATCCAAGAAGAAGATATAACAATTGTAAATATTTATGCACCCAACATAGGAGCACCTCAATACATAAGATAAATACTAACAGTCATAAAAGGGGAAATCGACAGTAACACATTCATAGTAGGGGATTTTAACACCCCACTTTCACCAATGGACAGATTATCCAAAATGAAAATAAATAAGGAAACACAAGCTTTAAATGATACATTAAACAAGATGGACTTAATTGGTATTTATAGGACATTCCATCCAAAAACAACAGAATACACATTTTTCTCAAGTGCTCGTGGAACATTCTCCAGGATAGGTCATATTTTGGGTCACAAGTCAAGCCTTGGTAAATTTAAGAACATTGAAATTGTTTCAAGTATCTTTTCCGACCACAACGCTATGAGACTAGATATCAATTACATAAAAAGATCTGTAAAAAATACAAACACATGGAGGCTAAACAATACACTACTTAATAACCAACAGATCACTGAAGAAATCAAAGAGGAAATAAAAAAATACCTAGAAACAAATGACAATGGAGACACGATGACCCAAAATGTATGGGATGCAGCAAAAGCAGTTCTAAGAGGGAAGTTTATAGCAATACAATCCTACCTTAAGAAACAGGAAACATCTTGAATAAACAACCTAACCTTGCACCTAAAGCAATTAGAGAAAGAAGAACCAAAAAAACCCCAAAGTTAGCAGAAGGAAAGAAATCATAAAAACCAGATCAGAAATAAATGAAAAAGAAATGAAGGAAACGATAGCAAAGATCAATAAAACTAAAAGCTGGTTCTTTGAGAAGATAAAGAAAATTGATAAACCATTAGCCAGACTCATCAAGAAAAAAAGGGAGAAGACTCAAATCAATAGAATTAGAAATGAAAAAGGAGAAGTAACAACTGACACTGCAGAAATACAAAGGATCATGAGGGATTACTGCAAGCAACTCTATGCCAATAAAATGGACAACGTAGAAGAAATGGACAAATTCTTAGAAATGCACAACCTGCCAAGACTGAATCAGGAAAAAATAGAAAATATGAACAGACAAATCACAAGCTCTGAAATTGAAACTGTGATTAAAATTCTTCCAACAAACAAAAGCCCAGGACCAGATGGCTTCACAGGGGAATTCTATCAAACATTTACAGAAGAGCTAACACCTATCCTTCTCAAACTCTTCCAAAATATAGCAGAGGGAGGAACACTCCCAAACTCATTCTATGAGGCCGCCATCACCTTGATACCAAAACCAGACAAGGATATCACAAAGAAAGAAAACTACAGGCCAATATCACTGATGAACATAGATGCAAAGATCCTCAACAAAATACTAGCAAAAAGAATCCAACAGCACATTAAAAGGATCATACACCATGATCAAGTGGGGTTTATTCCAGGAATGCAAGGATTCTTCAATATACACAAAACAGTCAATGTGATAAACCATATTAACAAATAGAAGGAGAAAAACCATATGATCATCTCAATAGATGCAGAGAAAGCTTTCGACAAAATTCAACACCCATTTATGATAAAAACCCTGCAGAAAGTAGGCATAGAGGGAACTTTCCTCAACATAATAAAAGCCATATATGACAAACCCACAGCTAACATTGTCCTCAATGGTGAAAAACTGAAACCATTCCCACTAAGATCAGGAACAAGACAGGGTTGCCCACTCTCACCACTCTTATTCAACAGTTTTGGAAGTTTTAGCCACAGCAATCAGAGAAGAAGAAGAAATAAAAAGAATCCAAATCGGAAAAGAAGAAGTAAAGCTGTCACTGTTTGCAGATGACATGATACTATACATAGAGAATCCTAAAGATGCTACCAGAAAACTACTAGAGCTAATCAATGAATTTGGTAAAGTAGCAGGATACAAAATTAATGCACAGAAATCTCTTGATTCCTATACACTAATGATGAAAAATCTGAAAGTGAAATCAAGAAATCACTCCCATTTACCATTGCAACAAAAAGAATAAAATATCTAGGAATAAACCTACCTAAGGAGACAAAAGACCTGTATGCAGAAAATGATAAGACACTGATTAAAGAAATTAAAGATGATACAAATAGATGGAGAGATATACCATGTTCTTGGATTTGAAGAATCAATATTGTGAAAATGACTCTACTACCCAGAGCAATCTACAGATTCAATGCAATCCCTATCAAACTACCACTGGCATTTTTCACAGAACTAGAACAAAAAATTTCACAATTTGTATGGAAACACAAAACACCCCGAATAGCCAAAGCAATCTTGAGAACAAAAAACGGAGCTGGAGGAATCAGGCTCCCTGACCTCAGACTATACTACAAAGCTACAGTAGTCAGGACAGTAGGGTACTGTCACAAAAACAGAAAGATAGATCAATGGAACAGGATAGAAAGCCCAGAGATAAACCCATGCACATATGGTCACCTTATCTTTGATAAAGGAGGCAGGAATGTACAGTGGAGAAAGGACAGCCTCTTCAATAAGTGGTGCTGAGAAAACTGGACAGGTACATGTAAAAGTATGAGATCAGATCACTCCCTAACACCATACACAAATATAAGCTCAAAATGGATTAAAGACCTAAATGTAAGGCCAGAAACTATCAAACTCTTAGAGGAAAACATAGGCAGAACACTCTATGACATAAATCACAGCGAGATCCTTTTTGACCCACCTCCTAGAGAAATGGAAATAAAAACAAAAATAAGCAAATGGGATCTAATGAAACTTAAAAGCTTTTGCACAGCAAAGGAAACCATAAACAAGACAAAAAGACAACCCTCAGAATAGCAGAAAATATTTGCAAATGAAGCAACTGACAAAGGATTCATCTCCAAAATTTATAAGCAGCTCATGCAGCTCAATAACAAAGAAACAAACAATCCAGTCCAAAAATGGGCAGAAGACCTAAATAGACATTTCTCCAAAGAAGATATACAGTCTGCCAACAAACACATGAAAGAATGCTCAACTTCATTAATCATTAGAGAAATGCAAATCAAAACTACAAAGATATCATGTCACACAAGTCAGAATGGCCATCATCAAAAAATCTAGAAACAATAAATGCTGGAGAGGGTGTGGAGAAAAGGGAACTCTCTTGCACTGTTGGTGGGAATGTAAATTGATACAGCCACTATGGAGAACAGTATGGAGGTTCCTTAAGAAACTAAAAATAGAACTATCATATGACCCAGCAATCCCACTACTGGGCATATACACATATACTCTGAGAAAACCATAATTCAAAAAGAGTCATGTACCAAAATGATCATTGCAGCTCTATCTACAATAGGCCGGAGATGGAAACAACCTAAGTGTCCATCAACAGATGAATGGATAAAGAAGATGTGGCACATATATACAGTGGAATATTACTCAGCCATAAAAAGAAACGAAATTGAGCTATTTGTAATGAGGTGGATAGACCTAGAGTCTGTCATACTGAGTGAAGTAAGTCAGAAAGAGAAAGACAAAGACCGTATGCTAACACATATATATGGAATTTAAGAAAAAGAAAAGTCATGAAGAACCTAGGGGTAAGACAGGAATAAAGACACAGACCTACTAGAGAATGGACTTGAGGATATGGGGAGGGGGAAGGGTAAACTGTGACAAAGCGAGAGAGAGACATGGACATATATACACTACGAAACGTAAGGTAGATAGCTAGTGGGAAGCAGCCGCATAGCACAGGGAGATCAGCTCTGTGCTTTGTGACCGCCTGGAGAGGTGGAATAGGGAGGGTGGGAGGGAGGGAGACGCGAGAGGGAAGAGATATGGGAACATATGTATATGTATAACTGATTCACTTTGTTATAAAGCAGAAGCTGACACACCATTGTAAAGCAATTATACTCCAATAAAGATGTAAAAAAAAAAAAAAGAGTGTATGCAGCCCACTGCCCGGCCCAAAGTAAGCTCTGAATCTGCAGTAGCCATGATTATGATCATTTATTAAGTGGAAGAGAAAGGAAGAGGTTTTTTTAAAAAGGGAGATGTATTTTTTAAAAGCTCCTTGGTGATTTTAACATGACGCCAGGGTTAGAATTAATCTAAATAGAAGTGGCTAATCTTCTTTAATTTTCTTTTTTTTAAAATGAAGGATGTTATGGGGGTGGTCAAGATTTTCTCCTGGCCTTTGGAAGAATGCACAGATCTTGTCTGTAATGAGGCTGGAGTGAAGATGATAAAACGTAGGGTCTCATTTTATTGTCACTTAAGGGTAATGAGAAGGCAATAAAAGACCCCTGATGTGAAAGATGGGAAACCTGAGGCTGAGAAAGGGAAAATGCATATTCAGGTCACAGCATGGGGAACAGACCCACATTTCCTGTTCCAACAATCTAGGGATAGGACCCTGCAGAAAATTCCCAGTGTCCCGCACCCAGCCCTTCGCTGAATTAAAGAACAGGTTGATGGAGGAATTTGTTCTTCTATCCCTTTCCATGGTTCCAGACACCAAGGGACTTTAATTATGTTCTATTAGTTTCCCTGAACCTCATTGTGGCTGTAATTCCTCAGGAGGCCTTTTGGGGGCCTGGGAAGAGGAGGAGACTGGAGCATCCTGAACCTTCCTGACACGACATTTACCGCAAGACAGGTAGGATGCAGTCTATTTCCAAGAGTGCAGTTGTATATTTATTGCTTCTAGGTTTTCGTTTGTTGAGTTTTTATCTTTTTTGCAAATTTAGAATTTAGAGGATAAGCAACCTCGAGCTGTTCTTGGCAACAGTGCTTTGCCACCATTTTCCAAATCTTCAAGGGACCGGATTCATTCAGTGGAGGGCAATGGAGACTTTATTTGCTGCACAGAAAATGGTTCCCCACATTATGGAGGTAGTGCCTAGACTTTGGGTGTGGGGAGTCCATTTTTCTGTCGTTGGCCCTTGCCCAGGGCCTCGTGCAAATGGCTGACACAGACCTCAGTCACATGGGCAAGGAGCCCTTCTCCTGGAGAGAGTGAAGCGCTAAGTGGCCGTGTGACCTTGGGTAAGTCGTTTCACCTCCCTGCTGGTTAGTAGCTTTACCTGGAAAGTGAAGTGGTTGGACAAGGTTATCGCTAAGTTTTCCTTTAGTATTCAAGTTCGATGATTTCTCTCTGCTTCAGTCTTCATTTGGAATTTGGTTCAATTCCAAATCACTGCAACTGTTTCTGTAAGTTCTAAGCCTGTTATAGCAACTTCCAAGAAGACAGATTCGATTATAACTTCTTAGTTTTTATCCTCAAATGCTGTCTCTCTCTAGGTGAGTTATCAAAGAGATGCATTTTAGAAAATCTTTTTTTTTTTTTTTGAAGTATCTGAAAGCCTGCCTGTCAGTTTCAGGGCTGAAAGTTGCCATGAGGGGTTTATTTTTGCAGGAAACTCCTACAAACTTCGTTTATAGAGCCAAGGCTGCAGGGGCCTTTCATGGGACCCCGGGTCCATAAGGAGTTTCCTAAGGCACATGAAGGGACCCTAGTCAGAGAGTAAGGCTGGCTGGAGGACCAGGAAGTCATCTATGAAGAGCCAGTGGCATCCTGCAGACTCCTAATGAGATGCGAGGCCCATAAATGGGCTCTGGATTAAGGAACAGATGAACCTAGAACTAAAATAAACTAATCATGATTTTCAATTCTTTGAATGTTAAACTTGAATTTATTTTTCAATTGTGGTAAGATACACATAATGTAAAATTTTAAATTTGGATTTTTAATCATTGGTCTGACATCTGGAGCTGTTTTTTTGTTTGTTTGTTTTTCCAAGACGGCCTTAGAAAGCTTCCTGTAATGGCTTTGAAAATCACTGAGGCATGGTATTCCTTCTAATATTCTGACTGTGTCAGAGCCCGTGAAAAGACAGCAGGAAACACAGCTCAGCCCAGGCCAGCAGGAAATGCCCTAGTCACCTACGTTGGCCACATGAGTTACTTCTCAGAATGGGTTGAGCTGGGGTGTTCAGAGTGCAAAGCCGCCAGTTAATAACTTAAGCAAATGGCCACCCAGGTCCTGGTTTAGGAGTCAGCTGTGGCATCTGGGAAGGTGAAGTAGGGTTGGAGCCAGGGCTCTTTCCCTAGCTAGCTGGCTGACCTTGCAAAAGCTGTTGAGTTTCTCTAAACTTCTGTTTCTTACCTAAAAAAAAAATGAAGATAAATTCCATACGGCTCTCGTGAGGATAGTATTTATTAATTCATTCTACAAATATTGAATGAGCATCTACTAGGTACCAAGGAATAGTATCAAGTAGTAACAGCTAACATTTCCTGAGCACTTTAAGTGAAGTATCTCATTTAATTCTGGAAGATTTATACTGGAAGTACTATTTGTACCATTTTACAGATCAGTAAATGGAGGGAGGGGCTTCCCTGGTGGCGCAGTGGTTGAGAATCCACCTGCCAGTGCAGGGAACACGGGTTCGATCCCTGGTCCGGGAAGATCCCAAATACTGCGGAGCAACTAAGCTCATGCGCCACAACTACTGAGCCTGTGCTCTAGAGCCCGTGAGCCACAACTACTGAGCCCACGTGCTGCAACTACTGAAAAACCACAGGCCTAGAGCCCGTGCTCTGCAGCAAGAGAATCCACCGCAGTGAGAAACCCACGCACTGCAATGAAGAGTAGCCCCCGCTTGCCGCAATTAGAGAAAGCCCGCGCGCAGCAACAAAGACCCAACACAGCCAAAATAAATAAATAAAATAAATAAATAAATTTTTAAAAAAGAAAACGGAGGGAGACCACAGATAGGGAGATGCTGTTTTTTAAAAAAAATCATGAAATTATATTTTGATAATTATAGTTATAAAATAATTCTATAATTTTGTGTAAATTACAAAACACAATATAACATGCTTTGGCACAAGATCGTGACCTAGGAAAAATTTTCCTTTACTTCCTCCATTTTATTTCTGTGAATCCTTAGTGACCTATACTGTCCAGCAACAACAGCTATAAGAGTAGGTATTCACTGTATCTTTCCTATGTGCCAGGACCCTTTCTAAGCACTTTCCAAGTATTAACTCATTTAATCCTCCCAACAGCTCTAGGAACTAGATGATTATTATTATCCCCATTTTACAGATGAGGAGACTGAGGTAAGAGAGGTTAAATAACTTGCACAAGGTCTTATAGGTATTAAGTGTTGGATCCGGGACCCCACCTCAGTCTAGTCCCTGGGTCCACACTCCACACCATTGTGCCACACTGAGTCCTCACATAGGCAGACAAGGAAATATCCTGCCCTACCCAGCCCCGACTTAACTCCCTCTCCATCCCCTTCCCACTCTGCCCTGACTGTCCAACAGCTTCCTAGTCTTAAAAACCTTTCCAAACTCCTATCAAGACTTCCTGTCCAAAGGAAGCCTTCAGTGACTTGTATTCTACTGATGGCAGGTCAATGCTTTCTGGCCCCTGTGGGTTAGTGTCTTGACTTCAGTTAATGCTAATGCGATTTAATAAGAACCCTTGGAGGAGAGGGCCCTGGTCACATGAGGGAACTCCTTGGGCTGGACTGGCTCCTGGGTGCTCCTTCCCCAGTTGGGTGCTGGCTTCTTTCCCTATGAAGGGCCATGCCAGCCCAGCCCACCTGTGCCATCCAGCATTAACCTTTTCTTCATGCAATCATTAGCCTTTAAGTATATAATTAATCAACGCCTTGATTTATTCTGCAGAGAAATAAATCTGCCAGGACAGGCTGAATATTCCTGGTGTGTCTCCTGCTGTGTCCGACCGTGAGGCTCTTGTTTCTGAGAAACAAAATAGGCAGAAAAATGTGAAAGGCAGGCAAAATGATTTTTCTGAGCTCTGTCTCAAAACGGATGGTGGAGTCAAACAGCTAGGACAGCTAACCCTACCCTAAATGTTACTTGTAATTTCCCGGGCAGGGAGGGAGGCTGTGTGTGTGTGTTCAAGTGAGTTTCACACCCTTTTTCTGCGCTCACAGGACCTTCTAAGCTCACCTCCATTCTAGTCCTGGTATACATTTTAATAATCCCTTTTCTTGTCTCTCTCTCCAGCCCTGTGTCAATGTCCCAGGGACAGTGACCATCTTTCACTCCTCTCTCCATAGCTCCTAACATTGAACCTGGCGCTTAATAAGTGCTGAATAAATGTTAGTTAAGGAAATTAGTGAAAAAAAGTTAAAGGCTAAGGCAAGAAAGAAATCCATCAAATCCTGAGCCTCCAGTGAAAGATGCATGATCTCACGAGCACGTTCGTATCCTGTGTACCTCGCGGGATGGTTCAGAGCTCATGTGTGTCAGGTGACTTTGGTCACGATCAGGTGCCATTTAAATTTGTACTTTGACTTTTTTCTTCTAAGCTCCTGGGACTCATCAAGGCTTCTTATTGAATAGAATGGTCAAATGTGTGGGCATATACCCTGAGAAAACCATAATTCAAAAAGACACATGCACCCCAATGTTCATAGCAGCACTATTTACAATATCCAGGACATGGAAGCAACCTAAATGTCCATCGACAGATGAATAAAGAAGAAGTGGTACATAGATACAATGGATACTACTCAGCCATAAAAAGGAACGAAAATGGGTCATTTGTAGAGACGTGGATGGACCTAGAGTCTGTCAGACAGAGTGAAGTAAGTCAGAAAGAGAAAAACAAATATCGTATATTAAAGCATATATGTGGAATCCAGAAAAATGGTACAGATGAACCTATTGGCAGGGGAGGAATAGAGACGCATACGTAGAGAATGGACTTGTGGACACAGTGGGGGAAAGGGGGGGTTGGGGTGAATTGGGAGATTGGGATTAACATATATTCACTACCATGTGTAAAACAGATAGCTAGTGGGAACCTGCTGTATAGCACAGGGAGCTCAGCTCGGTGCTCTGTGATGACCTGGAAGGGTGGGATGGGGGGGGAGGGAGGTCCAAGAGGGAGGGGATGTATGTATACATATAGCTGGTTCACTTTGTTGTACAGCAGAAACTAACACAACATTGTAAAGCAACTATATCCCAATTTAAAAAAAAAAGATATCTGAAGAGTTAACCTCATGCTCTTCCAGAAAGATGACTGAGAGGAGATGAGCTATTACTAAAAGCTCACCTGGAGGTAGGCAGGGAAGCTCCACCCTTCCTGTTTCACTCAGCCCCTAAAACTTACCAGTGCTCCATATATACAATGGAATATTACTCAGCCATAAAAAGAAACGAAATTGAGCTATTTGTAATGAGGTGGATAGACCTAGAGTCTGTCATACTGAGTGAAGTAAGTCAGAAAGAGAAAGACAAATACCGTATGCTAACACATATATATGGAATTTAAGAAAAAAAAATGTCATGAAGAACCTAGGGGTAAGACAGGAATAAAGACGCAGACCTACTGGAGAACGGACTTGAGGATATGGGGAGGGGGAAGGGTGAGCTGTGACAGGGCGAGAGAGAGTCATGGACATATACACACTACCAAACGTAAGGTAGATAGCTAGTGGGAAGCAGCCGCATAGCACAGGGAAATCAGCTCGGTGCTTTGTGACCACCTAGAGGGGTGGGATAGGGAGGGTGGGAGGGAGGGAGACGCAAGAGGGAAGACATATGGGAACATATGTATATGTATAACTGATTCACTTTGTTATAAAGCAGAAACTAACACACCATTGTAAAGCAATTATACCCCAATAAAGATGTGAAAAAAAAACTTACCAGTGCTCGTGTATAAGACAGGGCTGCGGAGAACCACTCACAGAACCAGGCTGGCTGTCTGACCTTTTGAGACCAGGCTGGCGAGGAGCCTAGGCCTGCGACAGCTGGTGTCCGCCGAGCAGTTGGCACATGCTGTTCTGTACAGAGGCCCTCATTCAGGGGGTACACCATGCTGAGGGAGGTACTGTTATTAGCATCCCCATTTTATGGAGGAGGAAACTGAGTCACGGAATTAAAACAGGATCGATCGTTCAGCCAGGAAGTGGCAGAGCCAGGTTTTGAACCCAGGAGCTTTGACCCAGAGCACGTTTCTAACCAGGGTCAGAACTGCTTCCTGGTTCATCTCTATGACCTGAGACACAATGTAATGGAAAGAGTCCTGTTCCAGGGAGGAAGAGATCCAAGTCTCAGTCCAGGTTGGCCAAAATTTAGCGATGTGATCTCAACAAGTTGCCTGCTTTTTGTGTTTCTTAAAAGGAGATTAAAGATCACTGCTTTACAACCTGAATATCCATTGACAGATGAATGGACAAAGAAGATATGGTACATAGATACAATGAAATATTACTCAGCCATAAAAAAGAATGAAATAATGCCATTGCAGCAACATGGATGGACCTAGAGATTATCATACTAAGTGAAGTAAATCAGACAGAGAAAGACAAATATCATATGATATCGCTTCTATGTAGAATCTAAAATGTGACACAAATGAACTTAGTTACAAAACAGAAAGAAACCCTCAGACATAGAAAACAAACTTATGGTTACCAAAGGGGAAGGTGGGGGAGGGATAAATTGGGAATATGAGATTAACAGATACAAAGTACTGTATATAACATAGATGAACAACAAGGATTTACTGTATAGCACAGGGAACTGTATTTAATACCTTGTAATAACCTATAATGGAAAGGAGTGTGAAAAAGAGTATATATGGATATATGTATAACGGAATCACTTTGCTGTATACCTGAAACATTGTAAATCAACTATACTTCAACAAAAAAAATGAAAAAAAATTAATTTTTTTAAAAAAAGATCACTGCTTTAACGTCTTTCATAAAGGAAGACCCTCTTTAATTAATTACATGGGACCCATGCTTTGAAAGTAACATTAATCAAAAGAAGTGTATTTGTTGAGTAGCAATTACCTTGTTTTCCATTTTGAATTACTGAAGTCAAATTAGAGTTTGACTCAGTTTCAGTGAGGTCCTGCTTGTGCATTTCACCTAGTTTCCGCCTTCTGTTTTCCTGTGTCCCATCATGGATTATTTTTCTTAGTCTTAGCCACCATTTTCTATGTAGTAAGTCTATCTTTTTACTCAGTTTTGTCTGTCTCTCCCTCCAGAGTGTAAGCGTCTGTGTGGGCCAGCAACTCACTGCCTTATTCTCCTCTGTATCTTCAGGGTCTAACACCTAACAGTTGCTTGATGAGTTGTTGGACTAATGAATAAACTGACTTATAGGTATTGACAAGCCTGTTAGCTGAGGCTATTGAAGAGTAAGCACACCATTAATCTGGCTTTTAACAATATTGAAAATAACTTGAAGAGCTCCATTTTTGCTCTTTAAAAGTCTATAGACTCTGGGTTGGGAAGGGCTGGATGGCATGACCTCTAAGCTCCCATCTGCTTCTGAAATTTCACAACCCAGTGGTTTTCCTTTGTGAAGGCGGCTGGAGAGATTCACTGAAGGCGGGACGCTAGGAGGTGGTTTTCCCCCACTGATGTAATTCATGGGAAGTAGGGAATGCTCTGGTGCCACCCACTAATACCCATCTGTCTCCAAGCAGGGTGACCCCAAGGCCAGATGACAGCGTAACTGTATTCATTCTGGAGAGACGTCCGCGGTAGCAGAACTTCTTTAAAGGTCCCAATTGATAGCAAACCGATAACCTTTCTGCTCAGTTAATGTATAAGTTGAAGGAATTAGAAAAAATTATCCTCTCTCCTATACATATGAATGATTCTTAGATCTATCCTTTTACGAAACTAAATATTAATATTATGGGACCTCATGAATGCTGTGGAAAGCCATGTGTACAGCTATAAGGATGAGTGGGATGAAGACAGGCTGGGGAGAGGGAGAAGCTCAACTCTGAAGCAGTTGCCATGGAGGCCTCAGCCAATGACATAGGATGCTCTGGAGCTGGGAATGGTCCTTCTGAGTCATCCCTAATTGAGGGTGGGGCCAAGCCTTTGGTCTCTGCATCAGCTCTGCATTGGCTACCAACCATTCTGTTTTAGTCTGTTCAGGCTGCTATAACAGAATGCCATAGACTGAGTGGCTTATAAACAATAGAAGTTTATTTATTTCAGTTCTGGAGGCCGGGGAAGTTCAAGATCAAGGCACTTGCAGGTTCAGTGTCTGGTGAGAACCCACTTCTTGCTTCATAGACAGACCTCACATGGCAGAAGGGATAAAGGAGTTCTCTGAGGTGTCTTTTACAAGAGCACAATCTCATTCATGAAGGCTCCACCCTCATGACCTAATCACCTCTCAAAAGCCCCACCTCCAAATACCATCACATTAGGGGTTAGGGTTCCACCTATGAATTCTGGAGGGACACAAACATTCAGTGTCTATCACACCCTTATAAGCTTGTGTGAGGCAGCACACTGGCTGAGGGCAAGTCCATCAAAGGGCATAGTCCTGAGCCCTGAGCAGCTGGGGGATGGGTGCAGACGCCCCAAATAGGGATCCGGAAGGAGCACCAGATAGTCTTTAACTTTCATCTGATGCTGCCACCATATCCTTGCATACTTGATTTGCCAGAATGGAATAAAGTAGAACAAATTTCCCAGCCAGGACTGTGTTGCAGTCAGCAAAGGATGAATCAGCCTGAAAACAAAGATGGCCTGGCCCTCCATTTGCCAGACCTCCTGGCAGAGCAGCCAATCCAAGAATAAGCACCGGAGGAAGGTTCCTAACCCTCCTCCCTCTGTCCTCACCTTCTCGCTTTCCCTTTCCCTCTTCTTAGTTTTATTCTCCAGCTAAGCTGTCAGAGGCAGCCTTTGAGGGGCGTGCCGTTGGTCCTTGGAGAAGGAGGCTGAGGGGGCAGGGTGGGAAGGGGCTTGCACCTCCAGGTTGGGTGGCAGGGATGGGGATGGGAGTCTTCCTTCTGGGTCAGAATTCTTTTGCTGACAGAACTACACATATGATAGCTGTTTTAAATGGAGGAGTTGCCCAGTTGCCTTCCTAGAACTTAAAACTGAGCTAGGTGGCACCAAAAGTTCTATCTTGCAGAAGAGGGACATTTTGATCTTGTAGATGTAAAGGGCGTTTCTCTAAGGTCACATGTTAGCAGACGAGGTGTGTCCTGGGTTTGTTTGTTTGTTTTTGTCTTTGAAGGACAATGAATCACCCTAAAGAACTAAACAGATATTCAATTCTAGGAAGTTCAGGGGTGTGAGACTGTGCTGTCCTTGAGTTAGTGAGCCTACTTTCAGACCTCAGGGGAAGCTTGGTCCCTCTAGGTGTCTACTTGCTTCTTTAGCTCTTTGACTAGTGAGTGTGCGTGTTTCATACTGGATTGCAAAGGAAATTTATATTTTCTAATTTTTTTTCTTTTTGCGTAAAATATACCAATACTGGGCTTCCCTGGTGAAGCAGTGGTTGAGAGTCCGCCTGCCGATGCAGGGGACACGGGTTTGTGTCCTGGTCCGGGAAGATCCCACATGCCATGGAGCGGCTGGGCCCGTGAGCCATGGCCGCTGAGCCTGCGCGTCCGGAGCCTGTGCTCCGTCCGCAACGGAAGAGGCCACAGCAGTGAGAGGCCCGCGTACCCCCCCCAACCAAAATATATATATATATATATATATATATATATATATATATATATATATATATATACCAATCCTTCAGGTTCCAGGTGACAGCTTTTGAATGAACCTACTATTCTAAATGTTTTATTTCAAGATGGAACGATCTATAACATGACTCACCCGTTTGACAATTATGGGTTCTTGTGGCTTCAAGGAGGCTTGAGAAAACCTCTAATTAGATCCATGGAGGCAGTGGTCATAAAGACAGCCCGCACCCTCCCCGTTCACATATGGGCCAGGGCTCCCGGACTTCCTGTCCCCTCTACCCTCCCCTCAGCTTGGGGGAAAGGTGAGACCTCTTAAGAGTCCGTGAGTTCAGAAGACAAGGAAAGGAAGAGGCTGATAAAAGCACAAACAGCCCGGGGCCATTGAGACTGGGTTTGGGACCCTGTCTGTGGAGGGGGCAGGAGCTGGAGAGCACTGGCTCCCAGGTGGCCCACTGCTGAAGACATGGACTCAGGCATCACAGGGAGCCTGGCTTGGAGTCCTAGTTTCATTACTTAACCAGCATATTGTTGCAGTGCGTGATTTAATCTCCAGGCACCTGAGGCTTGGTTTTTTGTTTGTTTGTTTGTTTTTTACTGAGTAAATTGGGGGTATGACCTTCGCATGCTCCTAGGTTGTTTGAAAACTAAATGAGATAATGCACGGGAATGTAAGCTCCGTGAGGACAGGGACATTTGTTTCATTGGTGCTATAGTTCAAGTGCTCACGTCATTCTTCTTGGTGCTGAAATATTTGACAAACCACGTAGCACAGGGCCTGGATTACGGCCAATGCTTGTAGCAACACAGCTGCTGTTCTTCTGCTGGGGATGCTTCCCTACACCCTGATGCTTGCAGAGCTGAACGTCTGCCAGGAGCTCCTGTGCATACTCACGGGAGCGCCAATGCGCAGTCAGCCCTCACACTTGATCACGAGTTGATTGGCTGGTTTCCTTCAGTGAGTCAGCAGATGGCAGACCTATGCAGAGGGACCCTGGGATTGGGGCAGCAGATCCAGTGTTGTTGCCTGGAGTCTGCTGAGGGTGGGCCAGCCTGGGGTGGGTATGGGGGACTGCCAAGCTGAAGGATTTCAAATGGCGGGAGTCCTGGAATGCTTGAGGAGAGGCTGTTAGGTGCTGGGGAAGGGGGGAAATGGCAGGGAGCCAAAGACGCAATGGCCTTGGTTTGTTTTAGGAAAGTTGCCAGGAAAGCAGAAAGACCTTTTCCTTTTCCCTTTTCTATATTCTTCTCTCTCTTAGAATGGAGCCTAGTACAGTTGGTTCTACAGCTGAGCCACATTTTGGGTTCACAGGCTCTTGCTAGCTGGAGAGGGACCTGGACCACCATTGTTTCTATGAGAAATTCATTCTCAATTCCAAACAGATGATGAATGGCCTTGGTCTCAGAGTGAAACTCGTTCTGTGCTGTGTTCTGGAATCCAGAAAAATCAGGGCTTGGTTTTGGTGGGGGCCATTGGAGAGTTCTGTTTGCACACTAGAGACCTCACAGGCCCCCGGGGAGAGCACAGGCAAATTCTGGGGCTGACAGTCGGTCCCAGGGCAGAAAATTCTTGAATAAATTGGAGGGGTAAAAACTGGAGGCCAAACACCCTTCAACATCCTCGACATGCTAGGAAGTGTTCTAGTGGGGGAAGAATTCCACTTGAAGAGAGAGCCGTGCACCAGCTGGTCCGGAGGCTAGCTGACTTTCAAGGAACGTCTTGACAGGGGCCATCAAAGGGTTCATATTTTCTCCTAGCCAGGTTCCTAAGGGGGCCTGGGGCACATGCGGGGGGAGAGATGCCCATTGAAATGAGCAGAGAAGGCCAAGGGAAGATGTGAAACACTAGGGGTGTTAAGGACGCCCAGAGAAGAAAGTCCTTTCTTAGGAACCCCATCAAAGATTGATCATGCTGTGGGAGGGGTCCTCACCTGGGAGAGCAGTGACAGGGCCATGTCAGGTCTGAATGGGGAAGGTGACCAGATCACTCTTCAGTAGCCAAGGACTGACCTGGTCACCAGGGGATGTCGGGTGCTGGGAAGAGGGCAGTTGGCAGGACTATTGGTATCCACAGCCTCCTGGCTGCCAAAAAGATGCAGAGCCCCACTCACCCTGCCTGAATATAACCTTCCTGGCTACTGTCAGAACTGGAGCTACATGTATAAAGAAACTTCTGGAATACACGACTTTTGAAATCTGGGGACTTACTTGACTGGATCTCAGCTTGGGGTCTCCTCCCACCTTCCCTCTAATGAGGAAGAGAGAGGAGGAGCCGGTCAGATGGTACCAGTGTTAATGGACCAAGCACAGTACATGAGGTAGAGTTGTTTCCAGTTAGTTCCCTGCCTCCCCTTGTTAGCTATGGTAAACTGATTGGATGGAGTTTCACCCAAAGGGCAGCCAGATCGCTTCTTACTGCCTCCTTCTCCTCTCCCTGCCCTCAGTAAGAATGCTAGGAATTGTTGCCAAAGGATCAGAACAAAAGAAATGGGACACCAGGGGTTGACCCAATGCAGCCAGGAGTCCAGCTGCTATCTTGATGTTGTGTTTCTCTAGAACATTGCAGCTCTTTTCACAGATCATAAACTGTTGGGTTAGCGTCATAAAACATGCCAGCCTGTGTCAATTATCCTCAGTAAGAAAGGCGAAGGGGAAACAAAATTGCATAAGAGAAGTTAAAAGGTAACTCCTAAACCCAACCTTAGCAAGTGGTTTCCACTTCACCCACCCTGGGTGTCACCCCATCAAGAGGAGTTGCCAGAAAAGAGCGGCTTGGTGCCCACTGCCCAGTGGAGGCTCTAGGGCCCCGAGGGGATTCAGTTGATCTGCCGGGGAAGGCGAAAGGACAAAGGCCAAGGGTAGTAAACACAGGGGCGCATCCGCTCAATTAGGAGATACCCACGGCCGCTGGGCTGGCAGGAGATCTTGACGCTCCAGAGCTGCTCGGATGCTCTGTGCCTCTGGAAGGTGATTCGTGGTTCCTGAGCCTCACTTTTTCCCTTCTTAAAAAATGTGACTCCTAATACGTGCCCCCATCTCAATAAGGAGATAAAATCCAAGAAATGTTAAAAGGCGTTGACACCTCAGAGAAGGTTCCATGTAGGGGTGGTGGCCATAGGAGCAGCAGGTGCATACGTGTGTTTCATACAAAAGGCAAGGGTTATGAGAAACAGCAGGAGCCTTAGGGGCTATAGGAGCTGGAGAACATTGTTGGGAGCGTGGGTGTTGGGTGTGGGATGGCGGTAATCTTCTACCAGCCTGCAGAGGTGGGTCCTGGAGGCTTTCTTTTCATCCATGTTAGTGCAGCAGTCACGTTCCATGCGACACTAAGGCCACTTCTTCCCAGTTCTGCACTAGCACATAAAACATAGTCTTTGCCTGGTCTCCACCCTACATCTCCTGCAGCAAAATCTTGAATTCCCCTGCTCGCCAAGAACACCGAGGCAAAGAAACATCTACAAACTCTGATTCCTTTCACAGAGTGCCAGGAATATTGAACATGGGTGTAATTCATCTCCTAGGAACTAAACATTTTTTTCGTTGTTTGTTTCTTTACCATTCAGCTGTTTATATTGGTTTGGTATGACAGCCGATTCGGGCTTTATTGAAATGTGTCCCTTTCCCCACGGGCAGGGTGGACTTGCCATTGGGTGCATCAGTCAGCACCTGCTGTGTGCCTGCCCCGGTCCTCAGAGAGGGAGGAGTGAGAGAGCATTACCATCACGTTTGTGTCTCCGAAAAGCAGTGGATAATGATGGAAATTCTTTTTTATAATTATGCTTGCCTGGCAAATTCCCCAAACTCGTTGTCACATCTTGTTATAGAGCTGTGCCTGCCTCTGAAGTGCCTCTCTCCAGGCCCTCCTCCGGGGAGCAGGCAAACAAAGGAAGAAGTATGGGGGCCATAGTGGTTATTGGGACCAGAGTGACAAGATGGAGGGACTGTAAGGAAATGATACGCACAGTTAGCAGCCTGGCAAGTTTACAGACGTTACTCATTAAAGATTTCCCCGAATATGTTGATGGGGCCTTTGTGGCAAACTTTAGTAGCTTCGTAACCATGTTAGTAGTAACGAAAATAGAGAACCGAAGTTGATTGACACAACTGCATAGCGCCCATTTATCCATTTCCAAGCTTCTGTGAGAAGGGGAGGTGAAATGTCTTTGGCACTTAGTGGTCAAGACCTCAGCCATCTTTCTCTCTGGTCTGAAAAGTGCTTTGGCTCCAGCACAAGGAGGTCAGTGGGAGAAAACAAGCAAAGGTCAGACTGCTTTTTCTTTCTCCTTTCTTTTCTGTTAGTCACGGCTAGTGACTGGAGTTTTAAAAGGATCCAAAAGCATGAAATGGGAGACTTGAATATTCTGATTTGCCTATTCATGTCAAACCTGGGTCGCCAGCACTCAGTTATTTCAAAGGCTGTTGCCAAGAGTCCAGCTTCGAAAGGCCTCAGTATGTCAGGGGCACCTGGGGCCTCTTCGTGGGGCTTCAGGAACTGAGAACACACTGCCGCTCCCCTTCTTTCTGCTGTTTTCTGGGCTTCCCCGGGTGAAAAGAAAGACAGCTTCTCCAAGGGGCTGACGTCACCCGTCCAGCACCACTTCCTCCGTGAAGACATGTTAAGCACAGTGAGCTGTGGGCTCAGGAGATGGGCAGGACTTTGGAGATGGTGGTTATTTTTCTTTTATGCCTTGTAGTATTTTTGATCCCCTGTTTAAAAAAAAAACATTATTATATTCATCATTGACTGTGTTCTGCATTATTCTGGGTTATCCTAGAAGCAGCAATAGCGGGGCTGGGAGGATTATGGTTTTCCATCTGACAGAGGGAACTTGTTTTTTACTGTGTTTTCATAGGACTAAACTACAGCATGTCAGATTTAGATGGTCTAAAAGGAAGACTTCTCCAGTAGGAAAAGCTATTAAAGAAAGAAACGAGTTCATCTTGAAATGGTAGATTTTAATCCGTTAGAAGTGATATTTCTTAGGGGTAGAAGGAATGATTATGTTCCTTCTCAATGAGATGGAACAGGAACTGCACGGTCCTGCCTGGGAATCCCAGGGATTTTTATGAGCATCAAGTGCCCCCTAGTGTCCAAGTGGCAGTATTGGCCTTGCATGCTTTGATCCCAACAAAAATGGAGCACAGGTACGGGGACTTAGAAGGGGAATCTCAATTTGTCTCCATTTGTTTCCTGGGGCCAGAGGTGTTGGGGGGAGGAATAGAAGTAGGGAGGGGCCTGGTGTTAGGAAGTGGCTTGTCCAGTCCCCTGGAAGCTGCAGTTCCTGCACCCACACCATTTGAAGAAAGAGCTGACTGCGCATCCTTACCCAGTATCACCATGAGGGGACCAGGTCCGTGCAGTGGAAACAGCTTAACGTTGGGAATTAAAGAGACTGGAGCTCAACTCCTAACTTCTTGGACTAAGCACTTAATCCTTTGGATGGAGCCGCCTTCAAAATGGTGGCAGGAATAAGTGTATTTCAGAGACAACACTTGTGAAACTCCTGCTGCCTCTCAGTAAACCCCAGCCCCCTTTCCCCATGCCTGTCCCTCATCCCAGATTTGAAACAGCTTCCTGGGTCCAATTCACTTGACGCACAGCTATGTGGGCTGGCTTCATGCATATACTATTTCTTTGTAAAAATATTATAAAGGTTTGTGGGTTTTTGTCTTGGGCTGCTTTAATCGATTTTTAGAAGTCAAGTCTCCTTCAAACTTGACCCTGAAATAGCTCATGCAACCATTTCCACCTGAGATGTGGCCAGTGCACTTTGACAATTATGAGACACAGCTGAGCCTTCAAGTTTGTCCGGCCTGCCAGCCAATGAGGAAATCCACTAGAGCCGCCCTGGAGGCTCTGGCATAGTATCTCCAGGCAGCAAAACTCTCATCTTGCTGATATAGTGCCTCTGGCTTCACTAGAAGTCGTGAATAGATTTTCCTAGTGACCCACTCCAATGTGATATCAGAATGTCTTCACAACAAATCCCAAATCTTTTTCGCTTCTAATTTTTCTCCTCTCTTTAATTCATTTGGGGCAGCTTTTCTATCACAGAAGAGTCTGGATTTAATCAGAAAATACTCTTCTGCCTTCCATTTTCACTATGGAGGGAGGAAAGAGGGATTATTTTTAGCTTAGGTAGGTGAGGTAAATTGGGACTCTTTACAGAGTAACTTCTCTGCCTATAGCCTTAACTACTTAAAAGAAAGGGGACTAAATTAGAACACATGAATAGGTCATTTTGAAAACTTGCCATGTGTTGGGGAAGGGGCAGCAGAGATGGAGACATGCACAAGTGTCTGGTGAACCAGGATTGGCTTCCAGGACAGTCAGAGGTGTGCGTGTGTGTGTGTGTGTGTGTGTGTGTGTGTCCTTAGGTATGACACTCGACCTCTCCCAAATCTCCAGTTTTCTCATCTGTATAAAATGAGGCATCATAATAGCACCTACCACAATGCTGTTGAGAAGATTATATCTGATAATGCATTATAGCCCACATTCACATAAAAATTCTTCCATAAATGGTATATCTACTATTATTTATTCACTTTCTTTCTGCTTTAACTGACTTTGGGTTCATCTTGTACCTTTTGGAAGCTTCCTTGGCAATTTGCAGAAGTACAGTTGGTCTTACTTTACTTCCTGCTGAAATGGAAGCGCAGTTGCTCTTTTAACCGTCTAGGGATTAGATGCAGAGGGAGATCCTATGCAATCCTGCAACAGGACATTCTGCAGCTCTCAACTTGGCTCTGAAAACAGAACGTGTTCAGGAAATGCTTGTCACCTGCTTGGAGCCAAGTACAGTGCCAACTAGGGAATACACCAGCACTTACACATGCAAGCATCCCCTCAAGTACCCTCTCTCCGGCACACGGCTTCTGGGAGTTGAGGGGTGTCCCAAGTGGGGTCCCCCTGGTTTGCTCTTGGTTTGGGTTTAGATGGAGACGTTTATAACCAAGACCCTTAAGTTAGGTCCCCTAAATGATGTTTCTCTTGTCCCCTAAATAAGGACAGGACCTCCCAATTATGTCACACCCCCCGCTTTGTTTTTATTCCACAGTACCCTTGTCGGACTTTTGGGATTGAGCATGATGGCTCAAGTTCAAAACCCAACCACATGGGGCTTCCCTGGTGGCGCAGTGGTTGAGAGTCCGCCTGCCAATGCAGGGGACACGGGTTCGTGCCCCGGTTCGGGAAGATCCCACATGCCGCGGAGCGGCTAGGCCCGTGAGCCATGGCCGCTGAGCCTGCACATCCGGAGCCTGTGCTCCGCAACGGGAGAGGCCACAACAGTGAGAGGCCCGTGTACTGCAAACAAACAAACAAACAAACAAAAACCCAACCACAGAGTTTCCTGTGGTTTCCACTGCATGTCATTACACTGTGCTAGAAAAGTACAAGGGGAAATGCTGCTATGTCACTCAGGAGAAAAACAATGATTTCGGCAAGTTTCTGATAGTGCAAAAGCAATCAATACCAGACCCAAATGCCATGGAAGATTTTTGTCTGAGAGCCCATTCTTACACCAAGATGAATGTGGTGGTTATTTTTGATATCATTTTCACAGTTCCAAACTCTGTATGGAAGACCAAGTAAATCGATTTCACTGATAAGAGATATAATTTCTCAGTGCTGTGGCTTGGATGTTCTAAAAATATATACTCACTGAGCAAGAAGGGCCCTTAGCAGCATCTGTTGCAGGGGGCTGCCTCTAAGAGGCTGTCCAACGTAGAAGCTGATGGCCTCACTGCTACCCACCAGCTCTAGGTGCGGCGGAAGTTGAGTATCCTATCTGAGCTTTCATCTTCTTTGTAACCACCTCGAAGGGCTGTTGTGTGAGGATTAAGTGAGGTAATCATGCATATAAAACAATTAACGCAGTGCTTGCTGTGCATGTAGTAGCCACTCAATATTTGGTACCATCATTACCATCATCATCACATCAACTTAGTTATCTTATTTCAGCAGCTCTTCAGGGATGATGATGTTGGAGCTCTTAGATTTCTACTGAGTCACTCTTTGAGGTCTCTTATCTTTCTCACAGGAGAAGTGGCCCATTTCTTATCTGAGCCCCATTCTGTTGTGACTCTGACAGATAATGTTGCTTTCAGGGCCTCTGTTCCCTTTTCTTTGAACAGAGATCTGAAGGGCCTTGCAACCCCACCTCTCTCCATTCGAACACTCTTCTAGTAGCTGAAGGCTTTGCCAGGTCCATCCTGCCTCTTTTTTTTTTTTTCCGTCCTGCATCTTGGACTCCCTTCCTCTGTAGTCACAGAACCTTGGGTGGGACTCTCCATGGAGTGGGTGCTGAGAAAACGGCGACCAAAGGATATTTTGTGTGGCTATTTTTTTCTCACAGGTCTTGATTCTTTTCCCTTACATTATTCTGAGTGCTCTGCTCTGCATCCAATCCCTTCTTATCACACTTAACTTACAAAATTGGGAAAAACAAAAGGCAGAACATTGATCTTTCCAATGCATTCAAATAACCGGCCGAGTTGGGGCTGACCTACACTAAGTTCTGCCATGAACCAAGGCCAATTTGAGAAGGTGCCAATAGAATGAACAATAGCTGACATTTATTGAGCACCATGCTAAGCTTTGCCATGAATTCACTAATTTAATTCTTGTAACTGTCTGAGGGACAGTTACACCCAGTCTACAGATGAGGAAACTAAGGTAGAGAAATTAAGTATCCTGCCAGTGGTGAAGCCAGTGCTAAGGGAAGAGCTTGGTTTTGACTCCAGCATCTTGATCCAAGAGTCCTTGTCCTTAACCACTTGTGAAGCACCTCTGGACAGATTTATCACAAGTTTTTAAAGGTACTCACCTGGGAAAGATGCTTAGAGGCAAGAAACCGGACCAGGTGAGTTTCTAAGGATTCCTTTCACTCCAAGATTCTGCCAAACCAATGCCATGTTAGTACCATCACATGGTTCTGGAATGAAGTAGGACAAACTGGGTGGCACAGATGACAGAAATTTATTGTCTCGCAGTTCTAGAGGCCAGGAGTCAGGGTTGGTTCCTCCCAAAGGCTGTGAGGGAAGGATCTGTTCCGGGCTTCTGTCCTTGGCTTATAGATGGTGGTCTGCTCCCTGCGTCTCTCCACATTACATTGTTTTCCCTCTATATGTGTGGGTCTCTGTGTCCAAGTTTCCCTTTTTTAAAAAAAAATAAATTTATTTATTTTATTTATTTATTTTTGGCTATGTTGGGTCTTCATTGCTGCGCACGGGCTTTCTCTAGTTGCAGTGAGCGGGGGCTACTCTTCATTGTGGTGCACAGGCTTCTCATTGCAGTGGCTTCTCTTGTTGTGGAGCATGGGCTCTAGGTGTGTGGGCTTCAGTAGTTGTGGCATGCAGGCTCAGTAGTTGTGCCTCGTGGGCTCTAGAGCACAGGCTCAGTAGTTGTGGTGCACAGGCTTAGTTGCTCCTCAGCATGTGGGATCTTCCTGGACCAGGGCTCGAACCCGCATCCTCTGCATTGGCAGGCGGATTCTTAACCACTGTGCCACCAGGGAAGCCCCCAAGTTTCCCTTTTTATAAGGATACCAGCCATATTGGATGAGGGCCCACCCTAATGACCTCACTTTATGTTGATTTCCTCTGTAAAGACCCTATCTCCAAATAAGGTCACGTTTGGAGGTACCAGAGGTTAGGACTCCAGCATATCTTTTTTGCAGGGAGACACAATTCAACCCATAACAGCCCCCTCTCTGTCATTTTGAAGTAAGAGTCAGCAGGGAAGTAGTTTACTTAACAGGAACTGTCCATGAGGTTTAGCTCTTGGAGTGGAATGGGCAACTTTGCTAATACCTGATTTGCTACATTTAGCCAATAATCCAGTAAGCTGGTCTCTAGGTTCTCATCTACAAAAATAAGAAATAAAGGAAGAAAAGGAAGGTTTCAGTCAGTGTCTAACTTTTAGGAGCCCTTGACTCTTGATGACATGGAATGGACTCCCAGTGAATCAGACACTATTTAGGAATTAGATATCCCCCAAAGAGAACGTATTGTTTTCTAATTGGTTTCCTAAAAGAGTTAATTACCCTCTCATAGAAGAGCAGCTTACCTTCAGACTTATTTATTAATGCATTAGTGATTCCATCTGTAACTGCTAATGTTGATAAATAGCATTATGTTCTTTTTTGTTTGTTTGTTTTTTGGTTTTTGATGACATTTATTAGAGAGAGAACTGTAGATGTGAACAAATCCAGTTCAAAGTACACCCAATACACTAAGGTCTCTACAGAAAAATGTATCTGCTATATTCATTATTTTCAGAATCTAGTGATTCTATAAATCATTTTTGTTAGCTAGCTACAGAATGAAATCTTATGACATTATACTAGTACATTTTGGATAATGCTAACTATGTGATATTGCCCATCATGAAATGAGAAATGTAAAAATAAAGGATTCCATAAAAATCAAAACATAGATTTCACAAACTGAAAATCATAGCTATTTCAAAGTAGAAGGTGAAATGAGTTTACTGTAACTTCCCGGAATCCCACTTGATAATTTGTATGAGGTTCTCAGCAACTTTACTTTGTTAACTTGAAAATTATTGTTTAAGGAGTTTTAGGTCATAGACTTGATCTTTTTCTGGACAATTTTACCATTTCTTTCTTTTTTTTTTAAACATCTTTATTGGATTATAATTGCTTTATAATGGTGTGTTAGTTTCTGCTTCATAACAAAGTCAATCAGCTATATGTATACATATATCCCCATATCTCCTCCCTCTTGCGTCTCCCTCCCACCCTCCCTATCCCACCCCTCTAGGTGGTCACAAAACACCGAGCTGATCTCCCTGTGTTATGCAGCTGCTTCCCACTAGCTATCTATTTTACATTTGGTAGTGTATGTATGTCCATGCCACTCTCTCACTTTGTCACAGCTTACCCTTCCCCCTCCCCATGTCCTCAAGTCCATTCTCTAGTAGGTCTGTGTCTTTATTCCCATCTTACCCCTAGGTTCTTCATGAACTTTTTTTTCCCTTAGATTCCATATATATGTGTTAACATACGGTATTTGTTTTTCTCTTTCTGACTTACTTCACTCTGTATGACAGTCTGTAGGTCCATCCACCTCACTGTAAATAACTCAATTTCATTTCTTTTAATGGCTGAATAATATTCCATTGTATATATGTGCCATGTCTTCTTTATCCATTCATCTGTTGATGGACACCTAGGTTGCTTCCATGTCCTGGCTATTGTAAATAGAGCTGCAATGAACATTGTGGTACATGACTCTGAATTACGGTTTTCTTAGGGTGTATGCCAAGTAGTGGGATTGCTGGGTCGTATGGTAGTTCTATTTTTAGTTTTTGAAGGACCCTCCATACTGTTCTCCATAGTGGCTGTATCAATTTACATTCCCACCAACAGTGAGAGAGGGTTCCCTTTTCTCCACACCCTCTCCAGCATTTATTGTTTGTAGATTTTTTGATGATGGCCATTCTGACTGGTGTGAGGTGATACCTCATTGTAGTTTTGATTTGCATTTCTCTAATGATTAGTGATGTTGACATCCTTTCATGTGTTTGTTGGCAATCTGTATATCTTCTTCGGAGAAATGTCTGTTTAGATCTTCTGCCCATTTTTGGATTGGGTTGTTTGTTTTTTTGATATTGAGCTGCATGAGCTGCCTGTATATTTTGGAGATGAATCCTTTGTCAGTTGCTTCATTTGCAAATATGTTTTCCCATTCTGAGGGTTGTCTTTTCATCTTGTTTATGGTTTCCTTTGCTGTGCAAAAGCTTTTAAGTTTCATTAGGTCCCATTTGTTTATTTTTGGTTTTGTTTCCATTTCTCTAGGAGGTGGGTCAAGAGGATCTTGCTGTGATTTATGTCATAGAGTGTTCTGCCTATGTTTTCCTCTAAGAGTTTGATAGTGTCTGGGCTTACATTTAGGTCTTTGATCCATTTTGAGTTTATTTTTGTGTATGGTGTTAGGTAGTGTTCTAATTTCATTTTTTTACATGTAGCTGTCCAGTTTTCCCAGTACCACTTATTGAAGAGGCTGTCTTTTCTACACTGTATATTCTTCCCTTCTTTATCAAATATAAAGTGACCATATGTGCGTGGGGTTTTCTCTGGGCTTTCTATCCTGTTCCATTGATCTATATTTCTGTTTATGTGCCAGTACCATACTGCCTTGATTACTGTAGCTTTGTAGTATAGTCTGAAGTCAGAGAGCCTGAAGCCTCCAGATCCGTTTTTCTTTCTCAAGATTGCTTTGGCTATTTGGGGTCTTTTGTGTTTCCATACAAATTGTGAAATTTTTTGTTCTAGTTCTGTGAAAAATGCCATTGGTAGTTTGTTAGGGATTGCACTGAATCTGTAGATTGCTTTGTGTAGTATAGTCATTTTCACAGTATTGTTTCTTCCAATCCAAGAACATGGTATATCTCTCCATCTATTTGTATCATCTTTAATTTCTTTCATCAGTGCTCAGAGCAATGGTAAAATTTTTCAGCCATCACCAACCTTACTCTATATGTTGTAAAATTAAAGTTTAAAAAAGATCAAAGCATCATTTACTTTTTTTTCCTCCTTGTGCAGGGAGGGGAAGGGGGAGGGTGGTTACGTCATATCATTACATCACACTGTTGTCTCACTTTGAGCTGATATTGCACAAAATGCATCAGTCATTTCCACAATGTGGCTCTGAGTCCCACGCTTGTTTTTTGGAACCACAGCAGAGCCCTGTGTCTTTCCCTTTATCATTTTGTCTTGTTAGTCCACAGTTAGATCTCATAGAGCATATGAGACCCTGATTCTATCTTATGTTTTTCCCCTGGTGTGTTGACAAATCTGCCTCTGTGTCTTCATCTAAGTTGATGGTAAAAAGTGCTCCTCTCTGGGGCAGAAGTAGGATCAGATTCTGTTCCCTTTGGAGGGGAAGGAGGTGCCAGTGGGGGGAGGGGACATAAAGAAGACTTGAGTGTTTGGAGAGATTCCTGACCAGACTCTTTATTTCATTCAAAATGAACATTGGAATTTGTAAAGTGTGGAAATAACTGTTTGTATTTCTGCTCATGAAAACAGCTGTATTTCTTAGAGGGGTGTTAGCAGCAGGGGTGGAGAGTAAGTAGGAAAATGAGAAGAGCCTGCATACCCTTGTCCATCATTTCTTTCAAGGGTTCAAGAGCATGGGGGAGCCTGGGAATCACTGGCCATGAGGTAGTCTTATGCTTTCAGTACTCAGAACTTTAGAGTTTTTCATTTATGCTGGCTCTAAGGTTCCAGAAAAAAACTTTAAGAAAACATTTTGGGATTAAATCCACTGTCTGATTTCTCTCTCTCTCTCTCTCTCTTTTTTTTTTTACCAAGAGGGAATTTAGGAACTGTTAGAGTTAAAAGCAACTTGGGGGAAGGGTAAGCTGGGACGAAGTGAGAGAGTGGCATGGACATATATACACTACCAAATGTAAAATAGATAGCTAGTGAGAAGCAGCTGCATAGCACAGGGAGATCAGCTCAGTGCTTTGTGACCACCTAGAGGGGTGGGATAGGGAGGGTGAGAGGGAGACGCAAGAGGGAGGAGATATGGGGATATATGTATATGTGTAGCTGATTCACTTTGTTATAAAGCAGAAACTAACACACCACTATAAAGCAATTATACTCCAATAAAGATGTTAAAAAAAGCAATTTGGATATCAGGCTCCTCATTTGTAAGATGGGACAATAAAAGTACGTGTTGTGTAAAAGTTGTAATGACTATACATGAGAAAATGCATGAACAGTCCTCTGGGTGAACCCTGGCTCATTTGAAAGACTCGATGAACACACTATTATTGTCATGATTGCAGAAATAGCATGGTTGCAGAAATAACAGACCTTTCTCTCCTCTTTCCTCTCCACTGATATAGATTTTGGCTCAAAAATAATAAAGAACATTCTATTAACTAGAGCCAGTCAACAAGGTTATTAGAGGTGGGGAGCTTCCCATTCTCCAGTGGTATTGGAGCAGAAACTTGTTGTACTGGGAATGTCATTAGTGGAAACATCTCTGTGAGACATTCTAAGCTACATGTCCTCTTCCAGCCAAGTCAGAATGTCCAGCTACCTTACTAGTATTATCTTTGATTGCAGGGTGTTAGCACTAGGAAGACCTTACCTTGGCCCAGCTAAGATCCCCTCATTTTTCTCATTAGTATTTCCCAGGCTAGTGCCAGCCACAGTGACTAGGACAGTCTGCCTCATCACATCCCAGTGGTACTTACATCATCACTTCTCTGCATTGAAAAAAATACAGCTGTAAGGAAACATAGTATTTGCAGTATCTTAGTCTGCTGTTCCTTTTTCCTTTTTCTGGTCTTAGAAGCTAAGAGATTCAAAGAGTTGGTCTTGGGTCAGGACAGATAATCTAAGGCTTTTATTGAGATTAGAAAAAAGTATTTACATATAAATTCCTGAAATGATTAACAACAATAATAACAATAAATAAAATCAACAATGACAACAATGAAAAAAAGAGAGAAGGAAAGAAAAGAAATCTAGAAATCCAGTTAGAAAACTTCAAGGACCTGAGGAATGTTGTATAAGTGCTTTTGTTATTTTATCACCAGTGAGAAAAATTTAAAAATAGAATATAGGAAAACAAAACAGAGTGTATATTTATATATGCTCAAAATTATGCATTACTTATGCATAATAATTATTAGCTAGACAATACTCATGTTAGATTAATTTAATTAAGGTTTTGTTTCTATAGACCCAGTATTGAAGTTTAGAAAAATACTCTGTAAGACTCAATTTCTATATACTACAGTGGTTCTGAGTGTGAGTTCTGGCATTATTAGCCTGCTTGGGTTTGAACCCTGGCCCATACTTGGGCAAATTGTTCACCTCTCTGTGACTTCATTTCTCTGTCTCTAAAAAGCACACCTAATATCCAAAATATATAAGGAACTACTCCAACTTAATAGCAAAAAACCAAATAAGCTGATTAAAAAATGGGGAAAGGACTTGAATAGACTGTTCTTCAAAGAAGATATGCAGATAACCAACAGGTACATGAAAAGATGCTCAATATCACTAATCACTAATCATCAAATAATGCAAATCAAAACCACAATGAAGTATCACCTTACACCTGTTAGGATGGCTATTATCAAGAAAACAAAAGATAAGTGTTGGTGAGGATGTAGAGAAACTGGAACGCTTAAGCATAGTTGATGGGAATGTAAAATGGTGGAATTGCTATGGAAAACATTAAGGATGTTCCTCAAAAAATTAAAAATAGAAATACCATATGATCCAGCAAATCCCACTTCTGGGCATTTATCCAAAAGAATTGAAATCAGAATCACAAAGAGATACTTGCACTTCCATGTTTATAGTAGCACTATTCAAAATAACCAAAATATGGAAACAATCTAAATGTTGAGCAACAGATGAATGGATTAAGAAAATGTGGTATATACATACACTGGAATATTATTCAGCCTTAACAAAGAAGGAAATCCTTCTATATGCCTCAACATGGATGAACCTAAAAGACATTATGCTAAGTGGAATAAACCAGTCACAGGGACTTCCCTGGTGGAGCAGTGGAAGACTCCATGCTCCCAATGCAGGGGACCTGGGTTTGATCCCTGGTCAGGGAACTATATCCCACATACATGCTGCAACTAAGAGTTCTCATGCCACAACTAAGGAGCCCACCTGCCACAACTAAGACCCGGTGCAAACAAACAAATAAATAAATATAAATAAATAAATATATAAAAAAAGTAAGAAACCAGTCACGGAAAGACAAATATTGCATGTTACCACTTATATCAGGCATGTAAAATAGTCAAACTCATAGAAGCAGGGGGTAGAATGGTAGTTGCCAGGGACTGGGGGGAAAGGAAAAAGGGGAGCTGCTGTTCAACTGGTATAAAATTTCATTTATGCAAGATGATTGAGTTCCTGAGATCTTTTGTACAATACTGTACCTATAGTTTACAATATCGTATTGTACACTTCCTTTGTTAAGAGGAAGTGTTGTGTTCCTACCACATTAAAGATAAACGAAAAGCAAAAAGCCCCCATACCTAAGATATGATAAGGGTTAGGTAAAATCATTCATGCAATGCACAAATGCATTAAGAACCTGACATGTACTGAGTGTTGAATAACCATTACTATATTTTTCTTATTATACCTGTGAGAAGCCAGGTTGCTTGGATTACTTGATCCATAACAAAGGTACCATCATTAATTGGGTGGCATCATGCTCAAGTTCTAGTTGTCATATCTAGGAGGAAAAAACAGACCCAGAGGGCTGAGAGTAAATATTTTACCTAGGCATGGGACTGGATGGTTTTTGTCAGGGAGGGCTTAAGCTATGTGTCTATAGCAGAATGCTTTCCATCTCCAGTTTCTCAAAAGGAACTCAAATGGAACTGTTCAGGGCAGTTGCTGGTGTAGAATGTGACAGAATGTTATGTTGCTTTGCATGACCTGTTTCAGGCTGGAGTGTTATTTATTTCCAGGAATGAATTAGGCAAGAGCTGTGATCTGGTTTTTTCCTAGGCAGGTACTGTGTGCAGAAAGAGCTTGGAAACTTTGCTAAACCAGAATCTACATTAGAGCCCTGGCTATTTTAATGCCTCATATAGAAGAATGGATATTACTCATATTGTTTTTTTAAAAATGAATCACAGAGTTGAGGAAGAATGTCTGAATTGAGTATCAACAGAATTGTCTTATTTTTCAACATGCAAAAATTCATGAAACTGTTGGCCAGTATTATCCTTATAAACTGCGGCAAAGATTAAGTTGTCACAAATAATTTGTAAATATTAAAAAGCTTTTCATTTTACGAATGTTTAGCTCTTTCCTCCACACCGATGGTACTGTTATCTCTTGTGTTCTTGAGAATTATTGGGATTAATAGAGTGGAGAAGAGCCAAAATTGATCACTTTTCTTAGAAGCTCCTGAAAGTTTTCCTCATTAAATGCTGGGCTGGTTTTCCCACAGAAGTTATGGCGTTTCTGGAGAGATTTTAAATAGAAGAGATTCTCTTCAGCCTGGATGGCATGGACATGTCCTGCCTACAGTCAGAGAAATGGACAAAATGATTTTTTTTTTTTTTTTTTTTTTTTTGGCCACATCACGCGGCTTGCAGGATCTTAGTTCCCTGACCAGGGATTGAACCCGGGCCCTCTGCAGTAAAAACACACAGTCCTAACCCCTGGACTGCCAGGGAATTTCCTGGACAAAATGATTTCTAATGTTCTCTTTTTCTGTGACCACTGGACCCAGGAAGTCTCAACATAGACGCAGGCTCCCTCACAGTATCTTTGGATCAACAGGTCATGGGAAATCACTATGGCAACACTGACTAATCTCTGAGGGAATGCTGATAGCAGAACCAGAGGTAGGGAGCCCTTGTGGAAGTACTCAAAGGCTTAAGGAAGTTATAGGATTTTGTTGAACTGACACATTGTTAGCACAAGTAATGGGGCTGGCAAACTTGATCTTAAGTGATAGACGGCACCTTAGTCAGAACGGCTAATACAGGCTGATTTCTGAATTTATTCCACAAATATTTATTCAACACTGGTCTATGTGCCAGTAATGTGCTAGGCAAGGGAATATGAAGATAAGCAAATCATCATGGTTCCTGATTTCATGGAACTTAAAATTTGATAGGGAGAGTCATACTGTTCACTCTCAAGGTGGCTGTCCCCCTCCCCCATACGTACAGACAATAATAGGGTGTGGAATGTCATCAGTGGCAAACATTTCACAGATTTTTATTTTGTTTCTCTCTTCAACATTTTTGACACCGTGCTAATAGTTATATTCAGTACATGAAAAGATACTACTGTGTTGAAAGCCTTTTAGGAAATTTTGACAGTATTTTTGTACAAAACATTTTTTTGAAAAAATAGTTGTTAGGGCTTCCCTGGTGGTGCAGTGGTTGAGAGTCCGCCTGCCGATGCAGGGGACACGGGTTCGTGCCCCGGTCCGGGAAGATCCCACATGCCGCGGAGCGGCTGCGCCCGTGAGCCATGGCCGCTGAGCCTGCACATCCGGAGCCTGTGCTCTGCAACGGGAGAGGCCACAGCAGTGAGAGGCCCGCGTACCGCAAAACAAACAAACAAACAAACAAAATACCAACTTGTTAATTTATTCTATTTTAATTTGCCAATTTCAATAAAAAGTTAAGAAAAAAAATTGATAGGGAAAACCAATATTAACCAACTTACCAGCCACACAAATACATAATTACAGACTGTGATAAGTGCCCTGAAGTAAATTATAGGATGCTGTGAGAATGTATAAGATGGGAACCTAGTTGGGATGAAAAGATGGTGGTCAGATTTTGGAATTATACACGCTTCCCTGAGGAAGGGGCTGAGATCGTAGGATGAGGAAACTAGATAAGCAGGTAAAATCGGAACGTTCTAGGGAGAAGCATGGTCAAAGGCCCTGAGATGGCAAAATGAGAATAGTAGCCTAAAATGAGGCTCATGAGGCATGCCAGGACAACGTGGTTTATGTTATGCATTTTAATCCAGTCAAAGTGCAATGGGAACATACTGAAGGGTTTAGGAAAGGGGAGAAGACCAGCATGATCAGATTTTAATTTTGAACAATCTGACTGCAGTGAGGAGAAATCATTGAAGCTACACAGGGTAAATATGCTATAGTTGAGATAAGAGATGATGGAAGCTTGAACAGATGGTTGCGCTGGACATGAAGAGAAGTAGATGGACTTGAGGTCTCCTCAGGAGATAAAATTGACAGTAGTTGGTGCTGGACTGGGAAAGGGTAGGTGGGGCGAGGGAGATAGAAACTCCAGATTTGAATATATTGTTCAGATAGAGCTATATCAGACACAGCTGGATTTTTAGATCGGACCAGAGGGAACATCTGGGAAGTTCTCCTGGTCCCTCCAAACTAAGTGGGGAAGGACCTCCCAAGCTCAATGTGGCAGAAGACTACGTCTCAATTCATTTTGACCACAGATTCCTGGAGAAGCTGCTCTAAGGCATCCTGAGTGGCAGCCTCAGCCTTTGGATTACCTTAAGCTCTGTGAAGGAAGGGACCATATCCATTTTGTTCCTGACTGTAGGCCAGTGCTTAGCAGAAAGCCCAGCACATATGTCCACCAAAATATTATTGATAAAAATGTATTTCCCCAAGAGCACAGAGAATATGAGAAGTGATGGTGCGATGGAGAGACGTCTAGGAACCCATAGTTCAGACTCCTGGTGCTGTGACCTTCCCATGTCCCTCCCCCCCGGGTCCCTCTCTCCCCCCCAGGTCTTGTGCTTTTGTTGAGACTATGCCTTTATACTCCAAATGCCCCCACCTTCTCATTTAGTTGAAAAACTTTAGAAGTTGCTTGGATGAATATATTAGGTTTCATTTTAAGGTGATATCATATTTGAGAGCATTCACTTAAGTACAGCATTTTTTTGGTTTGGTGAAACAGGGAGTTACCAATTGTAGCTACTTGGAGAAATGAGTAAAGAACTCAGGTCTAGGTGAAACAAAGGAAATAATACCATTAGGTAAGCCCAACGACACAGTGGAAAGTTCAGCAAAGGAGGTTCCTGCAGATTCTAAAGCCCTGGAGGCCCAGAAGGTCAGGGAGCAGCAGGCTAGATGTTTTTAAAGCAATGAAATGAAGCCAAGATCTAGGAATTCAAGGTGAGAAGGAGGAGCCCCAGCAAACAATGCAGATGAACTTCAGCTCCAAGGACAAGCCGAGTGACAGTCACCTAACCCACAGGTGGTTCGTTGCAACAAGAAGAAATCAGGAATCTATAGGTGGACGGTCTCTGGGGCTAGGACCAAGATGGAGATGAGTTCATAAGTAGGTCGTGATGATAGTTGAGATAACTTTGCCCGAGAATTTTTCTGTCTGATTCTTGCTGTGATTTTCTTCATTTTCATGCAAAAAGGATGAGAGTATCTACTCTCAAAATAATGAAATATATGTTCAGGTGGACCTGACACCATTGGAAATTTGATTTTGCAAAGTCATCAGTATGTTGCAAATGTGAAAGGAGGAAACTACCTCATAGGCAGATGTTTCCTGAAAGGTGAGTGTAAATGAATTGAATTACTGGTATCTTCTAAGTGACATGGTTTCAAGCAGCAGACATTAAATAGTTTCTTCACTGTAAGTTCAGTGTGTGTGTGCACGTACACACAAATATGCACACTAGATAATTTCTCCCGCTGTTTCATCCTACATTAATCTGCAACAAGTGTTAAATTTTGACAATTTGGGCTTTTCATGTAAATATTCAGCCAAACTCTATGAGTGATACTGGGCTGGGCGCTGGGGTTTGGGCAAGCATCTGTTTAGGTAGCTGTTTCTTTTGGATGGGGGGTGGGTCCAGAGTCAACCCAATTTAGAACCATGATATGAGCCAGGAGCAGACCTGCTCTCACGTTACAGCAGGTGAAAGAGAGTCTTTGAATTTAGCTCTGTATTTTCATGGGGCTTCAGAGACCCCTTCAAATATTGGATTTCCAACCATCTCAGGTGTAATTGTATCAGATAGTCTATGTCTTGTTATATTTACAATAAACCAGAATAGACACACATGCTCTACATTTTTATTCTTTTGGAATGACTGGTTCCTCTGTTGTTACCATCTTTCCACAGACAGCTGTATGGGCATCAATGTTCACAGTGGCCTTGAAGAAGCTGTCCGTCCTCTGTAGTTCCCTCTAGGATAGGCAGGCTTGTCTTGGAATCTCCCTACCTCTACTTTTACACTTGTTTCTTGTTTTCAGTCCTCCTATTCCTTTTCTCCTTTTCCTTCCCTCCTACTTGTAGTCTTACCTAGTACTTTTCTGCTGCCCCTTAGCTTATACCAGTTCCATAATGCTTCATTACCCTTCCTTTTCTTGCCTCCATCAAGGCTCACAGAACTGAGTTCTAATCCTTATTCCTAACCTTACTCTCAACAAGGTAACACACCTAGTCCACTTATGAAAGTATTCTACTTATCTCTCAATGTTTTGATAAGGGACAAATATTTAACATTCAGGAATTACTTTTAAGTGCTGTGGACTAGAAGCATGGGGCAGGCAAGGCGTGGAGATCATTTTGGATGGGAAAGCCTTCCCATTTTCCTTACATCATACCAAGCAGGCAAAGCCTAAATGTCGGGCAGGTGTCATACCTGCCCATCTTTTCAAATAAAGTTTGAAAAGGGACCCTGGGACATCATCAGTGATGGTGGGATCTCTTCTTTTACCAACAGAAGCATCATCTAAATGAGTCCAGGTTGGATTAGGTAAAGAATGAGATGGAGAAGGAGATGTGTCCTTGGAATCAGCCAATCTCATAGCCTGGGGCAGGCGTTTGTGGTCAGCTGAGTCCCACTGCCTTGGGATTAGCCAGCTTTACTTTCTGTTTCAACAATAAGAAGTCTTGCAAAACTGCTGGCATGTGAGACAGAGGAATCCAGAAAGTTTTGGCATCTTTTCCAGCAGCATAATGGGTTTTAGGGAAGAGACTTGTGAGAGCGTGGTCCATGCATTCCACCACCAGGGAGAGGTCCATGTTCACAAGGGATGTAGAGCCTTTCAGTTTGTCTAGACCTGTAAAAAGAGACAAAAGTACATTTGCTCTGTGGAAGAAGAGGAATAGGGGAGTGTGAGCCTAGGTTGCAAAGGAGAGGATGCAGTGAGGGAATTTATTTTGCATTTGCCATTATAACTGGGTCCCCTTGTGATGGGTTTCTATCTATTCCTCAGAAAAGGATGCAACAGTGATTTCTTTAGACCACTGGCTCTCAAACTTGAGTGAGAAGCAGAATCTCCTAGAGGGCTTGTTAAAAGCCAGGTCCCACCTCTAGTTTCTGACTCAGTGAGTGTGAAGTGGAGCCCAAGAATTTGCACTTCTATCAAGTTTCCAGCTGATGCTGATGGCGCTGGTCCACGGACCAAACTTTGAGAAGTGCTACTTTAAACCAATGTAGGAAAGATACTTCACAAAGTCTCGGAGGCTCCTGAACCCAGGAAGTTAGTAGTTTGATTCCGTATTTGTTTTACAGGAGTACTAAGTTTATAGGAAATGTGAGTGTTCACAAGTGCTTGCGCCTGTGTGTGCATACACTCATATAACATGTGCCTCTATAAGTCAGTGAATAAAGAGAGAATTATCTCCCAAAGTCCTGACTCAGGAAGCTAAAGGTATCCTGCTTCTCAGGTAAATGAAGTGTTTGAGTAACGAGCTAAGATACTTTTTTAAAAAAATAAATAAATTTATTTATTTATTTATTTTTGGCTACATTGGGTCTTCGTTGCTGTGCACGGGCTTTCTCTATTTGCGGCAAGCGGGGGCTACTCTTTGTTGTGGTGCACGTGCTCTCATTGCGGTGGCTTCTCTTATTGTGGAGCATAGGCTCTAGGGGCGTGAGCTAGAGCAGCACGCGGACTCAGTAACTGTGGCACATGGGCTCAGTAGTTGTGGGTTGCGGATCTAGAGCACAGCCTCGGTAGTTATGGCACACGGGCTTAGTTGCTCCGCGGCATGTGGGATCTTCCCAGACCAGGGCTCAAACCCATGTCCCCTGCACTGGCAGGCAGATTCTTAACCACTGCGCCACCAGGGAAGTCCCGAGCTAAGATACCTTTAAAGAGGCAGGTATTTTATCAAGGGAGTGGTGATGGCTTGGAGAATTCCTCCTAAGCTCTTAAAACATACCTTGCGTTGTGTCTTCTCAAGGGAAAATCTATTGTGTTAAATCTTTCTTTCTACTTCAGGGCCAGTAGCCAAAAGTTGTTCAAAGAGTCTAATTGAGGCTAGCTCGTAAGTCTTAGTCAATTTTAAACTCCTACTACTCCACCTTGCGCAATGAAGCAAGGTGAGCTTAAATTTGTGGTCTACTTTGGAACTGAGTCTGGCTGATCTTGAGGTCCTGGCTCAGAAAACTCTAATGAGCACCCAGGACAAAATAGGGCTCTAAGCCTTTGGGAATTCTGAGAAAGGACACCTGACCCAGGGGCCAAGTCAAAAATAATTTTGAGATGGAAGTTGATGATATATTCACAGGCACTTAGAAAGTATCAACGTCAACATCAAACAGGGAAAGCTCTTTTCAATGAGGGATTTTGTTTCCGAACTTACTTAGAACCTTCAGAGGCGGTACGTGAGTGAGAAACAGAGTTTAATGGCAGTGGTTGTAACCCTACACATAGTGACATATCAGCACTGGGAGGTTTGTCAAACCAGATGTTCTAGTTGACGTGTGTGTGTGTGTGTGTGTGTGTGTGTGTGTGTGTGTGTGTGTGTGTGTGTGGTGAGGTGGCTGGGGAACTCAGTCTACAAACTTCCCCCGGTGGATCTGACTAGGCTCTTGGCTCCACCTTGAAAACTCCTGACCTTGAACCTTGCCACAGTTGGCTGTCTTACCAAGCCTGCTGATGAAGAGGTAAGGTCACAGCAGGGGTTAGAGTGACACAAAATTAGGTGGGGCCCTGTTTGGCTCAAAGCAGGAGCTTAGTAAGTGTTCGAGGAATGGCAAATAAACTAACAGGGCCATGACGTTTGACGTGGAGGTGGGTCCCTCATACAGGAAGTTCCAGCAGTTCCTCAATGCCTCTTCGCTGTTGCAGTGCACGGCCCGAGAATAGATGGCGAAGTCAGGCTGTCTGGGTTTAGATCTAGCTCTTCCACTTACTAGCTCTGCCACTTTGGGCAAGTTAAATCCCTGTGTCTCTGTTTCTATAAAATTCAGAGGGTTTGTTTGGGCATTTTAAACGAAAGAGTTTGTGTAAAGCACTTAGAATGGTGACAAGTACATAGTAAATGTTCACTATGTGTTAGTCATTGTTATCCAATCTTTATGATTATTCCTCTATCCCTGACTCAGTCTGACTTATGTTACTTTTCCTTCCATCTCCATCTCCCATGCATTCCTGCTCCAGAAGACTTCCACCCAAATAATTTCTTCCTGTTTAGGCTTATTCAAACCTGACCTTTCATATAAAGGCTTCTTAACCAGCAGTACTTTTTATCCTGTGCTGAATTTCTTGGTAATTAGACAGCATACTATCTAGCACCCCTTCTGGGCTGTTAGGTTGTGTCTCAGAAGTAAAGGATCAAGTTTCTTGCATGTTGTACAGTCTCATCTGCTTACATTTTGTTGTCAACTAGCTTGTAAGCTAGTTAAGGGTCAAAGTCTGAGTGTTTATATTTTGTAACCTCCATAAATCCTTGAACAATGTTGAATGAGTGGTCGGTGATTACCAAAAAGAGGAGGTTTGGGTAGAGGTGATGACCGTGGGCTCCAGTTCAGGCACGGCCTGGGGGAGTTGTATAAGCTTGGGTAGGACATTTCCCCTTTCCAAGCCTCTGCTCACTACTATAGTTCTTTTGAGGAATAAATGATATAATTTATAAGGCACTTAGTATAGAACTTGGCACTTAGTAAATGCTCAGTAAGTGTTTATAAACACTTGGAGGAGCAAGAGATGACACTGGAATTAATAAGGATCCCTGATCCATATTTGAGATCTCTATTGGTGTATTACCATGAGAACCTTATTTTTTCAATTATGTTTGAGTCTCCTTCAAGCTGTCTAGGACAATGAATACCAGAGAACCCTGGGTCCACCCAGAAACTCACTTTTTTCGATGTAGCCTTCTCCGTATTGTTGTTTGATGTCTGGAGGCAGATGCTTCCAAATGGTGAGTTTTCTTTCGGTGGTCTTTACTGGATCTGACAGTTCTGTTTTGAACAATCCTGGTTCAATGCATGCGACGTGCACATCAAAAGCTTTCATGTCCCGCCTGTGAAAAGAGCCCATAGAAGATGTTTAATCCAGGCTTACTTGGAGAATGTTTGCTTATGAATCTTTTCATGGAATCATGGAATGGGGTGCATGGGAAAGAGCATGTTGTTCTACCCTCTCAGTTTGCAGATGAGGAAACTGAAGTTCAGGGTGGTGACGTGAGGGCTGGTTTAGTGGCAGAACAGGGAAGGGATCTGGGTAGACCCATCCCCAGTGCAGTGTTCCCCCAAAAGATAGTGTCTCATTAAGTTGACAAGCATATAGTGTCTGGTACATAAATAAATGTTCAGTGAATGTTAGCACCTATTATTTTCTAATATGCCCATCTTTGCTTTACCTTAAGCTGTCATTGAAGGCTTCTACTGCATACTTGGATGGAGCGTAACCCCCTCCACTGAATGCAAGCCGACCCCCAATGCTGGAGACGTTGATAACCCTCCCTCGAGCTTTCTTGACCAAGGGGAGCATATTTAACGTGACACTGATGAGTCCAAACAGGTTCACTTCAGTAGGTTCTCTGTAGTCCTCCACTGTCAGCCAGTCGGTGGGCGCCATCACGCCGAGAACACCAGCATTGTTGATCAGACCCCAGAGACCTAGAACAGAGAGGAAGGGAAGGAGGTGTGGTAGAAGGTGGCATTATATGGGCATCCTTGATGGAAATACAGCCCCTTGCTTTACCTGATGGTGCCATTTCCTGCTCCTAGTCATACTCCTTCCTGCTTTGAAATGCTTTACTGTCTTGGGAAGTGAGAGCACAGAGGGTGGGAGGCTAAACTGAAATGGCTGAAGTTCTGTGACTGGAAGCCAATCTCACAATTCTTCTGTTTCTGCTTCTGAATGTCAAATACTGATACTGTCTGAGTGAGACTTTTTGCTTTTTAATCTCAGATGTGAGTAAATTGGTCGATTTTTCCTACCGTGCTAGATGGCAAAGCCAGAGAATATTTATAAACAGTTCTTTATAGACAAAGAACAACATTGATCTATTTCCCAGTTATTTTTGGTAAAAATCCAGTCATTCACTTGGCTTATTTTATGGTGGGGAGCATTTAATATTGTTAAAGGTGTTTGGAATTCAAGCATTAAAAAATAACTGGAGCCTCATCAAACCATTGTTTTTGAAAGTTTCAGAGTCTCAACTATATGATGAAGATGTGATAGAGAAAAATCACATACATTTGTTTTTTCCTTTGTGGACTCAAATATCTTCATTCATGAGAATATTTCAAACTTGATCCAAGCCAATAAAAGTATTCTAGTTCAGAATGCTGCCATCTTTGCAGAATCTAAGGCAGAATGAGGTCCAGTGACTCACTACTCTATCACGACTATCTAAGACACCTTTGCTCAGATCCTCAGACCATTTTCTTCCTTTCCCAGTGAAAATGTGTGAGCTCTGGAACCATTTTGTAGTGAGAAGTGGGTCCCAATCCAGCTGACAATTTGGAGATTGCCCCCATAATCTCCTGTGGCTTTTAGCCCCAAGTTCTTTGCTGTGCAGGGGGCTAGAGTAACAGTTCACAGGAAAAGACCCGGAAAAGTTAATACCTCTATCTCAGTTCTAAATTCACCCACTGGGACTTAGGATAACGTGGCCTGTGTCTCTCATGCATGTAGAGAGCTTGCAACTTAGAACTACTCAGAGGGTTATTCTAAAATTTCTCCAATCTTCTCCAGTACACAGCTGGTATTTAGGAAACATTTTTTTGGAGGAACTATTTAAAATCAGAACACGTTTTACTTAGCTTTGGTAACTTCTCAACACCCCTTTCATTCTTGCCATCCCCACATCACTCACCTTTCTCCCCTGCTTGGTTTTTCACCCACTGGGCAGTCCTCTTGACACTTTCTGGGTCAGTTACATCCAGAAGCACCGTTTGGAGCCTTTCTGAGGTTTCTTCCTTCAAAGCTGTTGATCCTGATTTAGTCAGACAGGCAGCAATTACATGAAATCCTTTTTTATCGAAAGTTCTGGCTGCCAAGTTTCCAAAGCCAGTGTCACACCCGGTGATGAAAATGTACTTATCAGTGATGTCTGTGATCTTTAGCTGTCCTTTATAATGCCATAGAAAACCACAAAGGATCAGGAGGGCTAACAGCCAAAAGAGCATTTCCCCCCGTGTATGACAGAGACACTTCTTTCTTGAACAGTAAAAGAAGATGGTGTCCTGAGTGTTCAAAATTAGAAAGAAAACTCAAATTAGAACCATTAAGGCATTATAACCCAGGAGTGATGAACTTAAGATATCTTAATGCATTTGAATGGATAAATAGATAGTTAAAAATACAATAACTCTTATTTGGTTGAGAAGATGGCCATTTAAGTGCTAAAACACTCCTCTAAAGTAATGCCAAAACTAACCAAGTAGTAGAAAAAGTAATGGCAAAGTTGACACAGGTCATTGGATTGATAAGACATTTATTTCCTGCATATATATGCAAATATGTCTTTCCTTAATAAGGAATACAAACATACAAAGAGATAGAATGGTACACACACACACTCATGTGCACACATACACACAATTTTATTTCTGTTGCTTTATAAGGAACATATTGTTTCAGATAAAAAATAGTGTAATATATCTTCACTTATCATGGAAAATTTGGGCTCTGCTTTCATCTTTTTTTCCTGCCAAAAGATCTATAGCTAAAGAAAGAAAAAAAGAGTAAAAGAATTACTAACTGATAAACATAAGTCAGAGGTAGATGGTAGGTTTGTGCAAACTAGTTGATTCTTGTGATATAGCTGTGACTATTTCTAAAGCAGTCAGGTTTTTAGACTATCGTGGTGTAAAAATTTGGTATAGTTTCTCCAAATCTTCCCTCTGTAGGAGTTATTCATTGTTGCAAATCATGTCCATGTAGCAGGATTTCCCCTTCTCAAATATATAAATACATTAAAAATATAGAATTTTGAGGGGTGGGGTGGTGTAACCAACTCTTGCAAAATTTCATATTTAGACATTTTGAGGAAATTTCATGTTTATACATTCAATTAGTATAGTGTTTTGTTCAAGTCCTGGTCTTGATAAATAATTGTCAAATAATGAAATGTTGACTATATTCCCTGAATAGATTCTGTAGCCTTTATTGCAATCCGAACTCCCAAGGGAATTTTGTGAAAAATGCAAATACTCATGGGGTTTAACGTGCCCTAGAGCAGAGAGTGGAAATTTTCTGTGTCATTGTGTTTGGCCGATGGCAGGCATAAGGTGAGCAATAGTAAAACAATGGCTTACATTTATGAAGCATTCTGCACTGTATTTACATATAGGTCTCATTTGATCCTCTTAACAGCTTTCTCAGTTAGAGAGGGCACATTACCTGCCTCATTTTATAGGAGAATTAATATGCCAGTTAATAAGTATAAAACGAATGATGGAATTAGCAAATCATCATTTGGCAACTGACATAGTGACAATTGTTCCAGGCAATTTTAAACTAGTGGGTGAAATTCTGACGAGAAACAATAACCATCGAATCTCAAAGAATCTCTGCGTAAGATTTGTACTAATTAAAAAGAGAGCAATAGTAATTTCACAGTGGAGAAACCTGACAGATACCACTTTAACCAAGTGATAAAAATGAACACTACTAGTTATGGGACAAACCAACATCATGTCCCTCCTGGTATAGCCACTGAGAAGGACACAGCAGCACTTCTGTGCATAACTGAAAGCTAATCATGCATAAGGCACTTCTTTCAATTCCACACAATGTATGGCCTGTACTCTTCAAAAATGTCAAAGGCATGAATGAAGGAAAAGAAGGACTGAAGACTGTTCCTGATTAATGGAGACTAAATAGGAGTGACAACCCCATGCAACTTGTGATCGTGCACCAGAAAATCATTTTTGTCTTTTGTCAAAAGGAACATTTTTAGGTTGACAAGTGAAATTTGAGTAAGCTCTGATAAATAATACTGCATGAATATCAATTTCTCAATTTTTATAATTTACTATGATTATGTAGAAAATGTCCTGCTTTTTAGGAAATACACACAGAAGTATTAAAAGATTAAGTAGCACCATGTCTTCAACTTACTCTCAAACAGTTTAGGAAATAGTAAGAATATGTATATAAACAAATATATTAAGAACACATTTGTTCTCTAAGGAGAGAATAAGAGTGTAAATGTGGTACAATGTCAATATCTGGGGATTCTGGGTTGTACTATTCTTTCAACTTTTCCATAAGTTTGAAATTAATTCAAAACAAAAAAGTTAAAAATTTGGCAAAGGAAAAGAAAACTTTTTTTTTTTTTTTTCTGAGAAAAGTGTTCGACTGCTTTGAGTTCCATGCACAGAATAGGTAAGAACTATTTCATACCCAGGACTTCAGAACCTAGTGACCGTGGACACTGAGCTTTCTGCCTTCTACTCTTTGGCAAGTTCACCTTCATAACCACTGGAGAAAAACAAAAACTCAAACCAAAGCAGTCAGACTCCCTCTTCTCTCCTCATCTTCTCTACACCCCATTCAACCTCCTCCTTCCCTAGCCAAACCAATTTTTCCTTGATAACAAGCAAACAGAGAGTAGGTTTTAGTTGTTAGGGATGGGCTCACGTTCAAATGTGTTGTCCTCACTAGTTACCCCTCTGGGCTGAGGGTCATTTCAGATGCTGGTGTCCCAGCCTGCAGCCCGAATTTGAGGACAGCAGACCTTGACCTAGAGTTTTGCAAAGCCTGTCCTTTCCCCAAAGATTATCATCCCAAAATACTGGTCTTCTTCAGTTCCTAAGGTTCACATTCCTCTAGGTCATTGGACCAAGTCAGCCACAAACCAACACATACCTTTGTCCTCTAATAGTATTTTAGCCAAGATGCCACCTCTGAGTAACAACCCTGGGTCGGTCAGAGTCATTGGGAACATGACCTGTACACAGAAGCTGATTGATGGCTGATTGGTTCATTGACCACCGAGAAGTAAATGAGTAACAGCAACTAATAGGTCTGCTTCAACCTTAGTCTGCCAGGTGTGGTCACCTCCACATAGTTCTCTGGTGACAGCAATTCAGTGACTCAGGACACTGACTTTAGTTGCTTGGGTTGTTTGCTTATCCGTTGTGTTTTCCAATTTATCTCACACAAACTGCTTGGTAGGGGCAAGAAGTACCTAGGTCTGCGATAGTCCTTCTAGCACTCAGGGGCTGTGAGCCCCTTGACTCGTCAAGGACAAGAACCAAGTAAGAGAAAGCAGATCTGCAGCCCCTACAGTGCAGTGCAAAAGGATGGGTGCAATTCTGAATATAAGTCCTCTGAACTGGTCATGGAAATTTTTCTTAAGCCAAGATAAAATTTGGAAAAGCAAGGACCAAGGTCTCTCTCACACACACACACACACACACACACACACACACACACACACACACACACACACAGACACAGACACATACACACACAACAATTAGAGCAGGGCTTAGGAGCCCAGGCCTTGGAATCAGGCCGGTAAAGTTTCAGTCTCAGTTCCTCTACCATCAGAAGGCCTTTGGGTAAATTACTTTTATTGTCTTCACCTCCATTTTTCTATCTGTAATATGGAGATAATAATTTCTACCTTGAAGAGTACTTGGTGAAATAAAGTGACTAGGCGTGCTACACAGGAAGAACCTTGTCGTATGGCAGGATCAACCACTTTCACTTTGTGAGGGGGCTGCTCTATGCATTGCCCATATTTTGGATTGGGTTCTCAACCTCAGTACTTCTGCAATTTTGGGTCAGATAATTCTTTGTTATGGGGTTTGTCCTGTGTATTACAGGGTGTTTAGCAGCACCCCTGGCCTCTATCGTCTAGATGCCAGTAGACCCCCTCCCCAGTTGTGACAACCAAAAAACCAAAAGTGTCTCCAGACATTGCCAGATGGCCCCTGGGGATAAAAGCACTCCCATTTGAGAACCACTGGTCTAGCACTGCCTTGTCTTGGGGGCCCAGAACTGTACAGCCTCAGAACTACTTTTCTGGAAACTCAGTTGTTGGTTCCTCAGTAGTGCCACATTGATAAGAGTTCATATTTTTTTATGGTCTTACCAGAAAAGTTTTGTTATTTATAAATATTATTCATACCCTGCTGCTGTAAGCATCGATTTCTATGTTTATAAAAAAATAATTGCCTTTTTGTCATCAGGAGGATAGGAGGCAGTGAACAAAGCCAAATTTGTGTGTGATACAATTTGTGAATTTAGAAATTACCAAATGAGCACTCACAGCTTTTATGAGGCCTAAATTGTGGCTGAGCCCTTTGAGTTTAGACCTCTCTGGACTCCTCTGGGGCACCTTTCAGATGGGTGGCCTGCTCACTACAGAATTCAGAGGATGCTCCTAGAAAGCCATGGTCCTTGGGATTCCCAGTTGACCAAGTCAGGTAGAAATGATAATAACTCTATGATTTATTGAGTATTACCACATTCTAGGTGCTCTGCTAGGATCTAGAAATATCTTTCTCATTCAAAACTTACAGTAAAATGATCTGTATTTTATAGATGAGGAAACAAATTCAGAAATGCATGTTAATTGGCTCAAGATAGAATTGTGCTGCTCTGGGGACTGCTAGGCAGGCCACTCGATCCCAGCATCCATGCTTTAATCCTCTGCTCCACTGCTACCTGGATTCCCATGCCACTCTGGGCTATGTGTACACTTCTCTACACCACCTGTGCATTGTGGGATAGTTGGTATTAAGTAAATAAATGTGGAAGGAAAGAAGGAGGAGAGGGAGAGAAGGAAGTTTCCACTTGAACACCAGGGTTCTAGTGATAATTGGATTCATCTTTGAGCCCTCTAGATCATCAGGGCATCATCAACATCATTATTATCGTCATCTAGTCACACTTCCAATTTAGATAACTTTAAACATTTTTGAAAAGTGTTCAAATAAAATTTTATCTCATTAAATTGTCAGAATACTTCTGTGAGCTAAGTAGGGTAGATGTCATACATAAGGTCGTTTGCCAGGAGCGGCTAGATCTAAAATTTTGATCTCAATTCCTAAACTGTGTAAAAAGAAAAGTAGAAATAGAAAGAGATGAACACATTATCAGTCAATAGGAAAAATGAAAATACATGATCAGAATTCTCCACCATGCCACAAAGCCTCAAAAGGAACCAAGAAAGGAGAACTAATTTTCTCTTTCATCTGCACGTGAAGGGCTGAAGAGTAACTGCTTGGCTGCTGCTATAGGAAAATATTGCAACTCGATTGCTGACCTTGCCCACTTCTGCTTCTTTTAATTTTCTCTCTCTGGGTTTCTTTTCCTAGTAAAATATCTAAAATAAGATCCTTTGATATCACTTCTCTTAGTCATCTTCCTGTGCTCTTTAAAAATAAATGACACAGTCTAAAAGAAACAAAACGGAAAATAATGTCTTAACGTTTCAATGTCATTGCAAGGTATACTTTTTATAACAAATGTAGAATTCTTTCCATACAGCTTGGTTTTATTTCCACAGAACTTCACAAAAGGCTTTGTTTTAGAAAGCAATACTGAGACTAGTCAATCACACTGATTGTTAAGGGATTTGTAGAATCTTTATTTTTTTTCAATCTGTTGCAGTCATGGCCTGAGTTGAATCCACAACTAAGTTTTTATCAAAATACATCAAATAGAGAACATTTAGCAATTGTTTTCTAAAATATTTTCTTTCTGAGGTTCTCTTGCACAAGCTTTCTTAGTGTTGACAGCAGTCTGACCGGACGTGTATGTCCTTTGTACGTTTAAATATTGTAAACCTGGTTAATTGACACCAAATTCCTTTTTATTTTTACCTTTTCATTGAGTCAAGAAATTCTGTCACTATTTAACCTAACTGCCCTTTCTGAGATTTCTGTGGCACTTTTCTTTAAGAAAAATGAAACTTGCACCTAATGACACAAACTAATTCGTATGACTAGTGAATGATGTTCCTGTGAAAAAAATGTTCAAGTTGGGCACCCAGAAATCTAAAAAAATTTTTAAAAATGAAGCTGAGGGACCTTACCTGAAATAGCCTTACATAAGGCAACAAATGGTCCGTTGAGGGTCTGATTAAAATGATAATGATTATGATGTCCCTGATAATACGGCTGAGATGGTATTTATCCTTGTAAGTTCCCTCACTCAGTGGGATGAAGAAGCTCCTCCACCAGTTATGTTCCTCTTGCATCCTGCTTCCTGCAGGAGGGAGGCAGCCCATGGTACCCAGTGTGCCCTGTGGAGTGGGACACTGAGGTATGGAGAGGAGTGTTCCTCTTTGCAGACTCATTCAGTCTCCTGGCAGAGGTGTGCCAGCCCACTCTTTTGTAGGCAAGACCTGACGAATTTATGTTTTGCATTCTTTAGTTCTAAGGAAAAAAGTATCTCTTTCTTTTGCTTTCTCTCAAAACTTTTAAATTATAATTGATAAAAACATCCATAATAATAAATTAATTAATTAATATTTCCAGTCCCTCCTAGGTTTATTATTTTGCCCATATGCTTCCTGACAGTACTGGCAGGTTAAGAATTGTTGTTAAAGCCATGGTTACCTTATTTATGTTGCTGAATAAAAGTTGCTAATTGGAAGACATTGTATATTGTATTTTATTATAGCTTAGTTACAAAGCTTCAAGGAAAGCTTAGAATACAGAGAGAACGTTATGTAGAGATGCAGAAAGCATGTTCAGATCTTCAGTATATTTCTTTTAGTCTCAGTTATCTTTGAGCAGAAGCAGAGTTTTTAAAGACAGTACCTTGAGAAAGTGACATGCCTTATAAGGGTTTTAGAACGAATTCCCATTTTCTCCATTTGATATGTATGAGATAATAATTTTTTCCTTGCATTTAAATATTGAGCTTTGTCCTAAAAATTGGACACACTTTTCGAATGTCTAAAGTACAACAAAGGTGATACAACATTTAATTTGCATTTTATGCAGTATCTAGCCAAGGATTTTTTTTAGAGCACTTACTAAGCTAAATAAAACATAATCCTTACCCTGGAGCTAATAGTGTAGCAGGACATTTCAGAACTATTTGTACAACCCTAAATTGAATTTTAATTTAAAAGTGTGTTTTCTTTAAACTTTTTCCCCAGCTGCTAAAAATCAACCCGCTGAGAGAGAGACACCACACTACCGTTTGCGTCATAAAGCCTTTAACAAGGGCTGTCCTTGAAGCCACTAAACTGACTTTCTCCCTTTCTCATTGTATGTTGGGAGTTTCAAGTAAAATCCCAACCTGAATCGTAAAATGGAGAGTAAATATATTATTATTGTCATCCCAGCGCCCAGCGATCAAATGTGGGTTGAGGAATTTCCCTGCTTCCTTCTGGACTAGACAACATCTTTCTCACTCAGCTAGCGTGTGTGTATATAATATTTGCCTAAATTGGCATCTGAAAATATTGGTAAAGCAGGTAGACAAACAGACCTGACCTGCAGTCGGTAGCAGATCTGTTGTTCCAATCAGAAACTCAGCTAAGATTCCCACTCTTTTTGGAGCCTCTTCCCACTCCAGTTTGCAGTTAATTATAAGATTCACAGATGGTGTCAAATAAGCACAGAGAGATGAACTAGATGTAAATGTAATTGTAACTCTAGGGTGCTAAAGAACATTCAGAGAGAAACCTGGGGAAGTTCAAGGCCAGGTCTCGAGGGATACTGAGATCATTTCTGTGGTGAGATGGACCTAGGGCCTGTTACAGCCTCCTAACATATCACTTTTTTTTTTTTTTTATAGCAACCATTGACTGCAGCATGAAAGACAACTTGATTCATTTTGTAAGACAAAACAGTTGGAAGACTGACATGAGAAATGAAGGAATAAATGACAGTTACCTTATTTAAGATGAATGGGGACACAGAAGCTGGTGTGGACTGGCTGGGCTGCTTGTAATCTGCCCGATCTGCCCGCTGTGCTGGGGAAAGAAGGGTTGTGCCACCCTGGCGTCGAAGATCCTCTTAGTGTGGAGGTGCCTGGCCTCCTGTCAGACTCAAAGTGCTTAAATGTGTGAGGAGTCCTCAGGTTCCCTCCTCGCTCTGTGAGTCACCCTCGCTGTGACTCGGGGTGATGACTAAATCTCTCTTCTGCGGTTGAAGGAAGCCAAGAAGTTGTGGGTCACGTGTTTCCAAAGGAATCAGCAGTATCTTTAGTAAATGAAAGGTAATTACTTTTAGAAGGGAATTACAAATGATCAATAACACCACTTTCACTGTGAGTACTGAAATAATTAACATGGAGACATTCTTTTGCCCAGTGCCTTGTTTTAATTATTTAATTTTTGAATTATGATTATTGTTCATGATCTCTAGTTATTTTTTTCCTCCCTGTTAACACGCCTTTGCTGATTTAGTACTCCTTCCCTCCTAAGAGTGTAGGTAGGGGAAACCAGTCTCTGATGATTCATTTTTACCACTTTTGTTGTTGTTGTTGTTGTTGTTGTTGTACATTGGAGAGCAAGGAGATCAAAACATTTTAAGGAAATGAGAGAGTGGACTTATTTATAAGTCTTAATTTGTGTTTTAAGGTATGACAAGGAGATATTACTGAAGTGGTCTCTAGAACTGAGACCACTGGGAAGAGGAAAGGACGCCCCCTCCCTGCCCAGAGTTGGTCTGTTTTAGGGTCATCACAATTGACCTGGCATATCCTGGGATGCAACGGAAAGTACCAAGGCTGCAGGTGCTAATATATACACCAGCCCCACCCATCCCCAAGCCTGTCACCTTTACCCTAGGCACTCAAGCTGGTACAAACGCCACTGATTGTTTAGTTTCAGTCTCTTTATATACTGATTTGTTGCTATACGTCTCAGATTTCCCAGGCTTCTGTGTCCCTTCTTTGAAAAACGCAGTTTCTTATGGTTGAGCTGAGATGAGTGGATGAATGAACATATCTGTCTAGGTAGAGTCTAGACAACTGCTATCACTCTTTAAATTACACAGGGATCTTTTTTCTCCAAAAGAACAAAACACCAAAACTGAAATTTACTCAGGTAAAGATTTAGTGTGTCCAAAATGTCCAAATATAATTTTTCCCCTTTGACATTTCACATGTCAGAGTAAGGCTTAAATAGAAATCTTCTTTGAGAGATAATACATTGACTTACATCCTCATGAAGACAGATATAAATGATTACTGTCTGACCTTTCCTGCAAGCAAGTTACTGTCACTGAGACGTGGAGAGAGCCACAGACACCTGAGTGGTCATGGGGTAGAGATGGGAAAAGGGTCAAGAAAAGGCTGTAACATCAGTAGGTTTTGCTGACTCAGCAATCGTGTTTGGTGCCCTGTTTTAAAATTTTCCCAAGTAGACTTTAAAAAAAAAAATCAGATGTTTTGACTGATCTGCATGTTGAGAACCAGAATTCTTGCCGTGTGTCTGGATCCCTCAATTCCAGTGGACCCAATTTAGGAGTTCAGCTTCAGTAGCCCTAGCACCAGGGTTGGAACACTTGCTTCCTTTGCCAAATGATCCCATCTAGGTGTTCAGTTAATGAAATCATTTGTCAGCAGCGCCTTATCTGGACTGTTAACATATCTGCATTCAAATTCACTTCTTAAGTGCTAAGCTTTCTTTCATTTCCATTCCTTAATAAGGCAACATATGAAAGTGTTTTTTTGTTCAGAACTCTCCCTACATTAGACTCCCCCTACATTAGACTCCTGGTCATCCAAGGTGATGTAAAAAATCAAGAATGAAATTGCAATTCCATTTTCTTCCTAGTTCCTTTTTAAAACAGAGATTGTATTGTGAATTTCATTCAAATGTAAATTTCGATGTTGATACTTGGGCTGTAATTATACAGGGGTAAGTCTAGATACTGCCATAGAAAAAACACTAAACATGACTCTCCTTTTTCTTGTAAGTGTGTATGTCCCCCATATTTCCCTCTGATTTCTGCCCAAAGATGCCTTCTCCACTCTTTTCCAGACACCAAAACACAAGGAGAATATCCGGATCCAACACTGTCTCGGAGGACATACATCAACTTCCTTGTCACGGCACTCTGCTGGGGTGGTCCAAGCCACAGGTATTCTTAAAATGGGAGTCAAATGGAAAAAAGCACGTACCCCAGCACTGCAGGCTGTAGGGGATCCAATTCCTGGAGTATGGCTGGTGTCACTCTTGTAAGGGTTGCCAGAGAGAAAAGACTGTTTATGGAGTTTGCGTGTTGACTTCCTCCTTCCTGGCATAATAATATAGTCCTCTCTCCAAGGTCGCTCTCAGTGGAGTGCGTTTCTCTGAATAACAAATAATGAATTGGATTTATGGCTTCCTGGTAAAAACAGTACAGGCTGTCATTTCTACCTCCTTCCTTTGTCAACAGGCAGCTCTCTTATTTCCACTATAAAGGTTCCCCCGACTACACCAACAATGCCTCTGACATGCGAGGAGCTGAATTGCAAATGCTGTTCATAAATGCATAGCCAGGCTTGGTCAAAACCAGGAGCTTTGTTATTCATTTGGCATTTCCTGACTGTCCCAGCTGTAAGATGAAGCTGGGCTAATCTTTTGTTCCCCTACACTGTAAGATATTTAGGTATAATAATAAGGGACTGAGTCATGGGAACATTTGGTAGATTATTTGAAGAAAGATTCTTCTTATTTGCAGAACACACGTCATTTTAACTTACTCAAACAAGAGGTCTTGGTTTGAAAGGTGGGGTGAGGAGTATCATATTGGTGAGCATTGTCCCGTCAAGGCACATAAAGCAAGAGAAGATGGGTGAGAATGGAGGGAAAAGATCAGAAACACTGGGGATTCTCAGCAACAGGGAGACTTGCGAGAAATAAGGGTGGAGGTTTAGTAAGAAAAATGTGACTCTCACAGAGGGAGGGAGGTGGTTACTCCTTCTGGTGTGACCAACACACGTAGAGCATTAAACATTTTTTTATCCCCTGGCTTAAGAATGATCCTCTTGCTAAGTTTACTGGTTTCTTCCTTTCCAAGACAACTTCCTTTTCCCAGAATCTTAACTGAGATGATAAAGAATCAAAGGAAATTATGAGCAGATGCTTGATGATATACAAGTGCCATCCAGTAGGAAAGAACTCACTGGGATCCAGGAAATGGAGAGGAGTTAAAAACAACATTTGGTAGTTAGAGATAACTGTCTTCAGACCCTGTTTTAAGGTCTTCTGAGCTGTTTGTTCTATGCCACTCTGTGTTAGGCTCATGAGATGCAAGGATAAATAAGTAGGGCCTTTCCTATTGAGGAATCACTCACCATTGGCTCATTAATTGTTGATGAAGGAAGTCCACAGAGCTTTTTCCTCTCCTTGAATGACCCCTGCCCCTTGCTGGCTCTCAACATGTGACTCTCATCTGTGACTATTTTTTGCTCCTTGAGACTGTTTTATATTGTCAGAGAAAGGGTGATCTCATCCTTGGCTGGTGGATATGTGAACCGCTACAGCCTTTTTTGAAAGCTAACTGGAAACATCTATTAAAATAAAAAATACATATTACTTTTTGACGCAGCAATCCCACTGCTGGGAATCCATTTTATAAAAACAAAGCCAGGGGCTTCCCTGGTGGCGCAGTGATTGGGAGTCTGCCTGCCGATGCTGGGGACGCTGGTTCGTGCCCCGGTCCGGGAGGATCCCATGTGCCGCGGAGCGGCTGGGCCCGTGGGCCATGGCCGCTGAGCCTGCGCGTCCGGGGCCTGTGCTCCGCAGCGGGAGAGGCCACAACAGTGGGAGGGCCTCGTACCGCAAAAAAAAAAAACAAACAAAAAAACAAAGCCAGTATACACGTACATATGAACCAGAGGTGGCAACAAGATCCAGGATTGCCAAAGAGAAAAGTGATTGCCACCAAAAGTGGGATGGCTGAGTAAATCATGGTAGATGTGTACATGGCATATTATTTTAAAGCCATTAAATAGAACAAATTACAGCTCTACCACTTGGCTTGGAAGGCTTTCCATGACCTCACTTTTGTAAAGTAGACAGGGAATCTCTATGTGCACGTGTGTAAAGATATTTAAGTGAACAGGGAGAAACTATGGAGGGATATGCCCTGGGTTGTTAATATGGGTCACTTGTAGATGGGTGGTGTAGGTGAAACCAAGAGAGGATGAAACAAGAGAAAAAGGAAAAGATACATATATATGTGTATATATATATGTGTGTGTGTGTGTGTGTGTATATGTGCGTATATATATATATATATATTTTTTTTTTTTGGCTGTGCTGCGTGGCTTGCAGGAGTTCCCTGACCAGGGATTGAACCCAGGCCCTCAAAAGCACAGAGTCCTAACCAGTTGACCACCAGGGAATTCCTGGAAAAGATATTTTTAAAAGACTGCACTGGGGACTTTCCTAGTGGCAAAGTGGTTAAGAATCCCTGCTAGTGCAGGGAACACAGGTTCGAGCCCTGGTCCAGGAAGATCCCACACGCTGTGGAGCAACTAAGCCCGTGTGCCACAGCTACTGAGCCTGTGCTCTAAAGCCCGCGAGCCACAATTACTGAGCCCACGTGCCACAACTACTGAAGCCTGCATGCCTACAGCCTGTGCTCTGCAACAAGGGAATCCACTGCAATGAGAAGCCCGCGCACTGCAAAGAAGAGTAGCCCCCACTCACCGCAACTAGAGAAAGCCCGCACGCAGCAACGAAGACCCAACGCAGCCAAAAATAAATAAATAATTTTTTTAAAAAAAGACTGCACTGAAAATGATATGACCCAACACAGTGCCAGCTAAGAAAAAGTCCTGCCATATCCCCAACCACCCAAAAAACCAAAAACCAAACACCAACCCCGTCACCAAAAACCCCTTGAATCTCATAGAGCCTTTACATCCAATTACCAATTTATAGGAAATATAGAGAATAGGGGAAACAAGTCAAACTATATCTTGGGGGTTATAATCAATAAACCAATGAGGGAATCTTAAGGACAAACAACTTGATTTATTCAGTAAAAATGAATCACACACAAAATAGTGGAGACGGAATCTACTGATTAAAGGAGACTTAAAAGATATAACCAATTGCAGTATGCAGACCTTATCTGGATCCTGAGGGGACATAATTTAAAATAACAATAAATCTATTTATGGCAATTTTTATGGGATAGGAATTTAAATTAACTGGGATAGGCTTCCCTGGTGGCGCAGTGGTTAAGAATATGCCTGCCAATGCAGGGGACACGGGTTCGAGCCCTTGTCAGGGAAGATCACACATGCCGTGGAGCAACTAAGCCCGTGTGCCACAACTACTGAGCCTGCGCTCTAGAGCCTGCGAGCCACAACTGCTGAGCCCGTGTGCCACAACTACTGAAGCCTGCGTGCCTAGAGCCCGTGCTCTGCAACAAGAGAAGCCACCGCAATGAGAAGCCCGCACACCGCAACAAAGAGTAGCCCCCGCTCCCTGCAACTAGAGAAAGCCCACACGCAGCAATGAAGACCCAATGCAGCCAAAAATAAATAAACAAAAAACAAATTAACTGGGATAGTTGATTACATTAAGTAATTCTTGTTAATTTTTCAGATATTATGATGGTATTAGAGTTATCAGTAAAGGAGCCCTTATCATTTAGGTTAATTACTGAAATGTTAGTGGATGAAATAATATGATGTCTGGGAATTGTTTCAAAATACTATGGAAGTGGGAGGAATGAATGAGAGTGTGGCTGGGCTGGTGATGCGTACATGGGACTTCAGGATACTAATTTGTCTACTTTTATGTATGCTTGAAATATTCCATTATAAAAAGCTTAAAACATGATATAACCACACTTTGTTATTTATATAAAATTTTTTGCAAATTTTTAAAAGAAATTACGTAAATTAAAAAGAAAGACGGACTTTGAGATATTAAACATATCTATTTTATCAATGTTCTCCTGAATGAAAATTCAAAACTGAATTAAAGCATTACAGAAGAGGGGGCCATACTAGATTAGCTTCCAGTCTCATAACCTGTGCCTGAGATGAATATCTTGTTAAGAACAGACTGCTTACCTAATGGAAGGTATAGTTTTGCTGTAGGTGTTTTACGCTCTAAATATGCTTTCAATTTGTCTCTGTTCTTTTGCCATAATGATGTCTAAAAAGTAAGATGCCTCATTGTTATTTATAAAGTGCATCAAATGCTTTCCCTATGGTTATGGAATTGAGCCTGTATTTGCAAGACAACAGCACCCAACGTCAATTCATGTGTTTTGGATATTAGTCAAGAAAACCAATCTGGCCCATGTATTTCTTTTTATTTTTAAAAATTTTTTAAATTTTTATTTATTTATTTATTTATTGGCTCTGTTGGGTCTTCGTTGCTGAGCTCGGGCTTTCTCTAGTCGTAGGGAGTGCTGGCTACTCTTCCATGCGGTGCGCAGGCTTCTCATTGTGGTGGCTTCGCTTGTTGTGGAGCACGGGCTCTAGAGCACAGGCTCAGTAGTTGTGGCTCACAGGCTTAATTGCTCCGTGGCATGTGGGATCTTCCCGGACCAGGGCTTGAACCCATGTCCCCTGCATTGGCAGGCGGTTTCTTTTTTTTTTTTTTTCGGTACACGGGCCTCTCACTGTTGTGGCCTCTCCCGCTGCGGAGCACAGGCTCCGGACGCACAGGCCCATCGGCCATGGCTCACGGGCCCAGCCGCTCCGCGGCACGTGGGATCCTCTCAGACCGGGGCACGAACCCGTGTCTCCTGCATCGGCAGGCGGACTCTCAACCACTGCGTCACCAGGGAAGCCCCTTCACTCCTTTTTGTAGCCAAATAATGTTCCATTGTATGGTTATAACACATTTTGTCTAACTATTCATCTGTTGATGAACATTTGGGTTGCTTTTGGCTATTATAAATAGAGCTACTATGAACATCCTTGTACAATTTTTTTTGAATGTCTATTGTTTTTTAAAAAATATATATACCTAGGAGTGGAATTTCTGGGTCATATGGTAATTCTATGTTTAACTTTTGAGGAAGCACTGAACTGTTTTCTACAATGGCTTCACCATTTTACATTTCCACTAGCAATGTATGAGGGTTCTAATTTCTCCACACCCCTGTGAGAACTTTTTATTACCTATCCTTTAAATTTTAGCCGGCCTGGTGGGTGTAAAGTGGTATCTCATTGTGATTTTGATTTGCATTTCCCTAATGACTAAAGATGTTGAGTATCTTTTCATGTACTACTTGGCCATTTGTGTTTCTTCTTTGGAGAAATGTCTATTCAAGTCCCTTGCCTGGTTTTTAATTGGGTTGTTTATCTTTTTGTTGTTGAGTTACAAGTGTTCTTTACATATTCTAGATACTAGATCCATATCAGATATATGATTTGAAAACATTTTCTCCCATTTTGTGGATTGTCATCTCACTCTCTTGATAGTGTCATTTGATGCAAAAAAGTTTTTAATTTTGATAAAGTCTAATTTTTCTATTTTTTCTTTTGTTGCTTATGCTTTGGGTATCATATTTAAGAAACCGCAGCAAAACTGAGGTCGTGAAGATTTGCTTATATATGTTCTTCCAAGTTTTATAATTTTTGCTCTTATATTTAGGTCTTTGTTCTATTTTGAGTTAATTTTAGTGTTTGGTGTGAGGTAGGAGTCCAATTTTATTCTTTTGCGTGTGGATATCCAGTTGTTCCTGCGCCCTTTGTTGAAAGAAAACTATTCTTTCTAAACAGAAAACTCTGAAAATCAAACACTCTTCTTTCTAGAATCTGTTGTTGGTCCTTGCTGTGGGTTGTAGTTGTTTGTTTAGTGACTTTTCTAAGCTATTTTTGTAAAGAATGTATTCTTTGTTGGATCTCTGAAGTCTCCATTTCTTTAGCTTAGTAGTCAGCTAGTTGTTTGATAGTGACTTCTTTAAGTGACTGGAACCAAGAAAAAAAGAAAAGAAATGGAAAGAAAATTGTCTCCAGGTCTTTGCAGATTGGCTCTGTGTTGGGCCAATCCTCAGTGCTTAGCTAGGCCATTTACAACTCTGAATTAGCCTTCACTTCCTGCTTACGCTGAGCCTAAAGTTCAGCTAAAAGTGGGGAAATCCCTGGCGGTCCAGTGGTTAGGATTCTGTGCTTCCACTCTAGGGGGCACGGGTTTGATCCCTGGTTGGGGGACTAAGATCCTGCATGCTGCGATGAGCCCCTGCCCCCAGCAAAAAAGTGAAAGCTTACAGTCTTTTCTAAGTCTTTTCTGAGCATTCATGATGCCCTGGGCATGTGCATGGCTTTCTAGATTCCCTGGTATACTCAGAAGTTTTGCAAAGCCTTTATTCCCCAGAATCTTACTCCCCAGCTCTTTCTTCCTTTTGTCACGTCTATTGTTTGCTTCAACTGTTGATTTTTGTCCTAGGTGGCAGCAGCTTGTTCATTTGGCTGTCAATATTTTCGAGGAATGTCCTCCACCCTGAGGGCATTCCAAGATAGGTGAAGCAAGGCAGGCTTCTTGTGTTGTTCTTCAAGGAACCCATAGACACGTCAAAACAAACGTGATTCCTTGGGAACAAGGTTTTCTCTACTCCCTCCAGTACCAGGTACTCGTACTTGGAGCTCAAACTGTTATCTTGAAGACCACCATGTGGGGAGAAGGGCGGGGCAAGGATAAGTTAAAATGCCACAGAGTTCTCTGACTATGTTTTAGTGGCCTTCTTCTGGTTAAATGTTTACTTGGTTGCTGTAAAGCTTTGTCTGTTTTCCAGAGTTCCAATAAGGTTGATCCTTACAGTTTTTGCCAGATAATTTGATGTTTCTGGAGAGGGGCAAGCCCCTTGTGGTCGCTATTCTGCCATCTTCATTGGTGTTACTAGGCCACTTGGATGACGCTTGAATCCCTTTTGTATATCTCCAGTTGGATAGCAGACTCGGTGATCTGTGTCGACCTAGATGGGTGGGATGGGGCAGGGGGTGGGAGGTGGGGTGGGAGGGAAGTCCAAGAGGGAGGGGATATAGGTATACATATAGCTGATTCCCTTCATTGTACAGCAGAAACTAACACAACATTGCAAAGCATTTATACTCCAATAAAAAAAATTAAATTAAAAAAATAAAATAAAATGCTGCAGAGACATAGAAAACAAACTCATGGTTACTGAAGTGGAAAGGTAGGGGGGAGGGATAAATTAGGAGTATGGGATTAATAGATACACACTACTATAAATAACATAGATAAACAACAAGGATTTACTGTATAGCATATGGAACTATATTCAATATCTTTTTAATAACCTGTAATGAAAAAGAATCTGAGAAAGAATATATATATATGCATAACTGAATCACCTTGCTGTATACTTGAAACCAACACCATATTGCAAATCAACTACACTTTAATTAAAAAAAAAAACAGCAGAATGAGATATTATTTCTATTACATCTTAAATTTAATTAAAATGTAATTAAAATTTTAATGATAATATTCAGTGTTGCTGCAACTGTGAACAGTGTTTTTTCCTAAGAAAAAAATGCATTTCTAGAACCTTGAAAATGCTTGAGTCCTGAGCCTCAGTAATTCCCCTTTTAGTAATTATCCTAAGGGTATAATCAAATTTGCAGTCAAACATTTATCAAATATTTATCTACTTGTCATCATTCATATGTCTTAAAAGTACATTCAAACTTTTTTAAAAAGTGCAATAATCGGGGCTTCCCTAGTGGCGCAGTGGTTGAGAGTCCGCCTGCCGATGCAGGGAACACGGGTTCGTGCCCCGGTCTGGGAGGATCCCACATGCCGCGGAGCGGCTGGGCCCGTGAGCCACGGCCGCTGAGCCTGCACGTCCGGAGCCTGTGCTCCGCAACGGGAGAGGCCACAGCAGTGACGTACCGCAATAAAAAAAAAAAAAAAAAAGAAAGTGCGATAATCTATGTTGAGCATGGTGGTTAAACGGATTGTGTTAAATCTATATCAGAGACTATAATGCAGGTTTTATAAACCTTGTTTTTGATGAATATGTAATAACATAGGAAACTGTTACAGTGCTGTGGAAAAGGATGATATAAAATTAAATACGGTGTATATTTATAAAGTTTATTTTTAAATGCGTATCAATTTTAAGTGCACAGAAAAGGACTGGAATAATAAGCAGCCAAATGTTAACAGTGAAAACAACAACTTTTGCAGTCTAACATACTTCCTTCTTTGATGATTATAGAGGATAATGGCAGGATTTTTTTTTTTCTGGCTCAATTTCTGATCCTCTGATATGCTGAAAAGATGCTTGATTATCTGAAAAACTTAGTTTACAGAATCCACTACTACAGACCCTTCTGGTTTTTAATCAACATTTCTAGAAGTCAGTTTTTAGTCTCCTTTGGCCCAACCTTAAATGATGGAGTCCTTCAGGGATCAATTGTAAAAAATTTTTTTCATTCTATACTCTCCAGGGGGATTTTTTTTTTTTTTTTTTTTTTTTTTTGCGGTACGCGGGCCTTTCACTGTTGTGGCCTCTCCCGCTGCGGAGCACAGGCTCTGGACACACAGGCTCAGCGGCCATGGCTCATGGGCCTAGCCGCTCCGCGGCATGTGGGATCTTCCCGGACCAGGGCACAAACCCATGTCCCCTGCATCAGCAGGCGGACTCTCAACCACTGTGCCACCAGGGAAGCCCAAGGGGATTTTATATTCTTCCAAACTCATAAATACTGCAGGTACTCCAAAGACTCCAAAATTAACATCTCCAGTCCATGGTTACTTGCTGGATTCCAGACCCAACTGCTACTCACAGTTGTCCTTAATATCTCACAATATTTCAAAATAAACTTATAAAAAACTGAACACTTAGTTCTTACACTTACAATTATTTTTCTCCTCAGTTCTTCCCCATCTTAATAAATGACAGTTCTATCCATCTATTCATTTATTCTAGAAATTTTGGAGTCATCCTTGACTCTCCACTCCTCTTGACCCACAAATTCTATTAATTTTAATAATTAATAAGTAATAATTAACCCTATATATATTTCTTGAAAGTGGCCAGTTCTTGACAACTCCACTATTAGCATCATAAGATAAGCTGCCATATCATATTTTGCCTGTATTACTCCATAGCCTTCTACCTGTTTCTCTGCTTCCATGCTTGCCCCCTTCAACTCACCCTGCCATGAGTGAATGTTTAATAATGAAGATCAGATCCCATTACTCTTCTGCTGAATCGTAACTCGTGAGTGTGGCTTTCAAGGTCCTGTGTGATTAGCCTTCCACCCACCTGTCCAGCCACAGGCCGTGCCACTCTCTCCCTTTCTCATCAGTCTCCAGCCACAGTGGGGTCCTTTTAGTCATTCAAATCTACAGGCTCTCTCCTGACGTAGGGCTTTTGTATGAACTATTTTCCCCTAACTGTTGTCCTCTTCTTTCTACTCTTTTCCTGGCCAATCCCTTCACCCTCTCTTTCTCAGGCCAGCCTCCTCCAAATCCTCAATCTAAGTTAAATCCCTCTTCTCAACTCTCCCATAGCCTCTTGAACATTTCCTTAATAGACTTTATGACCTTTATCATCATTTCTATGCTTGTGTGATTATTTATTATTGGTTCTCCTTTGGATTATAAACTTCATGAGACCACGCCTGTTTTGCTCATCATCTCTATCCATAATGCCTATCGAGATGCTAAGCTAATAGTCATTGATAAATGAATATTTGTTGAATGAATAAATAAAAGATTGAGTGGATTAGGGATCAGAAGCAGTCCTATTGTGATTTTTCCCAAGGGGTAACAGTATTAAGTATTTCTTGGGCACCTGTCCACATTACAGCAATGGGAGTAAACCCCTACTTTCCCTTTCCCCTCATATGTGTCAGGAGTATGATGTACTTTGTTCAAAGACTGCTCTGGGATGAAGGAACTGAATGCCAAGATAAGCCAAGGGCAAGAGAGGAATCTTCTTTACGCTCAAGATGACCTAGGAATTACCATGAAGGAGAGAAGCTAAACCCATTAGATTAAAAAAAAGGTTTTTTTATTGAGATATTTACAATTGAAGTTGATTTACAATGTTGTGTTAATTTCAGGTATGCAGCAAAGTGATTTATATATATAAAAATATTCTTTTACAGATTCTTTTCCCTTATAGGTTATTACAAAATTTTGACTGTAGTTCCCTGTGCTATACAGTAGGTCCTTGTTGGTTATTTATTTTATATATAGTGTGTATATGTTAATCCCAAACTCCTAATTTATCCCTTGCCCCACCTTTCCCCTTTTAAACCCATTAGATTGTTTAAAAAGTTCAAAAGGCCATAGGTTTATAAAGAGGGATTTATCAGAAATGTTATGATGATGTGAGTAAAATAAAAATGAGAGCAAAGGTCATTGGAGTTACAACAAAATCTAACAGCTGTGTCAAAAAACACAGCTGCAGACCCTTGCAAGGGGAAGTTGAAAAATGTGAATCCAGCAGGAGGGTAAAGACAAGAGGAAGTGGTTTCTCAGTGTTGGGAGTTATAAGTAGTTCAGGGGCTTATAGATTTGAAGGTGATAATTGAGAAGCAACGTTGGAAATTATGAGGAAAGATGTATAAACTTAAGTATTGCTGTGAATTTTAGCCTTATTATAAAAGCTAAATATGAATGTTCTGAAACTTAGGGTATCATAGGAAATATTAGAATTGATAAATGGGGTTTCATGCATGAAAAAGGTGTAAGTATTTTTTATCATACGTTATGTTATTTTATTCAGATACCAGTCTGATCACACATGGTCCAAGAACACTCAAATAATAAACCAAATATAATCAGGTGTTAAAGACTGGTCCTTAAACATTATAGTCAATAATACCAGGCTTGCCTATGATCTCACTGCTATAAAGCCACAACCATGCCTCACTGGCCACCAAACTCTTCAGCACAGCTTCCTTAACTGTGAGCTACTTAGAGCAACCAGTTTGAGCACAACTGATTATTTTTTCAGGCTCTAAGTAGTTGTAGAAATCTTAGCAGAGGTTGGAGAAACCAGCTCAATCTCAAGGTCATGCCAAGATGTGGCTAATCTAGGCTTTGAGTAAGCCACAGCAGCATTTGTTTGCACTGGGGCCTTCTCAGTGAGGTTATGGACAAATTGTCACCTTGGATGGTCGACTGTATCAGGTATAGGTATTTTACAAGGCTGATGAGAAGAAAGGGTTCCGGGAAGTAGAAGTACGGAGAAGAGCAGAGCTTAATGTTTTACCAGTGGATCTGAGCTGGCAGTGACACATCAGGAATCAGGCTGAAGGAAGAGAGAGAAGTCAGTAATCACTTAGGTGGGGGAATCACTCAGAGAGGCCACGAGAAGTTGTTGGAATGAAGATTTGAGATGAATCATTGCAGAGTCACTTAGTTGAGTTGTCACTTCCTTTTTTTTTCTTACTTATTTTCTTGTGCCATTTTCTGAATTCTCTATGATGAAATCTTCAGAATGTATAGAATTGTGTACCTGTGTCCCTCCTTGAAAAGTAATAATGCAATTTAATTTCTGGAGCTTTCTAGGAATGTAAAGAGTTTCTGTTAGCATATACCTAGCTGCCTATGAAAGAATATCCTGGTAATGGTGGCTTAAATAATAAGAGCAGTGATTTCACAGTACATGAAATATGGAGGTATTTGGTTTCAGGTTGGTTCAGTGGTTCAAGTGTATCATCAGGACCCAGACTCTATCTTTCCACCCTGCTGCCCTCAGTATGTGGCTCTTCATTTTTTAGTATGTCATCACCTCATGATCACCAGACATAATTTCTTTCTTTTTTTTGTTGTTGTCTAAATGAGGTTTTATTTATTTATTTAGGCTGCGTTGGGTCTTCGTTGCTGCGCACAGGCTTTCTCTAGTTGTGGTGAGTGGGGGCTACTCTTTGTTGCGGTGCGCAGGCTTCTCATTGCGGTAGCTTCTCTTGTTGTGGAGCACGGGCTCTAGGTGCAGGCTTCAGTAGTTGTGGCACGCAGGCTCAGTAATTGTGGCTCACAGGCTCTAGAGTGCAGGCTCACTAGTTGTGGCGCACGGGCTTAGTTGCTCCGAGGCATGTGGGATCTTCCCAGACCAGGGCTCGAACCTGTGTCTCCTGCACTGGCAGATGGATTCTTAACCACTGTGCCACTAAGGAAGTCCCCCAGACAAAATTTCTTAAATTCTGACTTAGAGGGAAATACCATAACTTAGAATATGATACATTGTGAGTTTTGTTTCTGCTTGGCATGCATGTGCACACACACACATACACACACTACACACACATTCATTTATATTAAAAATAAAGGCATATACAACAGTCCAGAGGAAGAACAAGAACTAGTGACTGTCCTTAGAATATGCCCATAAGGGGACTTCCCTGGTGGCACAATGGTTAAGAATCCTTCTGCCAGTGCAGGGGATACGGGTTTGAGCCCTGGTCTGGGAAGATCCTACATGCCACAGAGCAACTAAGCCCGTGTGCCACAACTACTGAGCCTGAGCTCTAGAGTCCACGTGCCACAACTACTGAAGCCCGCGCCTAGAGCCCGTGCTCGGCAACAAAGAGAAGCCACCGCAATGAGAAGCCTGCACACCGCCATGAAGAGTAGCCCCCCTTGCTGCAACTAGAGAAAGTCCACATGCAGCAACAAAGACCCAACGCAGCCAAAATAAATACATAAATTTTAAAAAAAAAGAAAGAATATGCCCATAAGGACCATGTGAGATCCTGAAATGAATTCCTGAGAATGCAAGCAACCACCCTTCCATACCCTATAAAGAAGTGAGAATGTGGCAAACCAGCTAGTGTGGGATGGGCTGTAGTCTAAAGGGAAGGATGCCTGACTGCATCCCGGGAGAGAGGAGCGTGGACTCTGACACGAGGTCTGCTGAAACCCCTGGGCTGAATGGGAAGAGAGTCTCTAGTATTAGGACAGCTGCCTCTACTTCTCCGTCAGAGTTGTATGCAAGTTGAACTTGGCTGCAAGTCCTCTATTTTGCTGTATGTCAGTTTGAGGTTTGATGCTCATGACCAGGGGCCCCTATTTAATCACTCTTAATCATTGCTATTTAAAATTGTGACATTCTCAAACATGCGCCTGGACAAGTGTCAGCGAGAAGCCATGAATGAGTGAATGAGGTCTAGAAGCTTTACAGCACTGTTTCACAAGCTAGGTTTCCTGGTGTCGTAAGCCATTGCCTAGAGTTATTAAGAGTGGAAATGAGGAGCCCTCAACAGCCATTTGCAACATAGCAATAAAAATAATGTGTCTGTCTTCGCTCTTTCTCCCCAAAGCTAAAAATACTAGTTTACCAACATCCACCTGGATTGACAAGCTTATGTAGAGAACTGGATCTTGGTCATATGTGGCTATTGGATTGCTGGCCAAAGGCATGACGGACTGATTTGGTAAGACTGGTTCCTTGTTGCCAATGTATGTTGAGTTAAGAATAAATTGTCTTACTTTAAGCTAGGGAGTAGTAGATAACCTCTCACACCCTATTTATAACCACATGGCATGGATTACTGTGAACTTGTGACTGATGATGAACAACCACCCATGTCTTACCGCCTCCTCTTCCACCCCAGCAAAAGAATGTTTCCAGGACTGATAGATCACTTTAAGAATGGAGGTGTCCCACGTGAAGCTGAGACAAGCAAAGCCAATTCATCCAAGGCCTCAGGCAGGCCTGCCCCTCTCCAGTGAGAAATGCATTCATTTGACAGTTCAAATGATGACTCAGCTACAAAGACACAACCACTTGTTAATGAATTTTTTTCTGTATCAGGAGTCTCTTTGATTTTCTTGTTCTTTATTAATTTCACCTATTCCTCTCCCTTCTCCAATTATTGATGTTCCCTCATAATTTTTATAGCTGTGTGTGCAATGATGTATAAAAATGTGTATAATTTTTATAACTGTGTGTGCAACTGTGTGTATATTTTTGTGCTGGTTTTCCTCATTAGAGAGGAAAACAAAAATAGAAATTCTGACCAAGTACTGAGTGCTGAAGAAGATAAATAGCTGTGGAGTTCAAAATATTTCATTCAGATAATTGTAAGCTACAACTTGCTAAGAGTGTGATTAAACAGTCTTATTTGGTATTGTTAATTCTAAAGGGGGAGCATAAAGCATCTAAAAATATGTTGAGGTTACTCAACTCACTACTTTTTTTTTTTCTTTTTTTTTTTTGCAGTACGTGGGCCTCTTACTGCTGTGGCCCCTCTCGTTGCGGAGCATAGGCTCCGGATGCGCAGGCCCAGCGGCCATGGCTCACGGGCCCAGCCGCTCCGCGGCATGTGGGATCTTCCCGGACCGGGGCACGAACCCGTGTCCCCTGCACCGGCAGGCAGACTCTCAACCACTGCGCCACCTGGGAAGCCCTCAACTCACTACTTTTAACTTTGGTTCCCACGATCATCTTAAAGGAAGCATGATTTGAAGCCCATCATGAAGGTTTGTATGTGTCACGTCTTTTACTCTAAATCGTCAAACAGGTAGGGCCTGGAGGAGTTCCAGGAGCCAAGGCCATTCATGGCACGGGGTTGGAACAGACTGTCCATGGGGCCAAAGGGGATCACAAGGGCTGTTCAGATTAGAACCAGCTTGTGGGAGAAGTGGGGTCAGGGGCAGAGGTCTGGAGGGAGTTGGGGCTACCTCCAGGTTCGGGACCATTGGGCCATACCACTGAGTAGGAGCTTCAGACACCACCACACTGGCAGGTCTACGTTAGGATAAACGAACATTGCAATGAAGACAAAGACCTAGAATCCACAGAAACCTTGCCTGCGATGTCCAGATGAAGGCCCTATCTTTTCTGCAGAGGGTAAAGTCTTTAGGGAAGCAAAGCAAAGACTGAACTGCAGCTAGTATTTGGAGAGTGCCCAGAGTCTCTAGATATATTTTAAAAAATCCTTATTAGTATAAATTTTATGAAGCATCCTTTTAGGCATTACCGTTTGTCATGAACTTTATTCTTTTTATGTAATAACCTGCATATTACAGAAAGAGATAGTTTTCTCTTATTGTATCCAATTTAGCAGACACAGAAAAGCACAAGGCAGAAAATAAAACTCACCCACCTTCACATTTTTATAACCTACAGATAATCACTTTTATATTTTCATGTATTTTCTTCTAGTCTTTTTTACACATCTATAAAACAAAATTAGGAATATACTAATTTAGATAGATAGAAGTTTCACCTCCCTTCCTGCCTGGGGGGTGAGTCACTGGATAAAAGAAAGTAGAAGAGGAAAAATCCATGGATTACTGGTTCACAGTGTTATCCTACCACACTGATCTCCAATAATCCCCACACAGCCATAGATCTCATTGACTTCTTGGGAAGGGATTCTACTCCACGACTATTGATACCTCATCATGGGCACCCTTGACTAGACAAAATGGTATCGAGAAACTTCATTAAAAAATTTTTTTAAACATATATTTTTCATGGCAGAGCCAGCTGTAGGATGTGATTAAGGAGGATGTCTAATCGGTGGCTTGGGGGATGTTGGTGTGTACATCCACGTGCCATCCAGATAGACTAAAATCTTAGACTCTAAACAAAAATTTCCTAATCTTAGGGCATTGTCTCTAGGAGTCAGATCAACTTGGTGATACCCATGCTGGAGGAGAAACTACTCTGCCTCCAGATCCAAAACACTTTCTTTCCCACGTGCAGCATATTTGCTCAGGATCTATGGCACAGGGAAGTTCAGACAGGCTTCATCACCCTATACATCACTCCCATTTTACAGATGAAGAAACTAAGGCCAATGGAGATTAAATAACCTGCCTAAAGTCACTTGGCTAGTGTGTGAACTCAAATCATTGTGATTCCAAAGCCCATCTCTTGAGATTGGCTAGCTTTTAACCAAATCTCCTGTGCTCACAGCTAGACGTCATCTCCCAGTCTCTCTGGCCGGTAGATGTGACCATGTGACAGAGTCCTGGCCAGTGGAATGCAGTGGAAGTGATGGATGTTATTTTCAGGTTTGGCTGTGGAAACTGTCCACACATAATGTTCCATATTTTCTCTTCCCTTGTGTGATGGCTAGATGCCAATGTACAAGGAGACCTTGAAAGCCACATGTTGAGGATATCGGCACCTCTGTCAGCCTGGGCCCCTGAGTGACTTGTGGAGCAGAGCACCTTCCCCTGACACCAATTTTCCTTCACTCAAGACCCATTGGACTTCATAGGAGTCCAAGTATCATTAACAAGTCTCATTACCTTAACTAAATCACATCGCAAGTAAGTGGCAAAACCAGAATACCAGCCCAGTTCTTGTGGCTCCATAAACCTGTGCTTTTTTCACAGTACCATTCTGCCTCCCTCTGTAATGAACTAAACTACAGAAATTTTACCCTTCCGGGGAATTACCTGGCAGTCCAGTGGTCAGGACTCCACACTTCCACTGCATGGGGCACAGGTTCGATGCCTGGTCGGGGAACCGAGGTCCTGCAAGCTGCATGGCACAGCCAAAAAAAAAAAAAAGAAAAAAGAAAAAACAGAAATTGTACACTTCCACACAGTTGGCTTTAAAAACACAGAGCTACCCAAGGGTGCCCTAATCTAGCCATTTTTCTCTCTATTAATCTCCATACCACAAAAACATAGCCAGTTATGTGTTAACTGATTCAAGTTTGCTTTTTGCAATTTATATTGATTTTCAAAGTGGTAATAACCAAACAAAAGAGCCCATCATTGTTGTACATGTGCAAGTTTCCCTGGACTGAAGTTCCAGTCTTAGACTGGCTGCAACGCATCCTGCTGGAATCAAAATCCTTCTTTGCCGGTCTTTCCCTATTTAAGCAAACTAGATGCCACTGTTGCCAACAAACAAAACACCGTTTTCTAGTCTCTCCTCTCAGTAGACATCTGGTCCTTCTCAATGCTGCCTGCATGTGTTCTATGACCTTGCTCACGCTTTATTTCTGACCTGGACCTTCTCCTACTTTGAGACATAACTCAAATTTCCCCTCTTCTGACACTCTTTCTCTGATGATTCCTGTCCCCACTGATGTGTCACATTTTAAATACTTGAGACGCTTTGAACATTTTGACATTTGATGTTGTTTCCTCTTTTTTTGTTTTCCTTAATTGCTTTTTATGTGGAGCCTTATCTTCCCTTTAAGATTTGAACATTCTCAGGGACACTAACTTAATGTTTACAAGTTGGAAGTCAGCATAACACCTGACATGGTGTCTTGCAAATAGATGTTCAATAATTTGTTCTTAAATGGTTCAAGGAATGAAAGTAATGGTAACTTCTTTTCTTTCTTCCATAGTGAGTGCCCACAATGATCCTCAATATAATTTTTTAAACTGTTGGTTGAATGCTGTCTTCATGGTTTGGGGCCTTCCCTGAGGCATTTTGGTGTATGATTTTGAAACATGGCCCAAATTGGTCTACAGTGACCTCCAAGGCTCTACGATAGAGTTTCTCAAGCTTCAGCATGCTGGGGGCCGTCCTCAGAGTTTCTGATTCAGTAGGTCTGGGTAGGACCCAGATTTTCCAGTTCCAAAAGGTGATGCTGCTGCCACTAGTCTAGTGGCCACAGCCTGAGAACCACTGCCCTCCTTCCACCATACTGATACCACCTGCTACTGCTCTGCTCACTTATTCTACTCTAGCTACACGGACTTCTTGTGGTTCCTTAAACTTACCAGGTGTGCCCCTGCTTCAGGGATTTTGCATTTGCTGTTTTCCCAGATACTCACGTACTTTCTTCCTTATCCCAGGTCATTCCTTACATGTCATCTTCTCCAACCACCTGATTTAAAATGGCAACACTCTCCGTCCCCTCCCCTGTCTGCCACATGCACACATATTCACACATATGCATGCTCCCTATCACATCCCTTTCCTGCAATGTTTTCCTCCATAGCATTTATCACCATCTGACATATATGTTTTATTTTTTTACTGTCTAGCTCCTCCCCCCACCAGAATATAAGGTTCCTGAGGACAGGGATTCTCATCTGTTTTGCTCATTCCTGTAACTCAGAGGATAGAACCGTGTTTGGCACATAGTAAGCACTCAAACAGTAGTTGATGTTTTAACTGGAGGACAGCAGGGAACACGACCTTACCTGTTTTCAGACCATAAACCATAAAGAAAACACACCTACTGCTGGAACAAAATAGGAATGATTAGCACGGTATTCACTCTGCCTGGGCCAACCCTGTCAAGGGGCCAGAGTTGAAGGAGCAAAGGAAGATGCCATTAACCCTCCCAGGGCCTCTGGAGGGGTCACTGCTCTGTCCTCACTTCTCATCTATAAGCTGAGGGGTGGATGAAATATCTGCAACGTTGTTTCCTGCTCTAAAACTCCAGGCTCTATCTTCCTCCTGGTCTATATGCCCCACAAAGGGAAGTCTTAGGACAGTAGGACCAGTGGGAAGCTCTGCTCAGTTTTCTCCTGAGCATTTTCACCCTTTGGCTATTGTTAACAATTTCACCACAACAAAGTTAGCAAAATTCTATTGAGAATCTTCCCCCAATCAAAGGTACAATCCCACAGCTGTGCTGCCTTTTTGGTTTTTGTGTCAAGTTTTTTCTCCTGGGTCCTAATTGGTGCCAAACCCAATATTATTATATTTGCATTGTCTCAGAAGTCAACCTACCCCTGGGATTCTCAAACCAGTTTAGATAGGGGAACATCAAGAAATCTTTCATACCTTTGCTGACCTTGATATATTGAGATTTTAACATCTAAATATAATAACACAAAATTTGGGGCTAAATCACAAACTATCGAAATCTTGTATATAGATTCCAGTAGAGACAAACAGTAGTGGAAGCTGAATTTCAAAGAGAAACTTATGGCCAAAAAATTTTAAATTGAGAAAATTTGATCTTATTGTTTAATTTGATCTTGCTTTCTGCAAACTGGGAAGCATTGGTCCATCCACAGCATTTCAGAGCATGGGGTGGAAGAGGGTTAGCTTAGAGTGGTCAGGAGCATAGGTTCTCGACCTACTAGTTGTAAGACCTTGGGTGGATTATTTCACCTCTCTGAGCTTCAGTTTCCTCTACTATAAAATGGGAATAACAATGATAGCACCTAACTCCTACGGTTACTGAGAAGTCCAAATAAGGTGGTACAAGTTAAACTCTTCAACTGAGTCAGGTACCCAATAAAGTGATGACCAATGTTGGGTATTTACTATTCATTGCTGAAGGCCATAGCGAGGAGTGTTTAGGAAAGGGTTCACTCAGGTAGGGAGAGAAAGAAGAAATAAGAGCATTTGAGAAGATGGAAGGACCAACAGGAAGAGAGAGGAACGGATGTGGGTGGCAGCACAAAGCTGTTGGAGAAGCTATAGGTGTTGATTTGACTTGGTTTTCTGTTCATTTGGACCTTTTAAAAAATCATTAATCTTTACTTACACAGGGCTTCATCTGGTGGGTAGAGCCTGAGGTTATTGACTGTTCAGACCAGGGTACAAGGGTCATCTGAGCACTCAGAGTTTTGAGCAAAAGGCTGTTTCAGGTGTTCTTTGAGGTTATCTGTCTCCATGAAACTCTGGGGCTGGGGCAGGAATATCAGCGCCTGCAACCTAAAGATTTTCCAAGAGTGATCTTTTAAATTGAGGAGGAAAAGCTTTAAGATATTTTTTTTCTGCCTTGTTATGTTTTCAAGCAACTCTTCAAAAATAATGGCCTATAAACAGAAGAGTTGGACATGGCCAGAATCACAGTGTTCTTGCTGGGCACCCCCGGCTGGCGTCTCACCTCTCCTTCGAAGCTGAATCAACACTTGCAAAGCCTGTTGACACCCTCAGAGGGATTCCCAAGTGCACTCTGTGTTTGGGGTTATTATTTTGAGGGTGTTCAACCTTTCCTCAGATGTCACTGAACTCTGCTCAGGCTGGCCTTCAGGGCATTGACCCTTAAGCAAATAGATAGTGTTCTCGAAAAAGCTTGAATTCTGTTTAGTGCTTTACAATGATGAAAACTGAAGTTGGAACAGGTTAGAAAACTTTTTGACTCTCCACAGTGGAGTCCATTGTTTCTTCTGGCTTCTTCAATTTCACGTTCACAGGTAAGTGACGTATACCGTCTAGAGCATGTGAAGACTATGTTCTGCAAATTCATTTCCTCTAAGTCTTACTTTGTGGCGTGTTGTGTTTCTGATTCATTAAAGGCTGGCCTCTTGTTATGCAATAAACAATGCTACAGGGCTTGGCTAGGAACTTGCAGAATACATTAATGATTTCATAATATTGTATATAATACAGATAAATCTTTGTTGCTATCTCATTTATAGTAATACTTTTTTTATGCATCAGTTGTCTTGAGAATGTGTGTGCGTGTGTGTGGTATGTGGGTGTGTGTGGCGCAAATGGGCAAATAGATTGAATAATCAGCGCAAAGTAAAAATGTTACTGAACTTTTTAAACTTGGCTTTATGAAAGCACAATTCTGTATGCACTGACCACCACAAATCTTACCCCAGAAAGCTGGTGCTGGTTTAATACAGAACTATACCGACTCCATTCTCCTAGTTTTCAATAATTCAGATGCTAGAAAATATAAGCTCTGGATTCATGGCTAGAAGGGGAAAAATTGGATTCTAGAATCTTATTTCCATTTTTAGGTTTCCTCAGACAGTAGAAATCACATGTTGCTGATGATTTGAACATATTGATCAAATATCATTCACATTTAAGACTGGGAATAAAGTGCATTTTTTCTAATGTTTTGAAGGGGGGAATAGCTTTCTAGACATTTTGGAAGCAAATTATGATGATTGTACTTAGAACTCAATATTGGGATCTAATAGTGGTTATTACTAAATTTTTAAGGTATTAACTTATTTACAGGCTATTTCTTTTTTTTAAATACATTTATTTATTTATTTATTTATTTATTTTTGGCTGCGTTGGGTCTTCGTTGCTACGTGCAGGCTTTCTCTAGTTGCAGCAAGCGGGCGTTACTCTTGGTTGCGGTGCGCGGGCTTCTCATTGCAGTGGCTTCTCTTGTTGCAGAGCACGGGCTCTAGGCACGTGAGCTCAGGAGTTGTGGCTCACGGGCTCTAGAGTGCAGGCTCAGTAGCTGTGGTGCACGGGCTTAGTTGCTCTGCAGGATGTGGGATCTTCCCAGACTAGGGCTCGAACCCATGTCCCCTGTATTGGCAGGTGGATTCTTTTTTTTTTTTAACATCTTTATTGGAGTATAATTGCTTTACAATGGTGTGTTAGTTTCTACTTTATAACAAAGGGAATCAGTTATACGTATACATATATCCCCATATCTCTTCCCTCTTGCGTCTCCCTCCCTCCCACCCTCCCTGTCCCACCCCTCTAGGTGGTCACAAAGCACCGAGCTGATCTCCCTGTGCTATGCAGCTGGCAGGTGGATTCTTAACCACTGTGCCACCAGGGAAGCCCCTACTGGCTATTTCTTAATAGAGGTTCTTTCTGTGTGCAGCCAACCCTCACCTTATGCCCCCCTCCCCCAGACTTAGTTACCCTCCTACTCTGCCTGTACCACTCTTGTCATTATCTGTTTGAAGCCTCCATCTCCCTGCCTAGCAGTTTACATGCCCTTCCCCCCACTAGATTGTTGAGCCCTTGAATAATTTGTGTGTCCTGCTACTAAGAGTAACGTTGACAAATATTTGCCGATGAATGCTGGAAGTGGATTTGGAAGTAATTTAGGAAAAAAACACTGCTCACTCTGTGGTTTTAAAAGACACTGAAATTGCTAGAAAATGCCGAATTCCTTAGCAGGAATCAAGTATTAGGTTTACTTTGCTTTATGAAGGTGAAAGAACTACACCTATAGAGACCAAGAAGAGCAGGGAGGAACTTTGGTGTTAAATCCTGTTTTCTTCAAGAGCAGTTCCTTAGTTCTCCGTCTCATTTGCGATCCTGTGAAGCAGGCCTACCCGTCTGCCCCTTGAGGATCACTGTGTATTTCTTTCCCTTCTCAGTCAGCTGTAGCCCCCATGGCTAAAGGGCCTCTGTCTCATCTTATCCCGGGACAGTGTCTCCACACTGTTGACACACACCTGCTTATCTGCAAGGCAGTATTTTTCTATTTTTCTCGCTTCTTGGTATAAATCAATATTTCTTTTCTCCTTTAATGATCCTTTGGAGAAAGAAATCATTTGCTGGGTTTGATCATAATCAGGGTGCCCTTCCTACATACCTAAATGTCAGCAGTGAAGGACTTGTTAAGGGCTTTTTTTAAAAAAATCGGAATTTGTGGCTTCAAAAGGGACTTCCAAATTCACCAGGAGCAGGTGCAGTTCTCTCTGAGCAGCTCAGGGAAGGGGAGAGTGTGCTGCTGGCAGCCTTGAATGGTTTTACAGAGGGGAAGACTTCACGAGAGAAAAGCTAAAGCCAATATTCACAGTGTGATGTGAGGTCCGGAGGCTGTTCCAGCCTCGAGACTGGCCTCCCGCCCCTCAGTGGCTGCTACAGCATTTAGATCCTCCTTACCATCGAGGCCTAAACATGGAAAAATCTCAGCCTCTTCCTCTTGAATTCAGTCTAGGCAAGATCAACATGTTTCAAAAATATCATTCGGAAGAAAATGAACCGGAATGCAGAACAGATCTCCACAGAGAAAATTCAAAGCCGAGAACACTGGTAGAGTTGAGAAGCTGTGTCCTAAAGTGACAAGAGCCTGGGCACCGTTGGCCTGGCTGTCTTGCATCACACAGCCTGTTTCCTTTGGTCACCTCAGGCCTGTCTGCCCAGGAGTGAAATGAACTGCATATGCCCCTGACCTTGGTAAACGAGGGGGCACTGCTGCTGGGCCTGGGAGATTTCTGTCCTTCCTAGCCTGATCTCCCTGTCTCTCTGGGTGTGGGCTTATCAGAGTGTTGTGTTTTTTGAAAGTATAAATACGATCATATCTTTTTCTTGCCTAAAAGCCCTTACTAGTTCCCGTTGCCCTGGGGATAAGGACCTAAGTCCTCAGCATTAAGGATTATGAGGCCCTGAGGAATGAAGTGGTACATCCTCCAGAGCTGCCCCATCCACGTTCCCTCAGACTCACTGGACACCCTTGGGTCCTTGCACCTATGTATTGTCTTTTGAGTCTGGGCCTTTGCATGAGCCTGGAACGGCCTTCTCTCTCCTGTTCCCTTGGCTAACTTTCCCTATGTTCAAGGTCCCATGCTAACTGTGCTGGTTCCAGAGCCTTCCCTTACTCTCTAGACAAGGGCAGGGCCCTGCTTGAGGGTCTAGGGGATGCCTGTACTTCTCTTTTACTCACAGTCACAGTACTTACTTCTTACGTGTCATCTGCCTGCCCTGTCACAATGTAAGCTCCATGAGGACGGGAAGGTTGGAGGGCTGGTATGCCGTAAGATTTTTAGGTTGGGTAAATCAGCTCTCCAAAGATTTCTCCCCGGGCTTCAGGCTGTCCTGAACTGACTTCATAATGCAGGGGTCTGCAAACATATCTGTGAAGAACTAGACAGTGAAGGTTGAGGCATTGGCGGGAAGGTGGGAATGGTCTCTGTCACAGCAACTCAACTCTGCCATTGTAGCCCCAAAGCAGCCAAGGGCAAAATGAAAACAAATGGGCATGACTGTGTCCCAAGAAAACGTGATGTACAAAAACAGGCAGTGGGTTGAATGTCCTGATTATTATCATATCCTTCAGCCTGGAAGGATTCCAGCTACTGGGAGAACTGTTTTTACCCCAACCTGTTCCTTCCTTCCCTCCTTCCTTCCTTCCTTCCTTCCTTTCTTCCTTCCTTCTTCCCTCCCTCCCTTTCTTTCTTTCCCAATTGTTCTGCAGTGTCATCAGCCAGTTGCTAGCGTTGACCCAGCTTTTGGTGAAGGTCAGCCCACTCATCTGTTGCTCCAGGCTGGTGTCTTGAGGTCACACTAGCAGCCTTGGTGTGATGGCCCATGATGGGCTCTGACATGTTGTGTTGTCCTCAGGATCTTTTTTTTTTTTTTTTTTTTTTTTTTGCGGTACACAGGCCTCTCACTGTTGTGGCCTCTCCCGTTGCGGAGCACAGGCTCCGGACGCGCAGGCTCAGCGGCCATGGCTCACGGGCCCAGCCGCTCCGTGGCACGTGGGATCTTCCCGGACTGGGGCACGAACCCGTGTTCCCTGCATCGGCAGGCGGACTCTCAACCACTGTGCCACCAGGGAAGCCCTCCTCAGGATCTTTGATTTGCTCCTGGCACGGCCTATAGAACGTGTATCTCCTCCAGCTTTGACAGCCTCAACCCCCTGTGCCGCTGCTCCCTTAGCCCCTTCTCTGAGGTCTCTCACTGTCCCAGGTTCTCTCAGGCGACTATCCAGGTGCTGCTCTCTGTCTACTCTCTCTCCTCCCCAGCAGTTGTCTTCCAGAATGCTGTTGCTAATGTTCTAAGGTAGAAAAATCCTTGCTATTACTACCAATAAAGGTCAGGAGACTGTTCTCTAATGTAGATTTCTGTGTTGATAAGATTACACATTTTATCAAAGAAAAAGAAACTTTGACCCTGGAGAGTTAAACAGAAGTGCAGGTAGTACTCAGGGTATAGACCACGTGCCATTTAGCAGAGGGGGAAACTGGTGTTGGCGTGGGTGATTCAGAATTCTTGGGGGATTCCATGATTAGGTGGCCAAAATCTGCTGGTCAGTGCTTAGAAAGCTTGATTTCCTACTTTTAACTCCTAGATTCTCTTAAGTTTATTGAAAGACAATTTTTCTGGGAGACCTTGAAAATTCTCAATCTGTTCCCAAAGAGAGTTTTTAGAGATTAAAATAATTTACTATATAAAAAGGCAGAGTGAAAAGGAAATAGCTTGGTAAGTTATTTTCAAATCTGAGTTCTTTTGTGTGGGTTAAAGTACAATTTTGTTACTGTAAATTGTTAAGAAACCCTAATTAAAGCTTCTTGCAATGCATGATACCCAAGTACCTTTCACACGCTTCAGGAAGCTCAAGAACAAATTGTTAGCTTAAATGCTATAGATAATAGCTGAGAGAGTAGAATTAGATGACATGACATCTGCTTGCACTCTTAAATCATAAATGTACCAAGTGAGGAAGAGACATGCTCTCACCACCCTGTACAACAAATGTGCTTGTCACTGAAATCTAGATTCCCACTGTTTCCAGAGTTTCAGAGACTAACAGAGATGTTCTCCAGCATCTGCTCTAAGAATTTCCCAGGATCTCATCTAATAAAAAGGGAATTAACCAGTGGGGAAAACATGGTCTAATGATACATCAGGGTACACTTATAATGGTATGAGGCCATTCATCTAACATCTAATTTTGGAAACATCGTTTTTTTCTGGAAAATACCACAAGCAAAGTCTTCGTTTATTCTTTCTAGTAATTTTAATATCTCACTGCACTTCTCCAAATGTAGTGTTATAAAATTGCTACTATCTTTGTGGGTGCACACAAGTTATTACCATTTTCAACACAATGGCCTTTAAAAGTCATCACGGAATTGACCAGAGATAAGGCAACAACTAGCTTCCGTTTCTTTTTTTTCTCTTTTTATTATTTATTTATTTTTGGCTGTGTTGGGTCTTCGTTGGTGCACGCTGGCTTTCTCTAGTTGCGGCGAGAGGGGGCTACTCTTCATTGCAGTGCCTGGGCTTCTCACTGCGGTGGCTTCTCTTGTTGTGGAGCATGGGCTCTAGGTGCGCGGGCTTCAGTAGTTGTGGCATGCGGGCTTCGGTAGTTGTGGCTCGTGGGCTCTAAAGTGCAGGCTCAGTAGTTGTGGCGCACAGACTTAGTTTCTCCGTGGCACGTGGGATCTTCCCGGACCAGGGCTAGAACCCATGTCCCCTGCATTGGCAGGCTGATTCTTAACCACTACAGCACCAGGGAAGTCCCCTAGCTTCCGTTTCTGACTGAGCAACCGATGCATGTCCTGTAGCACTGGAGAGAGTGTGTCTTTTAAAACATAGCTCCTTGGAGTGGACTACTGAAGTCCAGAGTGATGCATTGAATGTTGAGAAAGAAAACAAACAAAAGAACAGTCCCAGATATTTGGTTGCTGGCCTGGCACTCACAGCTAAGCTGTGTTATTCTCCTATAAGAAATAAACAATCTCATAGAATACTAACTGAATTAGTCAGCGTTCTGCAAAGGAACAGAAAGAATAGAATTATATATAGATACATAGAAAGAGATTTATTATGAGTCATGTGATTATACAGGCTGAGAAGTCCTACGATCTGCCATCTGCAAGCTGGAGACCCAGGGAGGCCAGTGGTGTAGTTCCAGTTGGAATCTGAAGGCCCAAGAACCAGAAGTGCAGATGTCTGAGGGCAGGAAAAGATGATGTCCCAGCTAAAGCAAAAGGGCAAATTCACCCTTCAAAAAAATTAATTAGTTAATTTTTTAATTGATACATAGTTGACATATAACATTGTGTCAGTTTAAGGGATACAACATGTTGATTTGATACATTTATTTATTGCAATATGATCACCACTGTAGCTTTAGCTAGTACCTTTATCACATCACATAATTATTATTTCTTTTTTGTGGTGAGGACATTTAAGATCTAGTCTCTTAGCAATTTTGAAGTACACAATACAGTATTGTGGACTGTCATCACTGTGCTGTGTATTAGATCTCCAGAACTTACTAATCTTCTAGTTGCAAGTTCGTACCCTTTAACAACATCTCCCCAGCTCCCCCCAACTCCCCGGGCCCTGGTAACCACCATCCTACTCTCTGTTTCTACAAGTTCAGCTTTTTTAGATTCCACATAAAAGTGAGATCATCAATATTTGTCTTTCTTTGTCTGGCTTATCTCACTAAGCATAATGTCCTCAAGTTCCATCCATGTTGTCGCAAACGGTAGGATTTCCTTCTTTCTCATGGCTGAGTAGTATTCCATTGACTTAAAACATGGAGAAATCGGGGCCTGGAGAAAGGTTAAAAAACATATCCAACAACATAGAGTGAAGCCGTAGGCAGTACTGGGATCTGTGGAACTCCAAAGTTCACAAGCAAGACACTATGCCAATGGCCTCTAAACACTGCCAAATATTTGCACACCAGTGGAAAGAAACCTTTTTAAATGAAGAGCTTAGCCAGGAAAAAAAATAATTGGAGACTGGAGTTTTAAAAAAAGTCTCATTTTGGGCTTCCCTGGTGGCACAGTGTTTGAGAGTCCGTCTGCCGATGCAGGGGACACGGGTTCGTACCCTGGTCTGGGAAGATCCCACATGCCGCGGAGCGGCTAGGCCCGTGAGCCATGGCCCCTGAGCCTGCGCATCTGGAGCCTGTGCTCCGCAACAGGAGAGGCCACAACAGTGAGAGGCCCGCGTACCACACACACACACAAAAAAGTCTCATTTTAAAATTAGGAAATGCAATATAACAACTATGGTTCACGTTGTTTTATTATTTTCTCATTTTCAAAGAGTTTCTTTCTTTGCTTTTTGAAAAAAAATTTTGGTCAAAATTTCAAAAATGTTATAACCAGCAAACATTGCAGCCTGAATGTAATATTGCTATGTTAAATAAATTTTGTTGTTGGATAAAAGAATTCTGAATTTGTTTTTTTTAGTATTTTTTTAACTGACCTCATAAACTACATAGTTAATGTTTCACACTCTGCATTTTTTTTTTTTTTTGGCTGTGCTGGGTCTTCATTGCTGCGCATGGGCTCTCTCTAGTTGCGGCGAGCGGGGGCTACTCTTTGTTGTGGTGTGCAGACTTCTCATTGTGGTGGCTTCTCTTGTTGTGGAGCACTGGCTCTAGGCCCATGGGCTTCAGTAGTTGTGGTGCATGAGCTCAGTAATTGTGGCACACGGGCTTAGGTGCCCCATGGCATGTGGCATCTTCCCGGACCAGGGATTGAACCTGTGTCCCCTGCATTGGCAGGTGGATTCTTAACCACTGGACCACCAGGGAGGTCCCTCTCATTCTGCTTCTTAATAATGAGTTTATTTTTTAAAATTTATTTTGTATAAATCATGTTGATAGATACCATCATCTTGATAGTACATTTGATATGACGTAATGAGAAGGGTACTTTATCTCTGTGGTCTTCCTCCCCAAAACACACAACTCCTGTCTAATCATGAGAAAAACAGCAGATAAATCCCAATTTCAGGAACATTCTGTAAAATAACTGTTCAGTACTTCTCAAAACTGTCAAGATCATCAGAAAGAAGAAATTTATAAGAAATTGTCATGGCTAAGAGAAGCTTAAGGAGATTTGACAACTTAGTGTAATGTCTTTATATCTTCACAACACTTTGCACTATTGGATATTTAATCTTTGCCAGTATTTCAATGAATGGTTTTAGTATTTGTCACTGATCAGTACCCAAATTCATTCATTGGGTTGCAACGTAATGATTTTTCTAATTTTATGGGCTTTTAAACATCTGGAATGGATATTAATTTTTACTGAATACTTTTTCTCCATCTATCAGGATGTTCCAATTTTTTTTACATTAGACAGTCATTGCATTTCTGGGATCAACGTTGCTCACTATGTTTTTTTCATAAACTGCTAGATTATATTGAACATATTTAGCATTCTAAACTCTACTTTCAAAAATAATTATAATTCTATTTTTTTCTTATAACATTTTTATTTGTTTTGAAGTCAAGGTTATCCTTGTGTTATAAAATGAATTAGGTAGCAGTTCTCCTGGTCCATGCTGGACTTTCCATATTCTGGGTCTAGGGGCTGCATTTACAAAGGAGCACTGAAACCTACCCACCAGTATTTGGGTGTTGTTGGTCAACTCTACTGACCCAAGAATGTCACCAGTTGGCTGTGCCCTTCTAGTGGTTTTTATTTTTACTCATTTAAAAAAATCAATCAATCAAACAAGCAAGCACAGATAAGCAGAAAGAACAAATAAATAAAAAACAACTATCCATCCAGCAACCAGAGAAAGTCATAATCAATGGTTTGGGTTCATCTTTCCTAATAATTAGACTCTTTCATGGGGTTATTAAGCAATTAAAAAAATCTACTTTTGTCTGAGATTGTTAATGAAGATAATTTCTTGAACCAAATTATTCTTTCACTTGGCTACTTTGGTTAAGGAGGAGAAAATAAATAATAATCGCAATGATTCTTTTATTTTATTTTCTAGAGTTGTTGGCTGTGGACTGCAATTACCATGTCTGACTCAGTAATTCTTCGCAGCGTGAAGAAATCTGGAGAGGACAATCATGGTTTTGAGTCAGATAGATCATGTAAGTGGCTTTTTTCTCTTACTGTCTCTTGTACAAAGAGGGGTGAGAACAAAAGTGGAACAAGCTAGTGAAGGTTTAAGGAGAAGAGAAAAATCAATGGCAATAAGTAGAACTGTTACTGGATGGTCTTCTAACATCTCTAGGTGTTTCTCCCTAGAATCCATCTAGTGGAATGGCTGAGAGTGCTAGGTAAGAATGCACAAATCCTGGGTGAGTGAAAGCATCTCACCTATAAATATCTCTTCCCTGGGTAGAGTAGGGTTGTTCTAGCACTGGCTATTATTATTACCTTTATTCGTATATTGTTATAATTGATTATAGTAGTAAATGTTTAGTGAGCGTTGCTCCCTGAGAGGAACAGTACAAAGACTCTGCTGGCCAGAGTGAGGTAATGTGTGTAGCACTAGTACATGGTGTGTAGTGAGGGCAGATGATTCTAAGCTATTATTTTTTTTTTTAAATCCTATTATTTTACGTTTTATAGAAGAGGAAACAGAGAGTTGGATACATTTTTGAAAACTTGGCAAAGATCGTGTGACTAATAATTAATGGAGCCGTAATCCTAATCTGGTTCTGATTCCCAAACCTAAGAGGTTAATCTCTATCTACACTGTAATGCGTCTTTACTTTTTTTTTTTTTTTTTTTGCGGTACGCGGGCCTCTCACGGTTGTGGCCTCTCCCGTTGTGGAGCACAGGCTCCAGACGCGCAGGCTCAGCGGCCATGGCTCACGGGCCCAGCCGCTCCGCGGCATGTGGGATCCTCCCGGACTGGGGCACGAACCTGTGTCCCCTGCATCGGCAGGCGGACTCTCAACCACTGCGCCACCAGGGAAGCCCCACGTCTTTACTCTTAATGAAATGAAATGACATGAAATTTAAATGCCAGGGGAACCAGGATGTGCTGTCCTATGACAATGGTTGGCATTAGCACCTCGGGTTCCTTTCCTTGTGGTTTCCCTACACTCAGGACCCTGAGCGCCCACTTTCACCTCCTCCCCTCCGTCTGCTCTGACCTATGCTGGGGAAAATAGTATGTGGCTAAATCCTATGGCTTCTGCTGGCATGGGGGTGTCAATGATATCTTATTGTTTAGTTGATTTGTGGTCCGCATTTTAAGTAGACAAATTCTGATGTTTATGAAGAACCAAACAAGAAATAAATATTCATTTTATTTGGTAGTTCAAAAAATCAGACTTTCTTTAGCTAATTTAGAAATGTTGGCCTTTAGTTGACATCCAGAAGGTAAAAGGATTTCATTTTCTGGAGAAAAGTCAAGAAACGTAGTCAAGGCAGCAGTCCTGAATGTGAAAAAAAAGTCTTCTATAATATGGAGAGAGAAAGAGAGAGAGAGAGAGAGAGAGAGAGAGAGATGAAAAAGCAAATAATTATTTTGCATTATTCCATGAATAAAAGTAATTATAGAAATGGTTTTCCAGAGCAAAATTGTTAATGACTATGTTTCATTTTGTCATTATTATTAACTGCTTTATGTATTGTTTTTATCCTGACAGATGACAATGATAAGAAATCAAAGTAAGTGACTACTCAACAATGCATCACATCTTCAAAATAATTTCCTAATATTCCCATAAAAGGCACAAAGCAGAAGCAATATTTTTCACACATTGCACTGCCTACAAAATGGTATATATAATCCATTCTTTTTCTCTTTAAAACATTACTGTAATTTGATTTCAAAAACCTTTGGGAATATTCCTTCTGGATTAGGCCCAAATCTCCCTTGTATGTCCGGGAACACCACAGAATTTCTGACCTAAATGAGCAGAGGAAAAATTGGACAAGTATGATTTCATGGGCACAGAGAAGAAAGCCCAATTCTTCCCAAAAGCAAATAGTAGAAACCTAAAATGTAATTATTAGATGTTTCTCTTTAAGAGTTTAAATTCTCTTATAAAACAAATGCCACTTAATCATACTCGGCATGAGGGCAGGATTAAAGGAGTCTAATTTAGAAAACAAGGAGGTACCAGCTAAGTTTCTGAAATAGAGGTGGTGGAAAGGGAGAGGTTGAAGGTATTTAAGACATTTTAAGTAATTCATGGCAGAGGGAGGTGGTAGTTGTGGTAACATTAGCTTTGGACTTGGAAGGTAGGGTCAGCTGGGTGCAGAATAACCATCCTTTCTCACCGGGTGGGAAAGAGATGGACGAGGGCATGGATGCTGATGAATGAGCTGCAATGAGGATGAGCAGGAAAGCTGACTGAGTGCTTTGGTTTTTAGAGGATACGAACCTTTCTCCTGATAAGTGTGGTAACGTAGGATGAGAAGATGACAGTGAAAATTTGATAAAGCTGCTGAGGGGAATAGGAACAATCTGTAGAGGGATGAAGTACAGTGCTGTGGGTTGAGCTGAGGTTGGAGACCATACTCATTCATTCATTCATTTCACAAATATTAATTGAGGACCTACTGGGCTTAGGTGCTGAGGATATAGAAGAGAACAAAGTAGGCAAAAATCTCTGTCCTTGAGGAACTCACATGCCCTTGAAGAGCTCCCTCCCTTAATGAAGGATACATAATAAACACTATAAATAAATAAAATATATAGCATGGGAGCTAGTGATAATTTATCACTCCCTTTCTAAGAAGAAACAAGGAAATGGAGAGTTGAAATGATGTAGGGGAGAGTTGAAACTTTAAAGACTTTGGCCATGGAAGGTTCCATTGAGAAGGTGACTTTGGAGAGAAGGTATGAAGGAGGTGAGGGAGTTGGCCATGCAGATATCTGAAGAAAGAGCATTTTGGTGAGAGGAAGTAGCAAGTGCAAACACCCAGAGGTGGGAACAAATTTGGCATGGACAAAAGTCAGCAAAGAGGCCAGGTGGCTCGGGTGGTGAAAATTGGAGTGAAGTAGGAGAAAACAAGGTCAGAGAGTCAACTGGCCAGACCACGGAGGGCTGTGGATGTGTCAGCAAGGATCTGTGGTTCTACTCTGAGCTGGAAGGGAAGCTTAGGGCAGCCAAGTGCTAAGCACAGCATGTGCAGCACCTTTCAGATGGTGGAGAGGTTGTCTCTAGCAGTCCCAGCAGCCTGGCTTCAGGAAGAGATGGGGGAACAGCTAGCTGAATGCAGAGATGGGGTTTCCAAGGATGGATTTGGGGAAAAGGATTGAGGATGATGGTGAAAGTGTGGTCCAAATGGCCAGCAGTGGGACTTAGGATGCCTGAGTAAGGAAGCAACATCTTGATGGGGTTTAGTGATTATAAGTAAATGGCGAGTTTAAAGGACTGCGGGTCTCAACTGAGATGACAAATAGGTATAGAAGGAGGAAGGAAGTGAGAAAACAAGATGCATGCTCAGTCCCAAAGAGCCGATAGAGTAGACTAGTTCCTGGTGAAAACAAGACCTGGGGTATATTCGTGAATGGATGACTCAGGTGAAGTGGAGATCCCTGGAGTTGAAAAGTTCAAGGATGGGTTGAGTACAATTTTATAAGCAATAAAATGAATAAGAAATAATAAGTAAATATGAGTTTATGGGAGTTTTTTTTGAATTTTTTGTCATATTTAATGTAGTTGTAAAATTTTTTAAGTGCGAGAAGGAAGCTATAAATCAGATAATCCAACCACCTCAACTTATAGGGAAATGTAGGCAGAAAGAGGCCGAGGTTCAAAGCTGAGGTCCAATAGTTATTTGCTACTGTAACAGGGAGTACAGAGTACTTTTAATTTTCTCTTAGCACCTCTCAGAAAGACCTCAGTGAATCTCTACTGAACAAGAGATACAGCTATACTGAAATCTCTAGAAGAGGTAAATCTGAAAGTAATAGCCAGTTAAAAAATTTTTTTTATTTTATATTGGAGTATAGTTGATTAACAATGTTGTGCTAGTTTCACAACAAAGTGATTCAGCGATACTTATAAATGTATCTATTCCTTTTCAAATTCTTTTCCCATTTAGGCCATTACAGAATATTGAGCAGAATTCCCTGTGCTATACAGTAGGTCATTGTTGGTAGTTTTTGTTTTAGTTTTTTAAAAATAAATTTATTTATTTATTTTTGGCTGCGTTGGGTCTTCGTTGCAGTGCACGGCTTCTCTCGTTGCGGAGCACAGGGTCTCAGCTCGCGGGCTTCAGTAGCTGTGGCTCGAAGGCTCTAGAGTGCAGACTCAGTAGTTGTGGCACGTGGGCTCAGTAGTTGTGGCTCACAGGCTCTAGAGCGCAGGCTCAGTAGTTGTGGTGCATGGGCTTAGTTGCTCCACGGCATGTGGGATCTTCCCGGACCAGGGCTCGAACCCATGTCTCCCACATTGGCAGGCGGATTCTTAACCACTGGGCCACCAGGGAAGCCCCCTGGTTAGTTTTTAAGATACCAGTTTTGGAAAGAATTTCACAGCTAGTGGGGGCTTTCTTTCTTACTAAAGAATGACTCATAAAATCACCATATAGGAAGAATTTCTCATTGTTTTGGAAAGGATGGTCTTTAAACCCCTGTGTTTTCCTCCTCAGGTTAGAAGATAAGAAGAAGAAAGGTGGCAGCAGTCAAATTGGCTTCTTTCAATTGGTAATAAAGCTGTGCTGATTTATGGCACAGGTTTTTGCCACTGTGAGTTGTTCAAGTGGCGGAGGAAATGTTATAGTCACATTGGCAGGTTTTTTAACTACAATGATCACTTTTTCAGTCATAAACTGTCTACGTGATAACATGTTGAATAGCAATTAGAAATTTATTGCTGATTAAACACACAAATTCTATCTGTTAGATCATAAAAGTGTTGTAGAAGATAATCTCTAAGCCCCTAATTATCATTTTAGTAAGGAAAATTATCATAGTAATCACGTCATGTATACTTATTCTTATGACGTCTTTAGAAATTCCATAGTGTAGGTATTTTTCTCAAATTTGCAGAGTGGAGGCATTTCTGGGCCTAAACAGGCACTCTTCATTGTCAGTATCAGTTCTGGGAGCCAATTTATACAATTGCTGAATAACCCACACAGAATATCTACATGGCAATAGCATCTGCGCCAGTGATTGTTTCCCCCTTAAGCTGGGAATGAATATCTAAGAACTAAAGTCAGCTCCTGAGATAAAGAGAATGAATTAAGAGACTAGGAAAGAGATAACATGAACTAACAATGTAAGAGTCTAATGATTTAGATAATCGACATACCGTTTATTTCAATATTAAAGGTGAGAACTCTACCTTTCGATTAAGATGATTCCCTTAATACTTGGTGTTGAATACTATTTATCAGAATCTAGTAACTAAAATTAAATAGTCCTCCTACCTCTCCTGCTTTTCACCCATAGATGATCTCTGAATCCTTTGTTTTTCAAGTTTCGATTTTCTTCAAAGACTGACATTTGGCTGATGTCTGTGGGAAGTTTATGTGCATTTCTCCATGGAGTAGCCTATCCAGGCGTGCTACTGATTTTTGGCACAATGACAGATGTTTCTATTGAGTATGACATGGAATTACAAGAACTCAAGATCCCTGGAAAAGCATGTGTGAATAACACGATAGTATGGACCAACAGCTCCCTCTACCAGAACGTGACAAATGGAACGCGCTGTGGGTAGGCTGCTATTTTTTACTTTTCACTTTTTTGGCTTGTATCTTAGATTGTAATTCAAAATGTGTGAAGAGAACCTGATGGACTGAGCTGGAGTGGTGTCTAACACAGAGCAAAAAGAAACATAAATTTACCCTTATTTCTATAAATTACTCTGCCCTGAAGTTCTTCCTGTCCTACCGGATTTTTAAAGCTTAATAACAACAACAGCAAAACCCAGAACTGGAAATTGCTCATTAAATACATCACCCAGATTTCACCACTTTATAGACCACAGGCTTGAGGATGACACTACCAATACTTGATGCAGTTGGAGGATGACCCATGAATTTTACTTGAGTCCTTGTCACGTCTCATATCCAAGACTTCCTTTTTCCTCCTTCCTGTTTCCTCCTCCCTCCCTCCCTCTTTTCTTCCTTCCTTCCTTCCTTTCTTCCTTTCTTTCTTTCTTTTTCTTTTCTTTCTTTCTTCCTTCCTTCCTTCCTTCCTTCCTTCCTTCCTTCCTTCCTCCCTCTCCTCCCTTCTGTTCCTCAGCTGCTGTGGCCACGCCAGATGACTCACTTGATCCCCAGCCTTCTCTCTGCAATGGGAATTTCATCATTCCTGTGCTCTAGGACTTGGAATAGGGGCCATTGGTCTCAGTTAGCAGTTGAGTTTCTGTGGAAGAGTGATATGGTGCTATGAATAGAAGATAGCCATGCAGAATTAACCAGAGCTCACCATGCTCCTGTTCTGTCTGTGATAAGCCCAACAGGCTGCCTTGTAATCAGTGAGTCTGTAGTGTACACAGAGTTGATTCACTGTCATAGCATGGAATTTGCAGCCTGCCTCATGCTGCCTCAGGGCCAGAACAAGCTCATTTGCACGTATGAACCCACTCAGGTTCAAGAACCAAGGGCAGGGCACATCCTAGCTAGAAAGACACTTGGAATGGCACCCCCAAGTGAATTTATATTTTTCTCTTTCATTTAAAAATTTTTCTACAGACTTGATTCCGGATTATGACAAATCCTTCTAAATCACTGATGTTCTTCCATAATATTATTTGTTGTTAGCGTCTTTCATTCATTTACTAATTTAACCAAAATTTTTGGAACACCAATTATGTACCAGGAAAATGTGTAAGCATCATGGATTCAGTGGTACCTTATGAATCATGGTCCTTGTATTTGTGGAGCTTGGGTCTAGTTGGTGAGACCATAATGAAATCAACGACCATGCAAATAAGTATGTAGTTATAAACTGGTTAGCACTTGACAGGAAAGTACAGGATAACATACAATGTGCAGAATTAGACTTAACAAATAATAAGCCTACTCATAAGAAATAAATTTCCAATGTCTAAATATGTATATTTCTCTTCTAAATTTGGAAGTAACACTCAGAACAATTTGCGTAAAAGAGAGACTGTCTTCAATGACAGTATTATTATTATTATTATTATTTTGGCTGTACCACATGGCTTGCAGGATCTTAGTTCCCCAACCAGGGATCGAACCCGAGCCCTCAGCAGTGAAAGCGCAGAGTTCTAACCACTGGACAGCCAGGGAATTCCCAATGACAGTCTTTTAAGTCTTTCATTTATGTTGGGGAACAGAATTGAACAATTTTTACAGAGTGGTATGACTACAAAATGTAAGCTAATCCGTTTTCCCCCTTTGAAAAAAATCCATTCAGACTTATGTATGATGTAAATTGACCCCAATCATTAATAACGCATGAAGATAAATTCTTCAAGGGAAAATTCCTGAAAGTATATCCTGTTATGTCTTAAAAATTGGAAATAAATGTTAGAGGGACCAAAATTTGAGACATATTTTGTCTCAAATGCTCATAAATATTTATTAGATGAACTAAAGAATGAATCTGCCTTTAACGTCTGCATCACTGGCATCCATTAGAAAGGAATTCACCGTGGCTACCCATTACTTTATTCATTTTTACTGGGTCCTATACTTGAGAGTGAGCAAATAATTCAGAGCAAATAGGGGTTTTCAGAAATTCCTTGGCTTTGGCTGAATTCACATGATACCAAACATGTAAATAGATATTTGATTGTGTAGACCACACCTTTCTCAGGCCTTTCCTTTACCAGGAACTCCATTGACGAGTTAAATATTTTAATCGTGAGCTATTATGGTCATTGACATGAATACTGTTTGTGCACTTCTGAATAAATGTTTAGATTTCGTGTGGTAAGATCACTGTGAAAATGGACTTGGGTGGGACAGAAGAGAGGGAGGGGACATTTTCTTACCTGTAAGTAGTAAACATGCCTCCAAAATTACACAACTCTTTCACAACTTTCTTTCTTGGAAAAAGTATATCATTAAAAGTACAATGTCTCCACCTATTATAGTTGGTGTGTTGGTCTTGAACTATACAAGGCAACTCAATGATTTTATCAACATAAGCATGCATGTATAATGTAGGAGCTGGATTTTCTCTTTCATTGTATTGGTTTCCACATATCAATTGTAATCCATTGGATGGAATTTTAGGCTGGAGCCTCCTTCCAAATGGCTCTTGGTGAATAAGGCTAAAAAGGATTACAGAACCTTAGGCCTCCTGATTAGCTTCTCAGAATTTATTTGCTCAGAATAGTCAAATAATAAGGTAACAGAATGAAAGAAGAAGAAAGAAGGAAATTCTTTCTTTCTTTCTTTCTTTCTGGCTGTGTTGGGTCTTTGTTGCTGTGCGTGGGCTTTCTCTGGTTGCAGCAAGCCGGGGGCCACTCTTCATTGTGGTGTGTGGGTTTCTCATTGCAGTGGCTTCTCTTGTGGAGCATGGGCCCTAGGCACATCGGCTTCAGTAGTTGTGGCACGTGGGCTCAGTAGTTGTGGCACACGAGCTCTAGAGCACAGGCTCAGTAGTTGTGGTTGCACGGGCTTAGTTGCTCCATGGCATGTGAGATCTTCCCACGCCAGGGCTCGAACCTGTGTCCCCTGCATTGGCAGGCGGATTCTTAACCACCGCGCCACCAGGGAAGCCCCATACTTTTCTTTTTTTTTATCCAGTTAAAGTGTAGACGCTCAAATGGAGGCTACAATGTCTTGTAACTTAATTGTGGAAGTGACATACTATCATTTCTGCCATTTTCTGTTGGTCACACAGACCAGCCCTGGTATAATTTTGGTGAGGATTACACAAGAGTGTGAATACCAGGAGACAAAAACAATCAAGGGCTCCTTGGAGGCTCACTACCACAGCCATTGGGAAGTTTGTGTCCTTACCTGCCCCACATATGGATGCATCGATGCAAAAATCCAAGTCTGTACTTTCTCTTGGATTTCAGTCTATTTTCTTAGCAATGTACATTTAGCTTATGCACTCAAGTACTATTTTGAAGTTAGACACTGTAAGACATTGTACTTTGAAAAACAGCTTTATTGAGATACAATTCACATACCATAAAATTCACCCACTTAAAGTATAAAACTCAATAGTTTTTAGTATATCCATAGAGCTGTGCATTCATTACCACAATCAATTTTAGAACATTTTTATTAGCACACAACCCCCCTACCCCATATCCCTTAAATTTCACTCCCCAATTGCCCATCCCCCCTCAGCCCTAGACAACCACTAATCTACTTTCTGTCTCTGTAGATTTGCCTATTTTGGACATTTCATGAAAATGGAATCATATAATATGTGGTCCTTTGTGACTAGCTTCTTTGACTTAACCTAATGTTTCCAAGGTTCATCCACGTTGTAGCATGAATCATACTTCATTTCTTTTTATTGATGAATAATATTTCATTGTATGGATATAATACATTTATAGTGTGGATATAATGAGTGGATTTATCCATTCATCAGTTGATGGACATTTGAGTTGCTTCCTCTTTTTGGTTATTACAAATGATGCTGCTATGGACATTTATGTACAAGGTTTCCTGTGGACATATGTTTTCAATTCTCTTGAGTATATACCTAGGAGTGGAATTTCTGGGTCATGTGATAAATAAATGTTTAACCATTTGCAGAACTTCCAGACTGTTTTCAAAGTGGCTAACATGTGTGAGGCTTCCAATTTCTTCACATTCTTACCAACACTTAATAGTATCTATATTTTTAAAAATTAATTAATTTATTTATTTTTGATTGCATTGGGTCTTCGTTACTGCGTGCGGGCTTTCTCTAGTTGTGTTGAGCGGGGGACTACTCTTCGTTACGGTGCCCAGGTTTCTCATTGCCGTGGCTTCTCTTGTTGCGGAGCATGGGCTCTAGGCGCAGTGGGCTTCAGTAGCTGTGGCACGCAGGCTCTAGAGTGCAGGCTCAGTAGTTGTGGCACATGGGCTTAGTTGCTCCGTGGCATGTGAGATCTTCCCGGACCAGGGCTCAAACCCGTGTACCCTGCACTGGCAGGCGGATTCTTAACCACTGTTCCACCAGGGAAGCCCCAGTATCTATATTTTGACTGTAGCTCCAGTAGGCTGAATAATGGCCCCCCAAAATATGTAGGATATCCCTGGAATCTACAAATGTTACCTTGTATGGAGAAAAGAGTCTATGCAGGTGTGATTAACTGAAAGATCTTGGGTTGGGGGAGATTACACTGGATTACCCAGATGGGCCCTAAATGCAATCACTAGTATTTTTTAAAGGGACTGTTACTAAAAAGAGGCGGAGGGAGATTTGACTATAGAGAGAAAAAAAGAGGCAAGTTGACTATCAAAGAGGAGTTTGATGTGATGTCCCAAGCTCAGGGATGCCAGTAGCTACCAGAAGCTGGAAGAGGGAAGAAACAAATTCTTCCCTAGAGCCTTTGGAGAAAGTACAACCCCGTCAGCACCTGAATTTCAACCCAGTGAAGCTGATTTCAGACCTCTGGCCTCCAGAAATGTGAGAAAGATGGAAGTATGTGTATATATCAAAGGGCAACAAGAGGAATCTTTGAATCATGAGAATATTCTGCTCTTCATTGTATCGGTGTCAACATCCTGGTTGTGATATTGTCCTATAGTTTTGCAAGATGTTACCATTGGGGGAAAACTAGATAAAGGGCATATATAATGTCTCTGTAATATTTCTCACAATTGCATTAGCCATTCTGGCAATATGCTACCCTAGTGTGTGGGTATTCTATAAAGCAACTTTACCCAGTGATAAACCATTTGTCCATAGGTCAATGTCCCATGCATTAATGAACATGGACCTTTCAACATTTTGGAAGTAGGATATGGACACATTTCTGCCAGTTTGGGTTGACACTGATATGTACTCTAAGGTGTCAATGCTACTGGGTCTACAGGGCATCAGAACCATTGAAAGGAGCGCTCCTGGTGAGGCAATGCACCTTGTCATAAAGACCTCATATCGTTGTTAAATATCTTTTACCTTTTCCCTCTAATTGTCATTTCTCTCCCCTCTTCTCTCTTCAACAAATGCGTCAGGGGAATCTTAATTTATCCAAGTAGGCATGTATCAATTTTGTTTTGTTTTTCTTTTTGTTGAAAAGAAAGACAGTCTGTGGTCCAAATAACCTGTAAACTTTACAGAATCCTTATTAGGATTTTATAACCACAAGAGCTTTCCACCATGCAGATGATGAAGTCTGATGTGCAGTCAAAGGAACCAAGTTGACGTCCCCTTTTCCTTCCTATCAGTTTTTCTGATAGGTTTGCTCTGTTGTCCCAGAAATATTCCCAAGTAGTCTTTAAAACTCTAATGACTCTAATGACTTCTTCCCAGAATCAAATAGAAGTGAGTTAACCATTCATCTCTGGGGTACCTCAGGAGTGAAAACAATCACAAACTACACATGTCCTATCCACACCCCCCGACAGTGATGTAATGTTCCTGAACTTTGCTCCAGTAAATCCCACAGCTGGGTCAGTGCTCAGAGCTCTTAGTCGAGTACATTCATTCATGACTGGCAGCTGCGTTTTTCACGACAGGCACTCTCACCTCTGCTTACAGTGTCTGAAAATAAATGCACCACAAGGAATCTAAGGAAAACTTTTTGACAAATGCTCATAGTTTTCTGTTTTTGGACACCCAAATTTTATTTCACAAACAGAAACCAAGAGTATGCACTCAGTTATTTATTTAAAAAATTTTTAATTGGAGTATAGTTGCTTTACAATGTTGTGTTAGTTTCTACTGTACAGCAAAGTGAATCAGCTATACGTATACGTATATCCCCTCTTTTTAGGATTTCCTTCCCATTTAGGTCACCGCCAAGCACTGAGTGGAGTTCCCCATGCTATACAGTAGGTTCTCATCAGTTATCTATTTTATACATAGTATCAATAGCATATATATTATGCACTCATTTATACATTAGAAGTCTTTACTCATAAATACTGCATTATACAGTCTATACAAAGATACTTGGCTTTTGTAAGGGCCTCTGATCATGGATACTTGTATACAAGTTTATGACTTTCTAGATCTTTTTCATTCTGGGGGTTCCCTTAAATCATCATGAAAGACTGGGAATGTGGTGAACACAGACATATTAGCTGGTTTGGAGATTGTCAGAGGGGTTGACCAAGGCAGTTGTTTCCCTTCCTCATTAGTATTTTGCAAGTGAAAGAAAAGTCAAGAAACATTCACTGAGTACCTACTTAATGTGTAAGGTATTGTACCAGGCTTCGGGAGTGAGAGCAAGCAGCTTACCTAGTCTTTGCTGTCAAGTAGCTTTCAATTTACTAGCAAGAGAAACATCAATATACTCGATATAAATATATTCAATAAAAATATTGAATAATAGTGCAAGATGGCAATAAAATCTGCCATGGAATAATAGTTCGTTCTGAGTTAAATAAATTATACTTAAATACTTGGTCTGAGTTCAGTAGAGGGAGAGAACAATTCAAGCTTGGGTCACAAAAGGAAGACCTGATAGCAGAAAGCTGGTAGACTGAGAGCATTTAGGCTAAAGATGCTACTTTCTGATTCTCTAAAGAAATGGACATCATCTAGCTTATCCCTGAGGATCAGGTATATCAACAACCAATATGTTAATTTTTTAATGATAAAATTTCTTATTTCCCGAAAGCGATTTCAGAATCATTTTTTCTCCCCTCCCTGCCCCTACCAGTTCCAAACCCTGTGTCACAGTGTGATACTTGTAATGGGAAAATACTGTGTAGTTTTCTTGCTTTCCCACAAGTTCTTTGACAATTTAGAAATTGTCCTGGGGAGCGAGGATTCCTGGGCTCTGGTCAGCACGAAGACTGGGTTAATAAAGTGTTTTTCTCTCTCTATGGGAAGATGACACACACATTTCTCCTAGTGTTACTCTGAGAGAGGAAGGAGTTGAAAAGCTGGCTTAAGATTGCTGGACAGGTAACAGTAAGCCTCCTGATTTACAGCACACATCTCTCTACCTGTGCCTTTCCAGACACTTGTCTGGCTTTTTAGAACATTTCTCTAGCTGTGATTGCACTACCACTAATGATGAGCATGAGTGAAAGGGGCCTCAGTGGACAGAGCTCTGGGCTGCCATCTAGGGTCCCCTGTCTTCCAACAAATGCCCATGAATTATTTCACAACCCTCGCATCTCTGCCTGTAAAAATGAAGGAGGTAGGCATCTTTGCTATGGTGGATACCATGAGGTCTGTTTGGGGATTTGGATTGATTGCAATTCTACACAGGTAAAACGCCTTACCCATATTTAATAGAAACATACAATATGTATATTTTAAATTCCTCTGTACTCACAAATGCAATCTTTGTTAGCTAGATCCTACCTGTGAGTCTTACCATTTTTTCCCTCTTTTGAAGGTTTCTGGACATTGAAAGTGAAATGGTCAAGTTTGCCAGTTACTATGCTGGCATCGCTGTCGCGGTACTTGTCACAGGATATATTCAAGTTAGTGACGCCTCCATTTTATTTATAGATCAGCAGCTGGGTTCAAAGACGTGACAATGAAATGCAAAGTGTGTTTTTTAAAGCTATTCAGAAGCCCCAAGGACTACAGCTTTATTTCAGGCAAACAATAGATGGTGGGGAAGGAGTCTTCCTCTCAGTTGGGGAGGAACGCTTGTCCAGAGAAATGGAGAATAGCTCCAGTGTCTTGTTCTCCCCTGCCCTTCCTGCTTCATCCTCTCGTCTAAACTCAGAAATAGACAGCTGTGGGTGTGTTCGTACAGGGAGAGCAAGTACGAACCTTCTTCGTACCTGGAAAAAGCTGGGAGTAGGGAGTTGGAGGAAAGCAAGCTTGACTTTCTTTTTCTCTGTTTTTGCTAAAGTCACACCAAACTGCAGTCCAACCCAAGTTCTGTAAACTGAATCCATATTCTAGATTTCAGTTATGGGAGGGCTTGGAGTTAACTCTTATTAAGGAAGAAAAGTATTTCATCTTTTTCCTACTAACGTAGGAAAAATAGTAAATCCCCCCTACTCTGCATTCACTTAAGAATTCCAGGAAGTTAGTGTTAGTTGTAAAGAGAAATGAGTCAATTTTCACCATTCTGGCACTGGAGTTTTAATGACAGTCTTATTTTGCTTGCATGGGGGAAACTGTCAGCAAGATTCCCTGCTTATGTCATAATGTTTGTCTTACTTTCTCTGAAAATCATTGTCCAACAGCTGGAAAACAATGTATGAATGCTTATTGGAAGGCTTCTCAGGGGAAAAATTCATCAGAAGTGGCATGCAAAAGTAGTGATTTAAGAGCAATAATTTATTTTTGGTGTGATAAGCCTTCTTTTACACATGAGGGAAGTGAAGCTTAATATGGTTAACCCTGCAAGTGGCCGAGCTGGATTCAAACCCAAGCCTCTGGCTTCCCTGTTTACAGTGGATCGGCTCAGCCCCACTTTCAGCAGATGTCAGAGCTCACACCTTAATTCCCAACAAGAGGCATATTGTGAATTACTTTTGTCCTTTTCTCAACTGTCATAGTGAAAATATTTTCTTCTGAAAAGAGAAGGAATTAATGACCATTTTTATCACAATGCTAAACATTTCTTGCTCCATTTACAGATATGCTTTTGGGTAATTGCTGCAGCTCGCCAGATACAGAAAATGAGAAAACTGTACTTTAGGAGAATAATGAGAATGGAAATAGGATGGTTCGACTGCAATTCAGTGGGAGAGCTGAATACAAGATTTTCTGAGTAAGTGGCTGGTAGGACATTTTAATGAATGTGTGATTTTTCGCTAATGAAACACTTGTTTCCAAATTAAATAACAATTGGAAACACATTTTCAGTTCTTTTGATGCATTTTGTCTCTTAAGTTGCGCTTTTATAGGGAGCATGGCTTTTTTCATAGGTTTCATGGCTTCAACGAAATGACTTTTTTTTTTAACATCTTTATTGGAGTATAATCGCTTTACAATGGTGTGTTAGTTTCTGCTTTATAACAAAGTGAATCAGCTATACATATACATATATCCCCATATCTCCTCCCTCTTGCGTCTCCCTCCCACCCGCCCTATCCCACCCCTCTAGGTGGTCACAGAGCACCGAGCTGATCTCCCTGTGCTATGCGGCTGCTTCCCACTAGCTATCTATTTTACGTTTGGTAGTGTATATATGTCCATGCAACTCTCTCACTTTGTCCCAGCTTATACTTCCCCCTCCCTGTATTCTCAAGTCCATTCTCTAGTGGGTCTGAGTCTTTATTTCATTCCTCAGCCTAGGTTCTTCATGACGATTATTTTTTTGTTGTTTTTTAGATTCCATATGTATGTGTTAGCATACAGTATTTGTTTTTCTCTTTCTGACATACTTCACTCTGTATGACAGACTCTAGGTCCATCCACCTCAGTATGAAAAACTCAATTTTGTTTCTTTTTATGGCTGAGTAATATTCCATTGTACATATGTGCCACATCTTCTTTATCCATTCATCTGTTGATGGACACTTAGGTTGCTTCCATGTCCTGGCTATTGTAAATAGAGCTGCAATGAACATTTTGGTACATGACACTTTTTGAATTATGGTTTTCTCAGGGTATATGCCCAGTAGTGGGATGGCTGGGTCGTATGGTAGTTCTATTTCTAGTTGTACAGAACCCTCCATACTGTTCTCCATAGTGGCTCTATCAATTTACATTCCCACAAACAGTGCAAGAGGGTTCCCTTTTCTCCACACCCTCTCTAGCATTTATTGTTTGTAGATATTTTCATGATATGGCCTTTCTGACTGGTGTGAGATGATATCTCATTGTAGTTTTGATTTGAATTTCTCTAATGATTAATGATGTTGAGCATTCTTTCATGTGTTTGTTGGCCATCTGTATATCTTCTTTGGAGAAATGTCTATTTAGATCTTCTGACCATTTTTGGATTGTGTTGTTTGTTTTTGATATTGAGCTGCATGAGCTGCTTATAAATTTTGGAGATGAATCCTTTGTCAGTTGCTTCATTTGCAAATATTTTCTGCCATTCTGAGGGTTGTCTTTTCGTCTGGTTTATGGTTTTCTTTGCTCTGCAAAAGCTTTTAAGTTTCATTAGATCCCATTTGCTTATTTTTGTTTTTATTTCCATTACTCTAGGAGGTGGGTCAAAAAGGATCTTGCTGTGATTTATGTCATAGAGTGTTCTGCCTATGTTTTCCTCTAAGAGTTTGATAGTGTCTGGCCTTACACTTAGGTCTTTAATCCATTTTGAGTTTATTTTTGTGTATGGTGTTAGGGAGTGCTAAATTTCATTCTTTTACATGTAGCTGTCCAGTTTTCCCAGCACCACTTTTTGAAGAGGCTGTCTTTTCTCCACTGTATATTCTTGCCTCCTTTATCAAAGATAAGCTGACCATATATGTGTGGGTTTATCTCTGGGCTTTCTATCCTGTTGCATTGATCTATATTTCTGTTTTTGTGCCAGTACCATACTGTCTTCATTACTGTAGCTTTGTAGTATAGTCTGAAGTCAGGGAGCCTGATTCCTCCAACTCTGTTTTTCTTTCTCAAGATTGCTTTGGCTATTCGGGGTTTTTTGTGTTTCCATACAAATTGTGAAATTTTTTATTCTAGTTCTGTGAAAAATACCAGTGGTAGCTTGATAGGTATTGCATTGAATCTGTAGATTGCTTTGGGTAGTAGAGTCATTTTCACAATATTGATTCTTCCAATCCAAGAGCATGGTATATCTCTCCATCTATTTGTATCATCTTTAATTTCTTTAATCAGTGTCTTATCATTTTCTGCATACAGGTCTTTTGTCTCCTTAGGTAGGTTTATTCCTAGATATTTTATTCTCTTTGTTGCAATGGTAAAAGGGAGTGTTTTCTTAATTTCACTTTCAGATTTTTCATCATTAGTGTATAGGAACGCAAGAGATTTCTGTGCATTAATTTTGTATCCTGCTACTTTACCAAATTCATTGATTAGCTCTAGTAGTTTTCTGGTAGCATCTTTAGGATTCTCTATGTATAGTATCACGTCATCTGCAAACAGTGACAGCTTTACTTCTTCTTTTCTGATTTGGATTCCTTTTATTTCTTTTTTTTCTCTGATTGCTGTGGCTAAAACTTCCAAAACTATGTTGAATAGTAGTGGTGAGAGTGGGCAACCTTGTCTTGTTCCTGATCTTAGTGGAAATGGTTTCAGGTTTTCACCACTGAGGATGATGTTGGCTGTGGGTTTGTCATGTATGGCCTTTATTATATTGAGGTAAGAAGTTCCCTCTATACCTACTTTCTGGAGAGTTTTTATCATAAATGGCTGTTGAATTTTGTCGAAAGCTTTCTCTGCATCTGTTGAGATGATCCTATGGTTTTTCTCCTTCAGCTTGTTAGTATGGTGTATCACATTGATTGATTTGCATACATTGAAGAATCCTTGCATTCCTGGGATAAACCCCACTTGATCATGGTGTATGATCCTTTTAATGTGCTGTTGGATTCTGTTTGCTAGTATTTTGTTGAGGATTTTTGCATCTATGTTCATCAGTGATATTGGCCTGTAGTTTTCTTTTTTGGTGGCATCTTTGTCTGGTTTTGGTATCAGGGTGATGGTGGCCTCGTAGAATGAGTTTGGGAGTGTTCCTCCCTCTGCTATATTTTGGAAGAGTTTGGGAAGGATAGGTGTTAGCTCTTCTCTAAATGTTTGAAAGAATTCCCCTGTGAAGCCACCTGGTCCTGGGCTTTTGTTTGTTGGAAGATTTTTAATCACCGTTTCAATTACAGTGCTTGTCATTGGTCTGTTCATATTTTCTATTTCTTCCTGGTTCAGTCTCAGAAGGTTGTGCATTTCTAAGAATTTGTCCATTTCTTCCAGGTTGTCCATTTTATTGGCATAGAGTTGCTTGTAGTAATCTGTCATGATCCTTTGTATTTCTGCAGTGTCAGTTGTTACTTCTCCTTTTTCATTTCTAATTCTATTCATTTGAGTCTTCTCCCTTTTTTTCTTGATGAGTCTGGCTAATGGTTTATCAATTTTGTTTATCTTCTCAAAGAACCAGCTTTTAGTTTTATTGATCTTTGCTATTGTTTCCTTCATTTCTTTCTGATCTGATCTTCATGATCTCTTTCCTTCTGCTAACTTTAGGGTTTTTTTGTTCTTCTTTCTCTAATTGCTTTAGGTGTAAGGTTAGGTTGTTTATTTGAGATGTTTCTTGTTTTTAAGATAGGACTGTATTGCTATAAACTTCCCTTATAGAACTGCTTTTGCTGCATCCCATAGGTTGTGGGTCGTCGTGTTTTCATTGTCATTTGTTTCTAGGTATTTTTTGATTTCCTCTTTGATTTCTTCAGTGATCTGTTGGTTATTAAGTAGTGTATTGTTTAGCCTCCATTTGTATTTTTTACAGATTTTTTCCTGTAATTGATATCTAGTCTCATAGCGTTATGGTCAGAAAAGATACTTGATACGATTTCAATTTTCTTAAATTTACCAAGGCTTGATTTGTGACCCAAGATATGATCTATCCTAGAGAATGTTCCATGAGCACTTGAGCAGAATGTGTATTCTGTTGTTTTTGGATGTAATATCCTATAAATATCAATTAAGCCGATGTTGTTTAATGTATCATTTAAAGCTTGTGTTTCCTTATTTATTTCCATTTTGGATGATCTGTCCATTGATGAAAGTGGGGTGTTAAAGTCCCCTACTATGATTGTGTTACTGTGGATTTCCCCTTTTATGGCTGTTAGTATTTGTCTTATATATTGAGGTGCTCCTATGTTGGGTGCATAAATATTTACAGTTGTTATAACTTCTTGGATTCATCCCTTGATCATTATGTAGTGTCCTTCTTTGTCTCTTGTAATAGTCTTTATTTAAAGTCTATTTTGTTTTGCTATGAGAATTGCTACTCCAGCTTTCTTTTGATTTCCATTTGCATGGAATATCTTTCTCCATACCCTCACTTTCATTCTGTATGTGTCCCTAGGTCTGAACTGGGTCTCTTGTAGACAGCATATATATGGGTCTTGTTTTTGTATCCATTCAGCCAATCTATGTCTTTTGGTTGGAGCATTTAATCCATTGACATTTAAGGTAATTATCGATATGTATGTTCCTATTCCCATTTTCTTAATTGTTTTGGGTTTGTTATTGTAGGTCTTTTCCTTGTCTTGTGTTTCCTGTCTAGAGAAATTCCTTTAGCATTTGTTGTAAAGCTGGTTTGGTGGTGCTGAGTTCTCTTAGCTTTTGCTTGTCTGTAAAGGTTTTAATTTCTCCGTCGAATCTGAATGAGATCCTTGCTGGGTAGAGTTATCTTGGTTGTAGGTTTTTTTCCCTTCATCACTTTAAATATGTCCTGCCACACCCTTCTGGCTTGCAGGGTTTCTGCTGAAACATCAGCTGTTAACCTTATGGGGATTCCCTTGTGTGTTATTTGTTGTTTTTCCCTTGCTGCTTTTAATACTTTTTCTTTGTATTTAATTTTTGATAGTTTGATTAATATGTGTCTTGGCATGTTTCTCCTTTGATTTATCCTGTATGGGACTCTCTGTGCTTCCTGGACTTGATTAACTATTTCCTTTCCCATATTGGGGAAGTTTTCAACTATAATCTCTTCAAATATTTTCTCAGTCCCTTTCTTTTTCTCTTCCTCTTCTGGGACCCCTATAATTCGAATGTTGGTGCATTTAATGTTGTCTCAGAGGTCTCTGAGACTGTCCTCAATTCTTTTCATTCTTGTTTCTTTATTCTGCTCTGAGGTAGTTATTTCCACTATTTTATCTTCCAGGTCACTTATCCATTCTTCTGCCTCAGTTATTCTGCTATTGATCCCATTTAGAGTATTTTTAATTTCATTTATTGTGTTGTTCATCATTGTTTCTTTGCTCTTTATTTCTTCTAGTTCCTTGTTAAACGTTTCTTGTATTTTCTCCATTCTGTTTCCAAGATTTTGGATCATCTTTCCTATCATTGTTCTGAATTCTTTTTCAGGTAGACTGCCTATTTCCTCTTCATTTCTTAGGTCTGGTGTGTTTTTGCCTTACTCCTTCATCTGCTGTGTGTTTCATTGTCTTCTCATTTTGCTTAACTTACTGTGTTGGGAGTCTCCTTTTCACACGCTGCAGGTTCGTAGTTCCCCTTGTTTTTGGTGTCTGTCCCCAGTGGCTAAGGTTGGTTCAGTGGGTTGTGTAGGCTTCCTGGTGGAGGGGACTAGTGCCTCTGTTCTGGTGGATGAGGCTGGATCTTCTCTTTCTGGTGGGCAGGTCCATGTCTGGTGGTGTGTTTTGGGGTGTCTGTGGACTTATTATGATTTTAGGCAGCCTCTGTGCTAATGGATGGTGTTGTGTTCCTGTCTTGCTAGTTGTTTGGCATAGAGCATCCAGCACTGTAGCTTGCTGGTCGTTGAGTGAAGCTGGGTCTTGGTGTTGAGATGGAGATCTCTGGGAGATTTTGGCCGTTTGATATTATGTGGAGTTGGAAGGTCTCTTGTGGACCAGCGTCCTGAACTTGGCTCTCCCACCTCAGAGGCACAGCCCTGACGCCTGGCTAGAGCACCAAGAGCCTGTCATCCACACGGAAAAAGAGAAAAAGGGAAAAAAATAATTTTATATATATATATATATGTATATTGTTGCTGCCAAAGTCCACCTCCTCAATTTGGGATGATTCGTTGTTTATTCAGGTATTCCAGAGATGCAGGGTACATCAAGTTGATGTGGAGATTTAATCCGCTGCTACTGGGGCTGCTGGAAGAGATTTCCCTTTCTCTTCTTTGTTCGCAGAGCTCCTGGGTTTCAGCTTTGGATTTGGCCCCACCTATGCGTGTAGGTCGCCTGAGGGCATTTGTTCTTCGCTCAGACAGGACAGGGTTAAAGGAGCAGCTGATTCGGGCCTCTAGGTCACTCAGGCCGGGGGCGGGGGGGGGGGGGGGGGGGGCGGGGGGGGGAGGGGCACGGATGCCGGGTGAGCCTGCGGCGGCATAGGCCAGCGTGACGTAGCGCCAGCGTGATGTTGCGCCGGCGTGACGTTGCACCAGCCTTAGACGCTCCGTGCGTTCTTCCGGGGAAGTTGTCCCTGGATCCCGGGACCCTGGCAGTGTCGGGCTGCACAGGCTCCCCGGAAGGGTGTGTGGATAGTGGCCTGTGCTCGCACACAGGCTTCTTGGTGGTGGCAGCAGCAGCTTTAGCATCTCATGCCCGTCTCTGGGGTCCGCGCTGTTAGCCGCGGCTCATGCCCGTCTCTGGAGCTCCTTTAAGCAGCGCTCTTAATCCTCTCTCCTCGCGCACCAGGAAACAAAGAGGCAAGAAAAAGTCTCTTGCCTCTTCGGCAGGTCCAGACTTTTTCCCGGACTCCCTCCCAGCTAGCCGTGGCGCACGGGCCCCTTCGGGCTGTGTTCACGCCGCCAGTCCTCTCCCTGCGCTCCGACCGAAGCCCGAGCCTCAGCTCCCAGCCCCGCCCTCCCCGGCGGTGAGCAGACAAGCCCCTCGGGCTGGTGAGTGCCGGTCGGCTCCGATTCTCTGTGCGGGAATCTCACCGCTTTGCCCTCCGCACCCCTGTTGCTGTGCTCTCCTCCGCGGCTCCGAAGCTTCCCCCCTCCGCCACCCGCAGTCTCCACCCACGAAGCAGCTTCCTAGTGTGTGGAAACTTTTCCTCCTTCACGGCTCCCTCCCACTGGTGCAGGCCCCGTCCCTATCCTTTTGTCTCTGTTTTTTCTTTTGCCCTACCCAGGTACGTGGGGAGTTTCTTGCCTTTCGGGAGGTCTGAGGTCTTCTGCCAGCGTTCAGTGGGTGTTCTGTAGGAGTTGTTCCACATGTAGATGTATTTCTGATGTATTTGTGGGGAGGAAGGTGATCTCCGCGCCTTACTCTTCCGCCATCTTGAAGCTCCTCCAAAATGACTTAAAAATTGAAAGTCAGGATACTATAATTTGGTTTGTAGGTCCTGGACTAAAGTACTAGAAATGAAGTATTATAGAAGAGAGTTTAAAGGATGTAGGGTTATTTGATCTCGAAAGAAGAAATTGAGGGATGTCACAATCTATGTACCCATAAGGAAAACAATATGATTAGAAAGAATTATCTTGCTTTGCCTGTTGACATAATTTCCGCATATAATGACAAAAAAAAAATTCAAAATAGTTTGAGAAAGATTCAAACTGAAAAACTAGATTTAAATCCAGTTTACACCTAAATACTAGTCTGGGTCATTAATAGTGCCCCCCCCCATAATTTTTGAATGAGCTCTGAGTAATGAGAACCGTGTTGAATTTAAGTTTGAGGTCCCATGAAAGACAATGTGTAGTGTAGTGAAGATAAAAGCAGACTGAATGTTGGGGCCCCTACCGTCCAGCACTCATTCTGCCCTTTACTTACTTTGACCTTGAACAGATACTTAACCTTGCTAGAATACAGTTGTGTAACCTCTCTGTAATGTCTAAGGTCCTTTTTTGCTCTCAAGTCCTGAGCCTTGTTTGCTCCATCTGGACCAGAGATTATGGGAATGTTTCCAGGAATATGAATTTAATGTAATGATAGTCAACCAATACTCTGGAGCACTTACCCTATGCAAGGCATAAAGATATACCACAGAGCTCCTGATCTCAAGGAACTTACAGCCTAGTAGGAGGGATAAAGGTTTCAAGCAAATAATCAGAGCTAACATACATTGATTGTTTACTGTATGCTAGGCACTGGTCTACATATTGGGTTGGCCAAAATGTTCGTTCGGATTTTCCATATGTTACAGAAAAACCCGAACGAACTTTTGGGCCAACCCAATACTTTACGTGTATTAACTAATCCTCACTGCTATCGACTGAGGTAGGTTCTGTTTTTATCCGCATTTTATAGATGAGGAAACTGAGACACAGAAAGGCCAAGTAACTTGCCCAAGAACAGCTTGTGTTTAAATTCAGAGTCTGGCTCCAGAGTCTGTGCTGTTAACCACAATTCTATACTGCGTATAAGCAGAAAGCAATAATTACATACACATACATATACACATGTATACAGATTAATTACATTGCTATGGTAACACAGGAAAGAAGTTATTACTTCTCCCTGGGGGATTATATAAATTTTTATGAAATAGGTGGTATGTGAGTAGAACCTTGAGGCTGAAAAGATTTAGCAGGTATAAAGGAAAGAAGGGTTGTTTAGGACAAACCAAGGATATTAGCTTTAAGAAAGAAAGGGACAAATAAGAGGGTTTCCAAAAGTCTTTGCCTATGTTGAATGAACACCAGTCAGGAAAACTGGATTAAGGACACACTCCCTTGGCTGTGAGGAGAGAGGCTTGCTGCCCTCCCAAGGTGCAGCAAAATTTCCAAGATGTGAGAAGCTATTAGGTTTCCCAAGGGCAATGGGGTACAGAAATAGGAGTGTTTAGAAAGGAAAGATTGTACTTTCTCAGCAAGATATTGAATTGACCAAATTCAGTTTTAGTGACCAAAGCCTCTCTTGTTTCTAGTGATATTAACAAAATCAATGACGCCATTGCCGACCAGATGGCCATTTTCATTCAGCGCATGACCACGAGCGTCTGTGGGTTCCTGCTGGGATTTTACCGGGGTTGGAAACTGACCTTGGTTATTATCTCTGTCAGCCCTCTCATTGGGATTGGAGCAGCCGTCATTGGTCTGGTAAGAATGTCTTCTCACTTCTCTCCATGGGAAGACTTTTGCACTGAGAAACAGCCAAAAATGGGAAGCTTGATTCCCTTCTCCTGAGTATGTTTAGTCAACATCATTATCACCATTTTGATTTATTTTGTTTGATTATTACTCAGTATCAAATAACATTCCATTATTAGATTAGGGATTAATAATGTTTTAATAACACAAATATTATTGTATGAATAACAATAACAACTACATTAATTGAATATTTACTATTTTGCCAGGCAGTATTAGGAGGCTCAAGGACATGATCTCTAATTTTACAACAATCTTATAAAGTATTAATGCCATTTTAAATATAAGAAATGGAGGTTCAGAGAGGTAAAGGGACTTGTCTGGAACTGCACAGCCAGTGAATGACAGAATAGGATTCAAATTCAAGGAAGCCTGATTCTAAATCCCCACTCACTCTGCAGTGTGCCTGTGGCTTCCCGTGGTCTCCCAAGTTCAGATGCTTCCCTCAGAAAGGCCCAACAAATAAAAGAGATTTCTGCAATTACACTGTGTTCTCCATCCATCTGATCAGTTTCAGAGAGAGGGTTATCTGACCCATTCAGAGAAGTACCCCAGTCACAGTTTCCATTCCCCAGGTATGCAGGCCAAGAAAAAGTATAGGAGTAGGAATTTGGGGTCATCCCAGTTAAAAAACACTCCCAAGGATTGAGAAATTATTCTATTTCACTTTTAGAGTAGCCACATTAGATAACAGGTCATGGGGTCAGGCACACTAATAATTTGCTGTAAATGAGAATAGAATTTAAGTGAAAAGCTGCACATACATTCACATCATTGAGCAACAGGTACCGATCTCCATGACTGTATTTTCTAGCAAAATACTCTCTACACTCCACTGGCTGTATTACTCAAATGTTTCCCAGGTAATACAGAGTGACAATAGCAAAGAGCTCATTCCACTTAACTAGGCCACCACCTGGCTCTACCACCTGGCTCAAGAAAGATATGTTCAACTCGTCAAAATGTCAGTTTCCTCATCTTTAAAATAAGGTTAGTACCTCCCAAAGTCATTGTGATGACTCAAGGCATTATCCTTGTTATGCTCTTAGCATGGCATCTGGCGCAGAATTAATTACTAAAGAGATATTAGCTTTCGTTTTTTTCCCAATCCACCAAATCATGCAAGTTTTACAACAGTCTTTCCTACCAAATGCTTTTCAGCTGCACTCCAGGAAAGCCTCAACTTCCACAGAGGGTCACTGGGGAGTCTGCAAACATTTGATTCAGCGTTTTTTTCCCTCCAAAAAAATTTAATCTCTTTCTTCAAACCCACAAAAGATTAGTATTCACACTCAAATGGACCATATGTCACGTTTTAACATGTTGGAGACCAACAACATAAACTGGTTAACTTGATTTCAAATAGGCTCAAAGCACAGTTTCTCTTGTCTCAGTGTCCATATTTCAACTTCTTGTAAATGTGTCACCGATTTGGAATGTTGTAACTCTGCACTTGTTTCTTCTTGAATTCAGGTGTGTGCATGTTTGTGTAAAATGATACGAGCAATTTCACTAAGCTCAATTCAAAAGCAGGACAAAAAAAGGTGGAGAGGGCAATATATGACATATTAGAATATGACATATTAGAACTGATCATAGGTTTTGTATGCCTTTGTATGACTTTTATATACCTACAGTGGGAAACATGAACAACTGTTAGATATTTCCCAATATACATGTTTTAAGTTCTTATATCAATTTAATTGAAGTATCAAGATTCTTTAATGTGCCGTTACAATAAAAACTGATAACATTTGCAACTACTTAATTTTCTCATTACTATGCTCATTACATATTTCAGAAATAAATTAGAAGAGGATTGTGGTAAAAACTGCCATACCATCCAAAGTCAAATTTTAATGTTGATTAGAATAGCCTTACTTTCAATTCACAAGATTTATAAAATGTGGACTTGTGAAATAAATATATTGTAATAAAATACCACTTTTACTTATATGTTAAAATTCTGTCTAAGATTTTGTTTGATAAGGGTTTTGCTGCTAAAAGTTCGGAAAAACTTGGAAGATAAACTTCCTTAGTCTGGGTACTATATATATTTTTAGGTTTCTGAGCCAGTTAATCTTTCACAACATTTGCTTTTTCCCCTTCTTGTTTCTTAATCTGTGCCAGGGAAGTCTTTGGTGGTTGATTCTAACTAGGACTCAATCCAGGTCCAATTTTAGAAAAACTTAACTTGTTTAATATTAAGTGCAATGTCTTTTTCTTTCCTTTTGTAAAAAGCAAAACTAGTTAGTTGAGTCCCTACAGTTGAGTCAAGTGGTGTAATATTTATCTGAAGCTTTCTCCTATGGAATTACCTCTGCTGCATATGCCTTTGCATGCTCAGAACCTCTCCCTTATTCTATATTCTAATGAATATGACACCTGCATGGGCCTCTGGTCTTTGCATGTGGTATTTGTCTGTAAACTGTGACATGGCCTTTGGACAATAGCAATGAACTCTGACATGGTTTGACTTGAAAACGTCATTAATATGTTGACTGAAACACTGTGGTCACGTAGAATGCCCTATTTAGTACATACTCTGTGAGAAGTTTCGTTGAGGCTGACTTTTAATGGAGTCATTTTGATATGTCAACAACCAAACACCCATGGATGAGGCTTAACATGGCTCAAACTTGGACCAAATTCTTTCCTCGGTAAACGCTGTTCCAGTGGGAATCTAGTCTTGTATTAAACTGCTACATGTTTGCTCTGCTAGATGAATCAATGAATGGCAGAGTGACTTACCTAATTATCTGGTCTTCACTTTTATTTTTTTCGTTTGGACTTCAGAGTGTGTCCAAGTTTACAGACCATGAATTGAGGGCCTATGCCAAAGCAGGGGCAGTGGCTGATGAAGTCATCTCATCTATTCCAACAGTGGCTGCTTATGGTGGTGAGAAAAAAGAGGTTGAAAGGTTAGTTAATTGAAATGTCTGCCACTTTCCTGAACTTTGTTGATCTGCATACTACCCTGAATCTTCCCCATTTTGTATAAAGTGGCAGATTCACCTTGCTATGGTATCCTGAGGGAGCTTTTGTTCAAGAGGTGGCTAAGCTAAGCAGTTAGATTGGTCAAACCACCTACAAAAGACTCCCAAGCCTTTAGCTCTGTGTTCTTGAAGATGATGCAGTTGATGGCTTTTAGAAAGCCATCTTAGGTTGGATATTTGTTTCAAACTCTGATGGTGTGTGTGTACACACACCATACTTCATGCCAGTCTAAAACGCTGTCTTCTGACATTAAGGAAAAGCCTACCTGATCTAAAATGCAATTTTGCACTTTTTTATTGAGCACTTTTTTTTTTTTTTTTTTTTTTTTTGCGGTACACGGGCCTCTCACTGTTGTGGCCTCTCCCGTTGTGGAGCACAGGCTCCGGACACGCAGGCTCAGTGGCCATGGCTCACGGGCCTAGCCGCTCCGCGACATGTGGGATCTTCCAGGACCGTGGCACGAACCTGCGTCCCCTGCATCGGCAGGCGGACTCTCAACCACTGTGCCACCAGGGAAGCCCAATTGAGCACTTTTTTATTCAATGTGTTTTATTCAGCTACTGTACTATATGCTCTTTCTAAGTCTAAGATTTCCATTTAATCAAATAACATTTAGCATTGATATATTATAGACCATCATTCTAGGAGATTAACTGTTAATGGAAATCAAAACCTAAATGACCAAAACAACACAGTTGTCAAAACTTTGATTTTATTTATTCTTCCATTTATCTAGTATTTGTTGAGTGCTTATCAGGTGCCAGGTACTGATTTTATAAAACAGCCACCAACTTAACTTTTATTGCGTATGTTGTAGATCTAGTATGATCACATTCTCAGTTGCTACCAAATTCACCAAATGAAAAAGAGAATAGGATTTACAACCTCTGATTATCCTCTTTTCATTTTTTTTTTTTTGCTTCTTTTGTTTGTGAAGTGATTACCTTACTTCTCATAAAACATTGCATTAGCATATTTCCTCCACTATGGAAGATATTATCTTTCATGTCATGTGACTTAATGAGAGAATTCAAACACAAATAATACTAGACCCCTCATGGTCAACCATTAGTGTTGAAAATTCTCTTCTCTTGGGGCAAAGCTTACCCCACTGTACTCATCCATGAAGTAATCAACTATGAGGCTTTGTTAGGCATCATCCTTTCAACACATTGTCATTGCCAGGTTGAAGCAACTTTTAAGGAACTACACAGGTGTTATTGTTGTTTTCTTTCCCTAAAGCTGCTCTGTGTTTGGAATGATTTTATAAGCATTGATTAAAACCACTGCATTGTGGCCTGTTCTAAACATTTTAACCTGAACTGCTGCTGCTGCTGTTGCTGTTGCTGAAATAGACTCAAATGTTTTCTGTTCACAGGTATGAGAAAAATCTTGTGTTTGCCCAGCGTTGGGGAATTAGAAAAGGGATAGTGATGGGATTCTTTACTGGATTCATGTGGTGTCTCATCTTCTTGTGTTACGCTCTGGCCTTCTGGTACGGCTCCAGACTCGTCCTGGATGATGGAGAATATACAGCAGGAACCCTTGTCCAGGTACTTCCGTCTTGATGACCTAGATAGAACATTTCCTGCCGGTATCTCAGAAAAGTCCACAGTGAAGGCATTCTGTTTATCCCGTTAGTGTCTGAAGGAGGAAAGCCTCAACGATTTGATGGAGTCCATCTGTTGAAACAGCAATACTTGTGCCTTTTATAGTAAAGGGATGCTGAGCATTTGAGTTCGTGAGCCTCGTGATTTCATGCTTTCCAGTCAACAGAAGATATTATAGCTGTAAAACAATGATTTTTCTGATTGAGTCCAAAAGATGAAAATGGAAAGTCAGGGATCTCCTAGCTAAAAATTAACAGCTTATGTGGTTGAGCTTAATAATGGCATAAGATATGTGCTAATGGACATAGTTGTTAAATACACTCACTCATAGTTACTAAAATACAAAGCCAATAATATCCTCAACTGGACAGGTAATACAAGTATATTTTATTTCTCACTTGCACTGTAGCCATGCTATAGCTAATGCCTTGACTACTTTAATTTCCAGTATCTTTTCAGTTGTCCTTTCAAGAATTAATTATTGAGCATCTACTATATGCCAGACTCATACAAAGTGTAGAGAATTCGGTAGTGAGCAAAAGAAATGTGATATTTGCCTTGATGGAATTTACAGTTTAGTGGGGAAGCTAAACAATAAATAATCACATAATGCGTAATGACGATGGTATTATATGCTGCAGAGGACAGGGACCTCGACAGTGAATAGCAGGTGTGGATGGAGTCAGGGAAAGCTCTTTCTCCCGCTCACCTTTCCTCCTTAGCTTACAGTGCCTCTCCTTACAGTTAGACTGTTGTCATTGTTCAAATTCCCAAGTGGATGGCACTTCCCCAGTCAGGTCTTCCATGCTCATGCAGTCTTTTATTCTCCTGCATGGTTTGCTGAACTTTTCCTTCAGAGTCCTTGAATGAATCTGAACACTTGCATTTATTCACATTTGTTCCTGTCCCTTCCCACCCTCACACAGTAAGCTCCATGAGGTCAGGGAGGTAAAACGTGAAATATATGTTCCATTTGGTCTGTTAATTATTCAATAAATTATATTAATTTAAAAAGCATGGAAGTGGTTTCATATAAGATTCTTAAAAAAATATTTTGGCTCCAGATTCTAGGTAGGACAGGCATCAATTAAATAATGCAAAATACCAAAATTTTGTGCACCAGAAATTTGCTAGCCAGAAGCCTGCAATTTAAGACCTACTGCTTTTATATAAATACATATCTAGGGAAAGTTGAATAGAAATTCCACTTGCAAATAGAAATGATTATTAGAGGTCAGACCATAATCACTCTAAGGCACTGACTTTATTTCATTAAGAGCATGGTAATACACGAAGAATGACTTTTTAAAATTCAGTTTTTCTTTGAAAGATAAACAGCTGGCATCACTTGAAGTTTGTTTAAAAAAAATTAAATATGATAAATCATGTTAAAATGTTTTGTAAACCTTAAAGGGATAGCATAGATGGAAAGTGTTACTATTATCGTAATTTAACCACTTTCTTAATAACTTTAATATAGCTTTGCACATTTGAAAAGTCAGTGAAAGTACTGCAGGTCTAAAATCTGACTGTAAAGTCCTTTGTCTTTATTGACCTAATGATTCTTAAGAACTTTCAGCTTTACCAAACTAGAAATACCAGTAGTTGACTTTAGTCTCAGCAGCTTGTATTTGCTCGCTCTGCAGAAAGATATGCACTGAGAAAAGACATCCTTCTTTTGATTCCTTGCCTGCAAGGAGGGGACAGAAGTGTGTACAAATAACGGTTCAGAGGGCAAAATGAAAAAATGGTATTGAAAATACACAATTCCAGTTGGAATCACTGAATTACCACTGAGTTACCCTTGGTAACTCTCTTCAGCGAAGATCCAATTTTATGGTTCTATTAAAAGATAAACTGAGGCATATTAAAATTTTTAGAAGTTTGTTTGAGAAAAAATAACTCCTATTGGGCACACCAAACCAGAAGTGGTTAGAGGGGGGTCTATTAATAAAAGCTAGGGGAAAGACTTTATAGAGAAGAGGAGGAAGCAAAGCAAGGGAATTATTTGATCGACTGTAGCTTAAGTAGTTGCCTTATTGGGGAAAGCCTAATTGGCTGTTCGTGATTGGTTGTCCTTAGGTTTTGATTTCTTAGCCTTTAGGCATGCAGGCTTAGGTTCTGGTCGCTTATGTAGGCTGCCACATTAGGTGGCATTAAAGCCACCTCGGTCTAACGGCGTCCTTGTTTAACTCATTGAACAAGTTCTCACCTTCAAGTTTCCTGCCCGTTGGATTATAGGCTACTCTATACCTTCTGTAAAGAATTCCTTCTCTCAACTGATATTTCTTGAGTACTTACTCTGTGCAGACATGGCACACTATGTGTCTCTAACATTTTAATCATCAATAACTAACCTCACCTCCTTTTCCTAAACTTTTCCTTGCAAGCCTCCACTTACATCTTAAGAAACTTTTCTTTGGGAAGATGAGAGACATTCTTTAACAGTATAATCATTGGTAAGCATTCCCTTTGTGGTTCTCTCTCTCCCTCTCTCTCTCTCTTTCTCTTGAGCGTGCATGCACTTTTTTGGCCATGCTCTGAGGAACAAACTATAAAGGCTGAGTTTGCATAAGTTGAGTTGAGTGTTTATGCACTCAACTCAGCTTATGCTTATGTGTTAATGCATTAAACTAATTAACAATTAGGTTAATCTAACACATTTTGTGATGCACAAAATCATTATTGGCTGCACGGTAATTGGGCATAAATGGTAAGTATTTCACATAAATGACTGTAATTAATATCACTTGTACATGGACAAAAAACATACTCTATGATCTATTATGAAAAAAAGATGAAAGGGCACTGAATGGTGCTGATGGCTGCTCTTTCATGCCCCTCTTAAGTTTCAGGACTCGATAATGAAAAAGTAACAGCAGTAATAGAGAGGAACATTATTCAGTGTATACAAGGTGTCAAGCACTGAGTGAAGTATTTAATATAATTACCATGTGTAATACTCACAACTTCACTCTGTGATTGATGCCATTATGCTACCAGTTAAAAATGAAATGGAGCCATGAGGTTGAGAAATATATGCCAGATAGCACAGGGTGGGATTTGAGCTCAGATCCCTGTGACTCTGAGGCTTGACCCATTAACTGCTGTTTTCCTGTTTCTGAATCTCTTCCAAGGGGCCACAGATCCCTTTTAATTTAATTTATTTATTTACTTATTTAATTGAACTCTAGTTGATTTACAATGTTGTGATAGTTTCAGGTGTAGAGCAAAGTGATTCCGTTTTTTATATATGTATATATATATTTTTTTCAGATTCTTTTCCATTATAGGTTATTACAAGATATTGAATATAATTCCCTGTGCTATACAGTAGGACCTTGTTGTTTATCTATTTTATATATAGTAATGTGTATCCATTAATCCCAAACTCCTAATTTATCCCTCCCCCACTCTCCCATTTGGTGACCATAAGTTTATTTTCTATGAACAGATCCCCTTTTCTCCAGCACAGCACACCCACAGATAAATTATTCCCCAGAGGTCTCTTTTGCCCTCCCTCTTCCCACACCACAGTCCACAGGGCTGAAGAGTGAGATATTTGGGGTGAGAAATGATGTGTGTTAGCTACTGCGATGGTATTAGGATGTGTACCTCTCTCTGTCTCACTCCCTCTTTCCCTGAGGACCCCGAGAGAGATGTTTGCTTGAGGTAGTGCTTGCAAAGCCAGGCTGAGCAAGGGTTTGACTCTAAACTTCAGTTCAGGCCACTAGTGAGTTGGTCTAGAATCAGCAAACCATGGCCCACAGGTTAAATCCAGCCTGTGGCCCGTTTTTGTAAATAAAGTTTTATTGGAACATAGCCACAGTCATTCATTTCCTACCATCTATGACTGCTTTTGTACTACATAGTCGAGGAATTGAGTTGAATAATAGCTTCAGCCCATATGGCCTAAAAAGTCTAAACTCTTTACTAACTGGCCCTTTATAGAAAGTGTTTACTGACCCCTGAACTAGGACATGTGGAAGGCTTCTTTTGCTCAGTTAGAAAGACCTCTGATGAGGGTGGTCTTAACACAAATTAGACCACAGGTACTGCTCTGTCTGTTCATCTTCTCACTTCCTAAGTGTGGAATCTCACTTCTTTCATCATCATCATCACTATTATTTATGTGGCTGACATTGGATTAATCACCTTTACACACATTATCATTTACTTCTCATAACAATCCCTTGAGGTATATGCAATCATTATCCCTGTGTTACAGATAATGAACTACTGGGGCTTGAGAGAGTAAGTAATCTGCCAATGGGAGGAAGTACCTGCCATAATTAAGGAAAAGGACAGATGGACAGATGAAGGACAGTTGAAGAGAGAATGTTTGTCCCCATGCATAGAATAGAGAATTCAGGGAGAAGGCAAGAAGGAGCTGGCCCACAGCATCTGGATATATGGAATAGAGAGGTTACTGAGAGGGAGGAGATGCCTGACTGGCTTTGAGAAGCCCCATGGTCCAGCCATAAGGGAGAAAGAGAATGGGGAGGGACTCAGGTATTTTGCCCTGATGTGCTATAACCCATGGGAAGAATCCAGCTCATGAAACCACTACAGACTAGGTTCATTTGATTACCCGAAAAAGACTACATTCATGCAGGTGCCAACCTTTATTTTAGCTCAGAAAATAACTCCAGTCCTCAATACATGGTGGCCAACGAAACAGCCTCCATGTGAGCCACGTGACTAAAGCTCATTCTTTGGTTGAAAGGGTGAAGTCTTGTGCTTCTCCTAGAGGCCAACATGACGAATTGCCTCTTTGCTTCTTTATAAACAGCTCTGATTAAAAACAGAGTGCTGACCTACTAGACAATGGACTTGAGGATATGGGGAGGGGGAAGGGTAAGCTGGGACAAAGTGAGAGAGTGGCGTGGACATATATACACTACCAAACGTAAAATAGCTAGCTAGTGGGAAGCAGTCGCATAGCACAGGGAGATCAGCTCGGTGCTCTGTGACCACCTAGAGGGGTGGGATAGGGAGGGTGGGAGGGAGGGAGACGCAAGAGGGAGGAGATATGGGGATATATGTGTATATATATAACTGATTCACTGTGTTATAAAGCAGAAACTAACACATCCTTGTAAAGCAATTATACTTCAATAAAGATGTTAAAAACAAAACAAAACAAAGCAAAACAGAGTGCTGTTGGGTAGGAACATCTGATCATGATCAGGTAGCCTTCCCCTAACTTAATGAGATGGCCAGGTTGGTGAGTCAAAGAAGAGCTTCACCAGCTCTGCACAGGAGCCTGGTCACTCCACTTGTGTGCAGCAGCAGTAGATGAGCCTGGAAGCTGGACAAAATGTCAGTCAAGAGCCTGGATTCAAATAATGCTCTACCCCTTAATACACGTTGAGACACTGGGTAAGTTAGGCAGCCTCCATACACCTCTGTTTCCTCTTCTGTTGTAAGGATTAAATGAAGTAATACGAGTAGAGCACTTAAACACATACCTTACTATTATTGTTATTATTGCTAGTAGTAGTATAGCAGTAGTTATCCTAAAAACTAGTTCACTAGTAGCAGGAATATAGCAGTAGTAGTAGGCATATTTTGCATGTACCAGTCTCTAGGACAATCAAGCTAATCACAGTGTCTTTATCATTTCAACAACCCTTTAACCAGAAGTCTTTAACATTATAAGGCTGTTTATATAATGAATCAATTATCGTATCACTACTCTAACCCACTCAGTGTCTATGTGCTGCCTTGTTTAGACCTCTTACTGATCTAAAAACATGTTCTTCTTTGTAGAATAGTGATGTTCAATCAAAAATAATGTAGTCTTTTAAATCAAAACAGTAGAAAAATTGGAGATACTTTGCAGAACAAAAACTGTTCCTAGTGTTTCCAAAGAGCTATTTAGCTTTGAAACTCCCACAGAAGAATATTTCTGAGAAATCTTTGAGTTCACATGGGCAGCCCAAATGACAGTGAAGACTATTTACAAATTGATGAAAACTATGTTTGTCTCTTTTTATTACAGATTTTCCTCAGTGTCATAGTAGGAGCTTTAAATCTTGGCAATGCCTCTTCCTGTTTGGAAGCCTTTGCAGCTGGCCGTGCAGCAGCCACCAGCATTTTTGAGACAATGGACCGGGTATGTAAAAGCCAGAAGTAAAGGCCATTAGCAGGTTGGGGTTGGGGGGAGGAATGAACTCACGAGGAATTTATCCTCAATGTTAAAAAATATGAGAAACTATCACAATGCCCTTAATTCAGCAGTACTTAAATAAGTGCTGTCATGAGCCAGACCCCATTCTGAGCTGGCAGTGCAAGAGTGAAGTAGAACAAATAAGGCCCCTGCTCTCATATCATATGGGAAATAGGCAATACCAAAGTAGGCACATTCAAAGATAAGATAATATTAGATGGTAATAAGTAAAAGCAAGGAAATAAAATAGGTCAGTGTGATAGTGGTTGGGATAGGGGATGGATTGAGTGACAATCCATCACTCAATAAATTGAGTGACAGTGACAGTGACACTGTTTCTGAGCTGAGAACCGAAGGAGGTGAGTCAGCCATGCAAAAGGGGACTCGTGGGAGGGGAGATGCCTGAGAGGTGAGAGCAGGGAGGTATCCATGGAAGAGATCTCCAGGTTGGAAAAGGGCTTGGTGAGTGCAAGGAACTAAAAGTCAGTGTGACTGAACAGAGTGAGCAAGAGACAGAGGCTGGAGGAATGGGAAGGGGCCAGATCACGCAGGACTTTAAGACCAAGTTCATAAGATTAGATTAACTTCTAAATGTGACAGAAAGTCTACAGGCTTGTAAAGGACCCTGGCAGCCTGGCTAGGATTTCCCTGGTTAAGTTATTGAAGGACATCAGTGGTCAAGCTAGAGAGGTCAAAATTCAAGAACAGAAAGGGGGAGGTGGCAATATGTTGTTTTATATTTTGGGGTTTCATTCATTGGGGTATAAAAAGATTGTTGAAAACCACATAGAGCTATCCAAAGTCTACCTCATTCTTAGGGTTGTTGCATGCTCAAGTAAGATGACGAGTCTGAGAGGCCCCTGAAACGATTACAAAAAATTAAGGCATTTAAAAATTATTTTATTATTTTTACTAGAGACCAAAGAGGAAGAAATAGATGACACTGTAGCCCCAAATAGAGATATGATGATGAATTTCTCTCACTAGTGAGGTAGAGGGAAGAAGTTGACCCTGGAGTGTTCTGGTAGATGGAGATGACCCTCACTCTTGTCTGATGACCTAACAACATGGTTAAGTTCTGAATTAGGCTCACCACTAACAACAACAGAGGTGGAATTCAGCATATCAGTTGAAAGTTGGTATATTTGAAGACACCACTTGAGAACGTTAGTTTTAATCATCATCTACAATAGATACTTAAATGTCGGGTACTACTGGACCTTGGCCTCTTGAGATGCCTCTACTTCCTCAAGTGAACAAATGGGCGTATCACCTGTCTAGTTAGGTTACAGTGATGATTACATAAATGAAAAAAGCATATTAAAACACCTTGTACATTGTCTTCTGTGGTATCTCAATTTACAATACTCCATAATAATATCAATATATTATATACTAATATATTAATTATAGATCAATACTATATATTTCCATAACATCTTATGGAAAAACCCAAACGAACTTTTTGGCCAACCTATTATATTATTTTATTGTCATTATGTAATAATATATCATAGTAGTATACAGTAAATACTAATTAATTAAATTAATGTGATAATATTTTATACCAATTATATGATCATTGACATTTTATATTAATTATAATTAATTGTATATTAATTATTTATGTAAGTTTGGTTATATATAAATATATGTAATATATTAATACTACTATATAGTAATAGTAATTACAATAGTAATAATCTCACATTAATTTCTCAGTGAATGGTAGTGAATATTATTACTATCATTAATGCATATGTAATGTGGAAGCAACTTATCTTTGGCATATCACTGCAGTGTTTAACCTGGTGGTTGTTCTGTTTTATGAATCAGTTCAAACTGAGATGGACAGTAAATGCATATAATACATGCTGTTGCTATATTCCTTTTATATTCTACTCCAGAAACCCCTCATTGACTGCATGTCAGAAGATGGTTACAAGTTGGATCGAATTAAGGGTGAAATTGAATTCCATAATGTGACCTTCCACTATCCTTCCAGACCAGAGGTGAAGGTAAATGCCAATTTCTTCTTTGATGATTCATTTCCAGAGCCACAGAATAATTGTTTTCATGAAGCGTGACTTATTTTCCAGGAACAAGGCAGGGAGACACGTTTCTCTGGAAGTGACCTCAGGTGTCTTGTCATTCCTCAGGCCACAAACCGTATTCCTTGTGATAATAATATATGCAAATCTCTCTGGTGGGAACACAGTCTGGTAGCACATTCAGGTTAAGTCAACTGAATGATGCTCTGTTAAGATGAGTAGCAGATCCTGTCACTGTGAGTACAAGCTAAACAAACTGCAAAACAGTCAGAACAATCCAGAAGGATGGCTTATCAACCACCTCCTTAAAGCCTGCAGGAGGCGGGACACTGAGTGGGTAGGGTATGAAGTGGCAAAGGAAAGCTGCTGTCTTTGACGTTTTTTATTTCCTATCCATAAGTTCACAAGGATCTCTAGATCCGTCCCTGAAGGAAAGGCAATCTTGTGATATTATGGTCACATGTCTTGTACTAGGTGATTGTCCAGGGCACATGGTGAAGGAAATTTACAGTTTTCCCGTACCTACTGAGCAAATATCTTTAAAGCCAATTTACCCCACAGGAAAACTAGGATCTACTCCCCAAATGAACTGGCTTTGGGAGGAGACTTATCCCTCATTTTTAAAGAGTATCTTTAGCCACCCTTTCTTTTCATTTTTTTATTTGAAATATAGTTGATGTACAATATTGTGCTGGTTTCACGTATACTACATAGCAATTTGACATTTGCATAACGTTATGAAATGATCACCATGATAAGTCTAGTAACCATCTGTCCCCATACAAAGTTATTACAATATTATTGACCATATTCCTTATGCTGTATATTATATCCACGTGCCTTTGTTTTATAACTGCAGGCTTGTTCTTCTTTATCCCCTTCACTTATTTTCCCCTCTGGGAACCACTCCTTTGTTCTCTGTATCTCTGAGTCTATTTTCATTTTGTTTTGCTTGTTTGCTTGTTTTGTTTTTTAGATTCCACATGTAAGATCACACAGTATTTGTCTTTCTCTGCCTGACTTATTTCACTTAGCATAGTACCTTCTAGATTTATCCATGTTGTCACAAATGGCAAGATTTAATTTTTTAGAGCTGAGTAATATTCCTGTGTGTGTGTGTGTGTGTGTGTGTGTGTGTGTGTGTGTGTGTGTGTTTATATGTGTATACCACATTTTCTTCATTCATCTATTGATGGATACTTAGGTTGCTTCCATATCTTGGCTATTGTAAATAATACTACAATGAACACTAGTATGCATGTATCTTTTCAAATTATTGTTTCTGTTTTCTTCCAGTAAATACACAGAAGTGAAATTGCTGGATCATATGGCAGTTCCATTTTTAATATTTTGAGGAAACTTTGTACTGTTTTCCATAGTTAGCTACCCTTTCTTAATACTATTTCTATTACCCCCACAGAACTTAATCCCATGCAACTTAATTCTAATACTACATACTTATAATGTAGGTAAATATATATATATATATATACACACACACACACACACACCTCATACATATCTATATATAAAACATAGTTACATATATTCTGATAACATTTCTGAAGTATATTTTTGATTACTGTAATGTAGCACTATATATATATATATAAACATTAAATGTCAACATATGTAAAAGTGCTTTGTGAAATATAGATCACAAGGTAGTACTTACTCAGTAAAGACTTTTGAACAGATAACTGAAAGCTTCATTTATAATATCTGTACGGAGCTAGTTCATAATAGCTGTTCAACAAATACCGGTTGAATTGAAATACATTTATGTCATTTCTGTTTTATCTTCTATCCCCAATGCCAGTAGTTTGTTTTAATAAAGTCTTCTACTGCTAAGTGGCTTTCTCCCCTAAGCTAATTGGGACAGTCTCCTTGAGGTATCCTGACGTGTCAGAAACATTTTAAATTAGATTCTAGAACATACTTTTCAAATTCGGCCTGGCTTATTTACTTCAACAGTGTTTTATTTGTTGGTTACAGCTATCAGTTTATTACTAAGTAATGTGCTAAATGCTAAAACCACATCCTAGGCATTGTTTACTAATTTTTCTGGTTATTGAGGGAAATCAGTGGATATTGCTCTGAGGGCATAAGTAAACACATACACAGTGTCCTCACAAAGCATTCTAACTTGTAGCCTAATTGACAGCAATCTGAACATTGCTCTTTTCCTTTCTCTGCAGATTTTAAATAACTTAAGCATGGTCATTAAATCAGGGGAAATGACAGCTATGGTAGGATCCAGTGGAGCTGGGAAAAGCACGGCACTGCAGCTCATTCAGCGATTCTATGACCCCAGTGAAGGCATGGTGGGTATTTTCTAGAAACTTCTTAATCCACGGGGATAGGAAATTGCAAATGGTTATACATTGGTCAGACACAAAGGCCTAGCATACACTGAGACCATCCTGACATCTTCATAGTTGACAATGATTTTTGACGGAACCAACTGGACTAATTCCCTCCATGGTGGTTGTGTTCGATAAATAACCAGTCCATATGCTCAGTGATGTAACTGAATGTGCAGATACATTCAAAATGGTATTGCTGCCTCTTCAGTGAGGGAACATTTCCATTTCTTTCTTCTTATTGTAACAAAATTATTATTGTTCCCTAAGGTTCTCCAAACGCTAAGTATAAGAAAGCTTACATGACCAGAATTAACAGAGAACAGCTCTCGATTATTGCTTTGAGAAGTTAGGTTAAAAAACTACTGTTTCTTTCTCCTTGTGTTTGTCTGACTATCAACATAGATTGAAACTAAAAAAATATATTGATAGTTGCTATTTATCAATATTATATGTCAAGTGCTTTATGAAAATCATCACTTATTTTCACAGTGACCTCCAAAGATAAATATGCCCGTTTTGCAGATGAGGAAGGAGAGAGATTGAGATCTGAACCCAGATCTGTTGGATGCCAAAGGCTATGCTCTTTTCACTCTGCCTCAAAATCATTCTTGTTAACATCTCCTTGGTGCCTTTAGATAGGATCATTTGACTGTATATTAAATGACTTCCATGCAGTGAGCTCTATAGAATGCATGTACTGTCAGAGTGGCATGGCAAATGTGATAGAGTTCTCTTTCTTCACAGACACTTTGTTCTCTGATTGGGTATTCTTTGCTACATACCACCATAACTATGTTCTGAATATATAGAAATCATGTTTTCTTGATGTAAAATTTTTACTTTTTTCTAATAGTAATATTTATTTACTTATCACACTTACAGTTTCAATTGCTTTTGAACAGCCAAGTGTCATTTGATGAGTCTGGCCAGAAAGTAAGATTTTGTTCTAAACATATATATACAAGATAGAGATCATTGCTTATTTTCATTGTGTCTTTTGAAGTTCATTTTGGCCTCAAGTCAAAAGATAAAAATATTCAAAGTATGGTGAATAACTGACTCTACTCTTTATTAAGGAATTAAAAACTTTTCTACTCCTGGGCCAATCATGTTAAACTATATCAAGTGAGCTTTATACCAATTGTGTTTCTACAGCGAATTGTCCTACAGCTATACTTGATTTCAATTTATGTTGTCATCCTTATATTAACAACCACATTGTAAGAGGAATTGTTTCTTTTACAATCTCGTTGGTCTCTTTTTTTTCTCCCCATAGGTCAAGTACAACCTAATAGTATGACTCAGAACTCTGAAGGATTCCAAGAGAAGTGACTTTGTATTCTTGTTCTCTAGGTGACCTTGGATGGCCATGACATTCGCTCTCTTAACATTCAGTGGCTTAGAGCTCAGATCGGGATAGTGGAGCAAGAGCCTGTTTTGTTTTCCACCACCATTGCAGAGAATATTCGCTATGGCAGAGAAGATGCAACGATGGAAGATATAGTCCGAGCTGCCAAGGAAGCCAATGCCTACAGCTTCATCATGGACCTGCCACAGGTATCCCTAGCCTCTCATTCCAGAGGGAAACCCAGAAGTCGTAGAAGGCAAAAAAATTACACAGTAATGTGCATTTCTTTTCATTTGATTCCTAAATTATTAAAATCTTAATGTCATGTTGTAATTTTATGCCCAGAAATGTATCTTGAGTTTCTCCCCTTTGTCTGAAAATATGTTGTTGTTAATATATCAAAAACCTACCAAACGGGGGTAGCTTTCTTTTAAAAGCTCCTTTGACCCAGATACAATTTCCTTATTCTGTCTATTAAGCATTTGTCTAAACGGATGATAAGTTTGTCATGTGGCAGTAACTTTCACAATGCCCTTTTGATGGCTATCATTGTCACTCCTCTCTAATTTTCTTGTGCTTGGGCAGCTAATACTGTGTCTTCAGTACTGTATCTCACATATTCAAAATTTCCTCATTCATCTTCATTTTATACAACACGACAACAAAAACCAACTCCCTAGTAATATACTTGTATGGATTTCGCGGCCAGTGGTCTGCTAAATGGAAGAGTTATTATTGCTAGTTTACACATAGTTAGCGCTTACTACATATCAGGCACTGTTCTAAGCACTTTACATCTGTTAATTCATTTAGCTCTCACAATCATCCTGTCAGGCAGCTACTATTATTATCCGCATCTACCGATGGAGAATTGAGGTTCCAAGAGATCAAATCACTTGCTCAAGGCAGGAGAGACAAGGATCTCATCCAGGTGGTCTGGCTCCAGAGTCCGTGCTCTAGAATACTTCCTACTCAGCCTTCTAAAATATTTGTATGAATAGGATTTCAGCTGCGAGTATTATATAGTCTAGTGGTTAAAAAGTATAAAGTTTTAGAATCAGTCTGCCTCCATACAAATCCCAGCTTCTCTACTTGCAAGCCTTATGAACTTGGGCAAGTTACTTTGCCCCCTTAGGCCCCAGTATTTCCTTATGCATCAACTGAGCAGAATAATAGTACCTACCTCATGTGGCATCTGTGAGGACTAAATATGATGATATGTGTAGAGGGCTCAGATTCATGCTTTCTACATGGTAGGCGCTCAACTCATGTTGGCTAATAATAAGCAAGATAAAAGTCTGACCACAGTGCCCCATTGTGAGATTCCAGTATAACACTAGACATACAAGATACTCAGTAACTGTTTGCTATTCATGATAATGATTTTAAAGCTACTTTGATCTTTCATTCATAATATATAGACAGTTTTAGCGTTGTGTTTTTCTGTGTTGTCTAGCTAGAGAAAAGAGACAATGCTTTGATACATGCTCTAATCCTCTAAGATGGATTTTCAGGACCCTGATCCACTTTTATTGTGGTGGAAACATTTTATTTGAAGTTGAGCTAAAGAGAAACATTTTTACATCCCAGAATGAAAGGATAAATCAGTATCTTTATTTTATACACAAATATTGATTAGATAATACCCTGTTTCAGGAAAGAGTCTTTTTAAGTGAAAGGCGGACCTGTGAAAATTCATGCTTGAGGAGGAAGCTAGAAAGGACCTTTGTAAAGAATCGGTCAGGATCCTTCAAATTCTCCCTCTTCATTACTGATGTCACCTTCTTCCTAGCAATTTGACACTCTTGTTGGAGAAGGAGGAGGCCAGATGAGTGGCGGCCAGAAACAAAGACTAGCCATTGCTAGAGCCCTTGTCCGAAACCCGAAGATCCTACTTTTGGACATGGCCACCTCGGCACTGGACAATGAGAGTGAAGCCATGGTGCAAGAGGCACTGAGTAAGGTTTGTTGAAAGTCTGAGTTCCTTTCATAAGTCTGTGTGGAAATTCTTATGTTGCTGTAGGAAAGGCAGCTGTAGAGAGAGGAGAGACAGAAAGAGGGACAGAGAAGGACTACATGGGTCAGTGTTTCCATCTGGAAAATATTGGCTCACCACTATGTTCCTCACAGTTGAATGGAAGACATTATGATGTGCTTCTAAAAGCTGCACGTGTAAAATTTTAAATCTTGTTAAGTCTAACATAAAATATGTGATTTAAAAAATTTCCATTTTGGTTTTCAGCTGTTGATTAAGAGCAGCAACCGGACCAGTTGCTGATTGGTGTGATGTGATGTGATGGCGTTTATTAGCTACGAGAAAGCATGCTGGCATTTTCTAATGTCTGTACAGCCTGTTTAAGGATCTTCCCAGGAACTGAGGCTCTGCCTTACTTGTGGATTCAGAGACTGCCCAAATGTCAATGTCAGCTCTGTCTTACAGTCTGGCTTAACTGTGCACTGTACACTCTTACAGGTTCAGCATGGGCTCACAATCATTTCTGTTGCTCATCGCCTATCCACGGTTAGAGCTGCAGACGTCATTATTGGTTTTGAACGTGGTACAGCAGTGGAAAGAGGCACCCATGAAGAACTGTTGGAAAGGAAAGGAGTTTACTTCACTCTAATGACTTTGCAAAGTCAAGGAGATCAAGCCTTTAATGAAAAAGACATAAAGGGCAAGTGCCTTTTCCATTATGCTTGTACATTATATTAAATAGTTAGCTATATATAATGTTTTTTGGATTTCTATGCATTTTAATATACAGTATCTTATTTGTTCTCCTCAAAGCCCTGGGAGACATTATATAGATGATAAAGGAAAGAACAATGCTCAGGAGGTTTATTTATTGATCAAGTCATAGAGCTAAAACACAGGTCTTTTGTGGAAGAACTTTCAATTCCATCCCTTTTTTCCCTCACAGTTTGCAAATAGGAGAGTCTTCCTAGAGTGTCCTGCACTCAGTAGGAGCTCTCCTCTAGTTGGCTGAGTGAATTAACCAATGGCTAAAAAGGCTTATGCTTATTTTCACTAATGTAGGTAGATACTTCAGGCCCTAGTGTACCTTCCCTTTTTCAATCTGAATTTTCAGGTTTGGTGGTTTACCTCAACCTACGTTAACCAAACATTCCAAACTTTCTCTACCATATCACGTCTGGATTTGTGAACGCTATTGGGTAAAATGACTGTATACGTTTAACACATGTGATTTATTCTGAAAAGTTTTGGTTTTGTTTTTTAACTTGGTGCGTCTATCTTTTTTTTTTTTTGCCACCTCTAGTAGGCTTCTCATAAGTTTTTTTGTGGTTCATATCGGCTATATCTATAGGTTTTCTATTTCTGTGGTGATAACACATAGGCTATCATATAGTTCAAAAGATTCACTCTTGCTCAGTATTTTGATTTTTTTGTTGTTGTTTTTGTTAGAATGTGCTGGACAAGTGCTAACTTTCATTTATTGCAATAAAGTTAATAGACTGTTTTAGCATCAGACATAGTAATGATATGCTAGGGAAATATAGTAAATAATAATTTTATTTTGATATGGTTCTGTTTATTGTATGCACTAAGGGATCACTTGTGTTGTGTTGAATAGGAAAAGATGAAACTGAAGATACCTTACTTGAGAGAAAACAGACCTTTAGCAGAGGGAGCTACCAAGCTAGCTTAAGGTAAGCTCAAGTCACGGGGCAGATTTTAAAGTTTTCAGATGTTCTTAGGAGCCCACTGCAGCTAAGATCCTCTGGCAATACCTCAGGTACAACCTGGAGAGCCCTTACTTAAGCACAGCCCCAGGTCTTGTGTAATAATGAACATGCAAATGAATCCTTGCTTGCTATATTGACATTTCTGTCTCCAATTCATAGAGATTTTTTGTTTAAATTTGGCTTCTCATTTTATTGAGGGTAGGGGTCATGATAAAGATGCTCTGTAGTTAAAACGTTGTTTATTAAGCTTAGAAAGGGGATTTTAAAAAAATCTCTTCAGACTTGTCTCCCAAAACTAACTGTGGTATGAAGCACTGTCTTAAATGGAGGTCAAATTGATGCCTTTAGCTTCATTCTTCAACCTACTGAGCTGTAATTGAATTACAAATATTTCTGCTCCCAGAGTTACCCATCCAAAGTCATATCATTCTTTAACTAGGTGAAATACGAGAGTCATTGTCTGACGTTTAAAGAGAATTTTCCTAAACATGAATTTTTTTTTTCCTAGATCAATACATGGGCATTGACTTCCAAAGCATATTTTTGGAGCATGCTATATAGCAAGACTATAAATTTAGCTTTTCATTCTGGTTTAAAAGTTTAAAAAAAAATAGTTCCTTTAATGTTAAAAGTCTATGTATTAAGAATAATTCTGCCCAGGAGTATTTGTCTATATTTGTGAAAATGTTATTCAAGATCTTTTTTTCTTAAGGTAGGAAACTATTTGTAGGCAACAGACTGACAGCATATTTCTCCACCATGGAGTTTGCCATTTCTAGGACATATAATTCAAGGCTGTGCTCTGAACAAAGACTCAGTTTAGGACTTGCTCATTCAAGGCAGCTAATTGTTTATTGAAAAATGGTTAAAGAAGCTTAAAATATAATATTCAGGTAACAACTCCAAGTAGTTCAAACACAGATTTACTTATTTTTAATATTCACTGATTTTTATTTTTCCTTTTAAGAACAAGTCTATTCAGAAAAATTCTAAGAAATGCTAGTTTTATTGAATTTTTTGAATTTGGAAAGTAATAAAACAATAGCTTCATGTTTCTCTGTAAAATAAAAGATATAAAAATTGCCAAAAATGTTAGGCAATTTTTATAGACATCTGGTATTATGTTTAACCAGCTTTTTTTCTGATTGGAAGAAAAAAAATTATAAAGGTCATTAGAATCACAATCTGAAGATACCAACTAACTTCTTAAACACAGAAAATGACTAGGCAACTCTTTTGATCACTAAATCAAAGAGGAGATGTATCTCATGGTCATGTCAACAAGAAAATTAATATTTTCTTAATTTTTCAGATGAACAAAATTTTTCCCATTCTACATAGTTTACTTACAGTTTACTATTAGGAACAGATAACCATTTTTAATATAAATATTTCCTATTTAGCTATTAGTTCTCCATCTGGGTGACTGGGAAGAGAAACACAGAAATACCACCTGTACACAGAAAGTAGCTATTAACCTCCTGCAGAGAAAGATTTATAAGTTTGAGTAAGAAGGTCTGTTAAAAATATCTTATTGTGTATGCTGACAGATCGTTTTTTTAAGATGACTCATTGAAATGTTCATTTGTATCATATTTCCTTGGCTTCAGTCCTTCTGATGCCTAAGTCTCTCTTTAGTAATGTATTTTAGGTTCAAGAGCAATTTCATGGATGACAGTAATTTCCTAAATAATAATGTTGACAGAGAGAACATATATTCCCAAATTAGCTGTTTTTATTTGTGGTGGGAAGTGGCACTCAGCTTCTGAGGAAGGGAGGGGCAGATGTTGTAGTTTCTGAAAAGGGGTGTGATAGAATTCTAATGCTGGTGTTTATGGCAGACCAGAGGGGGCAGGTCAGGCCCCTGTCTCACACCCTTACTGCCCATGGTCTCAACTGGGACAGCTTATGCTAGACAGGTGGAATGGTGGGCAACAGGGAATGAGAGAAAGAGAGATTTAAGAAATATAAGATGAAGTAGTAGAAATTCGAGGGGACAAGGATCAAGGTCTTCCATGCTCAGAACTGGGCTGTAGGCAGCTATATTTTGATGCCCTCTTCTTCTGCACATACTCCTGCCTTGGCTTCTACTGCTCTGAGTTTCTATTTAGGCCCATAACCTTAAGTCTCAGCCCTGTCATGCACTCTGCTCTCTCTAGCTGACACATACCTATTTCTCATACTTTTGGGAGATGACCTCTCAACCTTAGTTAACCTAACTTAAAGAGATGACTCTATTGCTGCAGAGTTTCAGGCCAAGTGGGAGGGGATTGGGGTGTCCCGGAGGCCAGTGTGGTAGCAGGGAATCGGGGTGAGGTGTGGTTTCATGCCTGATCACAGTGAGACTTGGCAATAGTTTGAGCAAGAGCAAGGAAGATGGAGGACTTGACATAAATGCGCCTGTTGAACCTGGTGACTAAGGGGACAGCGATGCCATCAACAGAACATGGGAACAAATTAGAGTCATGCAGTTGATGCATTGCTGCCTTCTCAAGAAGGCTAGATGAGCATCAATAATAGGCAGGCACCACCTTGGTATTTGTTTTAGTCTAACTTCACCTGCATACGGATGACAGAGAGAGACTTATGAATAGCTCCATCTAGATCACACTACCACAGCCGATGCAGGTCTCCTCATCTCTAAATCATTCTCTTTATGCCGTACTTCTTCAGATTAAGTGCTTTGATAGTGTAACTTCTGTCCTCTCAAGTCTTCAGGATTGCCTGTATCACTTAGACTCTATTTGTAAATGGCTGAAAACCTAAGCCAACCTGGTTTAACCTTTAAAGGGAAAGAATAAGTTAACATAACTCAATAAATAGTCCAAGGAGGCTTTGGCATCAAGCAAGGCTGGGGCTTCGATGATTTGTCCAAGATACATACCGTTTCTTTCTCTTTCCTTCTCTGCTCTACTTATTTTTCAGTATTCATTTTTCAGGAAGCTTCTTTCCTTGACATAATTGCCAACAGCTTCCAGTGTCACATACTTTCAAGTTTAATCTAGAGGAGAGTAGGAGTCTCCTTCCTAGAAATCTCAGGGAAAAAACAAAACAATTTGAATCAATTACTTCCTGTATCTGCTCTATACTAAGTATATATAACTAGTAACTCTGTCTCCATGCTTCTCTTTATACTGTTCTGTCAATCAGCAATGCTCTTCCCTCCAGCCTACAGATACCCAGAACCTACTTTAACCACCTCCTCTGTGAAACTTTTTATGGTAACACCTGACATACATTCCTTTTTCCTTTAAATTTCCATACTGTTTATTTAAATCTGCCTTATAGCACTTACCACATTCTCCCTTACATCAGGGTTGGATGCATGCACTGCTCTTCTATAAAGCCCCTTAGGGAGAAGTCTCTAATTGACCAGTCTTTGTATCCCCCAAAGCACCTGGCACTGGTTTGCATGTTGTAGGTGCACGGTAAGCTTCTGTCGAGTGAATGAATGAACACACCAAGTTAAATTATATTTCAATAAGAGATTTGTTAACTGAATCCATCCCTATGGGCAGTATATAGCCTGGAGAAAACCTCACTAGTGGCCCTCTTTCCTCCTACTGGTCCATTTGTATCCAGGTGGCATTATGCTAAAGCAAACATCAGGGTGAAAGAGAGAGAGAGGGAGAGAAGGAGAGATAACAAAACTACAGCCTACAAACAGAAGGGAGGTAACAGTGATGGACCATTGCCATTATAGCAATTAGTAGAACCATGTGGGTTTGGAATGGATTTGAGTCTTGGACCTTTTTTTGGTGGACTAGTGGAACAACTTTGCCCCCCTTCTCTTTCTCCCTCCTCGGTTATACTCTGAATCAGGGTCTAGCCTGCTGTCCACAGCAACCAAACTGATTAGCTTTGCCTTAAGAATAGCTCTATCAAACTTTACCAGGAAGCTCCCTTATCTGGTTACCATGTAACCTAGCAAACATTTCTGTTCATTTGACACAAGTGATGTAAACTCGGAACCAGCTGAGTCCTGTTCCAACCTGCCCATAATTTATAGGCTAACTCATCTTTCTGTTTACTTACAGAGCTTCCATCCGGCAACGGTCCAAGTCTCAGCTTTCTTACCTGGGACCTGAACCTCCATTAGCACTTGTAGATCATAAGTCTACTTATGAAGAGGACAGAAAGGTCAGGTACCGATCGCTCAGGGGGGGATGGAAGAAGTCTCCCCTGGAGACTACTGTATGCCCTTTAAGCGAAGATGAGTTTTCAAGGCCTTTATCTAGTATTATTTCACTAAGTCAAACCAAATGGGAGACTCCATTAAGACCTGATGGAAACTCTAAATTTTACATAATGTTTTACATGATATTTTAAAAGAAACACAAATTAATTAAATACTTTTAAGAATACATGGTAACTAAAACTGAGCTGTTAAGGCTTAATTGATAGTTCTTAGATGAACCATTCTAATAAACATAAGCAAATTACAGGTACTTAGCAGATTATTTGATTATGTAGGTATCCTTTAAAAATTTTTAAGGATATCTGAAAACTATTTTTGTAAAATTTTAAATCTCCTTCTTAAATTATAGTAACCTTGGCAAAAGTGTTTGACAACAGAAATGTTTGATATACAAGTTATCACAAATTTTAAATTAATGGGGACTGATTAGGTTTTATGGGCATTTGTTCAGTTCATACAATTTTATAATAATTGTTTAAGAGTGCATTTAAAATTAACACTATTAATTTTAACATCATTCAAAACAACATAAAAATGAAAGAGATAGGAGAAGAATCAACACATATAACAATATTAAATTTTCTTCATCAGGATGTCTATTGCTGTGGTGGGTACAGTCTAACTTTCACATAAGGTGACCATCCCTCCTCCTCAAATCCTTGCTTAATCACTGAACTTCATTCTTCAGCCCTGATACTCCCATTTTCGATCCCCCATTACTCTTCATTTGAATCTTTTCATGGCAGTTTTCTTATTGAGGCTTATTTCAGGTCATGTTGTCTTATCCCGTTACTAAATTATAAGCTTCTTAAAGTTGGTGACTATATATTATTTATGATTGTATCAACTTGGGCACTTTGCCTTGCCCTGAGAATAGCTCTGTCAAACCTAACCAGAAGGTCCTTTATTTGGTAACCATGTGACCTAGCGAACATTTCTGTTTATTTGACACATGTAAACCTAGAATCTGTTGAGTCCCGTTCCAACCTGCCCATGATCTACAGACTCTTTGATCTTTCTGTTTAGTTACAGAGCTGCACGTAGTAGGACATCAAGGGATTTTAAAACTAGGATGAAAAATTAAATTTTTATAGTAAAATAAGGTCCAAACCACAAGATATATAAAGAAAATAAGTCAGAGAATATTTTAATTACAAGCACATCCATTGTACATGATGTAATTTTAAATTGTCTTTAAAGAATTTCAGTATGAGAATCCATTTTGGGAGTAATTATAAACACTGATTCACAATGCCAAATTTGGAATAAAGTACTACTTAACAATCTTATAACTATGATGGAAGGATTATTAAGGCTCTCTTTTGGCTTTAATATATTGATAATAAATAGATAGAGGTCTCAATATCTAATAGAGTTGGTTTAAATAAATTTCATAGAAGAACACCTTGTCTCAGGAGCAGAAGGATGAATCCAGTGAGAGAAAATGTTTAGCAAGCATGGTTGCTTACTGCGTCTTGCAATTAAGGACTCAGCACCTCTTCTAGTTCTAGAAACAGGTTCTTCATTTATGTCCATGATGTTGCCACTCATAACTACAAGATGCATTACGTAAGGAGTTTAATAAGCTTCAAGGGAGAAGGAACTAAACACTGCCCTGATGTTTCAAACATAGCATAACATTGAATCGTATTCAATTTTTAAAAATAAATTTATTTATTTTATTTATTTATTTTTGGCTGCATTTGGTCTTTTTTTTTTAAACATCTTCATTAGAGTATCATTGCTTTAAAATGGTGCATTAGTTTCTGCTTTATATCAAAGTGAATCAGTTATACATATACATATGTCCCCATATTTCTTCCCTCTTGCATCTCCCTCCCTCCCACCCTCCCTATCCCAACCCTCTAGGGGGTCACAAAGCACCGAGCTGATCTCCCTCTGCCATGCGGCTGCTTCCCACTAGCTATCTATTTTACATTCGGTAGTGTATATATGTCCATGCCACTCTCTCATTTTGTCCCAGCTTACCCTTCCCCCTCCCTGTATCCTCAAGTCCATTCTGTAGTAGGTCTGCATCTTAATTCCTGTCTTGCCCCTAGGTTCTTTTGATCTTTTTTTTTTTTTTCCGGTACGCGGGCTTCTCACTGCGGTGGCCTCTCCATTGTGGAGCACAGGCTCTGGACGCGCAGGCTCAGCGGCCATGGCTCACGGGCCCAGCCGCTCCACAGCATGTGGATCTTCCCGGACCAGGGCACGAGCCCGTGTCCCCTGCATTGGCAGGCGGACTCTCAACCACTGCGCCACCAGGGAAGCCCCTGACCATTTCTTTTCTTTTTTTTAGATTCCATATATATGTGTTAGCATACGGTATTTATTTTTCTCTTTCTGACTTACTTCACTCTGTATTACAATCTCTAGGTCCATCCACGTTACTACAAGTAACTCAGTTTCATTCCTTTTTATGGCTGAGTAATATTCCATTGTATATATATGCCACATCTTCTTTATCCATTCATCTGTCGATGGACACTTAGGTTGCTTCCATGTCCTGGCTATTGTAAATAGAGCTGCAATGAACATTTTGCTACATGACTCTTTTTGAATTCTGCTTTTCTCAGGGTATATGCCCAGTAGTGGGATAGCTGGGTCATACAGTAGTTCTATTTTTAGTTTTTTAAGGAACCTCCATACTGTTCTCCATAGTGGCTGTATCAATTTACATTCCCACCAACAGTGCAAGAGGATTCCCTTTTCTCCACACTCTCTCCAGCATTTACTGTTTGTAGATATTTTGATGATGGCCATTCTGACCGGTGTGAGATGATATCTCATTGTAGTTTTGATTTGCATTTCTCTCATGATTAATGATGTTGAGCATTCTTTCATGTGTTTGTTGGCAATCTGTATGTCTTCTTTGGAGAAATATCTATTTAGATCTTCTGCCCATTTTTGGATTGGGTTGTTTGTTTTTTTTGATACTGAGCTGCATGAGCTGCCTGTATATTTTGGAGATGAATCCTTTGTCAGTTGCTTCATTTGCAAATATTTTCTCCCATTCTGAGGGTTGTCTTTTCATCTTGTTTATGGTTTCCTTTGCTGTGCAAAAGCTTTGAAGTTTCATTAGGTCCCATTTGTTTATTTTTGTTTTTATTTCCATTTCTCTAGGAGGTGGGTCAGAAAGGATCTTGCTGTGATTTATGTCATAGAGTGTTCTGCCTATGTTTTCCTCTAAGAGTTTGATAGTGTCTGGCCTTACATTTAGGTCTTTAATCCATTTTGAGTTTATTTTTGTGTATGGTGTTAGGGAATGTTCTAATTTCATTCTTTTATATGTAGCTGTCTCGTTTTCCCAGCACCACTTATTGAAGAGGCTGTCTTTTCTCCACTGTATATTCTTGCCTCCTGTATCAAAGATAAGGTGACCATATGTGCGTAGGTTTATCTCTGGGCTTTCTATCCTGTTGCATTGATCTATATTTCTGTTTATGTGCCAGTACCATACTGTCTTGATTACTGTAGCTTTGCAGTATACTCTGAAATCAGGGAGCCTGATTCCTCCAGCTCTGTTTTTGTTTCTCAAGATTGCTTTGGCTATTCGGGGTGTTTTGCGTTTCCATACAAATTGTGAAATTTTTTGTTCTAGTTCTGTGAAAAATGCCAGTGATAGTTTGATAGGTATTGCATTGAATCTGTAGATTGCTTTGGGTAGTAGAGTCATTTTCACAGTATTCTTTCTTCCAATCCAAGAACATGGTATATCTTTCCATCTATTTTTATCATCTTTAATTTCTTTAATCAGTGTCTTATCATTTTCTGCATACAGGTCTTTTGTCTCCTTAAGTAGGTTTATTCCTAGATATTTTATTCTCTTTGTTGCAATGGTAAATGGGAGTGTTTCCTTAATTTCTCTTTCAGAATTTTCATCATTAGTGTATAGGAATGCAAGAAATTTCTGTGCATTAATTTTGTATCCTGCTACTTTACCAAATTCATTGATTAGCTCTAGTAGTTTTCCGGTAGCATCTTTAGGATTCTCTATGTATAGTATCACGTCATCTGCAAACAGTGACAGCTTTACTTCTTCGTTTCTGATTTGGATTCCTTTTATTTCTTTTTCTTCTCTAATTGCTTTGGCTAAAACTTCCAAAACTATGTTGAATAATAGTGGTGAGAGTGGGCAACCTTGTCTTGTTCCTGATCTTAGTGGAAATGCTTTCAGTTTTTCACCATTGAGGACGATGTTGGCTATGGGTTTGTCATATATGACCTTTATTACGTTGAGGAAAGTTCCCTCTATGCCTACTTTCTGCAGGGTTTTTATCATAAATGGGTGTTGAATTTTGTCGAAAGTTTTCTCTGCGTCTATTGAGCAACATGTATCACGTTGATTGATTTGAGTATATTGAAGAATCCTTGCATTCCTGGAATGAACCCCACTTGATCATGGTGTATGATCCTTTTAATGTGCTGTTGGATTCTGTTTGCTAGTATTTTGTTGAGGATTTTTGCATCTATGTTCATCAGTGATATTGGCCTGTAGTTTTCTTTCTTTGTGACCTCTTTGTCTGGTTTTGGTATCAGAGTGATGGTGGCCTCGTAGAATGAGTTTGGGAGTGTTCCTCCCTCTGCTATATTTTGGAAGAGTTTGAGAAGGACAGGTGTTAGCTCTTCTCTAAATGTTTGATAGAATTCACTTGTGAAGCCACCGCGTCCTGGGCTTTTGTTTGTTGGAAGGTTTTTAATCACAGTTTCAATTTCAGTGCTTGTGATTAGTCTGTTCATATTTTCTATTTTTTCCTGATTCAGTCTCAGAAGGTTGTGCATTTCTAAGAATTTGTCCATTTCTTCCAGGTTGTCCATTTTATTGGCATAGAGTTGCTTGTAGTAATCTCTCATGATCCTTTGTATTTCTGCAGTGTCAGTTGTTACTTCTCCTTTTTCATGTCTAATTCTATTGATTTGAATATTCTCCCTTTTTTCTTGATGAGTCTGGCTAATGGTTTATCAATTTTGTTTATCTTCTCAAAAACCAGCTTTTAGTTTTATTGATCTTTGCTATTGTTTCCTTAATTTCTTTTTCATTTTTTTCTGATCTGATCTTTATGATTTCTTTCCTTCTTCTAACTTTGGAGTTTTTTTGTTCTTCTTTCTCTAATTGCTTTAGGTGTATGGTTAGGTTGTTTATTTGAGATGTTTCTTTTTTCTTAAGGTAGGATTGTATTGCTATAAACTTCCCTCTTAGAACTGCTTTTGCTGCATCCCACAGGTTTTGGGTCATCGTGTTTTCATTATCATTTGTTTCTAGGTATTCTTTGATTTCTTCAGTGATATCTTGGTTATTAAGGTGTGTGTTATTTAGCCTCCATGTGTTTGTATTTCTTACAGATTTTTTCTTGTAATTGATATCTAGCCTCATAACGTTGTTTTCGGAAAAGATACTTGATACGATTTCAATTTTCTTAAATTTACCAAGGCTTGACCTGTGACTCAAGATACAATCTGTCTTGGAGAATGTTCCATGAGCACTTGAGAAGAATGTGTATTCTGTTGTTTTGGGTTGGAATGTCCTATATATATCAATTAAGTTCATCATTTTTAAAATATCATTTAAAGCTTGTGTTTCCTTATTTATTTTCATTTTGGATGATCTGTCCATTGGTGAAAGTGGGGTGTTAAAGTCCCCTACTATGATTGTGTTACTGTTGATTTCCCCTTTTATGGCTGTTAGTATTTGTCTTATATATTGAGATGCTCCTATGTTGGGTGCATAAATATTTACAATTGTTATAACTTCTTCTTGGATTGATCCCTTGATGATTATGTAGTGTCCTTCTTTGTCTCTTGTAATAGTCTTTATTTTAAAGTCTATTTTTTCTGCTGTGAGAATTGCTACTCTAGCTTTCTTTTGATTTCCATTTGCATGGAATATCTTTCTCCATACCCTCACTTTCAGTCTGTATGTGTGCCTAGGTCTGAAGTGGGTCACTTGCAGACAGCATATATACAGGTCTTGTTTTTGTATCCATTCAGCCAATCTATGTCTTTTCATTGGAGCATTTAATCCATTTACAATTAAGGTAGTATCGATATGTATGTTCCTATTCCCATTTTCTTAATTGTTTTGGGTTTGTTATTGTAGGTCTTTTCCTTGTCTTGTGTTTCCTGCCTAGAGAAGTTCCTTTAGCATTTATTGTAAAGCTGGTTTGGTGGTGCTGAGTTCTCTTAGCTTTTGCATGTCTGTAAAGGTTTTAATTTCTCCGTCGAATCTGAATGAAATCCTTGCTGGGTAGAGTAATCTTGGTTTAGGTTTTTCTCCTTCATCACTTTAAATATGTCCTGCCACTCCCTTCTGGTTTGCAGGGTTTCTGCTGAAAGATCAGCTGTTCACCTTATGGGGATTCCCTTGTGTGTTATTTGTTGTTTTTCCCTTGTTGCTTTTAATATTTGTTACTCGTATTTAATTTTTGATAGTTTGATTAATATATGTCTTTGCATGTTTCTCCTTGCATTTATCCTGTATGGGACTCTCTGTGCTTCCTGGACTTGATTAACTATTTCCTTTCCCATATTAGGGAAGTTTTCAACTCTAATCTCTTTAAATATTTTCTCAGCCCCTTTCTTTTTCTCTTCTTCTTCTGGGACCCCTATAATTCGAATGTTGGTGTGTTTAATGTTGTCCCAGAGGTCTCTGAGACTGTCCTCAGTTCTTTTCATTCTTTTCTCTTTGTTCTGCTCTGCAGTAGTTATTTCCACTATTTTATCTTCCAGGTCACTTATCCATTCTTCTACCTCAGTTATTCTGCTATTGATCCCATCTAGAGTATTTTTAATTTCATTTATTGTGTTGTTCATCGTTGTTTGTTTCATCTTTAGTTCTTCTAGGTCCTTGTTAAATGTTTCTTGCATTTTGTCCATTCTATTTCCAAGATTTTGGATCATCTTTGCTATCATTATTCTGAATTCTTTTTCAGGTAGACTGCCTATTTCCTCTTCATTTCTTAGGTCTGGTGGCGTTTTGCCTTGCTCCTTCATCCGCTGTGTGTTTCTCTGTCTTCTCATTTTGCTTAACTTACTGTGTTTGGGTTCACCTTTTTGCAGGCTGCATGTTTGTAGTTCCCGTTGTTTTTGGTGTCTGTCCCCAGTGGCTAAGGTTGGTTCAGTGGGTTGTGTAGGCTTCTTGGTGGAGCGGACTAGTGCATATGTTCTGGTGGATGAGGCTGGATCTTGTCTTTCTGGTGGGCAGGTCCACATCTGGTGGTGTGTTTTGGGGTGTCTGTGGCCTTATTATGGTTTTAGGCAGCCTCTGTGCTAATGGGTGGGGTTGTGTTCCTGTCTTGCTAGTTGTTTGGCATAGGGTGTCCAGCACTGTAGCTTGCTGGTCATTGAGTGGAGCTGGGTCTTGGCGTTGAGATGGAGATCTCTGGGAGATTTTCGCCATTTGATATTACGTGGAACTGGGAGGTCTCTTGTGGACCAGTGTCCTGAACTTGGCTCTCCCACCTCAGAGGCACAGGCCTGACGCCTGGCTGGAGCACCAAGACCCTTTCCTCCACATGGCTCAGAATAAAGGGAGAAGAAAAAGAAAGAAAGAAAGAATGAAGAAGATAAAATAAAATAAAGTAAAATAAGATAAAGTTATTAAACTAAAAAATAATTATTAAGAAAAAAATTTTTTAAGTGATTAAAAAAAAAATCGGACAGACAGAACCCTAGGACAAATGGTAAAAGCAAAGCTATAAAGACAAAATCACACACAGAAGCATACACATACACACTCACAAAAAGAGAAAAAGGTAAAAAATATATATATATATTGTTGCTCCCAAAGTCTACCTCCTCAATATGGGATGATTCGTTGTCTATTCATGTACTCCACAGATGGAGGGTACATCAAGTTGATTGTGGAGATTTAATCTGCTGCCCCTGAGGCTGCTGGGAGAAATTTCCCTTTCTCTTCTTTGTTCGCACAGCTCCCAGGATTCAGCTTTGGATTTGGCCCCGCCTCTGTGTGTAGGTCGCCAGAGGGCGTCTGTTCTTCGCTCAGACAGGATGAGGTTAAAGGAGCAGCTGATTTGGGGGCTCTAGGTCACTCAGGCCGGGGGGAGGGAGGGGCACGGATGCGGGGCGAGCCTGCAGCAGCAGAGGCCGGCATGACGTTGCACCAGCCTGAGGTGCGCTGTGCGTTCTCCCGGGGAAGTTGTCCCTGGATCATGGGACCCTGGCAGTGGCGGGCTGCACTGGCTCCCCGGAAGGGGAGGTGTGGAGAGTGAGCTGTGCTCGCACACAGGCTTCTTGGTGGCGGCAGCAGCAGCCTTAGCATCTCATGCCCGTCTCTGGGGTCCACGCTGATAGCTGTGGCTCGCGCCAGTCTCTGGAGCTCCTTTAAGCAGCACTCTTAATCCCCTCTCCTTGCGCACCAGGAAACAGAGGCAAGAAAAAGTCTCTTGCCTCTTAGGCAGGTCCAGACTTTTCCCCAGACTCCCTCCCGGCTAGCAGTGGCGCACTAGCCCCTTCAGGCTGTGTTTACGCAGCCAACCCCAGTCCTCTCCCGGAGCTGCGACCGAAGCCCGAGCCTCAGCTCCCAGCCCCGCCCGCCCTGGCAGGTGAGCAGACAAGCCTCTCTGGCTGGTGAGTGCCAGTCGGCACCGATCCTTTGTGCGGGAATCTCACCGCTTTGCCCTCCACACCCCTGTTGCTGTGCTTTCCTCCGCGGCTCCGAAGCTTCTTCCCCGCTCCGCCACCCGCAGTCTCTGCCCGCAAAGGGACTTCCTAGTGTGTGGAAACCTTTCCTCCTTCACGGCTCCCTCCCACTGGTGCAGACCCCGCCCCTATTCTTTTGCCCTACCCAGGTACCTGGGGAGTTTCTTGCCTTTTGGTAGGTCTGAGGTCTTCTACCAGCGTTCAGTAGGTGTTCTGTAGGAGTTGTTCCACATGTAGATGTATTTCTGATGTATTTGTGGGGAGGAAGGTGATTTCTGCGTCTTACTCTTCTGCCATCTTGAAGCTTCTTCATTTGGTCTTCGTTGCTGTGCACGGGCTTTCTCTAGCTGCGGGAAGCAGGGGCTACTCTTCGTTGTGGTGCTCGGGCTTCTCATTGCAGTGGCTTCTCTTGTTGCGGACCACGGGCTCTAGGCACGCGGGCTTCAGTAGTTGTGGCACATGGGCTCAGTAGTTGTGGCACATGGCCTATAGAGCGCAGGCTCACTAGTTGTGGCACACAGGCTTAGTTGCTCCGCAGCATGTGGGATCTTCCCGGACCAGAGCTCGAACCCGTGTCCCCTGCATTAGCAGGCAGATTCTTAACCACTGTGCCACCAGGGAAATCCCAATCATATTCAATTTTTGCATTTTAATTTTTCCCCCCTAGTTTCTGGGTAAATATTCGACAATAAAAGCAAGAGCGTTAGGAAGGAAGGAAAAGAAAATTCAATTTTGTTGTTTTTTTGAAGCTGGTAGATGGCTCAGCATTGTTACAGAGAACAATCAGATTTCCTGGAGGTCTGAAGATCATGTTCCCAGAGTTCTCATGAGGCAGGGAAAACTCCGAAGGGAGATATTTAAATAAATGGAAACCTAAATCAAATATAGAGATTAGTTTTAGAGAAACAAAAATGTTCCATAACCCAGTGTAATTTTATTAAGTTGACACTCTGATTTCTCTCTCTAGTTAAGGAAGGAAAAGGAAGAAAGGAAGAAAGTGACAGGGACACCAATACGATTTTGCTAAAGCTTGAAGCGAATAAAGGTCTTATGCTTATATTAATACTGCTCATTTGTAGGATAATTATATTAGAATCTTTTTGATTTAAAAATTAAGTATCTTTTAAAAGTAAACAACAGAATCAGGGTTAATAAAATTTAATCCTGTTTGGTTAAAGTATGGACTTTCTCATCCAAGTACATTTTAAAGTTTTTTAATAGTTAACTAAATTCTGTAAGATTAAGCACTGGCAAAATTTTTTTTTTTTTCTTATTTTGATGAAGAAGCTCTAAACTGACCTTCTGTTAATTGGGAGATGTTCTACCTTCTGTGGCAGTGCAAAAGTTTTACTTATATAAAGGAGTTATCTCCACCTTGTGGTCTCTTAGAGTTTTGACTCCAAAAACTTCAGGAAATGGTTTTAAAAGTCTGTCCTTCCAAACTCTAAGTGGGGTGTCTGACCCAACATCTCATAGTTAGCTGGTGACAGAGCCATGACTACAGCCTGTTTTCTCTTCTTCTCCAAGCTATACTCTTGGCTCTCATAAATGGAGTCAGATCTTAGTTACAATGCTGACAACATTAAGAGTAGGATTAGGGGAAACCTGCAGGCTAGAGGTTCCAGTCTCTGATATCTAGGCATCTCTTTTAGGGAAACTAAAAAGGTAGAATATATAGGAGATTGAGTCAAGGTCAAATATTAGAAATCCATAGCTTCATCACAGCTAATTTGGAGACAGGGTTTAGGCAATGGTTGAGAGATAGGGCAGAGGATCTATAAAAATGACTATCAGTTTTTGGTTATTTGGAGAGTCCCTGCTTCTTGGTCATAGTTACCATTTCCTATCATCATATCTTAAAGTCGTTATCGAGGCAGGAGACCCCTATGGATTGGCATGACAAAGTCAATGTAACAAAGTATAGAAATCGGGACATAAGATTTAAGTAGGAAGTTATATTTTCACCTGACCTACACAAGGAGATGGAAGGAAGGAAGCTGGAAAAAGCTCATTGCCTAGCATTGTACCATCTACATTGTAAGTGAGTGATCACTGTTTTTTAAATAAATGTTTTGTTGCATGTATGCGCCACGGGCATAAAAGCTTCATTCATTCTTTCATCCAATAAACACTGATTGCACACCTATCACGTGCCAGGTATTGTGTTAGGGATGCAAAGATGAACAAGAGCCACTGTCCTTTTCCCTGCACTGGAGCTGCTAGCAGGATCCTTCATGACATATGATAAATAAATGAGCACTGTGCAACTTGACATTGACACAATAGAGGCAGGAATCCTGCAGTGAGGAGGCATATATAAACTTTTATAATCGTATCTCTCTGTGAGTTACTGGTTTGCTATATATATATATATATATATATATATTTATATAAAATCTTTAGCTTTTTAGCTTTTTTTAGATGAGTAAATTCGTCTTTAGCTTTGCAAAATCCCAGAGGTAAAAACCCTTCTGTACATAGCGACTTTAATTTTCTTTTATTCTTCTACTGTCTTTTAGCAATATTAAATAAAAGTCAATCAAAAGTCAATTACTCGGACAGATTTCCTAGTTTTTGCATCATTCAGTCTTAATAGCCTCATCTTTTTGGGGGTTGGGGCATAGTTTCCTTTAAAGTCAAATTTTTAATGAAAGGGGAAAAAAGAAAGTTATTCAAATTAATTAAATTTTGCTTCCTGTTAGCCTATCTTGGAATGTTAACTACTGGACAAAAGGTACTTCATACTGCTTTTAGATGTCTTTGGTTTTGTTGTTAAGGTTTAGGGATACCTTCAGATATCAGAAGACCAGGGAGATTTGTATCATGTCAGACTGTGGGTGGACCATCCTGTGGGGCAGTGGTTCCAGGAAATATTGGAGTTTAATGTCCCTAGATGGTATAGCACAGCTGACACTTTCAAAACGTTCAAACATATCACCCCAAACATTTAGTTCTGGAAGGAGTTTTGGAGATTGTGTACTGCTGAGGACCTCAAAAAATGGGCTTTGTCATCAGAATTACCTGCGGAGTATTTTTTAAAACACAAATTCACACTTAGGCTTCCTAAAATAGAATTTCTGTTGATGGGACCCAGGTGTCTGTAATTTTAATCTTCGACCCACATGAGTCTGGTAAGCATCCAGAACTGGACACCAACCACTGTTTAGAACTGTAAAGGGTCTGATATTTTGCTCTATTGCAGGCTATAGCCTGACCCAATTTCATGGATGCTGGCAGAATACACAAGAGCTCTGCGTCGGAGACAAACGACCTTTTACTCAGAGCACAAGCAGGAGCCAGAGTAGAGCATTTGCACTAGTTCCCCAGCCCAACCCCACTTCCCGTTAAGTTGATGCAGAGAGCCAGATGATACCAGCAAATGAACGGGGAGAGGAATCCTGGGCTTGAGGAACCTGATGTTTTTATAATGGGCAATAAGCACATCTGTCCTTTTCTTGGGATGGAGACACTACCTCTGTCCTCCAAGGCTATTTGCTGTACAAATATCCTTGAAGAGATAGCCTGAACAAAGGAAGTCAATGCCTCTTTTCACAAGATGTGCAGAATCATGAGAGACCCATAGAGAACTGTCTTCCCCATGCAACTTTCCTTTTGAGGAGGAGGTAACTGAGCCTCAGAGAGTTAAAGAACTCAGTGATACATTCCATTAGTGGCCATATGAGGCGCATCCAAGAACCCCATTCTTTCTACACCTGTTTCCCTCATGCTTTCCCAGCCACCTGTCTTCCTCTCTGCATTGATTTCCTAGAGTTTAGTAAGATGTCAGAGATGAAATCATTGAAGGATTTGCTGCATGAGTGAGTAGTAATGACAAGTGCAACTGTTGAGGGCAGGCCAAGAGAGAACTTGAGACGGAGGCATTGACAAATCTATCACCAGCTGAGCTGCCTTCGTCCATCCTATTTGGCTTGCAACTAGAATGAGAGGGACACCAGCCTTTTATTTCAATTGACTTGGTAATGTAGACTTTGACTTTGGAAGCAAAAGGATAGTATTTGAAGTTCCTTGCTGTCTTCTGTTCCTGGCATTCAGCTCCCTAAGGGGTAAATGCGTATTAATGAAAGAGAGCACTAATAGTTTTGTAGTCAATTTGCTGTAGACGTTTTTAGTATATTTTAATAGAAAAAGTAAAAAATAAACCAATACAGATCTATATACGTCACCTAAAAGCCTTTCTCAAACAAAGTGGGCAATAAATTTAACAGATTATTGAATAATGGGTCTAAAGACCAAGCACTGAACAATATCTATAACAAGGAAAAATGATGGTAAAAACGATGATGTTCTGAATATATTTGCCTTTAAGAGGATAAAAATTTGCTAGCTCTGACACTTTAATGGCAACTAAAGAAATTGGAGGGGCTTCCCTGGTGGCGCAGTGGTTGAGAGTCCGCCTGCCGATGCAGGAGACATGGGTTCGTGTCCTGGTCCAGGAAGATCCCACATGCCGCGGAGCGGCTGGGCCCGTGAGCCATGGCCCCTGAGCCTGCACGTACGGAGCCTGTGTCCGCAACGGGAGAGACCACAGCAGTGAGAGGCCCGCGTACCGGAAAAAAAAAAAAAAAAAAGAAATTGGAATAGGGAAATTTTGAAATAGTTTTTACTCCTTGTGAAGAAAATGCAGAATTTAGAAATCCAAATTGATTACCATTTACTTCTGGGCATTAATTAAGGAAAACCTTAGAGAAAACATGCAATTGATAACCGTCGACACCACTTAATACATTTTTAAAATTATTTTGCCTTGTTTAGATACACTGGCCTGCCTTAGAGCTTTAGCCAGTTACAAGATTTTAGAGCTTTGACATTTATGAAGGACATATCTTGAAAATTTCACAAGTCCTCAAATATGTAAATACCACTATAGCACAAAAACTTTTTAAAATTGGGGGGTTATTTTTCTTACAGATCCAACATATTTATTACTCCCCAAGAGTTAATACCTATGCAATTGTGAAATGAGAACTACGAGCTCACCTTCAGATGAGCAGACACTCTAAGATCGATCCCATCCAAGTCACAGCATGGTGGCAAGCAATTCAGAAAGATTTTTCACAAAATAACGAATCACTTCGTCTCATAGATCTTTAACGCCACTCATAACCAATCAAACCATGACTCAAATCTGTGAATGCCAAAGGGTCTGCTGTATAACAAAAGAGTCTATGCAGAAATTTAGATGATTAATGTAACTCCCTCTTCCCTCAAGGACAAGAACATTCCTGTGGAAGAAGAAATTGAACCTGCCCCAGTTAGGAGGATTCTGAAAGTTAATGCTCCAGAATGGCCCTACATGCTGGTAGGGGCTGTGGGCGCAGCTGTCAATGGGACAGTCACACCCTTCTATGCCTTCTTCTTCAGCCAGATTCTTGGGGTAAGCAAACAGCTGGACCAGCTTTATTCTCCTCCTGCCTTTGGTTTGTCTGTCAGTGGATATTGTCGTTTTTGATAGGTTGGCTCTTTGTTGTAATGGACTTAGCTCTTTTTTATTTTTAAGCTTTTTTTTAGCTCTTTTTTCTCATCTCTAAAGGATTAAAAATGTCTCGAGTCTCCATCACACAGGAGGCAAGAAGGTGAAGCGGTATTTCATTTGGGCTGGCAGCACCCTCCAACAGGCATCGTGTCTGTAAAAAAAACAGCACTATGGCTGCAAATTTAGTGTCAAAAGAGGGCAGTTTACCTATATGCAAACCAAATCAGAATGCAAAGCAGGTTGGTTGAATAATACAAAAGGATTGGGGGGCCATTTTGATCTTGCTGAACAGCTGAGGTACAAAGTTTGACTTGTAATGGCAGGTGTTCATGCATGTTGTATTATGCTCTTCTCTTCCGCTGGTTGCACCATTGAAATGGGGAGGTGGGGAGAAAACAGGAAAAGGAAGAGAGAAGTAAAATAAGGCATGGATAAAGGATAAGCTTATTTCAGTTTCTCACCTCCTAGGAGTTTTGATATTCTCCATCTGACTTCATTGTTATAATACAATAATAATAACGACTACAAACAATAATTAGGCGCTATCTAAGAACTTGGTATACAATAGGTCACTAAACTTTTCTAATAACCACCTGTGGTAGGTATCCTTATTGTTCCCATTTGACAAAGGAGCAAACCAAGGCGTAAAGAACTTAGGGGAGTGAGTGGTGGATCTGGGATTTAAATCCAGGCAGTGTGACTGCAGAGCCAAGTTCCAATAAAACCTTATCATTGCAAAATTAGTTCTCAATAATGCTATCACATTTTCTTAGTTGAAATTTACACACACACAAATCCTGTGAGATCAACAAGGCGGCAAACCTAGAATCTAGAGAACTGTAACAACTTGTTCAAGGTGACACAGGGTCACATTGGGTGATGGGACCAGGACTAGCACCAGCTTTTTTGAAGGATTTGTGAGAGTCCTAAGTTTTAGTTTCCTCCTCTGCTGTTCTTTCTCTCCTGCGGTCTCTCTGGCAGAGTTCCTGACCAGAAGTTAAGTCCCCTCAGGCATAAGGTGTATAGAAAGACTTGTATAGTCCACAAGCAAGATCAAATCAATCCTATAGGGATTCCCTGGTGGCACAGTGGTTGAGAGTCCGCCTGCCGATGCGGGGGACGTGGGTTCGTGCCCCGGTCCGGGAAGATCCCACATGCCGCGGAGCGGCTGGGCCCGTGAGCCATGGCCGCTGAGCCTGCGCGTCCGGAGCCTGTGCTCCGCAACGGGAGAGGCCACAACAGTGAGAGGCCCGCATACCGCAAAAAAAAAAAAAAAAAAAAAAAAAAATCAATCCTATAGGGATGGCCTCAGCCACCGCTTCAATGTTCACACTGCCCCCTTGTGTTAAGTGAGGAAATCATCAGAAAGGTAGGAAATTGGAAACACAGGGGCCAACTCTGGTGAACTGAATTTCTGGTTATGCTGAAAATATTTTAATAATTAATTTATATTCATTAATATCTAGTAAATACCATACCCTAAACATAATAGAAATGTTCTTTTATTCACTCAATAGGTATTTGTTGGTTATCTCCCCTAGATTAGGGACTTGGGAACACAGTGTCAGTCAGGGTGCCTTCCCTAATGCAGTTTCCAGTCTATGAGGAAGACAGACATTAAACCAAAAAATCCACTCATCAGGGCTTCCCTGGTGGCGCAGTGGTTGGGAGTCCACCTGCCGATGCAGGGGATACGGGTTCGTGCCCCGGTCCGAGAAGATCCCACATGTCGCGGAGCAGCTGGGCCCATAAGCCGTGGCCACTGAGCCTGCGCGTCCGGAGCCTGTGCTCTGCAACAGGAGAGCCCACAACAGTGAGAGGCCCGCGTACCGCAAAAAAAAAAAAAAAAAAAAAAAAAAAAATCCACTCATCATTCATCAAATATTTACACATCACTTACTGTTTTCCAGACACTGTTGCTGGTATTAGGAGGAGCAAGAAAACCAGAGCCCTCCTGCTCTCATAAAGCTGACATTCTACCAGGGACAGGCTCTGGAAATGCATTCCACTGAACAGTGATGCAGATGTAGAGCGTGTAGGGGGTCGCACTGAATCTGTTAAGACCCAAGACTATGCCCTAGATGTTCACTTTTAAAATAATTCCAGGATGCCAACTTCTTTGCTGATCATCTCTTTCTCTCTTATAAATGCAGAGTATGGAATGCATTCACTCAACTTCACCCAAACCCTGTGTATGAACTGCTTTGGGAAGAGTCCTGGGTTCCCTGCCAGGAGACTTTTTTTCTGCCCTGGGGTCACATCATGCCACTTCTCTGGGTCTCAGTTTCCTTAACTATCAAAGGAAGGATTGGCAAAGATGATCTGTAAGATAACTTCCAGCTCTAGTGGTCTATGAAATGGCCAAGTCAAAAAAAATTTGATGATCCAGTTATAACCCCTGCCCTTGGTTATTGGTGGTGAGAATATTCTCTGTGTTTCTTCTGGTCACAACCAGAAAATCCTAGCCTGAGCAATTCAGCTTTTCACTTAAGGACCGAAGGATCAGAGTAGCAGGATCTAGTTGGTGAAATCCAAAATCTGCTCATCGTTAAGGCTCTCACAGGGTTATATTTGCTAAGAGGATAAAGCTTTACTATTTTTCTTCTTTGATAAAGAAGGTTGTTTTTGTGTGCCTCTTAGCATGATTATCACATATTCATCAGTGGGTTCATGATGCTTTCTTTCATCTCGTAGGGTATAATCATGAGTCAGATAATAGTCTGGTTTTAATTGCACTGTTTTCATTCTGACATATGTAAAGGGCACAATATTCACAGTTGGTACTGAGACCACAGTTTGGAACGAGGACCCAGCAAATGATTGGGCGTTAGGGGCCTTGTTGCTAATCTAGCGAAGCCTCAATGTACACGTAAAGCATAATTTCTCTGGTGCACTTTCTCTGGGTTTATTTGACTTGGAAAAGGTGCCAAGTGTTCCAAGCACTGCAGTTTGGACATAGCGTGCTGGGGAAAAGCATGAACGCTGGAGTCAGCCAGCCCTGGGCTTGCCGCAGGTCTCTGCTCTGTGCTGTCTGCATGCATCTGGGCAAGTGGTTTCCCCTTGATGAGTCTTAGCTTCCTTATCTATAATATAGGGCAAGAAAATCTACCTCACTGGGTTGTTTTAAGAATCCTAATTTAAGGAAATCCTCATTTAAGTTAAAGTAGGTTAAGTAACACATTTGCATCTGGTAAATAGCAAGAGTCTAGAGAATTCATTTTCTCCTTAAACAAACTTACCTTTACAAAATGATGTAGATGTGTGCTTGAACTACAGCTAGTCTAAAAACAGAAGAACCGGGGGATGGGCAGCCCTTCGGGTTGCATTTCAGTAAGAATGTACAAAGAACTCATGCAGTAGAATTTGTCAGCGGGGGTGGGGGTTGGGGGGGAGGTTACAGACAGCTGATGCCCAATCTTGAATTTAATATTAGCCAAACATTCTTTTTTAACCCTGAGAAGACGGGTAATATCAAGAGCCAAGAGAGCGTGCCCAGAAGAAAACCACTGCACTGGAATCTGGAAACCAGGCATTTCCTTATCTAATAATAACCACCAGCTAAATGAACTTGGACAAAGGACTCGATCTTGTGGGCTTTAGTTTCCCATCTATAAAATAAGAGTTAAACTGGCTAACATGCAGTACGATAGTCCATGATTATAATAGGTGACCTTAGAGAGGAATGAGAATTGTGGCATCACCGTGTGGGGTTGGTGGGGATTTGTATAGTGATTTTTAAAACCAAACTGAAATATATCTTTAAGTCCTTGTGTTTGTAAACTGTAAAGTAAACTTACATGAGTTATTCCATGGTGGGGTGAATGACTGTGGCATCTTTTGAACCCACTTCATTCATTAAGAATGAATGTATTCTTTATTGCTAAGAACCATAACGGGCCCCAAAGCTCTGTCCTAGAAAGAGTACATCTCATTAGTTTAGAACCCCTACCCCTACTTTGGAATTTGTGATCATTTCAACGGGTTACTTCTGCTTTACAAAGAAGGATTTGTTAATGGAGTAGTTTGCATTGTTTGCAGGAGATTTATTTGGCATATAGCAGGCATTCGGTAAATATTTGTTGAATAAATGGTTTCCTTTGAGCAGCTGCTTTCTGGCATTGTTCTAGTTACTCAAATTAATGCAGAGCAATAAGTAAGGATTTATTGTGCAGCTCTCTAATAAATAGCTTTTCTGAACTCTCACAGTTACCTCACTTAGTCTGAATTAGGAGGGTTTTGATGCACCTAAGATCTATTTCACTGTAGGGGGCGATGTCATTAGAATATGCAGCTATTCTTTCCATTTTCTTATTGCAACAGCGTGGGTCCCAGTCAGTTACTTGAGCATGTGCCTGTAAGTTCAGAATATACTTATGAGTATAGTTTACCACTTATTATAGACTGAAAAAAAACCCCACTCATAATTTCCATAGTTTTTTGAGGGGAATGTTTTCAGCTTCTGGTGATTTAGAAGCAACAATTTCAGCCTCTGATGGATGGAAGCTTTTCTGTCCTAAGACAATTCCAGTCAATGCCTTGATAGCTAGTTGCTTTTTTGTGTGTGTGCCAGCTGCTTTTATAATGATGCTATTATTTGTATATATATATAAGTAATCTATAAAACTAGTAATAGGCGAGGTACCTGAGTGTGAAAGCCATCTTTATTATTGGGGAAAGACATAGGTCATATTACTTTGAGTTTTGTCCCAGAATAATATTCTCAGATTCTCAAGTAACTTCCCCACTTCTTTCCTTCCTCCTTTCCTTCTTCTTTTCTTCCTTCCTTTCTTTTTTTCCTTGCCTTATTATGTAAAGAATTTGAGGCATTTCATCATATTTTTCATCTGTATCAAAGAAAAGCCAATAAAATTGCCTACATCAGGCAAAGAAACGAGACAAAAATTCTGTCAGTCATAACCACTGGGTTTCGTTCACCAGCCTTCCTTCCCCACAGAGAATTAAGTGCACATGTTCATAGTTAACTTTGGTTTAACACTAGTATGTTTAAAGTGAACTGGTTTTTAACCCAAAGCCTAAGAGAAATTTCTCTTAAACATATTTGAATTGATTTCTTTTGCTATTGTTTGTTAATACTAAAGTTACTTCCTTGCTTACTGTCTTGCAAAGATTTTTTCAATTCCTGATAAAGAAGAACAAAGATCACAGATCCATGGTGTGTGCCTGTTTTTTGTAGCAATAGGCTGTATATCTTTTTGCACTCAATTTCTGCAGGTAAGGAATTTTATTTTTCAGTAAGCGATTTAGTTATTTTCCCCCTTTTCCTGTTAAAATATCACTAAAGACTCCTTTATGTTTCAGGGATATGCTTTTGCTAAATCCGGGGAACTCCTCACAAAAAGGCTACGTAAATTGGGTTTCAGAGCAATGTTAGGGCAAGACATTGGCTGGTTTGATGACCTCAGAAATAGCCCTGGAGCACTGACAACAAGGCTTGCTACAGATGCTTCTCAAGTTCAAGGGGTAAGCCGTGGTGGAAACCAGGCACGCAGTAACTGGAGTAGACTTTCTTTCCTTTATGTATTCCAATAATCACGTAATTCCAATAACCACGTACATATTTCCTATGAAACAGGAACTCGAGGGAGGATACCCCAGAGCTACACTTTTGCCCATTTCCAAAGTTGACAAACAGCAGCTAAAGCATACTGTCTCCTAGGTAATGCCCAGAATCAGTGTTATGGCATGAATCAAAATCTGTCAGAGTTTTGCATTTCCTGAGTCTAGCAATTGAGAAGAACTTTCCCTCCTTTCTCAGATCGGTTTTTTTTTTAGGCCCAGAGGCTCAGATTCCACAAGACTTAATGGCACCCCTAGAGGGTGTGTGTGTGTGGAAAAAAGCCTCCTTCCACAGGGGCCTGGCTTGTAAGTTAGTCTTAGGAAAAGAAGCTGTTCTAAGCAGCCCAGCCGGGAACCTGAGGGAAAGACGGGAGATGATTGCTATCTAGAATCCTGACACATTCCAAGGGCTGTCTTTTCTGACTAAGGGAGACTAAGCTGTGGTTTCTAAACCCCAGAACCTGTAGCCTTGTTCAGGAGATTTAAACATGTGTACAAGATGAAGGCTACACCTTTATAAAACCAGGCATTTGGGTTAAAGGGATGAGAGTTCAGTTTGCCTCTCAACACCACTGCTCACTTTCCATGAAAATCAGAAAAAGAGGAAAAAGAAAAGTCATGGTTTGCCTGTGAGGCTCTTGGAAGAAAAAACTCACTGGATTGGTAGTGCTGTACTGTATATCTCGACTTCTACCAGTTCAACCAACAATATGAACCATGATATGGAGAATTTCAAAGGAACATGGAATCCTCTTTAGAGGAAAATCCCTGTAAATTTTTCATTTTGATCATTCTACGCTTTTTCTATTGTATAAATAGAAAATGTGTTTCCCACAGTCATTGGGTCACACCGTACATATTATTTTGTAATCTTTCTTTTTTCTCCTGAAACAATGTGATGTGAGCATATTTTGGTCCTTATATATCCTTCTACAATGAATTTTTAATGAATGCTTAATTCATCATTTTAATATATCATCATTTCTTAAAGAATTCCCCGTTTAGGTCCTCCCTCCCCACATAAGCAATGTATATCATTTTGCATCAAGCTTGTGGCATACCCTTGATTATTTTTTTAGTTCTCAAAATATAATCACTGGATCAAAATGTATAATCATTTTGAAAGGTTTTAATATACATTGTCTTACTGCTTAAAGTTTTTACTAATTTTACTCTCAACATTTGAGTATTCTAGTGTCTAGTTCACCTTATTCTTGACCTTAGATTAAATAAATAAGCCATAATCTCATCTCTTCTATTTTTGTAATCTTCAATCTGCAAGGAGCTTTTATAGGTTATTCATTATCACTAGAATTAATCTCACGCTGACTGGTCTAGCTCTGATACCCATGAAATGAGATTAGTCAATACATGAGCTCCCAAGAAGGTGTGAATAAGATGTATTTTTATTAATCCAACCTTCAAGTGCATTGTGGGGGGGCTCTTTAATTAAAAGACCCTCCCTTTTTAAAGCATAGAACTACCATATGATCAGTAATTCCACTCCTAGGTACATATCCAAAAGAGTTGAAAGCAGTGACCAAACAGATACTTATATACCCATATTCATAGCACCATTATTCATTATGGCCAAAAGGTGAAAACAACCCAAGTTTTCATCAACAGATCAATGGATAAACAAAATATGGTATATACACACAGTGGAATGTTATTCGGCTTTAAAATACATGAAATCCTGATACCTGCGGTAACATGGATGGATCTTGAAAATATTATGCTTGATAAAATAAGCTAGACACAGAGGGATAAATATTGTATGATTCCACTTATATGTGGTACCTAGAATCGGCAAAGTCATAGAGATAGAAAATAGAATAGAGGTTAACAGGCGCTGGCTGGGGAGAGGGAGGAAGGGATGTTAAGTTGAATGGGTATAGTTTTTGTTAGGAATGATGAAAAAGTTTTGGGAATAAATGTGGTGATAGTTCCAATTTTGAAGGTATTTGATGCCACTGTCCTGTACATTTAGGAATGGCTAAAATGGTAAACATTGTTATGTATATTTCATCAAAATAATTTTTTAAAACCTATCTGTTTGCTACAAAATAGCTTTTTCATGATATTTAGTTAGAGACTGTGTGTCTGAAATTGGTTGATCACGTTTGGTTTGCAGGCTGCCGGCTCTCAGATTGGGATGATGGTCAATTCCTTCACTAACATCACCGTGGCCATGATCATCGCCTTCTTCTTTAGCTGGAAGCTAAGCCTGGTCATAGTGTGCTTCTTCCCCTTCCTGGCTTTATCGGGAGCCATACAGACCAAAATGTTGATGGGATTTGCCACTCATGACAAGCAGGCTCTGGAGGTCGCAGGACAGGTAATCTCCCAGACCCACTTTTCAGACTGCTTATGGCTGAGTGGCTGTCAGACTGCTAAGAATGAGGGGTGCAAAGAGACTTAAGGAAACTGTCAGCCTACAAACATTCATGGTTAGAAACTTCCCATTAGCCTTTTTCATATATGCCTCTGATGATATGAGATTGAGCAGGTGTGGAGAAATAGTGGGGAAAACACAGAGGGTTACATGTTCAGTTTCCTGTCAAACAGTTATTTTTTATACGTCCCAGTTAGGTGTAGTATTCTCCTTTGCAAGGGAGCATAGTTCACTTTCCTCTTTGTTTGGTCTTTTCAGCTTAATGGTTTCTCCAGGTCATGCCAACCACACAGAGAGGAGTTACTATCTTTTTAATGGCACATGCTTTTAACTTTCACACTTCAGTGTCTGCCTGACTTGTGGCAAATGTCTTTCCCAAAGAGAACCATGAGATATACACAGTTTAGGTCTCAAATACACTTAGGCTTTAGCTATGCACTTTTTTTTTTTTTTTTTTTTGCGGTACGCGGGCCTCTCACTGCTGTGGCCTCTCCCGTTGCGGAGCACAGGCTCCGGACGCGCAGGCTCAGCGGCCATGGCTCACGGGCCCAGCCGCTCCGCAGCATGTGGGATCTTCCCGGACCGGGGCACGAACCCACGTCCCCTGCATCGGCAGGGGGACTCTCAACCACTGCGCCGCCAGGGAAGCCCAGCTATGCACTTTTAAGAGTATGTTCTAATTAAATCTGGTTATCAGAGGTAAATGAAGATATGGTGGCATGGACAGATATCAGGGATAAAGAATCATGCACACACACATATACACACCCTCACCTTTTAACAAATTTACTCTAAACTAGGTTTTTTCTCTTTAAAGAGGGAATGTGAACATCGCCCAAGTAGGCAGAAGCCAAAAGAATTTCGTATGCCGATAATAGGAAGTAGCCCACTTTTGTACCTTTTTTAGGATAGGACCGTAATTCAGAAACAGTGGTTATTTACCTTAGAGTAGGGATTGAAACAAATACAAATTTGTAGTATAGACTAAAAGATAAACCTCATACTCAGTTTTAATCTATCTTATATAGTATTTGGTCATAATTTTTTAAGAAATAGAATCTAATATTTTAGGTTTCTATTATTAAACAATCTTTTTCTCTCAGACACATTTAAAGATACCATTTTGAACATTTCAAATGAATTCACAAAGATAGCCTTGTGTGCCGTTTTTCCCCCTCTTCTCTCTTCCTCAACAAGTAGAGGCAACAAAGCCATGTTAGGATCAAGTAGAACTTGTATTGAACTGATAGAATGTCTCAGGGTCCAGTCAAATTGATCTCCAGCAACTTCTCTATGTTCCCAGATGATGCCCCCATCTGTGCTGTATACTGCCTTCTGTCATTTGCACCAGATCTAATCCATATAACGGTTGAAAATGTCATGAAAGCAGTTATCTCTGCTCTTTTATTTCTAAAACTCTTTTTCATTCTTCAGATTACAAACGAAGCCCTCAGTAATATTCGCACTGTGGCTGGGATTGGAAAGGAGAGGCAGTTTATAGAAGTGTTCGAGACTGAACTGGAGAAGCCATACAAGACAGCCATCCGAAAAGCAAATGTTTACGGATTCTGCTTTGGTTTTTCCCAGTGCATTGTGTTTGTTGCTAATTCTGCTTCCTACAGATATGGAGGTTACTTAATTCCCAATGAGGGGCTCCATTTCAGCTATGTGTTCAGGTGAGGACTACCTGGCCAGAGTCATAAAAGATCAGCACTCCAGGGAGGAATGGTCTGGTTCTATCCGTTAGCTTCTGCTGCTTAAACCATCCCAAACATGGTGTCTTAAACAGCTCAGATTAATATTTCTTACAGACTCTGTGTGCTGTCAGGGTGGTTCTTCTGGACTGGGCTGACTCAGTCAGGCTTCTGAGTGCCCTTCTTTCTCCACATGGCCTCTTAGCAGCTGAGCTTGTTTTCTTCACATTGTGCTCTCGGAGTTCCAAGTGCAACAGAAGATTGCAAGACCCAACATGCAAGCACTTGCCAACTCTGCATGCATCACATTTTCTAATATCTTCTTTGGCCAAAGAAAGTCATACGACCAAGTCCAGATTCAGAGAAAAGAGGAACGGACCCCATCTTTTGATGAGAGGATCCCATAAGTGTTTCTCCTTTACTCTCTCACATGGCTATCACATGGCACTGACACCTGATGGCTGTCCTACAGTTCAATTTATCCTGACACTATTTACCTGGAGATAGCGTTGGGTCCTCCCACAGGTTAAGGGCTCAGTCCTACAAGACTGCCCCTCCCCCAACCCTCCACACCAAAGCAAGTCCAGGTCATCACCTGTGCTTCTGACCAACAAGCTGTAGACCCAAGGTTCCCATGACCTCATCCTCAGCTTTGATTAATATGCTAGAGCGGCTCACAGAACTCAGAGGAACATGTACTTACTAGATTACCAGTTTATTACAAAAGGATACAACTCAGGAACAGCCAGATGGAAGAGATGCATAGAGTGTGGTATGTGGGAAGGGCTTGGAGTTTTCATACCCTCCCCAAGAATGCCACTCCCCTCAAATCTCCACGTGCTCACCAGCCCAGAAGCTCTCTGCATCCTGTCTTTTGGGTTTTTATGGAGACTCCATCACGTAGACCTGACTAATTAAATCATTGACCATTGTCGATTGAACTCAATCTCCAGCCTCTCCCCTCCCCTGAGGTTGGGGAAGGGACTGAAGTTCCACCCCTCTAATCGCATGGTTGGCTCTCCAGGCAACCAGGCCCCATCCTTAGGTTATCTAGAGTTTTTACCAAAGTCACTTCATTAACAAAAGACACCTCGGTCCTCTCAAAACTTGGGAAATTCCAAGGGTTTAGGAGTCTGTGCCAGGAACTGACAAAAGACCAATATAGTTTTCTTATCATAAGTCACAATATCGCAGAGGAATAAAAAAATCGTATTGCAAAAGGGTGTGTACAGAGTAATAGGACAAATTAAGCATTTTCACAATCTACCATACTGGTTAATGCTGAGAAAATCTGAAGTGCTTGAATAAGATGGTTCCTAGAACTACCTTATTTGAGCTCTACTTCTTGTAAAGAAGGCACATGTCTAGCTGACTCTTCCTAGGTAGAGACAGCAAAGACTAGTCAGGGGAATTTTGTTCTTTTGTTTATAGCTGGAGTCTGCTCTTCTAATAAGTTTAGCTTTGAGTCCAGTTTCTCACATTTCCAGACACCTAAGTGTGTCAAGGTAGCAAGGGACTGGGTGCACATGCATATGGGTGTGGCGTGATGGGGCAGGGAACCTTGAAAAATGCGGGGGAGACGGTCTGAGAAAGCCTTGGAGGGCATTAGGAAAATCAGCCCTGAAAGAAATCTCTTCTCCAGCCATGAGTTCTGTCTGCTCGCCCTCTATCTTCTTCTAGAAATATAGAAGAAATTTTTTTCTCCTGCCCCACTATGCCCACCTCAACCAGGAAAGTCTCCTTTCTAAATTTTTGCATATGTAGAGCTACTAACCCCAAATCAGAAATCACAAACTCTTGACTTGTTTAGTTTATGTAAGACTTATGTAAGAATTATTTGCCAACGTGTAAAAATTGGGACACTGCAGAAAGCTCCCAATTTCTGGCTTCTCTTTAAAAAATGAAAGATGACCTTCCATCATTTCCTATTTTATTCCAGGTGCTTGTCATAGCTTTAAGTTTTGGACTGGGCTCCTAGAGATGTCTGGCTTTGCCAGTCTGGCCTAAAACAATTTCTGCTTATGAACTGAGCAGTAAAACACACAGAGACACCCCACACCACCCCACCCACACTGAGGCAGGCCCCATGGTGCATTGCAGTGCAGGTGGACAACTTCGGGGGGCGCCCCTCGCAGCATGGTCTATAGAGCAAAAGGGCTATCTCTTATCACGTTTATCATTCATTTATTTATTCACTTATTTGCTCGTTAATTATGCACACATTGAGGCTGGGACAAGTAGAAGGATACAGGCAATTGCATCATGTTGTCTGAAGCATGAATTACATGCTTGCTTGGTACAGAATTGGTGCTTATATCGCCAATAATTGTCTTTTACACATTAATCATAGATTCATAGAATGTTAACATTGTAAAAATGCAACCCAATCCAGTGATCTTTCAACCTCCCTCTTTTTTTTTTTTTTTTCCTAAGAAGTCTTTTTTCCTTAAACAAATTTTTTTTAAAATGCTGTTGTAGTTGAAGCAGGGTTTGGAGATCTGAGCCCCCTTTGTTCAATCCTCCCCTCACCCTTTCTTCTAGAACACAATTTGAAAAAGGCTAATCTCTCCAATCTCCCATTCCCAGACAAGTCTAAAGAGACCTGCTCAAGGCTGCTCGGTCCTTTCCAGGGCTAGACCCCCAAACTCCTGCCTCTTAGGCCGTGACACCAACCACACCGCGCCCTTTCTACCTGGGTGTCTGTCCAACTACAGGGTGATCTCTTCAGTTGTACTGAGTGCGACAGCTCTTGGGAGAGCCTTCTCTTATACCCCAAGTTATGCCAAAGCTAAAATCTCAGCCGCACGCTTTTTCCAACTGCTGGACCGACAACCCACAATCAAGGTGTATAGTAGTGCGGGTGAAAGATGGGTAAGTATAGAGGGGTAAGAGGGTAGTGGGGGAGGCTTGTGCTTCTGTGTGTGTGCAGAGCAGCCATTGGGGCTGGTTATTCAAGACCACTGATCTTCTAAATTCTGAAGTGTGTGGGTGAACTCATATGCCCTCGGAATGGACAGACAGTAGATTTACAAACGTAAAGGAATGAAGTACCTTAGCATTAAAAGTTCTTCATAAAGCTGGAACTTGAATAAGGCAATGATATCCAGTGAATACTTGTTTTATAGTACACAGGTACTATAAAACACAGTTCCGGAATGAATGAAGCTACGTGTCTTTTGAGACCTACCCAACCACCAGGATTTCTACTGATATCCTGGTACGGAATGTAGAAAAACCAGTTTCTCCTGTCCGATAATACTGATTTAATTCATGTTTATCTGTGTTCCACATGAGTTCATGTGGACTCCCAGAAAATTATTTTGATCTCAATGAAATATCACTTTTTCTAATTGATAGTCCCTACAGGTGTTTTTTAATCTTCCCTGCCTAATTTTTAATATCCCAGTATGTGCAAGAGAGCCAAAAACCCCTAAACCCCAGTAAAGTCAACTAAATTCAGAAATCTTTTAAAATTGGTCAAATGCCCTATTTCTCCTTCAGCTCAATAAAAGGTAAGTCTCTGTGTGGTTTATTAAATGTCTATCCATTTCTAGAGTTTACACGTCAGAGAGTACAACTCAAGGTATTTCACCTTTGCAATTCAGGGCTCAAGTAACTTTCTGTGTAAGTCATTTCAAGTGTAATGCTATTATTTTAAATCTCTGGGGGAACAGAGCTGTAGGAATTTGCACAGTTACTGGCTTCTGTGATGTAATCATATCCTCTATTTTCTTCCATGCAGAATGTCAAAGAATGGGTGACAAGGAAATCCCCTTAGGTTAGAATGGGAATAAGAGATCAAATATCTTTAAATTCAATGCTCAAGCCTCCTTTTATTCTACATCTGCTGGAATAGGGACTAGAATGCCATTTCATTAAGTTGCTGTCTTTGTACTTTGCACTTCAGCAGCTTGGTGTTGAAGGTATCTTAAGCAAGGATTTAAAACTCAGGCTTATGTGCATTTTCAATAGTCTAGATTCTAGTAGAGCATATATAATTCTAATCTTCCCGTCCACAGGACAACTTCCAGGGGCAGATTGACTTTGTTGACTGTAAATTTACGTATCCTTCCCGACCTGATATACAAGTTCTGAATGGTCTCTCAGTGTCTGTTGGTCCAGGGCAAACCCTGGCATTTGTTGGAAGCAGTGGATGTGGTAAAAGCACCAGTATTCAGCTGTTGGAACGTTTCTATGATCCTGACCAAGGGAAGGTGGTAAGCAATGCAAAATTCTCAATGCATTTGAGAATTTGGCTTTCTGCAGAGTATCTCCAACCCCTAAAAGTCATCTTCAAGGTTGTGTCTTGCCAGACTCATTCCAAAGCGCTTGCCTTGGACAGTATTTTCCAGTTCCAGTCATTTGCTGGTTGACCTGATTCTACCTCACAATTTCTAACATTATAGTCTTCCCAGTTCCAGATGGTCTGCTGCCCAGTTAGGCAAAGAAAACTGCAAAGCTGGAGATGAGTGTACTTAACAGAAGCATTCACTTACCTGTAAATGGGGCAGAAAGTGCAGACTAATCAGGAAACTAATGACTGGGAATGGAAAAAGTGGGGGTGATAAGAAACACAATGATAAATGAGTAAGAAAGGGAATTTAGTATGAAAAATCCGAGACAATCCTGGTTCAAGAAGCTAAAGTCTAAATAATATAAGGACCTCACATTGGTAGTCATATTCCATAAATCTTTGGTTAGGATGTTTGAAAAATTGGTGGTTTGCTTTGTTGCTTATTTTCCACAGAATTTCTTCCTCTTTTCTCTTCTTTTCTTTTTCCTTTCTATTTTTTCCAAATAATATATGCAAAGGAGCACAAAGTAAAATAAGAAAGATTTGTTAAAAAAACCAAAACAAAACCAACCCCTTATTCCACCCTTTCCACCCCCCATTCTCCATTTTCCTGCTCAAAGGCAACTATCTTTAACCACTTTATGTTTTTAGATCTCCCAATGATTACCTCAGAGTCCCTAAATAATATGCTTATGCTGCTGTTTCACGATTTAACGAATTTAGACCCTCTGTTGATTTATTCTCAAGAGATGGAAATTTAGCTTACCCTCACTTCTCCCCCTCCCTTTACCCACCTCCTCCCAATATGGTTACATTACTTTTAAAAGTTCTTTTATTTGTAAATTTAATCAATACAATTCTGTTTCTTTTCGATCACCTATAGATAACATCTCTTGAATTCTCATTTTCTAAGATGAGAATATTAGCAATTCTACCTCTATTTTCACCTCTTCCTCCTTCTTTTTACCTCTCAAGTCCTAATAACTATACTTTTATATTATCTTTTTTTTCTTTAATTGGAGTATAATTGCTTTACAATGTTGTGTTAGTTTCTGCTGTACAATGAAGTGAATCAGCTGTATGTATACATATATTCCCTCCCTCTCAGACCTCCCTCCCTCCCCCTCCCCCACCCCAACCCCCCATCTGGGTCGTCACAGAGCACCAAGCTGAGCTCCCTGTGCTATACAGCAGGTTCCCACTAGCTATCCCTTTTACACATGGTAGTGTATTTATGTCAAACCTAATCTCCCAATTTGTCCCACCCTCCCCTTCCCCCACTGTGTCCACATGTGTCTGTTCTCTACATCTATGTCTCTATTCCTGCCCTACAAATAGGTTAACTATTTTTCTAGATTCTACGTATATGCGTTGATATACGACATTTGTTTCTCTCTTTCTGCCTTACTTTACTCTGTATGACAGACTCTAGGTCCATCCACATCTCTACAAATGACCCAGTTTCATTCCTTCTTATGGCTGAGTAATATTCCATTGTCTGTATGTACCACATTTAAAATATATATATAAAATGCTTACCTTTTGTTTATAACATTTATTATCTTTCACGCTTTTACTCTAGGTTGATTCTAAAAGTTGAAAATCTATTAACAACTTTTATTATGGCTAAGTAAATATTGTTCATCTCATAGTTAAGTAGTGAGGTACATTAGCATTACATTTTTCTTTCTTGATTGTTTTTCTGAAAGACTTTCTTTTTTCTTGCATTCTCTGCCTTTATAAAATCTTTAGTTTCTTCCAATGTCTCTCTCCTGATACCTATTCAGAGGAACCTGCTTCTTTCCCTTATTTCTGCCACTGCCTGGACTAATTACATCCTACACCTGCTGAACAACTGTCAGCCTATGAGTTTCCTGCAGTATCTTTTGCAGTAGATCCATTATTTCCTAGTTCCCGTATCTTCCTCTTTCTTCGGTTTTCTGTCTCATTTTGTTGGAGTGCACCTGCAAGTAGTTTTCTAAGAAATGATGCAGAGGTGTGGGTCTGATTGATTATTTAATCCTTCTTTTTTGAAAAAGGACTTTCTGATATCCCTGAATAGTATAATCTTCATTGCAATGAGGATAGATAACATGATGAGAAATGCTGAAAGAAACTTGAAAGAGGCAACTAAAGTTTCCCTTGCATAAAGCAAAACAAGAAAGCAAGCAAACAGATAGTGGTAAAATCCAGGAAGTTATGAAAATAAGGAGTAAGAGTTGATTATCTGTAGTTTATAATCACTTTTATTAATTTTAGGTAAAGAGATTTTAATTTCTTTGAAAGTATTTGGTGATTGATGAATCTAGAAAGTACGTTGCACTGGGAGTCTGATCTCTACAAAGGAGAGGATCTAGTTTCCCCAAATGTCTGATCTTTCATGTCTATCACCCAGGTAGACTGTGAACTACATGACATGCAGGGACCTGAATCCTTCATGTTTGACTTCTTCAACATTAACATGTATATTAAGTATATTTCTCTGAATGTACTCAGTGAATGTTCTGGTCACAGGTAGAAAGCAATGCCCATGAAGAAATCAGTACGATTCCTTGCATTTCATAGACACAATATATTTTGTTACATCATCGTAAAATGTTTCTACAAACATTTTTCAGTAGGAAAAATACCACCGTTAATGCAATTTTTAAAAATCCTCTTTGCTTTTAAGGAAACTAACAAACGCAAACATTCAACGTTTTCAACATTTAATTGGGTACCTGTGATGTGCCCAGCACTGCATTAGGCCCTGTGAGAAATTCTAAGGAGCATGAAGCATGTCTTATGTCTTCTAGGAGCTTACAATACTAGCATATAGACAACAATTAGCAAACAGCTCCAGTATTTAATTGTTAAATTGTGCTTTGCAGTCTATAAGTACTATGGAAAACGCATAGAGGAAGATGAGCGAGGGCTAATTGTTGAAGAATGCCTTATATTTTTTCTAGTAGTGTTTGTTTTTTACACTGTGAAAAAATTATCTAAAACATCATATATTTACACCATTTAATATAATCTTTTTCTGAAATCATGGGGCCAAATACTTTACAGTATTATAGTATGTGAGACATACTGTACCTTTACTATTCTAAGCCTTTTAAGTGAAAGAGCTCAAATGGTAGACATATGAGTTCCTGTAATTAACTGCCTAGATAGATCATGAGTTCCTAAAAAACAGAGATTTTTTTCTTTCTTTCTTTATTATTGTTTTAACATTTTTATTGGAGTATAATTGCTTTACAATGGTGTGTTAGTTTCTGCTTCATAACAAAGTCAATCAGCTATATGTATACATATATCCCCATATCTCCTCCCTCTTGCGTCTCCCTCCCACCCTCCCTATCCCACCCCTCTAGGTGGTCACAAAGCACCGAGCTGATCTCCCTGTGCTATGTGGCTGCTTCCCACTAGCTATCTATTTCACATTTCGTAGTGTATATAAGTTCATGCCACTCTCTCACTTCATCCCAGCTTACCCTTCCCACTCCCCGTGTCCTCAAGTCCATTCTCTACATCTGCGTCTTTATTCCTGTCCTGCCCCTAGGTTCTTCAGAACCACTTTTTTTTTTTTTTTTTAGATTCCATATATATGTGTTAGCATACGGTATTAGTTTTTCTCTTTCTGACTTACTTCACTCTGTATGACAGACTCTAGGTCCATCCACCTCACTACAAATTATTTTTTCTTTATATAGCATACAAAAGACTGTCTAGCATGGTGCCTTTGTGGCAGGTAATTCAATATATGTTTGTTGGTTGACTACGTGAATAAATGTACTCCTTTCTTACTGGGGTCTGTTATCTCAATTTTTCAGAGGTTAGTATCAGTGAAATCAAGGAAACAGGTTTGATTCTTACATTGTCCAACAGCTTTACATAGGAAACCCCATTTCATAACCCATGGAGTCTCAAAATTGAGCAATTTTGTGTACTTGGAGAGGATGTGCTGCACCAAAGGACAAGGGGAAGTTGTTTTTTTTTTTTAACTAGATACTGTCTGGAGTGCCTTTCCTGTTTGTATAATACTACCCGTAGAACTAGAATTTGGGAAACAAACAACCATGTCTGATCACAACTTTGACACCACTTCTGGCAGACACCACCTCCAGAGGTCAAAGGCAACATAACTTATTTCCAAGAATCCTTAGATTGTTGTCTGTTAAGCAAAGCAAATATCTTGCATAACAATAACTCTAGGATACAAACTTTCCTCACTGCTGGAATTCTAAAACTCAGTGCCCTGGTTGTCACCTCTGTTTGGCAGATGATAGATGGGCATGACAGCAAAAATGTAAACGTCCAGTTTCTCCGCTCGAAGATTGGAATCGTTTCCCAGGAACCAGTGTTGTTTGCCTGTAGCATAGTGGACAATATCAAGTATGGAGACAACACCAAAGAAATCCCCACGGAAAAAGTCATAGAAGCCGCAAAGCAGGCTCAGCTGCATGACTTTGTCATGTCCCTTCCAGAGGTGGGTAGCAAGTCAGAGTCATTCCCTATGGCAGACAGGGAGGAAGAGAGGTAGAATGACTAAAAAGTATTATGACTGTGGCTCACGGAGAAGGTCAAAGGCAACACAACTTATTTCCCAGTGCCCTGAGATCGTCTCAGTCTTTTACGCAAAATGAATGTCCTTCATCAACATAATCTTTAGTTTTGGAAAGTAGTATGTTATCCAACGCAAAGGATGCTCTATTACTTGTTGTAAGTGAAGCAGTACCACATTGAGCATCAGCTTAGCATAACGGAAAAACATCCTGAGATTTGGAACAGACATTGATTTGAATCCAAGCTTGGCCACTTTCTAGTGTAAAGTTACTTCTGTAACAATTACTTTTCTGAGACTCAGTCGTCTACAAAATGCAAAAAATAACAGAATGAGAGAGCACACATAATAGCCTCAGAAAGAAAGCTGCTGCTGTTACTATTATCATCATGATCATTTCATTACTTGGCAGCAACTCCTGTGCGTGGTGGGTAAGTTGCATCTGCCTTGGAGTTCCTCACTTTCCCAGAGCCAAGTTTGAATGTAGTGTGATATTGACTCTGCTTTTTTCCATCCACCAAGGGTCTTTCTTGGTGGTTGATCACTAAGAAAATTAAGCCATGGAAACTGAAAAATAGTAATCGGGAGAAAATGATTTCTGTAAACATTAAATGATAAGCTGGCTAGAATAGTTAGTACAGTACCTGATGCATAGTAAATACTCTGTGAATGTAACTGTTTTTTACGTAGGTGTCAGGTAGGGATTTTCCTTCATAATTTCATCTAAAACAACAAATATGTTAACTAGTTATGAAGCTCACAGAAATTTAAATAATTTGTTCACGATCACAGAGCTGGTATGCAGCAAGAGTGAAGATTGAAAGTTAGGCTTGTGTTCCAGAATGAGGCTACCTCAACAAGGGAATGGACCAGGAGATCTCTTGAAGGCCCTTATATGCCTAGGATCATTCTGTCTTGGAAAGATCTTCCAGACAGGAGTTGGGAAATCAGGGAATCTTAAATCAGGGAGGATCTCATACGCAAGGAGAAAGAGATCAAAAATACAAACCTAAAAGAAATGCAGAGAAAGGGATACAAAGTCCCCGTGTTTCCCAACATGAAAGGTCATAAAACGCCATATTTTTTTAATATGCCTAAATGGATTTGACATCCTTTATACAAATTATTCCCAATTTCAAAAAAAACAAATTGTTTAAATCCTCAGAGGGGTCATTGATGTGGGCTCCCTATAGCACAGGAACAATGGCTATTTCTGGTTCTCAAACTTACCATATTTTTTCCAGAAATATGAAACTAATGTTGGGTCCCAGGGGTCTCAACTCTCTCGAGGGGAGAAACAACGCATTGCTATTGCTCGGGCCATCATACGAGATCCTAAAATCTTGCTACTAGATGAAGCTACTTCTGCCTTGGACACAGAAAGTGAAAAGGTAGGTACTGACTTTCTAAAGTCTTAGATCATTATAAATGAGTTTTTTGCTGTAATATTTGTCCTTATAAAATGGCAGTATTGTTAATTTTCTGATTCATTAATAGTAGAAATTGCCACTCCTTTGTAGCGCCCAAAGACAATAGTCTAGAGAAAGTGATTTAAAATAGGATTGCTTCAAATAAAAAAATTTTTTTCACTTTAAAATAAGAATTGTTTTTAAGATTGTTTAGGCTAGGTGACACTTTTTTCATGGGCAAATAATGAGCTTTCTTAAATAAAATAAAATAATCCAGGCCATCTGATAGGTATTTCATATTTGATAGTTCTAAAGTTCCATGGCAGAGCAGGTGGGAAGCATACAACACAAAGTTAGAGGCGGTATCTGATGTGCAGTTTGCATGAAAGGAAATGTAATTGGGCGAAACACAATTATGAAATTTACCATTTAGAATTAACTCCTTAAAAGTCAGGATTCTGTTTTGGAGAGAGCTAAAATGTCCTCAATGAGGAACAGTATCAGGAGTGACCTTTTTTTTTTTTTTTCCTGCGGTACATGGGCCTCTCACTGCTGTGGCCTCTCCCGTTGCGGAGCACAGGCTCCGGACGCGCAGGCTCAGCGGCCATGGCTCACGGGCCCAGCCGCTCCGCGGCATGTGGGATCTTCCCGGACCAGGGCACAAACCCGTGTTCCCTGCATCGGCAGGCGGACTCTCAACCACTGCGCCACCAGGGAAGCCCAGGAGTGACCATTTAACTGTTACCTTACATTGTTTCCTTGGTTTCATTTTAGCAAACTAGACCCTCAAGTATTGTAAAATTACTTTGTGATCTTGTAGTTTGGTTCATTCTGGCTTCACTGAAATTTTTCAGCTTGTAGACTGCAATTTAAGTCACTGATGCATTGCATTCAGCAAATATTTATTTAATCCTCTCTCTCCTGTCAAACCTTTGGGTTTAACCCCTGAATATAGAGATGTTAATCAGGTGGTATGAAACAGAACTCTCGTGATGGTGGGCCAGGGAACAAGTATGCGTCTTTGCATCAACTTTCCATCTTCCCTTTGCAGACGGTGCAGGTCGCCTTGGACAAAGCCAGAGAAGGTCGGACCTGCATTGTCATTGCCCATCGTTTGTCCACCATCCGGAACTCGGATATCATTGCTGTCATGTCACAGGGGATAGTAATTGAAAAGGGGACCCATGAAGAACTGATGGCCCAGAAAGGAGCCTACTACAAACTAGTCACCACAGGAGCCCCCATCAGTTGACCTGACTTGAGAACTTCATGCACAGTTGGTGGACCAATTACAGAAGTGCTGTGGGGTTTTTTGTTTGTTTTTCTTTAAGCAGAAATAGTGATATTTTACTTTTACAGACGTGGTCATACATTGGCATCCGAGCTAATTTCTAATGACTTTCAATAGTAATTTAGTTTTAAGTGTCTGTATATAGAAAATGAAAGAAACTAGGGTCAGTGGCAGTGAGAATCCAGTGTCAAGCAGCTGCTCAGCCATCACCCAGTGCTTTCTCCATGCAGGAGCCAGTCCCAGTTACTACGTGGGTATTAGCAAGACTTGGAGGAAGTCAGACTTTGAATTTCTCAGGGACAGAGAACCATCCTTTGCTTTTTTGAACCCTCAGTGTACACAAAGCCTGGTCGAGAATAGGCGCTCGACAAATGTTTACTGAGCTGGGCCAAGATCATATGGAGAAGAACAGAAGGACTGAAGACTGTATTTTTTGACTGAAGTTTTCTTGCATGTGAAAGCAGATTCTTTTATGTCTAAGGATGAAGATGGGGAAAGGAGGACTTTGATACTCTGGATGCCGTCAGGCTGAAAGGGGCAGAAAAAGGCAAGTATTAGCAGGAGCTTACCAGTCAGGGATGTTGATTTATAGATTCAAGGTGTAGTATGTGGGTGGTGAAGTCCCCATTTACTGGACTAGATTCTGCCGGTGTCCCTGGAGCAGGGGGCTCTATCCCAAGCCTTGTCCCCCTCCACATTGGTTGCTGTCCTTTGTTTCTTCAAATCCCAGCCTGAAATGAAAATAGTGAATTTTACCTTGTATAAGTGTTTTCTTCCTATGGCCAACAAGTGAAATTCTGCCTACAAATTAAGCCTGAGCTATTGTATATTGAGGTATATTATTTGTTTCTGGTCCAGTGTTTCCTGGTAAATAACCACACAGGTGGTTTAACAGGTTAACTAGTTAGGTCAGGAGCATTGATGGTTGCAAAGTCAGGGAGGGAGAGGGTGGAGGACAGCATTCTAGTTAAGTTATGACAAATGGCAGTGTCAAGTAAGTTGCAGAATAAAAATGCCATGAGAAGGAATTAAGCTTTGCAGTAAGCATGTGCTCATCTTGTAATATTGAAGAAAGAAGACCAAAATCTGTTTAAGTTTGCATTTCAAAGAGGAGGAACATAAGCTCTGTGCTGGGAGGCTGCCAGTTTCCTGGAATAGAATGTATGGGGTGAGAAAAATGGATGATTAAGAGTTATTTTTTAGGGGTTTCCCTGGTGGCGCAGTGGTTAAGAATCTGCCTGCCAATGCAGGGGACACGGGTTCAAGCCCTGGTCCGGGAAGATCCCACATGCCACGGAGCAGCTAAGCCCATGAGCCACAACTATTCAGCCTGTGCTCTAGAGCCCACGAGCCACAACTACTGAGCCCATGTGCCACAACTACTAAAGCCTACATGTGCCACAACTACTGAAGCCCGCGCACTGCAACAAAGAGTGGCCCCCGCTCGCTGCAACTAGAGAAAGCCCACAGCCAGAAACGAAGACCCAACGCAGTCAAAAATAAATAAATTAAATAAATAAAAATTTTAAAGAAAGAGTTATTTTTTAAATAAGGTCCTTGGAAGTTATTGATGAGAGGGAAAATGTTGACTGGAGAAGGCTTGAAATGATTTGGGAAAAACATTGAATTACAACTTCAAAAATATAGAAATGAAGTTGCAAGTTTATTTTGCAACACCAGGAGTTCCAATGTCTTCATTTTTGTTCCGTATCCTGTATCACTCACAAAGATTTGGTTTCTACAGTTTTATATTGTTTCTCAGGTGATGGAGGGACTTGCCTAATCTGTTGTGTCTGACACTTATCTTGTCTTTCTGTAATTTCTAATGCTTTCAGGATGGGTTCTGCTGTGATCAAACTCTCCCTGTTACCCCAGTTAATAAAAGTTTACAGAAGAAAAAAATAGAAGGATTGGAAGATGAAGTTGGGGAAATTTCCCTGAAGGTAGGACAGAAAGAGATGAAGAGTTAGAAAATAAAATTTAGAGGAACAATTCAGGAGATGCAATAATTAGCTAACAGCAGTTCCAGAAAGACAGTGTAGAGAAAACTGAGGGGAAAAATGATTAAATAGTCCAAGAAAATGTCCTATAATTGAAGGATGTGAATTTCCAACTTTAAAGAGTTCACCAAGTGTCAAATAAAATAAATAAACAAAGATTCTACCTGGGCACACTATTATGCAATTTTGGAAAACTGGGGGAAAGGAGAAGATACTAAAATTTTCTAAGAGACATATAATAAAGAAACATAATGACATAGGATCTCTTGACAATGACACTAAAAGTCAGAAGACATAAAGATTTGCCTTCAGAATTCTGAGGGAAAAATTATCTCCATCCTGGAATTGTATACCTAGCAAACTATTCTCAAGAATGAGAGAGGCCTAAAGAAATTCTGTCATGTAAGTGTCTCAAAACTGCATGAAAGCAGATACCCATAAACCAGAAATGCTACTGTTTGAGAAAAAAATAGAAGAGTTGGCCTCCAGATCCTTTTGTATAGAAACACCTTTTCATACAGTTACTCTAAGTCTATTCTACATGTGCTGTTAGGAAATTGTTTCAATAAAAAGACTTTGAATTTAGTAGTGCAGTCATGCATGCAATTTTTTGGCAATCATACACTCACTTAAAAAGGTAGATCCTTTAATTTTTTGATGCTATGTCCTGAAAGAGGAAAATACATAGGATCATAATTAGGTATAGTTTGCCACATATTTATTCATGAATTAAATGTAAGTTTCCTATCCTAAGATAATATCAGAATATTCTATTCATGTTGTTTTAGGATCCTGCCTCATGTTTCCAACTAAGAGTTGGATCTATTAATATCTCTTATGCATGCAGAATCTCTCTGCAGTCAGAGCACATAAGGATATTAGTGCAGATAAAAAATTGCAAATCTGGTTGCTGTTTCCAAACACATTTTGAGATGAATTTACATATGCGTGTGTGCCATTATAAAATAAGCATTATGTCCATTTGTGTTTGCTGAAAATTTCCAGATCAAGTGAATAATCTCACCTGCCTATAAGAGACGTCAGGTGAAATTAACTTAAACGAAATTTGAAACACAATTCCAATTTCTTTCACACTGTATTCAATTAAATGTCAAATTAATTTAAATGGATAGACTGTAAATAAAGCAATGCACATGATTATCATCTCATTAGCACTGGCCAGCATTATAATGTGCTCATTAGTGAGTTGTATGGTATCCTAAGGCTCATAATGAGTAACCAGGGTACGCGTGATTGGCATGTAGCTGTCTGGATGCAACTACTCAACCCAATAAATCAGTCCTAAGACAAACTGTGCAGTAGAAAAAGGAAGAAGAATATATAGCCAGTCAGTGAGTTGGCAGTTCCTTCCTTCCTGTAATTCAGGTACAGCTCCTACTCTCAGATACAAAGAGATAGATGTGAGAAGAACAGAATAGCTGGAGATAGAAAGGGAGCTGTTCACTGAAGGTGACCCAGAGCTAGTGTCTACAGTTAAGAATGACTACAGAAAAGAAAGAAAATTGTGCTATCTTACTGGTTGAGAGTATATATTCCTGGTATATCAAGTATGGAATCAAAGTAAGAGCCGAGCAATGTTTTCATAAGATACCTTAGAGGGCTTTCCTGGTGGCACAGTGGTTGAGAGTCCGCCTGCCGATGCAGGGAACATGGGTTCGTGCCCGGGTCCGGGAGGATCCCACATGCCGCGGAGCGGCTAGGCCCGTGAGCCATGGCCGCTGAGCCTGCGTGTTTGGAGCCTGTGCTCCGCAAAGGGAGAGGCCACAATGGTGAGAGGCCCGCGTACTGCAAAAAACAAAAACAAACAAAAAAAAACCTTAGAGTTTGAAAATTCAATTAATCAGTTAAATATACCCCATAGTAACATTCACAAACCATTTCATAATTTAGAAAGCATCTTGCCTTCATAATTTTTGTGTGTTATTGTGAAACCATTTAGTAGGTTGCAGAGGAGGAAGGCAGCTGTAAGTTGCATTCATTGTTATATACGTAAGAAGTTGTAGGTTGACACCCAATCCTACACCCCTTCCCTTGCTTACCCCTTGAGATAGAGGGGCCTCTGTCTCAGAGGTTGGAAAGTAAAATATTTACCTTCCCAGACTCCTTTGCAGCTAGGGTAAGCCATGTGACTGTTCTGGTCAATGAAATATTGACACAAGTCTCTATGGAGGCTTTCCCTTCTGGAACAAAGCCTGGGTTAAGAAAGCCCATTTGCATTCCCCTCTCTTCTTTCCTGGATGCACGGCAGCTATGCTGTGGCCATTTGGATAGAAGCCACACACTATGGATGGCAGAGCAGGAAGAGAGACAGAGCCTGATTCCTGGACATCCTTAGGCAGCTGTTGCAGCCTGGACTGCCCACCTCCAGCCAACCTGTTACACAAGAGAAAAACACCTCTCACTTGTATAAGCTACTGAAGTAGTTTGTCATCGTTGTAGTTTTTGTTGTTGATTATGGATTAACACACTCGGTAGATGCACTTAGATTTTTATTAATAAAAAATGTTGAAACATAAGTATAAAGACAATAGAGCAATGTTGAAGTATTGATGTGTGCACAAATGACCTCAAAGTATGACTTTTATATCCAGAAGTATTCCAAAAACATTGAGTGAAAGAAGAAATTACTCAGTCTTTTTGCAAAAGTCACTGCTATGAGAAGGAGATGTCGCTGGATGGATGTCCTTTGCAGCTCATTCTAGTGGTTTTTCAGGAACATACCATATACCCTGCTTTATTACACTTTAAGTGAATGAGGCCTTTACTTAGAAACTTAGTGTTTTGTGATTATGCTTTCTCATCCTCTCCCATTATAAAATTGGTCTCAGACTGGGAACGATCTGGATTCCATTGGCAAGATATAGCCAGAGTCGAAAAGCAAGTGATTCAAGAAGAGGATGAATTTGAAAGGGGGGCAGGCAGGGGTTTAGAAGAGATGGGGAATAATGTTACCAGCTAATTTGTAGCTGGAGACAGTGTCAATCCAAACCTTCCAAGCCCACAAGCCAGAGATATCCCTGCAGTCTACCCAGAGCCTGGAGCCCGTGGGGATCTACCCCAGGGAAAGGCCTATATTGAACCTTATCCTTGATTCTCTAGCACCTAAACGCATTTAATAAGTGTTTGTCAGGTGAGTGGACAGAGGGGGTTAGAGAGAAAAAAGAGCAAAGACCGAAGGGGCCCTATTTGAGTCTGAGAAGATTTTAGAAGCTACGTGGAACTGAATCTCTAATTTACTTTAGCACGGTCATCCTCAAAAACCTTGGCATCATAAAATTTGGTGTTAGAATTTTTGTTGTATTCAAGAAGTACATTTCAACAGCCATATAGAATTAAAAAATAAATATTATCTTTATTTCTTTGAGAGATCCACAATTAGTCCACAACAAACTTACTAAAATGCTATTTCAAAGTTCTAGCACTTTCCTCACATAGCAAGTTGGTTAAACCCTTCCTCCCACAGAGTGAATTTTCTTGTTTCCCTTCTCACTCAGCCTGTTACTGTACATATACCATTAGTATCTCTTCCAGCAAGAAGAATTTCTTCTTTACGATGTTAAGGAAGGGGAAATGAAGCTGGTGATTTAGTTACAGGATTTCTTTTGTTAAGATACTCGAGCAGGAAGTCTGTGAATACTTTCATATGAATAATTTTGCCCTCTAAGATCAGTTACATTATTTCACGTCTCCATGCATCTCCTTTCATAGCGATACAATTCAGATACTAATAGGAATAGGGTGTTTTAAAGACTTAAATGTATTACATAAGTCTAAAATTGTTTATTAAAGTAGCAAGTTACAAAATGGAGTACACTTTAGAATTTACAGCCTTGTTCATTTGCATGTAAGTAAAATTTAATGTACTCTAGCTCTTCTTCCAGTTTTATTGAATGAAATCCTCAGAGTTGCAGAATGTCAGAGCTGGAAGGAACCTTTCATTCTAAGCCCATTTTAAGCCCCTCATCTTAGAAACTGGTCAACTGAATCCACTAACATTAAATGGACTCCCAGTATCCCAGTGGTTAGACGCAGAGACAGGTTAGAACCCAGTCTAAGGACTCCATCCCGGGTGCTTGCTGCCAAACTCCAAGAAGTCTTTTGTACATCTATCTGTCTGTGAATTCTCTAGCACCTGCCCCCTTGAGTTCTGACACCTTTCGGGATCCATATAGGGATGTGCGGTACCATCTCTTGATTGGCCAGCATGAGCAGGGCACCGATACTCCAACGCTAAAAGGATAAGATGCACACAAAAATCTCACAAACTCGGACAGGAACGTTGACTTCCCCCTTGTTAAGTCAATGCAATCTTCAAATAGAAAGGCAGCAGGGCCTCTACAATTTCTTTCACTCAAAAAAATTATAAAAAGGCGGAGTTTGGAATGATTCTGTAGAAAAAGAGATCTCGAGGATCAGATGCTTTCAATGAAGAATTACTGAGTTTGAGGGCAAGGGTGGCATCTAAGAAAGGCAGTGATGGGTGAACTCAATGCCCACCTTTAGAAAACCCCTTCCATTAATGGCAGTGCGTGTGAGCAGGGATGACAGTCTGGCCAGTACTGTTCCCAAGACTGAATTCAAGAAGAAGTCAAGTCTTTGAACAGAAGTTGGGGCGTGATTGGCCCAACTGATATGGAAGGCAGCGGGGAGCTAGAGGAGAAGGAAGCTCTTCATCTTAATCAGCTCTGGGTTACTTTCCCAGGCACATATGTGGACTGCACCTCCTGTGGAGTGCCCAGATTGTCCCAGGGCAGTGGTTTCTGCTCTCGCTTGGGCCAGCACTGGAAATGGGCCAAGGTGGGTGAGAGCGATCGCTCCTGTTGGCAGCCCCCGGTCTGTGCCACAAATCCCGCTCGGCAGGACCACAGGTGCCACTCTTCTCATTACCTTCCCTGGGTCCCAGCAGCTTCTTCAGGACATAGTGTATTGAGGGGAAGATATCACAGTTTTTGAGCAGAAGATAGATTCAGAAATCACCTGGCATAATGTTCGAAGAAAAGATTCTAAGAAATTAAAAACCAAATAATTAGTCAGCTTTGTGTTAACCTTTATAACCCCAACCTTTGAATTTCTTCCCTCCTTGAGTGCAATCACATCTGTGCTACCAAAAGAAACGAGATGCGATTTCTTCCAAGTCATTACTGTGATCTCCATCAAAGAACAGCAAAGACAGTAATTAGTACTCCACACCAAATCAGCCTCACATTTGACATAAATTGCATTTGTCCTCTGCAGAGCTAAAAGGAAGCGTTTCTAATTCTTAGAATTTTCTTATGAGTTGCTGTCATTTGGCAGAAGTTGCTGGAGTGTTGCTTCTTACAGACCTTTCTTGTTGTTAACTGTTTTTTTTGTTGTTGTTGTTTGTTTTTTTTTAAGAAAAACAAAATGAAGACTTCAAAAAATAAACAAGTAGCACTACTTTACCTTCAGTGTGGAATCACCATCAGAAAGCCTTAAAGGTAAGGGGAAGGAAAAATTAGGAACACCACCTTAGTTTCTTGGCAGCGTTGAGGTCCATTCTTCCAGAAAGCTGTTTGCAATTTCCAGAGAGGCTAGGACAGTCAGTCAACAAGGGCCAAATCCTCAGGTGCAACTAGATACCAGCGATCCTTTTTGAATACATTTTGAATATCTTCAGAAGTACTGATATCCAGCATATGGGTATGAGAGACCCAGACAAGCAGGAAAACTTGGTCAGAAACTCATCCAGCCATGTGAATATTGGATAAAGCTCCACTCAGTTTTGGCACCCTTCAAGGGTTTCTGGGGCACAGTGCAGGGAGGGGGAACTCAGACTCCCTGATTTGAGGTGACAGAGCTAAGAGTCCTGGGACACCAAAGCAGTTAGAGCTCACAGGACAGAGTAAGACAAGAGAGTTGCACAGAGAGAGACTCCCAGATCTGCAGAGGATTTCTCTCGAAAATGTAGCAGAGTTTACTATTAACTTTTTATGGTCACTTTAATCCTTCGAGCCCCAGAAATGTTTCGTGTCAGTTACCACACATGTTAAAATTTCTTTTAAAATGTGTGAAGATCACAATGGGAATTACTTCTCACCATGCATGTTTTGAACCTGTTGACAGTAACTATTATTTTTTTCATCTGGAAAGTAACATCCATGGGCTAATCAAAAGATCTCCTGGTTGGAATAAACATACCTTGTCCATGTTCCTCCAACAAACCACTGACACCTCAGTTTCTCCATATAGAATAAAGCAGTTAATATCGATTCATGCTGTCTCACAGGAATGTGGTACAGGTGACAACATAAAAAAATTTTTTTTTTTAGGGAAAGCACTTTGGGACTTGATCTGTGTTATCCGATTCAGTAGCCACAGACACATATGACTATTTAACTTTAAATTAATTAAAAGTAAATAAAATTTTTAAATGCAATTCCTCAGTTGTGTTAGCTGTGTTTCAAGAGTTTAATAGCTGTGGCTACCACACAGATACAGAACATTTCCATCATTGCAGAAAGTTCAATTGACGTGCTGGAATATACAGTCTTCATATCCTTAAGAAATGACTCACATTTTAAATACCAAGTCTTTTGACTTTCTCTTATACCAAGTTTTTTTTGTATGTATATGTACCAGTTTGATCTTGAATTTATTTACAGGGTGTGAATAAATATAAAGCATTTAGAGATATAACTTTGAGTTTAAAGGGCACCTTATAGTAATTTTTTAAATCACCCTTCTGTTGTACTGAAATAGGCATAGAGAAGGCATCAACTTAACCCGCTAAGGCAGATACCCATTCAAAATGTTGTCAAAGGGAAGGGATTCCACACTCTTCTTGTTAATTTGCATATCTTTTCAAATGTATGTTTCTCAAGTCACTTGTCTAGATTTTCTCGTCTTGAAAGCTCATGATATTGACATTTTTCTTCTGAATATGTAGATATGTGGACATTATGAAAATATGGTTATAGTTACAGTTAAGTCAAATAAGCTCAATTCCACTTAGTTTTGGCAAATAAATTGGAAGCAGAAGAGTCTTTTCCATCATTATTAAAGGCAGGCATTTTCGCCAAGGCTGTGAGAAGCTCTTCTTCTTGCTGCCTAAGCGGTTTCTTTCTTTCTTTTTTTAAATTTATTTTATTATTTATTTATTTTTGGCTGCATTGGGTCCTCGTTGCTGCGTGTGGACTTTCTCTAGTCGTGGCGAGCGGGGGCCACTCTTCATTGCCGTGCACGTGCTTCTTGTTGCAGTGGCTTCTCTTGTCGCTCAGCACGGGCTCTAGGCACGCGGGCTTCAGTAGTTGTGGCACAGGGGCTCAGTTGTTGTGGCTCGCGGGTTCTAGAGCGCAGGCTCAGTAGTTGTGGCGCACGGGCTTTGTTGCTCTGTGGCACGTGGGATCTTCCTGGACCAGGGGTCGAACCCGTGACCCCTGCATTGGCAGGTGGATTCTTAACCAGTGCGCTGCCAGGGAATTCCCTAGTTATCAACTTAAAGTCCAGAATTACTAGGTCCAATGAGGGGAAAAAAACTTTACTGAAAAATTTTTAGTATATTAATATTCCATCAATAATAATTTTCTGAAATAAAGCTGTGGCTTTTCATCACAGTTCAGTACACACAGAACCCAGCTAATAGATATAAGCATTTCATAGTTTTCCTGGGTTAGAGCATGACCTTAAGAAAGGCACTTGATTTCCCTGGTTTTGAAAGATTAGCTCCTAAAAATAAAGTATAAGGATGTCATAGTGAAGAGATAAACTTTTGGGGGGTAAATAATGTTCTAAGCCGAACATCTTCAGCAGAATTTATTAAAATATTGGAAAGCACTACCATAAAACAGAGACCAGGAGTTAAGCAGAGATTCAAGTCCAGACAGTAACCTGGCCTGTTTCCTTTCCTGTGGATATGTAACCATAACTAGAGCTACTGCTGGCCCCATCAAGACCCTGCTTGCATGGTCTAAGTCAAACAGCATATGGTATTTTAATGTCATTTCTGAAAAAATAGCTGATTTACATGGCAAACATCATAGAACCTATGTAAAAGCATTCATTCTTACAGATTTTTACCTCTTGAAGAAACAAAACATGGTGTCATGGAAATACATGTCAGAAGATTGGGTTCTAATTCCTGTTCTGACGGTGGTGTGATAACGGTGAGTTCTTTCACCTGAATAAACCTCTATTTCCTTATCTGAACACTGAGGGGATCAGGTTTGATTGCCGTTAAAATGCCCACAGGAGCCAGAAGCAGCCTGACTTTAAGATATACTGGGGGGCCTATAGGGTACTGAAAACTGTGATAGCCTGCAAAGAGCACGTCTCCTACTGGGGGCAGTCAGCAACAGTGGATTGTCTCCAGGTGGGAATGCAGGCCCTGTGTTACCATATTGTCAGATTTTTTGGGAAAATACAGAAATTCAGGTTTTTGTGTCAAATATCCTGGTTTTAAATGTTGGCAACTGATCTAAAATAGGAGAAAAAAAAAAAAGACCACCCCGAAGGCCAAACTAATCATACATGTGAATGGATTGGGTCCTATGGCCGCCATTTTGTGACCTCCGAATGGAAGCTTCCAGTCTCTCCCTGCCCTATGGTCTCACTGGAGGATGGAGGAGGAGGGTCACCCTGGGGCCACACGGCACTAACCCTCCGCACAACTCTAATTAATCTTTTTTTCACTTGGTTTCATTAACATATGAATACAGTAGGGAATCAGGGCAACCACAGTCAGTGGGATGGACGCACTTTTACAGAAAGACAGCATGTAAAATAAATACTCCGTGTGAGTCGGGATCTTGACGAAATGGTAGAGCTGCAGTGTGGTCAACGAGGCCAGGGTGCAGAGCAGCCGGAAGCTCAGCCTATAGCCGTTTTCCCCTCTGCAGCTCCTAAGGAACATCTCCGAGTTGATTGCAAAGCCCAAGCCAAAGAGGACCCCAAGGTTTCTCACGAGTCCAGCAAAAGGCGTGGTGTCAATGTGGATCCAGTCAGGGTTGGCACACCACTTCTTGGCTATGGGCACAGACCACAGCAGGTCAATGTCAAGCAGTCTGAGAAGCAGGTAAAAGCCAAGTGCAAACAGGAAGAGGAAGAGGTTGGTCTTCAAGTATGTGCTCAGGCTGGCCGTTTGGATCCTTGGAGTGTGTTCAAAGGCCTCTGCCACAAGCATGCCTGGGGATTGGAAAGAGACACTGAAGATAACTGTCTGCCTTTGAACCTCTCAGGAATTATTCCTCTCTGCATTAAAGAATTTAGCCATAGTTTTCAATGATAAAGGGCTGTAGAAACCTAGGTTCTATCCATTTTCCAAAGCCTTTTTTTAAGGCAGTAACTAAAACCACACTTGCCCCATGTCTTTTCACCATCCACATTAGTGCAGGGGCATGGGTCAGGAGTCCAGGGCACTGAGTGACAACCACTTCATAGGCAGAGCACTGATCTAGGTGCTTGCAATTCATTTTTCAATTACAGCCAATTAACGTAGAGAGCCTTCAAAAGTTACATGGGGTTGAACAGTGTAAACTCAGTCATGGTGAACGCTGCCTTGGAAATACAAAGCAGCTGCTGAATGAAGTCCACGGTCAGGTAATAATCACTGCAGGTGTTTCAGAGAGAATGGCATGGTGTGCAGGTTGGAAGGCCTTATTAAGTCCCCCAAACCGAGACACAAGCACGCCGTCCTAAGTGGTGGTTTAAGACTTGGACTCAGCTCTAGCCACACTTCAGAGAAGCCCATCTCATGAAGAGGTAATGGGTTTATCCTACTGAGTGAGAATGTGCCATTGTGTCCATGGAGAATTTGAGAGGTGTGTGGAACCCCTTAAGCTCCCAGGGTAACATTAAGTATCAGTGGCTTGATAGGATTACCTGAGATTGGGGAACATTAGCAGAGAGAGTCAACATAAAACAAAGGACACTAAAGCATTCAATGACACAACTAAAGGTAAGTGATCATATTTACCACCAATTACTCCAAGAATAACTTGATGAGGAAAATGTGTTGCTATGAATACTCTGGAGATGCAGACACTGATTTGAATCAACCAAAAAAGACTCCAAAGAAATGACCAGGTGAGTCTACGATGGAAGAATAGATACAAGCATAAAAGGCAAAGAAATTGTATCATTCATAAAAATGCGGGGGGCGGGGGAAGTGACACCAGATGATCTTTCTCAGAGGAATCTTCTAGCTGTGATATAATATCATGATTCTAGAGTTTTTTCTTCCAAAAATTTTTTCTATGTACCCCATAGGATTTGAAAAGCTTTAACAGATGTTTCTACATTCATCAATGCATTAAATTTAACCAGTGCTATATCCTGAGATTTTAATAAATGCTATAAAAGGAAGCCAACTTGGCATCCTGATAATTATTTTAATGAAGTAGGGGAAATTCAAGTTTGGGGGAATTATTAATGTCCACAACGATCAAGAATGAATTATATATATTTTTTGCCCCTTGTCATATGTTCTTCCTCTTTCCTCTCTCAGCCTCTCTTTGCTTGAAGAAAACTCACTGGAGAGGCAGCTGCCACGCTGATGAAAACACATGAGCATTCCATCAAGGGCAACTTTTCACTGGGTTTAATTTCACAGACTCTCAAGAGTCCTGGCTCCTTGTTTCTTGACACATAGAAAATAAGGAACAGAAAAGTAACCGATGGGTTATATGTCTTGGATTAGAAGCAGCAGTGTGCAGAAAACTTATAAAAATATTTAAATCCAAGCAATGCTCATCATTTTAATAAAAAAAGAGTTAGCAATAATGAGTTCTAGGAATCCTTGAGTGTTCTGAATGATTTGTTCCTGATAATTGGACCAAACTTTGATTACTGAAAAATTATGGAATAGAGAGAAACAAGACTTTCAAAGAGAAAGTAAGCAGGAGTTATCCATATGGAAGAAGAATCAATAAGGGTGTGGTAATGTTTAGGTAAGGTGTAGGCACTCAGTACATTTTGATGGCTGAAGGAGATGTTGCAGTTATAAGAATCAAAGAGGAGTCAAGAGAATTTCTTTTTAGAAGAAACAAATGATTTTCCAGGTTTGGGAATTGGAGGAGCAAATGAACTAACAGAGAAAAGGTGAGGCTTAGCTAGATTCCTACTTTGAAAAACTGTCTACGGATAGAAAATGCTATTTTCTTTAAATTACAACAACTCTCTACTGTTGTTGTTTGAGATAATGAATACCTTAAGGCATACAGGTCACAGTCTCATCAGGATAAACTTTAAAGATACCCAAATTCCTTTGGTTACTTGTTTTGTATATTACCCAATATTACTCTAAAAAGTAGAATATGAGATGGATCTTGGAAATTTTTTATTATAAATAACTTATATAATGGTGTACGTTTCAGTATTTTTTATGCAATTAACTGACAAATCTTATCTCAGGTAGCCTAATAATTTATGATTAAAGTGGTGGTCAGAATTGTTTTAATGATAAAGTATATCAGGAAAGAAAAGAAGGAAAAAGTCTAATTTCTACAAAAATTTTGAATAATCTTAAAGGTCTAGGCCTTTCGGAATGTTATTAATCTACTAACATCAAATCTACTAACGTTCAAATTTAAGTTTGTCTCTAGAATGTTTTTAATTAAAAGGTTGCATAGTCTTTAAAGCTAGAATATATTTTATTGACTTCAAAATCATTGACTGTTCAAAGAAGAAAGCATAATTATACGAAAGTAACGGATACATTCAAGGGGAATGATGCTTCTCAAAATGTCTAGTTAATCTTAAAGCAAGGGAATGTGCATGCAGAAATACATCATTATATAATTTTAGATGATCTATTTGTGAGCTACCAAAGTGATTATTGTATTATGGATTACATTGTATTATTGTATTATGGATTATTGTATTAATGTTCCCAAAGGCACATTTAGAAAGTCATTAATCAATTAAACATATCCAACCCTATAATGTAATTGCTGTGAACTAATTAAGGTATTATCTTAAAGCAGAATCTTAATTTTCTATTCATTTTGCTATTTTGGATATGATAGAATTGAATAAGCACATTTCAATAACTAAAAATACACTAAGCTGAAGTTTTCAAAAGACTTTCTGTGTTTGAAACTGTCATGTTCCAGGGCTACAGAGACTGGAGCAAAGCTGACCTGTGCAGAGTGGTGAATGACTTATCCATCCGACTGATGGTGTGGCCCAGGGCAGCTGTCACCATGACATACCAGACACATGATGAGCCCATTGCATGGCCAGATGGACTTCCTGCAACAAGAAAGTGGCAATCCATCTGAAAGGTGGTTAATAGAGTATCACTATCAGAAATGGACAATAGAATAGCACATTAGCCATGAAAATTACAAATAACTCAGAAAAAAAAGCCACAGGGCACAGGCTCTATGTAAGGTTTAGAAATAGGTAGAAATAAAGAAAACTGAGTCAAATTGAGCCTCAAAATACTATTTCAAAATTTTTCCCCAGGTTATTCAAGTTCATCAAAGTCCAGAAATCAAAATGTTCAAGGGTAAGTAAGAACTCAGGCTGTTGCATCAGAAAATCTGCTACATCCTTAGTCATTCTTCATATCTAATTGTTTTTAATTGATGAGAAAACTGGAGTACTTGGATTGGATCTTGAATCAGCTTATTTTCCTTGGGTTGAAAAGTCAAACATCTAAAGGCTATCATTGCTATGTCTGATTTACCAACTGACTGCTGGGTACCAACAGTTACCCCCATGCCTATCTTTTGGCTGGCCACTGCAGAAGGAGTCTTTGTCATTAAAAGGATGAGGGAAGCTATAAAGGGGTATTAATCCTGGCAGAAGAAATCAGCAGACAGGTAGCCTTTCTATTCCCAGAATGCCTTTCCCATGTTGCTTGATCTTTTTTAAAAAATCACTTTACTTTGATGTCCTCCCTGAGTTTTTACCAAGGGGAGATTCATTCAGGTTAAACACCAGTCTCTCTTTCTTTTTTTTTTTTTCCGCGGTATGCGGGCCTCTCACTGCTGTGGCCCCTCCCATTGCAGAGCACAGGCTCCGGACGCGCAGGCTCAGCGGCCATGGCTCACGGGCCGAGCTGCTCCGCGGCATGTGGGATCCTCCCGGACCGGGGCACGAACCCGCGTCCCCTGCATCGGCAGGCAGACCCTCAACCACTGCGCCACCAGGAAAGCCCAACACCAGTCTCTTTGAAAAACATTAAGTTAAATAAAGACTAATCTATTTCTTATAGATCTGTTTCTTTCAAGTCTATTTCTTAAACAGGAATTTTCAGAGCCTTTTATATGCTTCATGACTTGTAAATCTTCAAGGAGTGAATGTAAAATGTATTATTTCTTTTCTTTTCTTTTCTTTTCTTTTCTTTTTTTCAGAAAATGTCTCATAAGACAGAACACATGCTGGGAAGTTCTGGGGTAAACCAAAGTACCATTTCAATTGTCTGAAAGGCTATCCATCCATCCATCCATTCATCCATCCATCCCACATTGCTTTCACAAAGATAAAATACACACCACCCTGACATGATGGAATGCACAGTCTATTGGAGGAGCCAGATATTAAAGAATTAACTATAATATAGTTTGATAAGTACTATAACAGATGGATGTCTACTCTTATGAGAGCAAAAAATAAAGATATTCAGAAAACTTATTAGGAACTTACACATTGACTGTATTCAGGGTTAGTCTCAGGATGTCAAATGCCAAGAATTTTAGTCTATGTAACAAATTGTGGTGAGGTACAATATAACACAGTCTTAGAAATTAAAACAACGTGTAGTTTACCTTTATATATATTTAAAAACCTTTTTAAAAATCTTAAACTCAACTCCCATAGTAAAGATTTTACACTCATACAGAATCTTACTTATAATAAAAAAGAAAATGGATCAAGAAGTCTACTTATATACTGTATACACAAGAGAAAAAAGAAATTTAAAAGAAATAATTATAAGCTTAGAGAGAATTTCTATAGGCAATAGTAATACCAGGAAGTCCTTATCTTTCTTACGGAAACTGTATCTATTGTCTCCTCATTCATGTGATTCTCAGAAGATCTATAATAACTTTGAAAATTGCACAGCAGCAGATAAAGCTACACTTCTAGAATTTTAATATAGTTTTGGGGTAATTTGTTCTAGCTAATTGTTTTTTGTTTGTTTCAGTATCAAACCATGACATTTTTCTAAAAAACACCAACTATAAAATCATTTGGGGCTTGCCTCATGGCGCAGTGGTTGGGAGTCCGCCTGCCGATGCAGGGGACACGGGTTCATGCCCCGGTCCGGGAAGATCCCACATGCCGCGGAGTGGCTGGGCCCGTGAGCCATGGCCGCTGAGCCTGCGCGTCCGGAGCCTGTGCTCCACAACGGGAGAGGCCACAACAGTGAGAGGCCCGCGTACAGAAAAAAAAAAAAAAAAATCATTTGGGGAATATTCTCTTAATTAACCCTTTTACAAATAAAAAAAAAGAAATTTTCTTACTCATAAAACTTTTGTCCTTTTCATTAGCAATTTTTGTTTATGAACTTTTAGCATCCTCATGCATGACATTTTCTTTAGTATGCTTTATGATATCGTACAGTTATTAGCTGATAATCATGCACAATGGCGCTCTATTGGAATATCTTTAGTTAACCTGCGGCTGCTATAATTGCTTACCTGGACCTGTTTCACACGTAGTGGGGAACTGTTCAAGGCATAGACTTGAGTGATTTGGGTAAATCTGAGTTTCTTGGACCCACCAGTAAGGCCGATGACCAAATAATATCCTGTATTTAAAGAAATATAAATATGCATATATATTTAAATATACAACTATTACTTAATTGGAGACCAACGATTCTCTCCTATAAAAATGAGTCAAGCAGAACATTGATGGGGAAAACTCGTGATTAAAAGACTTTGAAAGAATTTGCTTTCTGGCCTGTGTCTCAGTACAGAGGATGAGAGTCATCTGGAGTTTGGGCATCCTAGGTTCCAATAAAAACAGGGACAGTTTTCCTTGCAGGGGAAGTCCTTGGGTGCTTAGGATACTTAGACTGGAAATATCAGAGTGGTTCCTGGAATTATCAATCTGTTCATTATGATGCTGCTCGTTTAACTCACTTCTTGGTTAATCACATCATATATGTAACAGGCTTTTGGAATTTTCTTCTAAGTCAGATCAAGTATACATTTCTATGCCTTTATGTAAGTTCTATTTAGGAATAGGTGTTTCAAGTTAACTGGTATGTTTGAAAGATTTTCCAAGTAAAACTATACACATCTGAAATGTGATCATTAAGACCAAGCTACAAATTTAAGAATAAGCTTTAGGAAAAATGAAACAAAACAGAAGGCTTACCATTTAAAAATAAGATTGAACCAATCCCCAACGACTGCTACCCATATCATCTTGGTTCCAACTGCCTGATTAAGTTGAAACCAAAGTGGAAAATAAATAGAAAAGATATTCCGGGGATCTCCAACATTGGACATAAAATTTAGAAAACTGTAGTAAGCTCGGTAGTCCTTCTGCAAACGCTGAATAATGAGCACTCCGTTCCTATGAAGGAAATCCATCTTGAAAGAGAGGCAATTCTACACATAGAGCAAGTGGAGCCGAAGTTCTCTGAGTCCCACTGTTTTTATATGGTACCTTCATGGCGTGTCCAGCCATTACTGCAACATGTGATACTGACCATCTGTGGAGAGGGCATGTCTGCTCTCCTCTACTGAAAAGCTCATCTGTTTATGATTTTAACTGGTGCCAAAGAGGTGAAGTACATGCTGATCTGTGACAAGTAGAGGAGAAATTTGGGTAGAGACACAATGCATTTCTTATGCAATCTCTCTTTTGTGTGAACAGTTGGATCATGTTTGCTTGAAATTTTTTGCACAGCTCATTTCCTTCAAGGGCAGAGACATTAGCAATTTCTATGCTTGGCTAGAAGACTATGCAAATAATTACTGCATGTCAAATAGCCCTTAAAGCCATGCATTTTAATTTAAAATAGACTGTGGCTCTTTGACTATTTTATTGGGTCTTTCAGGAAAATGGATGAGTAAATATCTGGGCATGAAAAATTTATATGATACGACAGATTGTTTTCTGATTGCAGACTTTTAAATAAAAAATATTTTGAGATTTCTTTAGCAAAGAGAATAATATGATGGATATGGAACAGAGAAGGAAATACATGGAATATATGAAATCTGGAAGTAAATGTGTTGCTTTTTGACCATGAAGCCAGAAAGCAGAGCTAGAGATCACTGGGTAGTAGATCTCCTGGGTAGTGGAACCGTTAGGAATGAGGCATATTTTTATTGACTAGAAAATACACTTGAGACCACGGGAGAGTTGCTCACGTGACAGATTTCAAAGGGCTTTTGACCAATCAGGAAAATGGTTTGCTGAAAACAGAGCGTGCATTACGAGTACCTGGGAAGCACCAAAACAAACGTGTAGATTGGGAATAAACAGAAGGGCAGCTCAAAAGGAACTATGAATCCAAGTCAGAAATGAGATGCTGGATTTCAGAGAGCAAAGTTTTCTCTGCGAGGATGCCTGTGAAAGCTATCAAGCCCCACCAGGTGGCGGAAGGTGGAGGTAGGTAACCTGACTTACTTTACCATTCATAGTGTTGTCTTTGCTACTCCCAGCCACTTAGGCATCTTCTTCACAGGCTGTAAGTATCACTTTGAGCTTCTCTTGGAGCCCTGCCCCATCATTTAACGGCATCTTGCTACGGGGATCCAGTGTCTACAGGTACCTCCCCAGGCTCTGTGGCTTCTCCTAGAGGAAATGTCTTGATTGACCATTAATCAAGGGGTCAATTTGGGGTGCTTCCAAACATCTCACGTCTTTGTCCTACCCCAGATAAATTAAATTTCTGGTGATGGGACCTAGGCATTGGCATTTTAAAAATACTTTCCAAATGATTGCAATGTGCAGTCAGGGTTAAGAATCACTGGGATAAAGCATTCATATATAACCTGTTCTCCTTTTGATCTTAAGCCCCTCTCTATGCCAAAAGTCAACCTGAAAGAAACTTCAGTGACATTTAATATGTCAGCTATTGGGTGTAACTGGATTTCCTGTCAAATACGATTTTTGCACTAAGTGATTTATCTTGTTATCAAGGCTTCAGAGAATCTATCTCTAGAATTAAAGAATAAACCACCCTAATTTCCAGAAGAGGTGAAGCAATGGTGGCAGTTGAAATGCACTCCTCATAAAACAGGACGTAATGATGGCAACTTTGCTCACTGAGTTTCCTGGGCTGCTCACCTGGAAGGAGCTTAAAATACAGCCTGGTTTCTGTGGATGAGAACTCGGGTCTGATAGTCACTAAGTGGGATGGCAAATGGCACCAGGTCATTTTTCAGAAAGTGACTTTACAAGGCTTCCAGGAAGTGAATATTAATCTCTGTCCACAGTGAGAGCCTTACCAGTCTCCTTTATTATTCTTATTGCAGTGGGAGGAGAACCAGGGAGTAGTCAGCCAGCCCTGGCTCTCCCCACATTTTGCTCTTCCCTCAGGCAGCCCATGAATTACACTCACCCTCCTTCTGCCAGTAGTGTGCTAATCTGAATCCAAGTGATGTAAACGCTGGGATAAAATCAATTGTGCTGAAAACTCATTTGTGCTTTAGAATGTCTTGCATTTATGCTCTGCCAATTATTTACCTTTAAAAATACTCCATCTTATTATCCAATTTTACCTTCACAGAGGTCTAGTAATCCTCATTTTGGGGATGAGGAAATGAACAAGTAACCTGCCCCAGGTCATTTCTTTAGTGCAGGAGCCCTGTTTGGAGATGAAATTTTGTTTCCAGAGCAATGTTTCTTCTTAGTCTAAGCCATGGCTGGGTTGCTCAAGGCCAACACTGGTGAGATTTTTAAACAGCTGCAAAATGAATAAAAGCTGATGCTATAACCAGCTTGTTTCAAATGCTTTCAACCACCCAGAACTCCAGTTTACCTGGATCATGACTGGTTGACACTGAAGCACATCTGGCCAGCTGCTTGATCACTAAGAACTTCACAGATACATTCACCACTTTGAATTGTTGGCTGGCTTATCCCATCATTTGACAGCAGGGACACAGTGGGGATTCAGTGGCTATTCTTACCTTCCCAGTCACTGACATCTTCCCTGAAGGAAATATCAAGCGGCATGAAGGTGGGCACCTCAGGGCTTGAAGGGGGCTCTGATTCCCATCCTCTGCTGATGGCCCTGGGACCCAGCACACGTTTTCTTCTCTGGGAACAGTCATGTATAGAAATAAATTAAAGCCACCCAAATGAGAGCAAACAGAGGTTATTTACTATTCTGCTCACTATAGCAAGAGTCAGCCACCATCTCATGCATCTGACACAAACTCAAAAATGGGCAGAGGAGTGGAAACACTTTATAGTGAAAAGAAGGAAGGCCTCAGGTATGTTCTGGTAAGAGGTTGTTGGCATGGGCAAGCTAGAGAGGAGTTTACAAGAAACAGAGCATCTTAGGTGATTGGTTTGGGAAACATATTTTGTTTTCTCTGGTTGGTCCTGAGTTGAAGCCAGGGGCAAAAAATAGGGAAGCTAACAGTCACTGACCAAGTCCTGACCATTCTTGGCATTTTGCTTCAGAGGCTGTGGTCAAAGTTCTGTTGTCATATTTGGTCCAGCCATTGTCCGTTTGTATATTCAGTCTTTCACAAGACAAATTGAATAAGCATATGTCAGAAGTAGTTTATGTGGCATCCCACCAAGAAATAAGGGACTCCCATGTCTATCCTGTGATTCTATAATTCGTATTATTCATTGAGTTAAAATGAAGACATACACTTCCTCGCCAAGGACAAATCAATTTATTCAAGTATATCACTACTCTGTGAGGCGTTAGCCTTGACTAATCTGAGTCTGTGCTCCTGGCTTTTTTGTTTTTGCATATTCAGGTTCTATAATTTCCATAATCTCTTTAATGAACCATAAGGAAGGACATTGTTTTATTCTTTTTCTAAGAAGTGTTTGAGCTACATATTTCATCATATGCATTTTCTTCAGAAACATCCTTAAATCAAGGTGTGAATGATATCAATACATCGTGTCTTATAATTAAAAATTCAACTTCCTGCTCATTCAGTCCTTCAGAGTCTGTGGACTGTATGGAAGCTGGCTGCACATTAGCTTTTCATCTTAGGTGGATAATTTTAGAAGACTGTCGCCTGGGGACCATCTGGTTCTGTAGACTGTGGGATAATTAACCAAAGCAAAGCACCTTGATTTCTTTTGCCTTTTAACAGGATCTGCAAAATCGGTTTCTTCCCCATAGTTGATCATTTTTCGTCTTTTCACATCTTAGCTTATATGAACTTTCTCAGAGTTGCCTTCTCTGATCAGCTTCCTCACCATTCCTGTAATAGTGCTTTCTCTCCAACACTCTTTTCTTTTAGGGATTGTATTAGTCTTCCAGGGCTAATATATGCAGTACCAGACTGGGTGTTTTGTTTTCGTTTTTTATTTATTTATTTATTTATTTATTTTTGGCTGTGTTGGGTCTTCGTTGCTGCACGCAGGCTTTCTCTAGTTGTGGTGAGCGGGGGCTACTCTTCGTTGTGGTGCACAGGCTTCTCATTGCGGTGGCTTCTCTCGTTGCGGAGCACGGGCTCTAGGCACGTGGGCTTCAGTAGTTGTGGCACGCGGGCTCAGTAGTTGTGGCTCGCGGTCTTAGTTGCTCTGCGGCATGCAGGATCTTCCCGGACAAGGGGTCGAACCCGTGTCCCTTGTATTGGCAGGCAGATTCTTAACCACTGCGCCACCAGGGAAGTCCAGACTGGGTGGTTTAGATAACAGAAATTAGAGCCTACAAGTCTGAGATCAAGGTGTTGGCAGGGTTGATTTCTTCAGAGGCCTCCGTCCTTGGCTAGCAGGTGGCATCTTCTCCCTGTGTCCTCACACGGTCTTCCTTCTGTACAAATGTGTCCTAATCTCTTTTTATAAGGACAACAGTCGTACTGCATTAAGGCCCACCCTAATGACTTCGTTTTAACTTAATTACTTCTTTACATACCCTAACTCCAAATAGTCACATTCGGTAGTACTGTGGGTTAAGACTTCGACATATGAATTTGGGGGGATGCAATTCAGCGCATAACAGGAATTTAATTACAATTTGTAATTGTATATTTGTCTTGAGCTTATGTGTTTAATCTCTCGCGCCTGCACCACAGTACAAGCTCCACAAAATAAGGGATCATGTTTGCTCTGTATACGAACCACCAGTACAGTCCCTAGCACAAGCCCATGCAGGGGCTGATTTCCCATGATGCTGGAGAATCTTGCGTGGGCCCCTGGCAGGGCAGGTTGTTGCTGAGAGCTGCTGCAAGTTGTAATACTAATTTTATAGTCTTTTTCTTAAAGAGAGGACCCAATATTAGAGAAGCTTTAGATCCCACAAGATCTGGAACTAACCCTAGGCCTGTTATAGTTATTTAGTAAATGTTTCTTGAATGAATGGATTTATTAAGTCACAAAACTTGATATGACTGCTAACTTATACAGAGGCAGTTAATCTAAACTCAAATGCATTTTTCCACAGAGACGATGTTATCAGGTGTCCAGATCAGGAAAGCTCCTTTAAGGTAGAGAAAATTATGTAAAATGTTTATCCAAGAAAAGAGTAATATTTGTAAGCATCTGCTTATGTTTAAAGATAATAGAAGAATAAACAATTTTAAATGTTTTAAGGTTATCTATAAAGGAGAGAAGGGAATAGAGTATAGGGAATGGGAAAAACTAAATTTCTTCCAATACACTTATTTTTTAGATTTGAATTAGAAGCCATGTAAATAGTTTACATAATTATAAAATTAAATTCAATTTTAAAAGCAATTCCTAAAAAATTTTAAAATGGAACACATGATGAAAAGGAGAACAGTGCTTACTTGACCCATTGTACCTCTAAACTATTCACTTCCAGCTCTACAGTACTTATACGTGTTTATGATTTTGTTCCTGTGGGAACCCTGTTTTAAAGCATTTCCTTGGTCCTCCTCAGTTTGCCATCTGCCACCCGTTGCTTGGGGTGGAGATGCTCCCCAGAACTTTTCCTATGTGGGTCACAGCAGGAGGGAGATTCAGGAGGTTGGTTCTTTTTGGTACTAATAATCTTCGAGTGGATTTTTCCCACCAATAACAGAGCCTGCCTGATAAGCTGGGTCATTTCGAAGTAAAGGTTGGTAGAGTTCAAGGTTTCTCCCAGATCGATTCACCAAGTGATGGAGCAAAGCCATTTCTAAGCTCTGTAGATCAAGATCCAAAAATGGATAGTTTCCTCTTCCTCCTTTTCAGGTTGTCTTTCTCAAAGTGTGGTCTATGGACCACCTGCATGCAGATTACCAGACGCAGTCCAGATCAGCTAATCAGACTCTTTGGGAACATGGTCCAGATATGTGCATTTTGGTAAGCTTCCTATGTGGTTCTTATGCGCATTAAATTTTAGAAGCTCCATCTTAATTCACCTCTCCCTTGATACAAGGCACCATATTCTTCCTGTGCATCCTGTGTGTAGTTTACCCTTCTTTATAGAACTTTCTCACTTCTACCCTAAGGCATTTTCTCTCAATTACCTTATTTGGGGCCTATACTATCCCACTCTTTCCCGTGGATGTAGGCTTAGTGTGTTCTGGCATTCATCCTTTTATAATCTCATTTTCTTTCTTTTTTTATCTAAGGCCCATGGTAGACACCCCAAAAATCTTACCTATAATTAACATTAGTTTTTCTTATTTTGCCAAATAATGTGTATAAATGGAGTTGACTTCCAATTGTGAGATTCTTGATCAGAGTAGAGTAGAAGTAGGGCAAAGTGATAAAATTCCAGTCTTCCACTCAATTCTTCTGTTGCTTCTCCTTTGCACTGTGACACCTCTGCCTCTTCCTCCCTCTCTCCCTTTTCTCTCTCCTTCTTCCTCTCTCTCTCTCCTTGCCTCTGTCCCACCCTCACACTGAATACTTATTGAGCTCACTCTTTGAATCGGTCACAAATGTCAACCTTCTCCTATAGCCTGAGAGCAAAGACAACTCGAAGGGAGCAGACCCAAATCCGTACTGTTCACCGTTGTATCTCGGAATCAAGCCAGGTGTGCTCCACATAATGAGGGGCTTCAGAAAATTGTACAGCCAACCACCATCCCCTTTAGGATCAATACCTTTTCTTCCTGCTGTGGTAGAACTCTGCATTTAACATGTTCTGTTCATGTTTTGTACGATGACTAGAACTCTGCTAGTCATCTGACATGTGCCAGTAACAGCATGTCTGAACAAAAGAAATCTTTAGGAGTGTGTGCTTTGGGGTCTAATATAACCAAATCTGGTCAGTAGACTAGGAGTCCCTTACCTGAATTTGATTTATTTAGAGGTCGTTGAACTTCTTGAAATCATATGCAAAATATTTGTGCATGTGCACATTTCTTTGAAGAAGGCCATAGCTTTCATAAGATTCTCAACGGCATCCCTGACTCAGACAAGTTAAGTAGAACATAAGGTTCACTGGGATCCCATCCACTCACTGTCCGTGGTGCTTATGCCCAGGATCCCCTCATTTCCTCAGTCTCTTCAGAAATATCTTCAGTCCTCCAGTCTCCTCAGCACAATTTGTTTGTCTTAATGCCTTTTTTCCTCTTAACAACTAGATTAAAAAAAATCTTTTGTTTGGGGGGCAGAGATAAATTAGGATCTTGGGATTAACATATACACACTACTATATATAAAATAGGTAAACAACAAGGACCTACTGTATAGCACAGGGAACTATACTCAATAGCTTATAATAACCTATAATGGAAAAGAATCTGAAAAAGAACATAGCACTGTGCTGTACACTTGAAACTAACACAACATTTTAAATTAACTATATTTCAATTAAAAAAAAAATCTTTTAACCCGATAGCCAGTCTCAAAACCCTGTACTTGTTGCCTTATTTTTAGTTAATTCCAGTAGTTGAATGATTCCAGTTCTTCCCAGAACATTCTTATTCTGATTCATTTAGATTTTCCTGAGGTTTTGATTTTCAGTAAATCTTGCCTGTTTTACTTAGATTGCAACCTGTAGGACAGAGGCTAGAATTTCTTCAATATGCTTTGCCATGCCAAATATTATATAACCACAAGATATATTCTTATAACATGAACCATTCATCTATGAGTTATAGCACTCACTGCAATTCAACATCATTCAGAGATATTTGATTTTAGCTTGTGTCACTGGTGCAGTGGCAATAAACAAAAATTTCTTTTGGAGGTATTGACCTTTAATGTCTCTGTGCATGGTCGTTATCCTTTTACCACAAGCTTATCTGCCTCCTGCAAAATAAATTGTATTTAAGATCTCTCCAGTGTCACCTTGCAATGTAAAATGGATTTATTTCAGACCGAGTTTATACCCTAGTGACTTTCAGAAAATAATTACCTCCACTCTGGCTAGCATCCCAGGAATACTGGCATTCCATAATGACACTATTATAAGTGACCCAGCTACATCTGTTCCAGGTACCCCCTCCATGAGTCTCATTATGCATTCTTCCCTAGAAATGATCATGAACTATACATTTATAAACTTTTTCCTGGATCACCAAAGGACCCAGTGGAGTTACCCTTAGACAATACTATTCATTTTCTTAACAGTAGAGTTAAGATACTTTATAGCTGGGTTCATATTTTGTAGATGGTCTAAAGAATTCCTGCTGTGGGCTTCCCTGGTGGTGCAGTGGTTGAGAGTCTGCCTGCCGATGCAGGGGACACGGGTTCAAGCCCCAGTCTGGGAAGATCTCACAGGCCGCGGAGCGGCTGGGCCCGTGAGCCATGGCCGCTGAGCCTGTGCGTCCAGAGCCTGTGCTCTGCAACGGGAGAGGCTGCAGCGGTGAGAGGCCCGCGTACCACACGAAAAAATAAATAAATAAATAGAATTCCTACTATGTGTATTCTCAAACTTCAGTGTGCATTAGAATTACCTGGATGACTTGCTAAAGCACTAATTACTGGGGCCCACACCCAGGGTTTTCAATTCAGTGGGAATGGAGATCAGTCTGAGAAGTTGCATTTCCAACAAATTCCTAGATGAGGGTGATATTGTTGGGTGCATGCGGAACATCACTTTTGAGCAGCACTAGTGGTACAAGACATAATTCTTACCTGTACTGGTCAGGACAGGGCTAACTCATACCTCAAGGAGCTTGTGGTCTCGCAGGGAAGATATTTATGTAAATGACATACTGCTGTGTCCTTAGGGGCTAACAGATAGAGTAAGTGGACAAGAGGAAAAGCAGATTTAACTTTCAGCTTATGAGATCAAGGCAGCCTTTGTGGAGGAGGTGGCAAGTGCCTGAGCCTTGACTGATGGGTAGAATTTAGAAATGCAAGACAGCAGGATGAAATGGAGAAATGCATTCCATTTGAAATATATTGCATTAAAAACTGTAAAAAAAATCCCCTTTTTTTGATATTTACGAGACAATTCAAAATTTGAAATTGTTAAAATTTTCAATTGTCTCATAAATGTCAAAATTGTGTTTTTAAAACAGATTTTTAATGCAATATGCTAATCAATTAATGTTAATGTTTTTAGTGTTCTAATGGTGTTGTGGTTATGTCAAAACGAGTCCCTAACTTTTAGAAAGTCATACTGAGATATTTGTGGGTGATATGACGTGCTGTCTGGGAAAGTGGATGGGGTCTGGATAGAGCAGTGTTGGCCAGTGGTTGATGATAGCTGGGGCCTTGTGACGAGTACATGAGAGATTCATTATACTATTTTATTCACTTTTGTGTATGTTAGAAATTCTTCATAATAAAATTTTTCAAAAACAGAAACTATATGAGCAAAATTAACCTAAAGAAGTGCAGGGCTCATTGTTTATTTCTATCAGAATATAAAGTAAACAATTGAACAATAAGGGTAAAATGGTAACTTGAGACCAAGTCAATCAATGATTTGACTTGAATGCCGCAAAGGAATATGGACTATATTTTTAAGATAATGAAGGAACACTGAAAGCGTTTTGAACAGGGAAATAATATGAAAAAAGTGCACTTTGAGAATATTATTGTGGCAATGGTAGGCAAAACTGATTGGGAGGGCAAGAGTCTGAAGGTAAGGACCAGGTAGTAAGGGCCTGAATAGAGATCTAGAGAATAGAAAAAAGGGAAGGTGGGGGTGGTGGAATATAGGTGAATCTGTAGGTGTTGGCAACCAGTTAACTATAAAGAAGTCATGGAAGATACCAAGATTCTGAACTGGAGGACTGGGAGAACTCCAGTGCCATTAAAAGAAAGGGAATATTGTGGGCTTCCCTGGTGGTGCAGTGGTTAAGAATCCACCAGCCAATGCAGGGGACACGGGTTCGACCCCTGGTCTGGGAAGATCCCACATGCCGCAGAGCAACTAAGCCCGTGAGCCACAACTACTGAAGCCCGAGTGTCTAGAGCCCGTGCTCCGCAACAAGAGAAGCCACTGCAATGAGAAGCCCACGCACCACAACCAAGAGTAGCTCCCGCTTGCCGCAACTAGAGAAAGCCCGCGCACAGCAACGAAGAACCAACGCAGCCAAAGATAAAATAAATAAAATTTTTAAAAAGGGCATATTTACCAAGAAAATGATAAAGTTTGTTTTTGAAATGTTACTAGTGAGGAATCTTTGTGATATGACCAGAAGATAGCTAGAAATCTGTGACTGGAATGCAGAAAAGTGGGCAAAACAAGCTGAATCTGAGAGACAACTATATGAGATGGGATGAGATTGCCCTGGGAAATAAGTTGGTGGGAAACGAGGGTCAAGGACTTTGGGAAGCATCTAAATTTAGGGATTAGGGAAGAGAAGAGGAACCAGAGAAGGGACTAGTAGAGAGGTAGAAAGTATAAAACTTCACCTTCGTGTAGGTACTTTAGCTTAGTGGCATCAACTATTCTGCCCATAACAATTAGACCAAAATTAAATTACGAGAAATAAAAACTGAATATTCTTTGTACACGCATGTTCATAGCAGCATTATTCTAAATAACCAAAAGGTGGAAACAACCCAAATGTCCATCAATGGATGAATGGAGAAACAAAATGTATATGCATATGTATTAGTCAGGGTGCTACAGAGAAACAGAACCAAGAGGATGTGTATACATGTGTAATAAGGAATTTGCTTCTGTGAGGATCTTTTGGATGTTTCTGCCCACTCATACTAGAAGTCAACCTAACAAAAATAGTCCACTAAAGAGGGCAAAAAAATGTCAGGTACAAGATGTTCACCTTAGTCTAAGAGACGTAGTTGCAGCCTGTGTCAGTCTTGATTATCTCAAAGCCTTGCTAATGAGCAGTTTTTCCATTTTGCTCACGGATCAGTCATGCGCGTCCAGATTCCATCAAAAATACATTAGAGAGATGGTGCAAGCATTATTCTAATCTGAAGAAATAATTTATTATCTTGAACTAGTAATGGCCTAAAGAAATTGCTGAAAATGTTTTTTGATTATTGTTAAAAATTTAATATTCATTATGCTGAAACTAAAATTGTATTTGTGAGACACTGGCAAATTATTAAATGGATAATGCTAAATAACCACACCTAACTGATTAATTAATTCAACTTGGATTGGGGTGGAAGGGTTGCATTCTGTATTTATCCAGACATAGCAGAATGCATGTTTCCTTAAAAAAAGAATTGTACAAGTAGTGTGATTGTCTTGTTTTGGGAGCTACATGCATCGCCTTAGCTAAAGTTAGTAATGAATTGCAACAATTTCTCTATTTCTTTGCTAACTTAGATTTTGTTCTATTTAAAGTCTTATTTATATGTGTTTTAATATGATAACCTATTGTATAGGAAGTAGGTAGTGTATAAATCATAAAAACAAGAAGGCATTTTGAGTACTTACCTTATAAGGACCTAGTCCAAGGTATTTGCATTTACTTTCTCTTTTAGTCTTCACATTGGGTATAGGAGGAAGATACTACTCTTACTGTTATTATTATTATTACCCTCACTTTACAGGTAAGGAAACTGAGGTTCAAGAGACCAAGTAACTTACCCACCGTCACACTTATCAAATGATGGAGCCTGGATGTCAAACCCAGGCAGTCTTACTAGAGAGTTGAAGCTGTTACCCACTGTGTAATTAATTGAAGAAGTAAATTGACTACAGGACATTAGCACTTGGTTAATATGTACAACAATATCCTCTGAAACTGAACAGATTAAAATTATAACTCATGATGCTTCTGCCTCTCCACAACACCCCTCCCCCAACACACCAAACCTACTGTGAAGGCAATTTCAATTCTGCCAGCAGTATCACCATTGTCTCAAACCTTAAATTACCTCTGACTTACGTCTCTCCTTGCACTTTTATATACAATACAGCCAATCAGAGACAGCAGGTAGCAAGAATCTTAGTTATTAAAATTTTTTTAATTTATTATTATTTATTTATTTTTTTATAGTATTGAACAATACTATATTAGTTTCAGGTATACAACGTAATGATTCAATATTTTTATAGAGTATATTCTATTTAAAGGTATTTATAGGGCTTCCCTGGTGGCTCAATGGTTAAGAAACCACCTGCCAATACAGGGGACACGGGTTCTAGCTCTGGTCCGGGAAGATCCCACATGCCGCGGAGCAACTAAGCCCATGTGCCACAACTACTGAAGCCCACGTGCCTAGAGCCCTGCTCTGCAACAAGAGAAGCCACCTCAATGAGAAGCCCGCGCACCGCAACGAAGAGTAGCCCCCTCTCACTGCAACTGGAGAAAGCCCGCGTGCAGCAACGAACACCCAACGCAGCCAAAAATAAATAAATAAAACAAATTTATTTTAAAAAGGTATTATAAAATATTGGCTATATTCCCTGTGCTGTACAACACATCCTTGTTGCTTATTTATTTTATACATAGTAGTGTGTACCTCTTAATCCCCTGCCCCTATCTTGCCCCTCTCCTGGCTATTAAAAGTTTTGTGTCATTGAATTTCTACTGGGTTAGGGACTACCAGTACTAGGTACTGCCTTTTAATGTCTTTGCTTTAATTTACAGGATCAAAAACAGAGAATGAAGAAATTTTGGAATTTGTTATTATTAGAAGCCAGTAAACAGTAATATTTCAGCCACTTCCCAATGGAGAGTTATTAAATCATGAGACAGATTATGCAATGGTAGTTTTAGTAGTTTTATTTAAGCTACGGGTAGTATCAAAGAAGAGGCTATATACTTGGCAACAGAATACAATTAAAGTCCAATATTTATATTTGTTACATAAACTTTTATTTGAAATGGATGAATGGTCCGTCAGGCCAGTCCTCCGGGAACTATTGATACTTTTCCCAAGGAGAGCGGAGAGTCCAGCCGCTCTCAGAAAGAACTACCTATCCCAGAATGCCCTTTTCTCCATCTTTCTCGCGAGAATCCCGGAGGGCTAGCTCAACCAATCCCTTCATGAAGAGCCTATACTATCAGCCAATCAGAAAGCGAAAGGTGCCCAAAGGCGGGAGGCGGAAGGCGCCATAGGTTTGAAATAGGAAAGTTGGCGCGGCTGCGGGGTCCGGTTCTGGAGACCCGCTGTTGGCTGGTATCGGTTCGTGTCTTTGTGGGGCAGGTGGTCGGGCTCAGGCCTGCCGGAGAAGGTGGTAATTGAGCTGGGCTCCGAAACCCGCCTGTCGCGATTGGGGAAAGTGGGTTTGGAGGCGGAATGCGTGTTTTTGGGGGCGGAGTCTGAAATGCACGTCTTGTTGCTGTTTGGGCGTCTGGGCCTTGCAGGGTGGGCAGCGACGAGGCAGAGGGGTTTGGGGTTTCGCCAAGACATGTCTGTGACCTTCCTGGAAAGATTTGACGTCACTGGGAAGGTTTTAGCGTTACAGAGAACTGGTGGGTCCTGGAGTCTTACAGGACATCCTTTTACAGAGGAGGACACTGAGGCCCAGAGAGTCGAGGTCAAGTACTAGTCCTGGACTAAGCCCACTAAACTCCCCTCCAGTCTCCGTTTTACTGGTATCTTTCCCGGTCTGGGGGTGGGGGAGGGAGAGGGAGTGTAGATGTGTGGGATCTTATTCTATGATAGGGGCCCTGTCATTTGGGACCTGACAATCCAGGGTGGAATCAGAAAGGTCAGAGTTGGAAGGGACCTTAGAAGTCACCAATTTTACTTGTGAAAAAAGGAGGCAGAGTCATTTCCCCAAGGTCAGAGAGTGTGTAAGTGTTATGTGCGGTCACACTACTAACGAATTCCTGGGAGGTAGAGTGTCCTGATTTCCTGCTGCACCTTGACCATAGTTAAGTCTAGGAGGCTTGATCTGCCCTGGAATATCTAGAGTTAAAAGTAAGTTGTTATGAGAGTAGGGGATTAACAGATGCACATTATCCTATATAAAATAAACAACAAAGGTCTACTGTATAGCACAGGGAATTATATTCAATATGTTGTAATAAACTATAATGGAATAGAATTGAAAAAATATAGATATATACATATATATAACTGAATCTCTTTGCTGTATACCTGAAACTAATACAGTACTGTAAATCAACTGTACTTCAATAGGAAAGAAAAAAAAAGTAAGTTGCTAACCATTTTCTAGCAAAGATCAAACTGCCAAAATATACTTGATTGGAATATGTGGCTGATATGGTTTCAATAACTTAAAAAATATAATGTGTCCTATTTGTTTTCTAGCATTGTCTTACAAAATGGTAGAGGACGAACTGGCACTATTCGATAAAAGCATAAATGAATTTTGGAATAAATTCAGAAGCACTGTCAGTGACACCTCCTGTCAGATGGTGGGCCTAAGAGATACCTACAAGGATTCCATTAAAGCATTTGCAGGTACATAAGTTTAACTTGTAACATGCTGTTTTTGTTTGTTTTTTAGTGTAATTTCAGCTGAATTGAAATTTCACCTCCCAATTTCTGTTTCAGAAAAGCTGTCTGTGAAATTAAAGGAAGAAGAACGAATGGTTGAGATGTTTCTGGAATATCAAAATCGTATGTGACAATCTGTAGAAATGGATCACAGAGGGTTTTTTTCTAAATTAAACATCTTCATGAAATCCCTCATACAAGTAAAACAATGTATTTATAGATATACAGTGTATACACATATGAAAATAATGAACATATGTGTACCCATAATGCAGCTTAATAAATGGAACATCCCATGTTATACCTTCCTCTTCTCTCACCTTCTAGAACTAATCTGTCAATATTTTAATTTAGTATTGAGTTTTTGAATGTTATATAAATGGCATCATTTTGTATGTATTCTGTCCCTTTGTTCACTCAGCATTATGCTTGTGAGATTCATTTATACTGATGTGTAAATGCCTGAATTTTTTAAAAATGAGTTTCACAGACTAGGGTTTGAAAATCTGGAGTTCCCTCAGCTCTTTGGGTGTAGGGTTAACACTCTGACAGTTTTTCTTTCCATATTTTTACTGCTGTTCTTGCCTTCTCTTTACTACGCCTCTGCAGATTGTCCAGAGTGGATCGGCAGCTTTTACTGAGTTCTCACACACAGACCACAGACATATAACCACGGTCCGAGATCCACTGGAGATACTAAATTTAGCTGCACCATGTTTTGAACACTATTAAATCAGAGTGCCTTTATGTGGGACACATGTGGTTAATATGCCACAGTCCCTGATTGTTTCTTCTGCTTTGCTTTGAGCACTTAGTTTACTCATTATCTGGACCCTGAAGGCATTTGATCTTGGAAACCTGGTAGGCTGTTATGGTAGACTTCTACCCGTGTTTATTTTCTAAGCTGCCCTGAAGCTTCCATGTCCTTTTACTGCTTCTCATTCCCTCTGTAACCAGTAGCAGGAAGGAAAACCGTGTGTGTGTGTTTGTAAGAGTGATATTGAGTTTAGGTCCTTTAAACACTTTTGGTTTGTAGAATCCCTAGGGATTAGAAAATTAAGTTTGAAACTATAAATTTTCAAAAACTACAATTCATCTCAAAGTGTGCTCTGAATGATTATCTGTAGTGTGAAGATGTGTTCTAAATAGTTTAAAATCTGAAAGCATTATCAACCATTTTTCTTTAAAAAAATCAGTTTATACTTGAACAGAAATATAATTTACATAAGTTTGATTAATTCGTTGAACATTTAACTGCTATTTGCCAAGCACCAAGGAGGCCACAATTCGTAAGATGTAATCTATACACTGCTCACAATTTAGTGGAAGACATAGGTAGGAAAACTACAATTAAAATACATTGTAATAGTTGCTATAATGATGGGATGGGAATTTAGTGACATAGAATCTGGAGAGCTTGAATTTTCCAGTGAGGATTACAAAATATTTAACAGCTAACCCTTACGTTATACACCACATGCCAGGCCCTATACTGAGCTCTTTACATTCACTGAATCCTCACAACAACCCTCGGAGGTATGTTTATTGTTTTTAATCCTACCTTATGGATGAGGAAATAGGCACAGAGAGGTTAAGTAAGTTGCTCAAGGTCAGACAGCTGGTAATCAACAGAAACATGATTTGAATGTGCACAGTCTGTCACACTGCCCCGGAGAAGGTCACATAGAAGAGGGATGGGGAAGTCCATCAGAGTCAGTGCCCCTATTCTAGAGGAGGGAAGAGCATATGGAATGTGGTGGAAACATGAGAGCTTGTTGAGTTGTGGGATGGCTAGAGTACAGTGTGAATGGGGAGTGGCAGAGAAGTGGCTGGTCAGATGATGAAGTACATTATGTGTTGGGCAGAGGAGATTTATTTTGCAGATGAAGAAATTAAAAGCTCACTGAAGTTAGGAAACTTGCCTAAGATCATATATTTTGTAGATAGAGGGTCTAGGATTGCAGCTGAAACGTCTGTGCTCTTTCCAGTGTACCATCTCACCTTTCCACATAGAAGGGAAAATGTAAGGGCGGGTTCCCATGGTGAGTAGTGAAAGTTTGAAATATTGGCCCTGGCGAATAAAAGAGCCGACTATAAACATATAAAATAATAGTCATGCAATACTGAGGGCCCTTACATTTGTATTGGCACAAATCCACACAATTGTTCAAATGTTAGAATAAAAACGCTCATATATATGGTATTTATGTACCACTTAATAGTTTAAAACTTTTCACATTATCATTGGATACCCTAACCCTGTAGCGAAAGTAAATGGGCAGCCATTATTATTCTCATTTTACAAATGAGGAAAAGAGGCCCCGAAGTTGTGATTTGATCAAGGTCCTTGGGTAACAACTGAGAAGCCAGATGGGAACTGAGAACTTTTGACTTTAAAACTGTATCTCTTTTGCAGTACAGTTCTACTTAATTATCCTTAAAAAGTAGCATTTTTCTTTCTGGTAATTCTGATAAGATGTTTATTTTTAAATTACACCTGATATAATGTGATCATGTCCAAATTCTTGGAAAATACAGAAAAATAAAAAAATATCTGTAATGTTGAGAACCACACTTAACAGAAGACTTTGTAGTTTTTATTTTTCATATGCTATCTAGGTTTTTTTAAGATAATTGTGTTCAAAAAAAAAAGATAATTGTGTTCATGGTATCTATATAACTTTGTATCATTTTTTTTTTCTTTTATCTACTATGGCAGGATTTTCCCACATTACTGAATTCTTTGAAAATACATTACACCTTATTGATATACTGTGTTTAATAATTTACTTATTAGTCATATACAATGTTTTCAGTTTTTCAACATTATAAATAACACTGAAAATAATTTTTTGTATATGAATACTTGCACACATCTTCTTTTCTTAGAGGAACTTTGTAAAAATGAAATTACTGGATCAAAGGACATGAATATCCTTAAGACTTTTATTTTGCAATGTCAAAAATATTTTCCAAAAAAAAATTTCCACATGGACTCTAGTATTTTCATTCTTCTCAACACTAGCTATTATTTTTGTGAACATTGTTATAATAAGTGAAAATTAGTGTGTTATTGCTTTATTTGCATTTCTATGATTACTGAGGTTAAATCATCTTTTGTATTTGAGAACCATCTGCATTCTGTGTTTCCTCTGTTCATTCCTTTGCTGGTCTTTTTCTTAGGAATTTATATTTGTGTCTTCTTTAGATTAAGAATAATTACCTTTGTTGGGAGAGGATAGTTTAATGGTCAAAAGCATGGCCTTTGGGCTTCCCTGGTGGCGCAGTGGTTGGGGGTCTGCCTGCCGATGCAGGGGACACGGGTTCGTGCCCTGGTCCGGGAGGATCCCACATGCTGCGGAGCGGCTGGGCCTGTGAGCCGTGGCCGCTGAGCCTGCGCGTCCGGAGCCTGTGCTCCGCAACGGGAGAGGCCGCAACAGTTAGAGGCCCACATACCGGAAAAAAAAAAAACAAAACAAAACATGACCTTTGAAGTTAAGACCTGAGTTTGAATCCAGGTCTTACTGTTGATTGCATTCTAGCAAGTAAAGCTGTGAGCAAGTTATTGAACTGCTGAGTCTTTTCCTTCTTTTTTTTTAATCGAAGTTATAGTTGGTTTACTATGTGTTAGTTTAGGGTGTACAGCAAAGCGATTCAGTTATATATATGTATGTATCTATTCTTTTTCGGATTCTTTTCCCTCATAGGTTATTACAAAATATTGAGTAGAGTTCCCTGTGCTATACAGTAGGTCCTTGTTGTTTATCTATTTTATATATAGTATTTTTTTTCTTTTAAAAAAGAGTAAGATGTACATGGTAATTGTATTACTGTGAAAGTTAAGTAAATTTATATAAATGTAAGAACACAGTATCTAGCATATAGTAGAGTTTTTATGCTTATTTGAATCAAATATGAGTTTATTTGCTTGCCTGCCTTTCTCTTTGATTTCTTTTTGCCTTTGAGTAAAACAGTCTTTCCCCATATAGTTAGTTTTATACTCACAGATACTGCCTTTTAGGTTTCATAAGATTTCATTTTACATTTAAATATTTAATAAATTTGTTTGGGGAACAATCTACTTCTTGACTTACGATATTTATCATATTAATTTGCTAAGTATACCAACATTTGTTTTCGAATTTTTTTTTTGTTTTAACTGAGCTGTAGGTCTCTTCCTCCCTACCTCCCTCTCTTCCTCTCTCATTTCTTCTTTGTGGTATATTCCAGAATTATTTATATGACATTAAAATTAGCTATTTCTTCAAAGCATCTGCAAAGCCATCTTCTAGAGTTTGGTTGCCTTTGGTGGTAGGTTTTATTCATGTATTTATTTGGAGGGGAGAGCTGCAAAGGTCATGATCTTTTGATTTTGTATTTTGTGGTTTAATTTAGTATTCTCATTTTAATAAGCATTTTTGTCTCTTCATTTTTGCTTTCAAAGACAAGCAGGAAAGACTAGATATGGATTTTTGTTGTTCCTTTACAATTTTTACAATCATCGGGAAATGCTTATCAATTAAAACATTCTTTATTAATTTTATGAAAGTATTTTGCTCTTAGATACATGTTGACAAGGAAAGCATATAGATTCTAGCTAATACTTTGTGCTTCTTACAGAGATCTGCAGGCAGAATAAGCTCATTCAAGAAAAGAAAGAGAATTTGTTGAAGTTGATTGCTGAAGTAAAAGACAAAAAGCAGGAATTGGACGCACTGACCGCAAATATCCAGGATCTTAAGGAAGAATATGCTAGGAAGAGGGAAAGTAAGTTTCCAGTTGTACATGTATTTAAAACAACCTAAATTTCAAAGTGGTGATGGTTCACAGTGTGGACATCTTGCCTTCTCCCCAGCTCACCGCCACAGGTGGCTAACATACGTCACGGTCACAGCCAGCCACTCACCTCTCTGCAAGGTGTCTGTGAAGTTTGCTAAGTGCGTTTCATTTTCCTTCTTTTGCTTAAAGATCCTTTTGATTTCTGATAGAACCAGAGAATAATGAAATTGATATGGGAGTTTAATTAAGCAAAGTGGGAGACAGTTTCACTAAATAAGATTTGCCTGGGAGAAACCATAGTGTAATTTATGCAACAAATTTATTGATCATACATTCTCTGTCAGGAACTATTAAGCATGCTCTTCACACTGCAAAGCCTCTTTGTCTAAGACGTTCACATTTTTTTTTTTTTTGCAGTACGCGGGCCTCTCACTGTTGTGGCCTCTCCCGTTGCGGAGCACAGGCTCCGGACGCGCAGGCTCAGCGGCCATGGCTCACGGGCCCAGCCGCTCCGCAGCATGTGGGATCTGCCCAGACTGGGGCACGAACCCACGTCCCCTGCATCGGCAGGCGGACTCTGAACCACTGCGCCACCAGGGAAGCCCCGTTCACATTTTTTAAAAATGGTGCTTCTTTTGGATAGGAGCCTTATTTGCCCACAAATGAAATAATCAATTCTAAAATCTCTTGAAAATAGCAAAGTTTGTTTTGTGACTGCTTTTCCTTATAGAGTTTATGTACCAGTCAACATTATTTTTCTCATCTGCTAAGTATTACTTAGGGAATATTGCACTAAATTTAAAAAAAAATTCTAAACTAGCGTGAAATAAGGCTGACTTCTTGTGAGAAGTAGTTATTTTTAAAGAATAGAATATTTTTCCAGTGAAGCAATTGATATATCTTTGGCTAACCAGGAAAAGCAAAATAGTGTACAAGAAGTCTTTCTGTTTCTGTGCTAGTCATGCAAGCCCTTGGCCTATTTATTCATGCTACTTCATACTAAAATAGAATAAAACTTATTCCTCATACTACCTGTATGTATTTTCTCATGCATTTTTTCCTTCCAGCTTGAATGAGCAGAAGCCCCTTTTTGCAAATTGGTAGAGATAGAAACTGTAACAAATGTAAATATAAGCTGATTCATTTGCCTGGCATCATTTTTATAGTTGTTTTTAAGTTTGTTTTAATTAAATAACATTAATTGAATGTTATTTAAAATATTCAATACTCCGTGTCTGTGTTTTTAATTATAGCTATTTCCACTGCTAACAAAGCTAATGAAGAGAGGTTGAAAAGGCTACAGAAATCTGCAGACCTGTATACAGATCGACTTGGACTAGAAATTCGAAAAATTTATGGTAAGTATATTAATGTAAGTAAAACATAGGATATTAGAAAAGTCTGTCTTAAGTAGAAAAGAATTTAAAAAATATTTTCAAGTAAAATAATGGCCACATTATTAACTTTTTAGATAGTAGGAAAAAATTACAAAATTTTTATCACCCTAATGTAATTACTGATCCTTGGTTGTTTATCATCCAGTATTTTAATAAATGTATTTTACGCATGGTTGCCAACATGCAAATAATTTTTGTTCCTTGTTCTTACTAGCATTGTATGATTAGTATTTCTCTAATTGCTATAGCCTTCATAATGGTGATTTTAAAATGGTGGTGTAATAATTCATTCCATAAGTGTAGCATAACTTATTCAAACTTATATCTATTGTTTAACCCATATTACTCTAAGTTAACATTTGGATTTTACATTTTTCAGTTTTAGAAGTACTATAGTGAACATAGGTAGACTTCTCCATTTTTTTGACACAATTTCCATGGAATTTCCAGAAATGAATTACTGAGTTAAAGCATATGAATATTTTTGTAGCCATTATGTAAATATGTGCCAATTTACAGAAATATTTATTGTGTTGGGAGTTCCCAAGATTACATTCAGTTTTGGCGATTCACTGGAAAGTGTACAGGACTCAGCAGGGCTCAGATTCCTTGCGGTGAAAGGATGCAAAACAAAATCAGCCCAAAGAAAAAAGGCACATGGGGCAAAATCTAGAGAAAACGAGCTTTTCAGACACAAGTTTTTAAGAGTCCTAACCCAGTGGAGTCACACAGGACGTACTTAATCCCTTCAGCATCGAATTGTGACAGTACGTGTGAAGTGTTGTCTACCGGGGAAGCTCATTAGAGACTCTGGAAGCTTGTGCCTGGTTTTCCGTGGACTTCACCCCAGGTATCTTTTCCTGTTGCTGATTTTGCTGTATCGTTTCACTGCAATCATAGCACTGAGTATAACCATATGATGAGTCCTGAGTCCTCCTAGTGAATTTTCAAACCTGTGGTGGCCTTGGGGATCTCTGACACACCAGGCAAGGACCAGCCTTGCAAGCATGCCTTTTCTGGGGATAGCAGTCTCAGGCCTGCTATGTTAACTTTTCTGTGCAATCTGTCTACAATGTAAAGAGTACCCATTGCATTGTATTTGTGCCAGAACTGTAGTTTTTTTAAAGTTTTTTGGTTTTATTTTGTTTTTTAGCAGTTGACTAGATATAATAGAAACTATTTTTTTAAATGCATTTCTTTAATTATTAATGAAAATGTGACCATTTTTTCCCATTGTTTACTAATTACACTTCTTTCTGAGATTGATTGGACCCTTTATTCATATATCTATTTGCCTTGGTTTTTGTTTTTCTTCCTATCTGTCAGAATGAGTTTTTAATACAAAATATTAACCTTTGCTTAGAGGAGAACATAAGGTCCAGCTCTGAACTTTTGATCCATTGGTCTCTAAGTTTATATTCACTGTTATCCTGAGGTGTTTTTTTGTGTTTTGTTTCAAAACCAGTTTTAAAGCTTTAAAATTATTTTTATATTTAAAGTAGAAGTTTCTCATAGTCCTCAAGGTCAGGAAATAATGTTTTAAAGAAGAGACAACACAAATTAAACTCTTCATTTTGCCTAACTGAATATCTTATGAAATCTTTTCTTTGGCATGCATACCTCCCATTACTGTTAACAGTTTAAAAAATCTGGTATACTGACATAATTACTTCATTTTGAATTTAAATGCAAGACAAATTTTTTTCAGTGTTTCTGAAGATTTCTTTTTATAATTAAAAGCATTTTTTATGCTGTAGAGTAAAACTGAAATGCATGTGAATTTCTACTTTGTGGCTGCCATTTTGAGTTTCTACTGAGTATTTACTCCTTAGTAAGCATTTGGAGGTCTTTTGAAAACTAGGCTTTAAGTCCAGATAACTGTGTAGAAAAAGTCAAGTTAAATTTATTGTCAAATTATTAAATGACAATAAAAACTTACTGCGGTTAAATATAACAGAATTTGCCACTTTAACTCTATTTTATTGTAAAATTCAGTGGCATTAATTGCATTCACAGTGTTGTGCAATCATTACCACCATCCGTTTCCAGAATTTTTCATCATCACAAACAGAAACTCTGTACCCATTAAATAATTCCCATTCCTCTCTCCCCTCAGCCCCTAATAACGTCTAATTTACTTTCTGTCTCTACAAATTTGCCTATTCTAGGTATTTCATATAAGTGGAATCATATAATATTTGTCCTTCTGTGTCTGGCTTATTTCACTAAGCATAATGTTTTCAAGGTTCATCTATGTTGTAGCAAGTATCAAAACATCATTCCTTTTTATGGGTGAATAATATCGTGTATATATATGCTATGTTTTGCTTATGTGTTCATCTGTTGGTGGACACCAGATTACTCTCATCTTTTGGCTGCTGTGAGTAATGCTGCTGTGAACATTGCATGCAGTTATCTGTTTGAGTCTCTATTTTCAGTTCTTTTGAGTATATACCGCAGAATGGAATTGCTGGGTCATGTAATTCTTTGTTTAAATTTTTTGAGGAACTGCCAAAGTATTTTCTACAGCACCTGCACCATTTTACATTCCCACCAGCAATGTACAAGGGCTCCAATTTCTCCACATCTTTGCCCACATTGTTATTTATTTATTTTATTATAGTCATCCTAGTAGGTGTGAAATGGTATCTCATTGTAGTTTTGGTTTATATTTTCTCAGTGATTAGTGGTAAGGAGTATCTTTTCATGTGCTTATTGGCCATTTGTATATATTCTATGGAGAAATACCTATTCAAGTCCCTTTGTCCATTTTTGAATTGGGTTTTTCTTTTTGTTGTTCAGTTGTAGGAGTTTTTTTCATATATCTTGTATGTTAAACCCATATCAGATCTATGATTTGCAGATATTTTCTCCCATTCCATGGGTTGTATTTTCACTCTCTTGATAGTGTCCTTTTAAGGGCAAAGTTTTTAATTTTGATGAAGTCCAATTTATCTATTTTTGTTGTTGTTGCTTGTGCTTTCGGTCATATTGAAACTACAGTGCATTTCAAAGCTAATTTGTAACTTGTACGTTTGGAGACATTGGTTAAGTGAATATATGTACTTAGCAATGTAGATATTGATCAGAGATGGAGGTAAGAAAGCTCATCTCCATTGAGAGCTTTGGCACAATAAAATAATTCTCATACTAAATAATTTAATCCCTTTTTTCAGGTGATAAGTTGCAGTTTATATTCACTAATATTGACCCTAAGCATCCTGAGAGCCCCTTTATGTTTTCCCTGAGCCTAAATGAAGCGAGGGACTATGAAGGTATGTACTCCTGTCTCTTAACTGGTACTTAAGATTGGCATCCCAGAATGTTATTTGACTTAGAGTGTAAAGTAATGTGAAGGCAAGTAATATTCCCACAAGCTGTTGCTTTTTTTCCAGTCTTGCTTCTTGGAATATTGTCTTCTAAAGGCAATGAGTATAGTTTTTTTATAGATATTATCCAGGAGCCTTAATAAGTAACTTTTCTTCAGGATGACACAGTGCCACTGTGGCTAAAAGACTTAAAAGACCAAAGATCACTGCATTTCATATGCAAGTATGAATTATCCTCTTAAGAGAATTTAAAACAAAGCTAAAGCTATAAAGGTTATGACTGCCTAAATGTGGATATTGTAAGTTATCTAAGTAGGTGGTTTTAAAATTGAATGTAAAGTCAGAATGTGATCATTTAACACCCCCGCTCCCCCCAAGTTATCCTATCCTGAAAATCCCGAACGTTGATAATTTAGCTTAGTTACTGATTCTCCAGCAGGCCAGAAGGGCTTTGATGCATGGGAAATATATATGTTTGGCAGTAGTGTGAACAAGAAGAGAATGGAAATATATTTATCTCTTTTTATTATTCTAAGGCCCCCTTTAAAGTAGTCCTTAACTTATTGGAATTCAGAAAAATGGGTCTTAGCTCTTTATACCTATGTTCTCATCCTAAAGCGTTTATAGCAGACAGACGCTCAGGTAAACTGCTGAGTTGGCTCCCTGATGTGCTCTAGTGACTCAATTCCTATTCTAATGAAATTTATATTTTAGGAATCTAGTTCAGGTACAAGTGTTTGATTTTTTACTCTATAGGTAAATATCTTCTAGTCTGATAATGGGTGCTAAATTTTAAAAAGCAAACCCCCAAACCTCCTACCTAGCGTCTCAGTTTTCACCAACTTGGATAGCCTCTATTGCTAGGTAGTGTCACAGTATTTGATAATGTATTAAAATAGAATCTACAGTATCAATTTTGAACCAAGCACTCTTTGCTATTCTTTCTCTGCTTTGGTCATGGGCATTGTTTCCTAAGCAGTCTCTACCAAAGAGCTGGAAATCTGACATGGTTGAATTTCTTCTCTTTGGACAAAGGACAAGATTGACGGTAGAGAAAGTTGGATCATTCCTTTCCTTTGACCACCTTTACTGGAGACTTGCTCCCAGTGTGTACCAGCTGGTGCAACTGCATTCGAGGGTCATATTGTTCTTTGTCTTTTGAGTCTCATTTCATTACTAGTCCATGTAAATACCACTTTGGGAATAGCAACCACATTTTCTAATGACCCCCATTTCACTTGTAAAACTGCAGATATTTCTTTCCACAGCTGTAAGTTATTAAGGGTTGCCATTGAAAGTTGTTCTTTTTTTAATCCAGTGACCAGAAATTAGAATTGAGGCCAAATTTTGCAGAGAAAACTGACAACAGTTCAAAAAAAAATTGTTAAAATATTTTAAACAGTTAAAACAAAATGTATGGGAAATGGCATGCTGTTCTGTTTCTCTAAGCTCTTCAATCCCTTGATTACCTTCTGTTTAAATTTAAAGCAAGATTATAGTACTTAACATTTGAATATTTAGAGATTAAACAAAGGAAAGGTCTAAAAGACAGGATACGAAAATCAAGTAAGTGTATCTATCATTCTATGCTGAAAGCATTTCAATAAAATGGAATCGAAATGACTTGAATCAGATGAGAACATCTAAGTTAGAAATATTTCTCTTCTATTAAAAAACTCATTCAAATTTCCTTTTTTTTCCCCCTTCTAGTGTCAGATAGTGCTCCTCATCTTGAGGGCCTAGCAGAATTTCAAGAAAATGTAAGGAAGTCCAACAATTTCTCGGCTTTTCTTGCCAATGTTCGGAAAGCTTTTACTGCTATTGTTTATAATTAATGTATAAATAGTATATAAAAACCGTTATCCTATTGTGTTTCTCTTTTTAAAAAAGGTCTCATTATTTGTTGTTTGTCTATAATCCGTTTGTATTTTTGTAACATTTCTGTGTGCTATTTCTGTAAATTATTTAAATTAAAATCTTAGGAAAGATTTATAAAGTCAAGCTTTTGGAGGTCATGGACCAGTAATAATAAAAAATGAGGGGGTGTGGGCCCAACCTAAGGTTTGCAATTTTTAAAATGTACTTCACAAAATAAATATTATCCTAATATCATAAAGGAAAGAATATTTTTATCTTAAACCAAGTGGGATCTACAGTTAAAATAAAGGACAAATCTTTACATCAGAAGAAGATTGGCAGTATTCTAAAATGTCTTTTAGAAAAGAATCTAATTTTGAAAATCCAAATATAGAAAATTTATAACCAATTTTCATCTTATAATATTTATACTGGCTAGTTGTGGTCTGGATACAAATTTGCCATCTTTGGAGTCTATTCAATACGAACTAGAACTCCATCAACTTCTTCTAAGATTTCATTTTTGTCACCATTCTTTCTTTATAAATTTGGTTGTCTTTAGGTCTGCTGGCTTTAGTGGAAGGCACATACTACACCTCTCAGGATATCTTGATACCTAAAAGCCATGGAGCAGTGGCCTTCGTGCTTCCAGCTACTGCTGTCTCCTCCTTGCAGTCTGGGGGAAATGTTTAGACCAGTTGTCTAGTTAGGGTTGGAGGGAGTTCAGAGCACTCTCCCTCAGTGGCCTCTCATGCCTAGGAAACCCAGGTCTGGAGGTAGATTAACCTCGAAAACTGAGCTAAGAGTAGGGATGTTGTAGTTCTCTAAATGGAAATAGACACTACATGTTTAACAGAAAAAAATAGCAGATGACTACTATAGTGAGTACATATTTACTGCTTGAATATATTCTCAAGGAACAAACAGAACTTAAGAAAATGTTTTTATTCATTGAAACTAGAGGAAAACCATGTCTCATACCACAAATTCTTGATACAGTGTTTTGAACCATACAGCGAGAAGGCACGAGGCATTGATTCTGAAAGATCCTCTTCACCTGCAAGTTAGAGAAATGAAGACGGGGGATGAGAGACTAAATGGGTAGCTCCGCACTTAGGTCCATTTCTCCTCAAGGACCACCATTCTTCACTTCTTCTAACTGGGGTGTGGAGGTGGGACAAGACATCTGAATGAGACCACGTAGCAGGAAAGTCACAAAAGGATAGCATAGGAACCAGCTTTGTAGCTGGGATCCAAGGTCAGACGTATGAATAAAGTGCACTCTCATACCAAACAAAGGGCCTTAAGCCATAGAAATTTGTATCAGTTTGTTTTCTCACCTGGAAAGTTGATTCATTCTAAAAGTGGAATTGGGAATTGGTTAGGGTTGGCCACCTTAGAATAATAGTACTTTCTTAACTCTTCTTATGTGCCCAGCACTGTTCTAAGCCCTTTACAGATGTCACCTCATTTATATTCCCTCAACAACCTGTGAGGTAGGTACTATCCATAACCTAGTTCTACAGATAAGGAATCCAAGGCACAGAGAGTGTAAGTAACTTCAAGTCAGATAGCTGGGAAGTGTTAGAGTTGGGATTCAAACCCAGGTGGCACCTAACCCATGAACTTCACCTAGACTCTACCTTATGCCTTTCTATGCTATATTGCAGAGAAAGTATGTGAAGACAGAGTTCTTAACAAAGATTCTATACAAATTTGAATTTTTTTGTTTTTTTTTTACAAATTTGAATTTTTGTAATATAATTTTGCTTTTTTGTTTCTATAGAAGTATAATGATTAAGAAAAAAAAAAACAGGGGAATATGTTTTGTCTGGATCCTTAGTACCTGGTCTTCAGAACCCAAGTGACTCACTGAGAACCATCTCTAGGTATTCAGACTGCACTTATCAACCCAGGTCTTTATGGAAATGGTGGATGGAGGACTGTTGACTTATGCGTAAGTCTTTATCTGTTCAATCAAATATAAATGCCCTAATTTTTGAGGTTTGCTCTGTGCCAACCTAGGAATATTCTGGAGTCAACATTATTAGTATATTAGCTTAAATTTTAAAGTTTGATACATTATGAAAATTGCGCTTTGAATACATGTGAAAGGTAAACCAAGCTATTCCATTAAATTTGCTCTATCCATTTTATTTAGGATGCTATGTTGTAAATAAGAAATAATACTTTTAAGCATTTACAGTCTTACTGGTACGGAAATAAAGCACAAGATACATAGGTAAGAGATTTTCTTAAATGGGAAACAAATGCACACAAGTAGTAAAACTGAACTGGAATCCAAATCGGGTGGACTAACCTATTCCACATTTTGTAATAAAATGGAACAACAAGCCCTCTAAAATTAAACTCAATCACTAATTAAGTTAAAAAAACAGAATCAGCACAAAATCTGCTAAAATGTACTGCTAGTGGATTTAAAGTTTTGATTTCCCAGGTAATGAGGATTAGAATGTGTTGCTTCTCTTCCACTTCAGAGGATTCTTGTACAGAGACAATCAGTTATATTTTAATTTGTGTACCATGACAGTGAAGTGCCTAGTATCACTCTAGCATAGTATCTAACACATAGTAGAAGCTTAGTAAGTATTTGTTAATGTCGAACACATTTCTAGACTCAATATGGGATTATTTAATGGGAAATTAAAATTACATCTTTGAAAAGGAGCTGACTTGTTCAGTAATACCTACAGGCATGTTGCTGAGATGTCCAGAAATTCTTAGAAGGTAAAGATATTTCTGCCGGCAATTCTTGACTAAATGACAAAGCTAATTGAGAATAAGACTCTTTCTGAATAAAGACAAGGGTTTCATCTAAGTAGAAAGAGAGTACATCAGTTAAGTAAGTAAACTGGAGAGTATATGAGCTGTTTAAATCAGCTCCTTTCTTGGTATTGTTAAACATACTGTAGTGTGAAGTGTGAACAATGTATGGTGAAATATGTGAAGAATGTTTGGAGTTTAGACACATGTTATCATTTTCCCTTAGCAACCAAGCAAGCTGGAGGTAGCTGCTGAAGCTAAGGTCCAACAAAGGGAAAAACTTCAGGGATGGAGTTATTTTACTCAGTTGGATAGATTTTTACAAAAATTCAGAAAGTGGCAATATTTGAGATCAAATAAATGTGATCGGTATAATGGTAAATCTTGAATACTCTTTTTTTTGTGAAAAATTCTGCTTTCTGGCTCCAACATTGGTAATGTAGAAAGATTTGAGGATTAAGATGTGGTCCCGTCTTTGCTCTACTATTAGAATTTATACATGATGTTAGGCAAGTCATTTAATCTTCTGAGCATCAATTTTCTATCAGGCCAGACTGCACTATGTGTAGTTTCCCAAACTTGCTGTTTTCTTTTTTGTTGACCAGGCCAAGAAAGTTTTCTTCTATTTTCAGTTAACTAAAAGTAATTATCATGAATGTTTGTTGGATTTTATCATGTTTTTCTGTATCTTTATAGATTTTCACCTTGTATCTGCTAATGAGGAGATTTATATTAATAGGCTTAAAAAAGAAGTTGAATTAAACTTGCCTTCCTAGAATAAATCCAACTTAGTCATGGTGTGCAATCCTTTTTGTTTTGTTTTGTTTTTAATAACGTTGGATTCAGTTTGTGAAACTTTTGTTTTAAATTTTTACCTCTGTAGCCATGAATTAGATTGGCTTTTAATTTTCCTTTGTATAAACTTCATGGGATGTTGGAGTCACAGTTATCCTAGGTCCTAGACCCTTGAAAATAGTTGAGATGTGTTCCTTTTTTTCTGTTTCCTCAAAAAGTTTGAATAAGACTTCCTGTTTTTGAACTCACATATAAAACTATGTGGGCCTGTGTTTTCTTTGTAGGAAGATGTTTTTAGAATGCTCGTTAAATTTTTTTAATAGTTACTGAATTATTCAGTTATTCTATTTCTTCCTGAGTTTTGATAAGGCATATGTTTTTGAGAAGTTTATCTCTTTTGCTGACATTTTTTGCAAATTAATTGGTATAAAGTTGTTGATAATATATAATTTTAGTTTTTGATATCTACTGCATCTGTAGTATGTCTACTTTTTTCTTAGAAGTAATATTTATTTATGCCTTTCTTAATTTTGCTAGAGGTTTGCTCAGTTGATTAATCCTTTCAAAGAACCAATGGATAGCTTTGTTCAACCCCTTATTTTGTTTTATATTTCATTAATTTCTGATCTTTTTCATTTCTTTTATTTGCTTTAGGTTGTTTCTGATGTTTTCATAAATTCATAATTAGGATGCTTAATTCATTAATTTTAGCCTTTCTCCTTTTTCTTACAGTACTTTTTTTAAGCTGCTTTCCTGAAACTACAAGTTTTAATACGTAGTAACTTTCTTATTTTTTATTTCTAACATTTAAAATTTTCCATTAAGATTTATTCTTTGTCCATGTGTTATTTAGAAGTGTGTGCACATGTGCATTTGTATGTGTGCAGGGACACATACATATGTGTTTTCCAAACACACAGGGTTTTTTCACTTAACCTTTTCTTAATGATTTCTAACTTACATTGTGGTCACACAGTTTCTAGAGTCTTACTTTGTGGCCTCGTATGTAATCAGTTTTTTACGTGTGTATTTTCCAGGGGTTACGTGCAGTACTTTCTTATCTGCCCACAGCATCCACCTCACCCTTCCCACTTGCCTGACTCCTGCTCAGTTTGGACTTTCCCTGACTTCCTTGATCCTAATTAATGCCCCTCCTAAATGTTCTCATAACCTTCTTGATATACTCCTGTTATAGCATTTATCACAGTGTATTGTGTTTACTGGTCTGTTTCCCTTTCAGAAGAGAGACTAAGGGCTCTCTGAGGAAAAGGGTTCATTGTCTTTTTAGTATTGAAGTGACAGAGTGATAGTGCCCCAGCCACTCTGTATGGTAACTTCTGTTGCCCTTCAAGATCCCACCTTCTCGTGATCCCCTGCCCCCAGGCCCATCTTCCCTGAGTTAGACATTTTTCCTACTAACATTGCCACAGGCAATGGGATGTGTTGTTATTTTGATTCTCCAAATTAGGCTGATTACCCCCAAGGCCATCAAGACTTTGGGGGAGGGGAGACTTTTTCTTGGAAGCTGGAACAAGTTACATTATGCTCCAATTACTAATCCGTTAAAGCCTAAAGATACTGTACAATAAAATTTAACCCAAACTAAATATTGTATTACTTTTTGATGGATCCAAATGGATCATAATATTCATTGTGAATATTATTATGAGTAATTGAAAATGCAAAAAAAAATTAATCTTTCTGGTTGACAGGATAATGGATAGTAAGCTTTTACTCTACCTGAAAGAAGACAGAGTAATGCTTTTGATATTTTTAGTGAAAATCTGGCTCAGACCTCCCTCTACTGCCTATATTTCAGGTTGTTAATGTTGCTAAAAACTTTCTGACATATGAAAACTGCCTAGTGGAGTATAATTAAGAAAGCCCAATTAAAAGTTTAAAAGTATTCATATTAAAAATTATTTTAGTCTCTGTGGAAGACTTGGGCACATCATTATTCTTACCAATATGCACTTAATTTTTACCTAAATCTAAGGAGTACCATCCGTACCTGTCCTGCCAGAAAGTTCTTCCCCTTCTAAAAAGATATCCAAGTCTGTTATCCCCAACAATATTTGTATTTGGTTTAAGACTATAGTATTTCTTTGAAGTTTAAAAATTACATATCACAGATGCAAAAAGGATTTGCAGCAACATTTTAAACCAGGAAAACCATTTATGTCTTTACAAAGTAAAACTGCTTTATGAAGAAAGAGAGGCCCCCCCCCCCGCTTCTTTGAAAATTACTTCCAAAGAGTTTCAGGGCCCAACCACCATTATCATCACTTTCTCTATACAAATGATCGAGTGTAGGCTACAGTCAATTGCTATACAATTTTTTTATCCATCAGGGCTTAATGGAAAGAAGTCAGATGAAGAGGAAATGTAAATTCAAAATCTCAGTTCATGGTCTAATGGCCTATTATTCAGCCTACTTCCTACGTGTGGAAAGTCTTCATTAATACACCATTAAGGATGACGTTAAAACTTCTGATCTGTTCTAGGCTGTAAGTTATGTCTCACATAACAAATTTTACTTGTGCTCCTTCGGGTCTGATATCTGTATCTATAAATATCTCTATGTGTTAGTTATATCCTGCTATAGGAGTGTAATGGTGCAGAGTATAAAAAAATATATGTACCTTGGTTTGAAATTTTCCTTTGTGAAAATATAAAATTTGACAGGATAAAAAAAATAAACAGAGGTAGGGGGCAGGAGAGTAATAGAATGGGTTTTAATTACTCCTTTAATGCCAGACTGTCTATTTGGCACAAAAGTAAATCTGCCCAGATGTATTATCATCAGTACCTTGACCTTCCATTCAATGGAGAGTGTGGTCTCCAGACTGACTTAGGTCATTTTCTGAAAGATGCTGCTGTACCACTTCTCTTCATTTTAAAATGTTCCCCTCGGGAAGAGGGGAACCTTCTCATTCTCAACCTTTTCCCGTTATAGGGCATTTGAGGAAGCAGCATAAATCTCTCTAAATTTTCCACTTTGACAAGTAAATGCTAGTTTCTAGAACTTTCCATCCAAACTAGAGACTCATTAGCATTTAAAGTGTCTTTCACTAGGAAGTTGCTTAGGGTATTCCTTTCATCGTGACCTGGAAGGGAAGTGCAGAAGGAAGTCCTGGTTTCTGAATTGGCGTATGAAGTTTCCAAGTGGGCAAGGAAGCATGAAATTTCTGGCACTGTCTCCTTCCTAACCTTTTCCTATCTGCCTTGCTCTTATCCTCTGATCCCCAGCCGTCTCTGGCTCACACTTGACCTCACTCTAAGAGCAGTTCTGGTTGTGGGTAGAGGGTACCTCAGAAGGTCATTGGCTCAGGATGGTACTCCATTCTACCCTGAAATCCTCTGCCCGGTACATGGTCCTCGTCTACCACCCTCTCTTCCGACCACGCCGCCTCTTTGCCTTGGCTCCTGGTCCTTTATTCTAACGTCCTTAACCTGGGTCTGTCTCACTGGTGCCTTGCCTGCCTGTCTCTGCTAAGCTCTTCTTGGACTTGATCTGTGTTCTTCCCCATCTCCCTGACACTGCTTGACCTCTTGTGGGCCTACTGTGGCTATTTCCACCCAAGACCCCAGGAAAAAAGACATCTGTGTCCTAATCTCTGTTGTGCTACCAGAAGACTGACTTCAGGATGAACTGCCCTGGACTCAGTTTTCTCTCTCTCTGTGAGCAGAGGCTGTATTAGGTTATCTCTAGGGTCTCTTAGAATTAGAAAACTCTAGGAGCCATCAGGCCTCTTTCCCACCTCCCTTTACTCTCAATCTTCTGACTCTTTCAAAGAATGAAGTGCAAAGCACTGTGACATGCAGGTCACATCACCATCACCCAGTTAGAAAGACAGAAGATCACAGCATTTGTCTTTATTTGCACCACATTGTATAATTTACAGAGTGTAAGGCGATGCCTTCAGAATCTTGCTTACGCTTGTGAAGATGTGTCCCCGGCATCTGAAGGGAGTTCCTCCACATAAGCAGCAGGAAAATGGCCTTTTTTTCCCTTTAAAGAACCAAACCACCATCCTTCATCTTTCTTCTTGTGTATAGTCACAATGTCACCTGTAAAAATGCACATACATATAGTTAAACAAGTGGGTTTCTGCACTTAAGCATGTGCCCGAGTCTGATCAGTAAGACAGTTTTTAAGGAGATCGATCCTGCTTTCAAGGAGTTACTTGGTAGCATCATTTTTCTGCATGTGATTCAGATGAAGCAAAATTTATTGACCACCTCTGCACAAAGCAGGCAGAATGCAGAGAATATTAAAAAGAGTAAGGTAATGGACAACAAGTTGTGCCATAAAATAGTTGGATTAAAAACAAAATCACTTTGGATCCTATGTCCTCGTGCTGCCTGGCTCACTTTGGATAGAGGCGATGGGTCATCCCCAAACTCTTTCTTGGTGTCTGTGCTTTAAGGGTTCCTCATGTTGGTGGCCAAAATGGTTTGGTGTGTTGACTACTAAGAGTATGTCTCAAGCTTCCAGACTTTTCTTTAGATCGAGGCAGCTTCTCTCCATTATATGAGCCAGCTTCAGAGTCCAAAGTTCCAACTCACAGCTTTGCATGACAATATAACTCCCTATTCAACAATGTAGATAATTTGAATAAAATATCAATTTGAGGAAAATACTCCTTTAAAGCAATGATTCAAATAAACAGAATTCCTAGGAAACCCATGGCTCTTCTCTAATTCTCTATTAAAAAGAAAAAAAACACATTATTCCCTGTCTTGTAAGAGAGAGTCCTTTCTCTCTGGCTGCTTCCTGTACATCAAAGTGGAAATATCCACTTCCTTAAGGATCCAAGAGCTACTTGATCTTTAAGCATCATCATGAGGTCATTTTCAGTCTTTCTTTCTTTCATTCTTCTCCCCAGTAATTTTCTTTCTAAGGCAAAGGAGACCATTGATCCCCCTTCTACCTCTCCTTAGTCACATCACTATTTATTCTTGCAGGAGATCATTCTCAGGCTAAGGTCTCCATCTAATGAGTTCTCTCAGGTCAGTAGATTGACACAGCCTACTATCGGAATTCAAACGAATAACTTAAAATTTTATCACCAGCTTCCCTAAGCCTCCAACGAATTCATTCCATTTAAAGAACCCAGAGGATATAATGTATAAGTAGGCTTTGCAACCAACAGAACTGAAGACAAGATGATCAATTTGTGTTAACTATGTAACTCAGACTCAGGACCCTGGGTTCTAGGTGGCATCTGTGTGCGTTTTAATTCATATGGAAAGTGGGACTACTGCATTTCATTTACTCACTGGTGTAGGTAGCCTTAGGATGACATGATGAGTAATGAACTGACTTCTATAACACTGAAAACTTTTAAATTAAAGGCAACATTGATTTAAGATGCATGCAGGAGAGAGTCTACTTTCCTTTTTTCTTGTCTTTACTTATGTCTGAGCTACAAGGAAAAGTAACTGCCTGGAGAACTCTGACTGGCAAACTGAAAAGGAAGCACCTATGAACCAATAGCAAATACATGGTATCCCTGTTGTTTGGCTGCAAAATCCATCTCAACTTTCTGTTGGTTCTGGGCACCATGTCCTGGTCATGGATTATAAATTTTCTCCTATGACACAATTCTTTCTCACTAACCATTTCATTTCCAGATCCCTGCCTTAGCTTACCATCCAAATGTGGTTGATAATTGGACAGACAGAGAAAGTTGAGGCTGGTGACTTTTTCTTGTTTAATAATCTTGGGGTCTACACCATCCATCATATAATAACCTTTCCACGTTAAACAAAAATCTGTGACACAAAGAAGGGGGTCTGATTCCTTTAATTGGGCATAAAACCCTTTTTTGAGAGAGAAGTGTGAGAAATATTAAGCTGGGAGTCCTTTGACCGGGTTTAGAACTGGCACTTAGACTAAGCCATGAGAGGAAGTCACTTCACATTCTTGTATGAGTAACTTTCTGAAAAGGAAAAAGGTGGGGCTACCTCTCTGATAACTTTCCATTACTGACGTTCTACCCCAATGGAGCACTGTGATTAAGAGCGTGACTCTGAATTTCTGAGCCCAAATCCTGTGCCACTACTGCTGGTGACTTTAGCCAAAGTACTTAACCCTTCTGTGCCTCAGTCGCCTCAGTCATAAAATGGGCATAAATAATACCAACCTCAAACGTTTTTTAGGAATATTAAATTGGACAATGTGTTTGCAGCAATGTCTGGCACCTAGTAAACACCAAATATGTGTTAGCTATTTTTATCATGTGAGCTTTCTTTTTGATGTGCTTTATCTTTATCTTCTAAGAAGAGTGATTATAAACCTGAACTGCTTTGACCTGGTAATAACTTTTTTTTTTTCCATAGAAAACAATTTTATGGTTACCGAAAGGGAAGGGGGGTGGGATAAATTAGGAATTGGGGATTAACATATACACACTACTATATATAAAAGAGATAAACAACAAGGACCTACTGTATAGCACCTGGAATTATATTCAATATCTTGTAATAGCCTATAATGGAAAAGAATCTGAAAAAGAACATGTATGTGTGTGTATATATACAGATGTATACTTATATATGTGTGTATATATATCTATACATGTATACACACATAAATATATACATGTATATGTAACTGAACCACCATGCCATACACCTGAAAATAACACAACCTTGCAAATCAATTATACTTTGATAAAAAATTAATATATGAGATATTCATTTGGTTAAGAGTAATACATATCCTTGTTTTTAAGACAAACTGCAATTATTTATTTATTTATCTTTGTTCTTCAGCAAACATCTAAGAGGGAAGAAGAAACCAAAGAATAAGTAGTCAGTCAAATAATAGATTTGAACTTAGTCTGATAACAGCCAGGCTATGAATGCATGACCTGGTAATAACTTTTAAGGCTAAGACAAGAGTTTTTTTCAAGTTAAAAATTTCAATATGGGAAGGCAATTCAACTATTTGAGAATGATTCTTACCTTTTTCCAAATTCAGTTCATCATCTTGCCTGGCTTGGAAAGAATATAAGGCCTTGCAGAGACCATTGCCAAGCTGGGTCACACCGGAGGCTGAAAGTTGGATCAAGTTATAATGACTACTGCTGGGTCAGTAGGCAAGATGAACATGGTGGGAAGTGGTCTAGTTTTTCAGCCGTGTAGTGCAGAGCTTAAATATATTGAAATCTTCCCAAAAGGAAAGTTTATAATTGTATATAACATTCATTCTCTGATTCAGTAACCATTTCTGATGTACATACTATGTGGACGAACTGTGTATATTACATAATCAAAAGCTCTAACATAGAAAGTAAGTCTGGACAAAAAGTTACTGTAGTAGTAATAATAATGACAATTTTAAACTGTTTCCCACGTGAAGTTAATCAACATCAGTTAGCTAAGCTGTGTGGTAACTGTATTCATGTTTTGGAAAACCAGCACCAGTTTTGCCAATCAGGAATAGATAGGAGACACTTGGAGCAGGTGCTTCCTCCATCATCCCCAGGTACTTAGGGAACTGTTTCTCAATGATGCAACCACGAGTCTTTAACATACCATGTGGACTACAATGGCCTGGGTTTGATTGAAACTTTTTTGCCAAGTTCTAATCAAGAATCTAGAGAGTCAATGTTATGGTAACTATAGTTGAACAATGACGGATGACAGGTGCTTGCATGTATATATGTGTGTGTGTGTGTGTGTGTGTGTGTGTGTTGAAAGGTAAAAGGCAGTGGGGGTGTGGATGGAAAATGACAAAAGTCAGGTGGCTGAACACAGCGGGTGGGTAGGCCTTGGGATCACCATGTTTCCTGAAAAGAGGTTGGGATTTGCAAGGCAATTTGGAGGAGTCTGGAGACAAAACTGTAGAGTCCTCCCAATGTTTCCAGGCTGAGTGTGTGGACAGCAAACTGCAGGCTGTCTGAATAACATGGAGGCCAGTGACTGGAGGTACCTTCTCATATTACAGAATTCTTTTCCCAACCCTCCAATCTTCTTGAGTCCTTCCCACCTTTTGGATGACATTTGCACAGAAAGCTACACATTTTAACAAATTAATCAGTCCTAATTGAAACGTAAATTTCTTTGAGCCGATTTATGTCAATGTGGCTCTGAAAATAAAATATAATTTTGGCAACGTGCTTTACTGATAGGACCCAGCCCCACATTATTCTGGGCATGAGATTACCTGTAGATGAAGAACTTGGAATTCTCTGCCCACCAGAAGATGACCTGCTCACAACATTCTCTAATCTCTTTGTCAGAAAAGGCCGAGATATTTTTACAGAACTATGTGTCTGCTGCTGTTTGAATAGTTAAAAAAAAAAAAAAAGTCATTTTTTTACAACATTGTCATCAAAAGTATTTGCGAAAAGTAACTATTCTGCAGCTGTTTTCCTCAGGAATTTGTTTTTCAATTGTTGGGAGGAGGGTATAAAGAAAAAATTCAATATATTCCTAAACCCTACTCTAGCACATTCTTGTTTCTGAGACCTTAATATTTTCAGAATTAGACAATTACCATATTTTATAGCCTGTATTTGCAATTCTGACCTCTACCCCTAGGCCAAATAGTAACATTTCCAGCATTACTTCTACAAATTCAACTTGGTTTTAAAGCAAGTGAAATGATCATGACTCTGTGTAAATGACTGAGACCCTTTTAGAGCTTGAGTCTCTTAGAAAGAAAACTGTCCCTTCATCACAAGGTGGTTACAGCTCCTTCTTCTTGTAGGAAATGGAAAACAGCTACCTGTGTATATTCACACGCTCATCAATTCCTAGAGTGTAACACTGGGAAAACTCATGTGTGTGAATTTTTTAAATTGTGCACACGCATTCTCTACATTATGTACTATGTTAAATGGATGAGACTACTGCATATCACAAAATCTTACAATTTAGGTCTGTATGAATACTAAGATTTTGATTTAATAGAAATTTTACTATAACAGCATGTTCAAAGGATAAAGTGAGAAGTATGAGAAGGAAGAAGGAACCCAAAGTGTTTTTAACTCATTAATTTATATATGAATACAAAGCATGTATTCATTTGTGTTTAGCTCTTGTTACTGTGCTCAAAAAATAAATAAATGTATCTTAAAATTGTGCAACTGGGGATTTGAGCATATGGCATATATAATTCGTAAAAGTTTTTTTGGCCTGTTGCTGCCTTAAGCCATTCCACCCAGCAAGCCCAGTCCAGAAATTATAGCCAACCTTTTAAATGCTTACCTTTTCTTTCCACTTGAAGATGGAGTTACTGCAGACATGGCTGGGTTGAGGTCTTTGCTCAAGTTCTGCTAAGACGGATGACAGTTTATAGGCGTTTGCTTGCAAAAGCATTAGTTTCAAGTTATTCTGTGGATACATCATTTGACCATATGAGTAAACTTCTAGAAAATTTTGAGGCACAACTGCGTGGGTAAAGGGATATCAGGATAACTTCCAAAATGACAAAGAGGTCCAGAAAAATACACATTCAACTCATTTGCAACTCATATGCAGAAAATGCTGAAGAGAGAAAAACAATGGACACTTTAAGTAGTCTAGAGGAAAGCCTTAGTTGTTGAGTGTGTCGTATTCTAGACCCTTGTAAATAAGGTAAACCAGAAACCTTGATAGGTATATTACTCAGCATTTTGTGGCAATGAATCGCTTTACTCGAATTTCTGCTGAGGAATGAGGTAGAGAATAATAAGTGTTGACTGCAGAAGGTAGGCTTTCGGAAGGCTTTGAAGAAAGGCAATGGTGCCATGGGCACTTAACATAAAGAACAGAAGTGAACGCTTATCAATAGAATCAAACTAAAATGATGTGAGTCAGGGTTTTGTTGTTTATGTTATTGTTTCTTGAAGAGGTGAGGTCTTATATTACCCAGAAAGTCTGCAGTAACACTTCTGGAAACTAGAAACCATATTCTGGGGTATTTGAATATAAAAATAAAGACTGAAACTAAAGCTATTCTCCTAGTCTCTCCTGTTCTGATTTGACCTTGAGCTAGAAACTTTATAATGACTTCTCTGTCAAGTTGTAAATCAAATCGTAGAATCTAAATATTGGAAGGGGTCTGCTTATCCAATCTTCTCCTCACCATTGTCTCTCCCTTTTCCACACTTCCCGCCTGGGGGTTCCTAATCCTAACATCCCGGCCAGGGGGTCACAGCCATGGAGCAAACACCTCCAATCGATGGGGAAGGGCTCTAATCCTTGGAACAATCCACTTCATGGTGGGCAGGCTCAGCTAGGATGAAATCAAAAGCTCCCCCATAGCTTCTAGCCTTAGATCTAGTCTGCACTTGAGAGCATCACAGATCAAGTCTCTCTACTCTGTGGTGCTCCTTCCGGTATCCAAAGACAATATCTGCTCTAAATACCTCCAGTTTCCACAACAATTTCTCAGAGAATATGGCTTGCCAACATTCTTGCTTCAAACATAGCACTTCAAGGACCAAGAGTCAATGAATTAGGAAGAATTTCTGTGAAACAGAGCTTCTCCCTGCAAGAAACCTTCTCTGCGTAACACAAAATCAGTCTACCACTATCACGAGTTTCCTTCCATTAGAGGCAGACGTGCGTGACCGAATTACACGGATGTTTGGCACCTACTCTTTGAAGGCTCTTATTTGCTCCATCACTAGATCATAAACACCATAAATTCAGGGGTCAGATCATCTCCCATCTTGCATCCTCCACTGTGTGAATCAGGCCAGTTGTGTACCAAGATGATCCTAATAACGTGTTCTATGTCAATGACAAAATTTTATGCAAGAACCCAAAGAAATAAATCTTAATGCCATCATAAAATGCTCCATATGACTTTCTTTTGGTAAATATCATTTACATCGAATTAATTAACTAAACATTTTATGCTGTCACAGAAAATGTCTAACAGCCTGTTTTATAATTTTATAAAAATTGTAGCCATATGTCACTGCAAGGATATTAGACCTCTGTTCCCAAGTGAACAGAATTCAGGCCTGTCTTTTCACAGAAAGTGTCAGGTTTATTTCTGCAACACCACCTCCATTAAAGGAAGCCACTGCTAAAAAACAGATAAACTGTACCTGGCTGCATCTGTCTACTTTTACCAAAGAACTATTGAAATTGCTCATTTGGACAGAATTATTAGGTACCTACTTTTACAAGAGAGTTGTTTAGACTACGTGCAAGGTAAGGAAAGCTGGTTCAGCTTCCTGGATCCTTCAAAACATTGATAAAATTTTGATCTCTTCCTGAATTCTTCTCAGATTAACCGCAGTCAACTTCCTCTCCAATCACAGCAGAAACCCTGTATCTTGTACACATAGGTCATAGTATCTGTTCATTTTTATTCCTGTTTAAAATTCATGGGCCTTTACTAACTGCCCTTATAATGTGGGTTCTTCTGAAGAGGCTGCATTGCCCACAAATCCCAACAAATGTCTCAGGGCTGCCGCAGTCCAGCCTTTCAGCTACAAGGCCCGGAGGTGCCTCTCCCTGCCCTCCGCTGACAGTATGTCCCCCTTCCTTCAAAACAACCTTGGCCTCTGAAGTTTTTTTCCTTGTTTCCCTGGAAGCTCTTGCCTCACACCCCAGTCGGCCATCTTCCTTCTGTGCGGCCACATCTCTCCTTTCCCCTGTTATACTCGGAAGACCCTGATGTTAGCTCAAGGATGAATGGAAAACAGCATCTCAATGATAATTACCAGGATTTCAATTCTCCTCTGTGCCCTGTGCTAGCATTTTCTAAATAATGCATCATCCTCACAAAACCCCTTAGGTAGCAACATCCCTCTTTAAAGATGAGAAAACTAAACTTGTCCCAGGTCCCTGTAAAAGGCAGAGCTAGATGCAGGCCTCTCTGAATGCAGACGCTGTGTTTTTGGCCACATCTGTTAACTGGAGTAAAGTACACACGGTCTTCAGACCTTACTTGAATGATTCTATTTGGGGGAATTCTATTTTAGGCACTTTTTTCCCCCCCTGGGAGGACACTAAATCAAACATTTCTAAGTAGCTGGATTTTTCCAGATTCCTCAAACCACTTGTCAAGGAGCTGAGTGTACAAGCTCTCTGACTAGGCTGTTCTATGTCATGAGAAAGGAAAGGCAAACAGAGGTCAAATGGTCCAGAAAACAAGCATTCCCAAAATAGCTCCTTCATCATTAAATCTAGGAAATGGCATTCTGCAAATGTTTACCTCGTCCATTAAGGCTGCTGTGCTTTTTTGGCTCTCTGTGTCTGAGAAGCAGGGGTGGCTGGAGTATGCTTTCAGCATTCGTTCCAGGCCTGAAAGTGAAATAAGGCTGTCAGTCTCTGTTCCTCTGGTCCTAGTGGGACACAACTGGCAGGTGGTTATACTCGGAGGGAGCCTGAGCCCAGAAGTGATGCCGGGAGCATTTCCCAAATGGCTGGGCCTGTTTCTGTGTGTAGTTGTTACTAAATTTTACTGAATGGGTGACCTGTACCTTCATTTAATGGGATTTGAGAAATGCTGGTGCTTAAGGAGTCTTGATTGTTATTTTTCAAGATGAGATTTTGCATCCTCCTTGTTGACCCATTCCATGGTGGATTCCTAACATTTACCCCCATGTTAAGCTCTCCTCCACTGATATTTACATTTCTGAACATTTTGCTCTCTTGGATTTCCTATCAAGTATTACATTGCAACAGGGTTCTCTGGTCCACATAAAATAAGCTCTACATATCAGAATCATAAAAGTAGAGTTGTTTTTATTACCTGTAACACTTTAGAGCTGCTTCACGTTCTCACATACCTAACGTCTAAGTATAGGATTTAATTTGAATGACTTTCACATCATTCAGGAAGTTAGTTTAAAAAGAAACAAACAAGTGGTGATCATTCTGTAATGTATAGAAATACTGAATCATTATGTTGTGCACCTAGAACTAATGTAGTGCTGTACGTCAATTATACTTCAATTAAAAAAATTTATATAAATTTTAAAAATTTAAAAACAACCTATTAGCACCCCCTGATAGAATAAAATAAAATAATATGGGGGAAATAAATAAATAAACACAAGAAAATGAAAAGCCTTGTACACAGGAGGTTTACTGTGTTTTAAACCAAACCAATCAGCCAATTTCAGGAACACTGTAAAATGCTACACTTCTGGAAATGGTGGTATAGTACTTGTATAGATCTCACAGACCAGAATGTCATTTTCAATTTTTTTTGCTCTCTCCTTGCTTTTTCATTTTTCTTTATTCACACAAATTAGGTTTTATATTTGGTCTTTTAAATGAGATGATCTCTGCACCAGTCAGCAAAAGCAGAATCACCCTAACTCTGGATGAAACCTCCAAGTAGAATACTTTCCCTTACCAGGCCAGTCAAAGAGGTAATTACACACCTTCCTGGTCTCGCGAGGCTTTTTCAATATCTTTTTGCAGTCTCAACAGTTTTGACTTTATTGAAGATGCCTGTCGCTCTTTACTCATTGCATTTTTAGGATCTTCTTCCTTTAGGAAAAAAAAGGAAGTTTAACAATTTAAAGGGAAAAAAGTAAGAGTTGCTACTCCTAGTTGCACTGAGACTTTCACTGACTGTATTCAATTTTAACTTGATGGAAGAAAAAAGAAAAAAATAATAAAAGCAGGGTAACCTCTGGTTTTCTACAGATTGGTCTACCTTTTCTAGACCTACTGAATAAGAAGACAGCTCCTCGTTTACAACTTGTAAGTGTATAGCTGAGCACTTTCTTTAATAGATAAAAATTATTCTTGGAGGGTGAACGTTACTATGGCTATTTCATAGGAGCATGTGGCTCACCAAGGGAAGGGGCATGAAAGCTTCAAGGAGACTAGCTGACTTAACCAGCACATTTCAGTTGAGGGGTAGGAGGGCAAAGGGTACTCCTTGCAGGAGAAATGGCACAAGCAAAGGACAGAGGGAGAGTTGTGTGAAATGTATGGGGAACAATAAACAGACCAGTTGCTTGAGCAAATGTAGTGGAAGAAAAAATTGTCTAAGTAGTTTAGGTCAGATTTTCAGGCTGAAGTAGGGATTTTATCATGTAGGTTATGAGAACCATTAACAATAGCAGAGCTTTCATATACATTATTTCCAGAGTTGAAAGAAAAAAAAGGATGTTAGGACACAGTTTAAATGCCTAGTAACAAGTCAAAGCAAATATCCTACAGTGATATGCAACTTAAAATGATTAAGACCTTTATGTGAAAAAAGAAAAAGGATGTTAGGGTCAGGTTGGGAGGTGGCTGAACATAAGTGCAGTAGATGGACAGAAACCTTGGAGAAAGGGAAAACTGATGACTGAAGATGGAAGTGCAGGAGCCAGGACTTATCTGGTAGGAAGGAGAAAAGCGAGGACCCTGAATATTGGTGGAGAGATTAGCTTTAGATAGACTGTCCTGAAGAAAGAGAAGAGAAGATTTAGAGCAAAGAGAATAATAGCCTTTACAAAAATATAATGTAGAGACTAAAATATTTAATATACATACTGTGTATTATATATTATAAAAATTTTCTCTATATCCTTTATTACATGTGACTCTTTGTGATTCTTGTAACAACTCGACGAGATTGGTTTTATTTTCCCCATTTTACCTGTGACACTCAGAAATAAATGAAGGCCCAAGACGAAACAGCTAGTAAGTAATTACTGATGAAACCCAACTCCTGTGACTCCCAATTCTCCACCAGAGTCCACTCCTTCACATGTCTGCCTGAGGCTGAGGCCCAAGCTGACGTTACCTCTGCAGGTGAGCTCCGAGTGAACTGCAAGGATGCTTCAGTCCAACCCTCAGTCCTTCCTTGCTGGAGGAATGCACCTCATAATCTGACTCTCATGCCAGTCCAAGACTTCATTTGGTTTCTTTGGGGATGCCTATATTGTTCACAAATGTATTTCCACGGATAGATCACTACTGGATCAACTTGAGACAGATTAAACTGCCGTCGTTAACTTTCTTAAATTTGTCCTTCTCTTTCAAAAATTTGTCAGAAAGAAGATCAAAACCAGAGGAGGCATTTAAACTGCAGATACAATCTTTTGAACATGGCCTTTACAGTAACCTTACAAATATTTTTCACACTGATCACCAGCCCTCCAATATTCACATTCAGATAGTTCTCCTGTCTTACCCTCTTCCATGTAGATTTCATAGCACTCTGTAAAAGCCAGTCTACACTTATTGCCAATGACTATAAAGTCAGATTTTGGAGGTGTTTTGCTTTAAGAATATTAGGACAATCCTATTCACCCATTTGGAGATACAGTCCATTCTCTTAGACAACAGATACATAGTCGTTAGTTCTGCTGCACTGAAATTGCATAGAAACCAAAAATTCCCATGGGCACATCAAATAAGATAAACCATTGTGGCTACTTCTTTACATTTCAATAGGAGCTTAGTCAAATTTTCAAGGAGAATGACCCTTATTTTATTGACAGGTTAGCTGATAGAGGCATTTTTACAAGAAAGTAATAGATATATTTTATTGTACATTTTCCCATCTCAGTGATCACCTACACAGTTTGGAAGAAAAAAAAAAAGAAGTACTTTCCCCATGTAATCAAATCTTCCTTTCCACTTCCATCTCTACCTTTGTTTCCGCTTTAACAGACATTGCTATTGCTAATTTGCTTTGCCTTTGCCAGGGTCGGAAAAAAAGATTCAATTAAAGAAACAGCCAGCCACTTATTGATGTTTAGATGGTGGGAAGGAGAAAGCCGGTCAGAATTCATTATTGTGTCAGATCTAACAGCCTTCCCCTCTCCCCTCATCTCTTGTTCCCTGAGTGGGGGTCCTGGGATGTTGGTTTTGGCTATACTTTTATAGGAGGACATGACCAGTGGTCCAGTTTTACACAGAGAGAGGGGTGAGCCTCCCAGACTGGACCTTGGAAGTTGAGTGAAATACAGCAGAGGGCCCAGGAAGGAGCAAGCAGGAGTTTTTCCTGCAGATTTTGGTAATTAACGATCAGCATCTAGAACACTACAATTAAAACTAACAAGAGGGGAGTGAAGGACAAAATCTTTGAGGCATGACCTGACCCAAGAAGATAAAGAATTTAGCCCAAGAGAGCAAACAGGCAAGATGTCTGGGCTCTGACCAGGGACACTGATCAGTTTTTAGCAAGGAAGGTCATGTGATAGTAGAATCACCTAAATGTCCTCAAAATAAGCCTCTGGAATGGCAATTAATTTATGACAAAGGAGGAAGAATATACAATGAGAAAAAGCCTCTTCGAAAAATGGTGTTGGGGGCTTCCCTGGTGGCATAGTGGTTGGGGGTCCGCCTGCCGATGCAGGGGACGCGGGTTCGTGCCCCGGTCCGGGAGGATCCCACATGCCGCGGAGCGGCTGGGCCCGTGAGCCATGGCCGCTGCGCCTGCGCATCTGGAGCCTGTGCTCCGCAACGGGAGAGGCCACAACAGGGACAGGCCCGCGTACCACAAAAAAAAAAAAAAATGGTGCTGGGAAAACTGGACAGCTACATGCAAAAGAATCAAACTGGATTACTTTCTCTCACCATATATAAAAATAAACTCAAAATGGCTTAAAGACTTAAACATAAGACATAACACCATAAAACTCCTAGAAGAGAACACAGGCAAAACATTCTCCGACATAAATTGTACCAATGTTTCCTTAGGTCAGTCTCCCAAGGCAATAGAAATAAAAACAAAAATAAACAAATGAGAACTAGTCAAACTTACAAGCTTTTTCACAGCAAAGGAAAGCATAAACAAAACGAAGAAACAACCTACAGAATGGGAGAAAATATTTGCAAAAGATGCGAACGACAAGGCCTTAATTTCCAAAATATACAAGCAGCTCATACAACTCAACAACAAGAAAACAAAAAACCCAATCCAAAAATGGGCAGAAGACCTAAAGAGACATTTCTCCAAAGAAGACATATAGATGGCCAACAGGCACAAGAAAGGATGTTCAACATCACTAATTATCAGAGAAACACAAATCAAACCTAAAATGAGGTATCACCTCACACCAGTCAGAATGGCCATCATTAAAAAGTCTACAGGGCTTCCCTGGTGGCACAGTGGTTGAGAGTCTGTCTGCCGATGCAGGGGACACGGGTTCGTGCCCCGGTCCGGGAGGATCCCACATGCCGCGGAGCGGCTGGGCCCGTGAGCCATGGCCGCTGAGCCTGCGCATCCGGAGCCTGTGCTCCGCAACAGGAGAGGCCACAACAGTGAGAGGCCCGCGTACCACAAAAAAAAAAAAAAAAAAAAGTCTACAAATAACAAATGCTGGAGAGGGTGTGGAGAAAAGGGAACTCTCATACACTGTTGGTGGGAATGTAAGTTGGTGCAGCCACTGTGGAAAACAGTATAGAGTTTCCTCAGAAAACTAAAAATAGAATTACCATATAATCCAGCAATCCCACTCCTGGGCATATATCCAGACAAAACTGTAATTCAAAAAGATACATGCGCCCCTGTGTTCACAGCAGCACTATTCACAATAGCCAAGACATGGAAACAACCTAAATGTCCACTGACAGACAAATGGATAAAGAATACGTGGTACATATATACAATGTATATACTACTCACCATAAAAAGAACAGAAAAATGCCATTTGCAGCAACATGGATGCAACTAGAGACTATCATAATAAGTGAAGTAAGTCAGAAAGAGAAAAACAAATACTATATGATATCACTTATATGTGGAATCTAAAATATGACACAAATAAACCTATCTACAAAACAGAAACGTAAAATAGATAGCTAGTGGGAAGCAGCCGCATAGCACAGGGAGATCAGCTCGGTGCTTTGTGACCACCTAGAGGGGGAGGATAGGGAGAGTGGGAGGGAGGAAGACGCAAGAGGGAAGAGATATGGGGACGTATGTATATGTATAACTGATTCACTTTGTTATAAAGCAGAAACTAACACACCATTGTAAAGCAATTATACTCCAATAAAGATGTAAAAAAAATATATTGAAAAAACTGGAAGAAAATAAAAACACTGACAACAACAACAACAAAACCAGAATTATGGACATAGAAAACAGACTGGTGGTTGCCAAGGGGAAGGCGGATGGGGAAGGGATGGAGTGGGAGTTTGGGTTAGCAGATGTCAGCTTTTATATATAGACTAGATAAACAACAAGGTCCTACTGTATAGCACAGAGGACTATATTCAATATCCTATGATAAACCATAATGGAAAAGAACATAAAGAAAGAATATATATATATATGTATAACTGAATCACTTTGCTGTATAGCAGTAATTAACACATTATAAATCAACTATACTTCAATAAAAAATTAATAAAATAAACTCAAAATGGATTAAAAACTTAAATGTAAGACTTGAAACCATAAAACTTCTAGAAGAAAACACAGGCAGAACATTCTTTGACACTGGTCTTAACAATATTTTTTTTGAATATGTCTCAGGCAAGGGGAACAAAAGCAAAAATAAACAAATGAGACTACATCAAACTAAAAACTTTTGCACAGTGGAAGAAACGTCAACAAAACACAAATGAAACTTCCAACAAAACGAAAAGGCTACCTACTGAATGGGAGAAGAAATTTGCAAATGATTTATCTGACAAGGGGTTAATATCCAAAATATACAAGGAACTCATACAACTCAACATCAAAAAAACCAAACAACCCAATTAAAAACTGGGCAGTGGACCTGAATAGACATTTTTCCAGAGAAGACGTACACATGGCTAACAGGCACATGAAAAGATGCTCAACATTACTAATCATCAGGGAAATGCAAATCAGAACCACAGTGAGCTATCATCTCACACCTGTCAGAACGGCCATCATTAAAAAGACAACAAATAAGTGTTGGTGAGGATATGGGGAAAAGGGAACTGTGGTACACTGTTGGTGGAAACTACCATACAATCCAGCAGTTCTACTCCTGGGTATATACCTGACGAAAGCAAAAACATTAATTTGAAAAGATATATGCACCCCAGTGTTCACTGCAGCATTACTTACAATAGCCAAGATACTGAAGCAACCTAAGTTCCCATCAATAGATGAATGGATAAAGAAGATTTGTCATATATATAATGGAATATTACTCAGCCACAAAAAAGAATGAAATCTTGCCATTTGTGACAACATGGATGGACCTAGAAGGTATTATTCTAAATGAAATAAGCCAGACAGAGAAAAACAAATACTGCATGATTTCACTTACAGTGGAATCTAAAAAAACAAAGGAACAAACACAACTAAACAAAAACAGAATCATAGGTATAGAGAACAAACAGGTGGTTGACAGGGGAGAGGGTAGAGGAGGAAAGAAATAGGTGAGAGAGATTTAAGAGGTACAAACTTTCAGTTACACAATAAATGAATCATAGGTATGAAATGTACATTGTGGGGAATATTAGTCAATAATAATGTGATAACTTTGTAGGGTTACAGATAATAACTAACTTTATCATGGTGATCGTTTTGTAATGTACAGAAATATCGAATCACTGTGTTGTGGTCCAGGAACTAACATCATGTTGTAGGTCAATTATACTTCAAAAACAAACAAGCTCATAGAAAAAGATCAGATTTGTGGTTACCCGAGGTGGGCGCTGGGGAGAGGAGGAATTGGATGAAGGTGGTCAAAAGGTACAAACTTCCAGTTACAAGATAAGTAAGTACTGGGCATGTAACGCACAGCATGATAACAGAATGAACACTGCTGTGTGTTATATATGAAAGCTGTTAGGATAGTAAACCCTAAGAGTTCTCATCACAAGGAAAAAGGTTTTTTTTCTATTTTTTTAAGGTTCTATCTATATGAGAACGGATGTTCACTAAACTCGTGTAATCATTTCATGATGTATGTAAGTCAAATCATTATGCTGTACACCTGAAACTTATACAGTGCTGTATGTTCATTATATCTCAATAAAACCAGAAGAAAAAAGAAAAGATATAATCCTCTAATTAGGTTAAAGTTTTTCAAAGGCAAGGACCAGAAAGGATGTTGACAATAATTTGCACCTCCTAAGATTCATGCCTCTGTGTGATCCCTTCCCCTTGAGTGTGGGCTGTTTATTGACTTGCTTCTAACAAATAGAATCTGATGAGATGTCACTTCTGAGATTAGCTTATAAAAGACTATGCTTCCATCTTGGACACTCTGGCTCTGTCTCTCCTGCATTGCTAGTTCCAGGGGAAGCAGGCTGATATGCTGTGAGCTCTCCATAGATGGAGAGACCCACGCGGCAAGGAACTGATATCTCCAGCTAAAACCGTTCCCAAGGACCAGAGGCTTGCCATCAGCCACGAGAGTGAGCTTAGAAGCGGATCATCTCCCAGTAGAGCACTGAGATGTCTGCGGTCCCAGCTGACACCTTGATTACAGCCCTGTGTGGGACTCGGGCACCCAGCTAACCCACACCTGGATTTCTGACCCACAGAAACTCTGAGATAATAAATGTTTTCTTCAAGCTGTTGAGTTTGGGGGTAAGTTGTTATGCAGCAATAGACAAACCAATGTGATACACAGTAATTATTTATAGAGTGTGAAGATTTAGTCTTGGGGGGAGGGACAGATCAGGAGTTTGGGATTGACATGTACACACTGCTATATTTAAAATAGATAACCAACAAGGACCTACTGTATAACACAGGGAACTCCGCTCAGTACTCTCTAATAACCTAAATGGGAAAAGAATTTATAAAGGAATAGATATATGTATATGTATAACTGAATCACTTCGCTGTACACCTGAAACTAACACAACATTGTTAATCAACTATGTTCCAATATAAAATAAAAAAAATTTTTTTAATTAAAAAAGTAAATGAAATAAAATATTTCCTTCAAAAAAAAAAAAAGATTCAGGCTAAAACCCTGTTTGGAGTTCTTCCCTTGCAGAGAATACCAAAGACAGGTTTGCATTGCCCAGTCTGTAAACCACACAGTTTTTAAATTTATACGGACTGTGAAAAAGTCAATATTTTTGTTTCCTTTACAATTGCTCTCAATTCTTTTCAAAATGAATCCCTCAGTATATGACTAAGGTTTCTCATGAATGAAACTTCCTTCCATCCCATACTTACAAAGTAATCAGTTAATAGGAACTCAGATTTATTTTCTGTAGATGAAACTGCGGTTTCTTCCACGAGAGCCTGGATATCATTTTCGACATCTATCTTGCTGATGGCGCAGTGGATCTGCGTGTGGCACTGCAATGCCGAGGAAAGCAGAACAAGGTTGCAGAGGACATGTTTCCCGCCAGTTCTTACCATGCATACCAGAGATGGCGAATTCTTTACTACTCACTGTGGTCAGGGTTTGGCCAAAAACAGAAATATGTTGTGAGTACTGGTTTAAGTTATTGCATAAGAGTTGAATTCTTTCCTTCTCCAGCTCCAGGATGCTCTGAGAAGGATGAAAAATGAGATTAGATCAGCCCACTGTTATACAAAACTGAAGTCACCCACTAAGCACAAACACAACGAAGAAAGTCTGAGTGAGCCGTCCTGTCTGTGCCTCTTGATTACATTATATCCACATTGTGGAGGGGGGTAGTTTCCCAGGACAGGAATGTGATTTGATGTCTGTCTTATTTTATCCTCCATTAGGATCAATTTAACTCACACACTTTCTCCAGGCTTTTGTGGGTCAAAAAGCACATAGGTGGATGCCACAGGTTACCTGATGTTCACAAAGAAGGGGGAGAAAGGAATCATTTGAAAAGAATCTGTGGGTTCCAAAAAAAGAATGAAGCCCAGTAAAACCCACGTCTGTATCTTGGAAATGCAGTCAGACACTAAGTATTTCTAGAATTGTTTGCAGCACATACAAGGCATTCTGCCGGTTCCGGCAGGGACAACGATGATGAGATGCAAATTCTCTGCTTAAGGAAATTATGTGATGAGAGCAGAAGCTTAAAGTCTGATCAATTCATCATCCTGACCTAAAATTAGGCCTGGGGGTCAGAGACCACTCTTGGAAGGTGGCAACACAGCCTCCCTGTTTTATGCGGGATGACAAAAATTCCACTTTTAGAGTTTTATAGCTTTTAGCTAAGAAGAGTAAATAAAGTAAGGGAGGTCACATTTGCCTTGTCAGCCATTAACATTTTAGAAAAAGTTAGTTATTTGACTCTCACCCCTCACTGCTAGCTGAGCTACAGACTGTTTGTTTTGAGGAAATACAGGGACGCTCAGCAACTAGGCATTGTCCAAGAAGGCTGGGTCAAGTGGAAATGCAGGGGGCATTCCTAAGCCTTGTGAGGGCCATAGGAGGCTGCTGGGTATGTGCCCAGAAGCCCATGGGCTTCGACAGGGGTGGCAAGTGTCCAAGACAACATGCCTCATCCCGTTTCTGTAAGGACAAGGCCTGGGCTTTCCCCCTTTATCCAGAGGCTAGGTTGGTTCCTTTCATACCCGCCATCCCACCCTGCTTCTTCCCACACAGTAAAGAGTACTCATCAATAGTCTTTCCTGAAAAAGAAAGCCTTCTTGGGCAAATTGGTGGGTGGCATTATCGTGGAAGTAAGAAGGGCGGACTGTGTCTCAAGGCCTTTGGTAGGGTGGAGGTGGGGAGACATCACAAAGGCCACTGGCTTCTCCCATCCTGTCTTTCAGCACACCTGCAGGGGCCACTAGCCTGTCCAGCCTGGTGTTCCTTTATACCCTTGTGTGTAGACTGCATTCACATCCTGCTGTTATTTAATCTATGGTATATAATCATTAAATTTTCAAGAAATTTATTTGTGTAATAGTTACATAAAGTTTACCTGTTAACCATTTTTAAGTGTACAGTTCAGTGGCATTAAGTCCATTCACATCGTTGTGAAACCATCACCACTACTCATATCCAGAACTTTTTTCATCTTGCAAAACTGAAACTCTGTACCCATTGACAATAATTCCCCATTCTCTCTCCCCTCATCTCCCCTGGCAGCCACCATTCTACTTGTTGTCTTCCATGAATTTGACTACCCTAGGTATCTCTTATAAGAGGAATCATACAATATTTGTCTTTTTGTGTCTGGTTTATTTCACTTAGCATAAAGTCTTCAATATTCATGCACATTGTAGCCTGTGTCAGAATTTCCTTCTTTTTTAAGGCTGAATAATGTTCCATTGTCTGTACTTACCACAGTTTGTTTACTAGTATATAGTCATTTTAATGCTGCTATTAAATGCAAGTGGTAAGAAGCTGGCAGTAACTGTGAACATCTGTGTCAACCACATGCAGATTTCAATTCTGTACCAAGTGTCCTGACATTTGAATCGGGAAGCCTAGAGCTCTGTTCCCCCATGGCTACCTTTTTTGTCTAGTCAGAAGCTGCATAATTTTTGTAAGTCAATGGGAATGAAATACCTTTGTTTCTGCTCTTGGTCTCCTGAGTCTTTCTCCAAAATCTCAAGTACCAGCCATTTAAATGTGCCCTCTGTCCCCCAGGTACAGGTTTAAAGACACAGAAGAGTAGCCTAGCAAATGTAATGCTTCATCAAAGGGCATAAATCATATGCCTCCTCTAACAAATATGTAAAATAAATTCTGCTCAGTGTCTTAGACCTCAAGTGGGACAGTCATCAAAAAAGAAAGCGTCTTTATATTATGGGAAAAGATCTAGAAAGCAGCTGTTCTAGTTTAGTACCGTGAGCAAAGGACAGGACAGAAAACAAAAGCCAGGTTTGGGGAACACACTGCATCCCTGCTGGGCAGCTGTTTCTTTACTGTGACAAGTGCTGAGCCACTAGCATCAATCTGAGACTAGAATAACCAGTGTCCCTTGGTGGCGATGGCAATATTTAAAAGATTTTAATTTCATTTCAGGGAAATCATTAAGATGATCTATGTCTGCTCGTGAAGAGAGGCTGAGACAAATTCCACTGTGGGAAGTGGAAATCCATATCTCATTTAATGAATTATTGCTGTCTATTATTTTGTTCTTTTTGTATAAAATAGGTCATAGAGAAGCAAGATACTCTGCAGGACCTCAAATTATCCTCCTGTGCTTTCATAATAGCACATGAGAGGAAAGTGGGATCAAAGAGTTATCAAGGAAGAGTAAATGGAGAGGCTGTCTGGGGCCCAGGCTTCGTGATGATGCACACTCTTCATTCATGCTTTTCACTTCCTGCTGTCCTGACCTTCCGGTTTGTACTACCCGGGGAGATTGGAGTGACTTCATTTTCATCTAAATTGTTTTCATAAAACTGATCAAAGAAGTACCTTGTTTTTTCTATAGCACGAACTCTCAAACTTTAGTACGTCTAGAGATCACCTAGACCCCTTCCTAAAATCATTCAGAAGTTCTGACTTACCCCGTCTAGGAAGGCACTCAGGAATCTGGATTTTAACAAGCACCCTTGACATTGTCTTGGGGCCATAAAGGGCTACAAGAAAATAAATTTTAAAATCATTTATAATTCTTCCACCTAGAGATGACCACTGTTAACATTTTGATGTATTTTAGTCTGTCGAGGTATGTGTATGTATGATTTTATCTTCCTAGTTATCAACCAAATTATTCAAATTGGTATCTTGTTTTTTCACTTAACATTATACATAAGCAGTTTCCAACGCCACTAGTCTCCAAAACACCATTTTAATTAATAGTGCCTTGTGTAGAGTGTATTGATTTATTTAGTCATCTCCTTAATTTTGGCCATTTGTATTACTTCTTCCCTTTTACTTTTAATGTATTTTTAACAGAAATCTGTATTTTGTTTTTCATCTACTTCCTCAAGATGGATTTATGGAAAGGAAATTAGGTTTTTCAACCGAGGTTCTAGGAGAGAATTAAACCCTAATGTCCTAAGGCATCTGTTATCTGCAATGAGTTACCATTTCTTCTCTGCATCTAGAGGCTATTAGTCACTACCATCCTTGGGGAACTGAGAAAACAGTCACTCACATTATTTTCTGTGTTCCGTGGTTCAGATGAGGAACACTAGTTGATAATGTGAACATTTTTAAGGCTGTTTGCATTTATTGCAAAAGGCTTTCTAAAATAATTCCTCTAGTAAATACTAACAGTACCAAACATTTGATTTGTGGTCACTTTTGATAGAGTGGCTATTATTATCATTATCATTATTATTATTTGGCCACACTGAGCTTTCCACACTTCTAATAAAATTCCATTTTAATTGAGTTCAGCCCACTTTTGTTATGTGTCTTCATGAATATCACATTTTACTCCTGTTGTTTGCAAACAACAGAGAATGAGGAATACATAGTGTAATATGTGAGTCAATGACTTGTTGGTATAGACTGAGTATGTACAAGCCAACGAAATACTAAGTAAGGGAATCCTTATTGGTTACAGTTAGGCAAGGATGACTCGACAGGAGTATCTCAAGTGGGTCTAGTAGGGCTTGGTTTGGCACTCGGGGGGCAGAGGCTAGCTCTAAGCAAGAGGATAAGCTTAGAACTTAAACTTAGAACTCTTATGGGAGTAAGAGGAACTGTGTGAACTCAAAGGAAGAGGGGGGAGAAATACCAGTGGCCTCCAGCATGGTGGTAGCAATAAACCAGGAAACAAAGAGGATGAAAGGAACCTTTCTTTTTTTATGGAGATTCTGACTTGTAGTAGATTCTCTACCTGATTTGGATTCTAATTAAAAAACCTAGAGTCTTAAATATTTTTAAAGCTCAGTTGAAAGAAGCTCTTTTGAAAGGTAAATGATATACATCTTGTCACCATCACGGAAGACTTTATAAGCAAAGAAGATAATTTCCATAGTTTCAACATAAAAGTTGGGACTGCTGAAAGCAGGCTGGGGTGGAAAGAGACGGTGGAGGAGGACCCTAACAGGAGAAAAGAACACTGAGAAAAAGGAAGGAGAGACCTAGTAAGAGCCTCTGATAAGGGTCCTTAGTAACAGCAATACCTAACACATCTTGAAGTTAGACGTCCGCTACACCAGGAATCCTGGCAGCCATACCAGTAAGAATCATAATTATCTCCCGCTGTTGTGATATAGATAGAAAAATGAGACGGATGGAGACATCTAGGTTAAGTGTTTTTCTCATAGCCCTTGAAGGGTGCCTAGAAGATAGAATGCGAGCAGTGATTTCTCTCCCACACAAAGCTCTTTGGAAAAAGAAAGAAAGAAAAAAAAAAACTTGAATGCATAACTTACCTGGAAGCAATTTTCCAGTGTGTTCTCCCATTTCAGTCTGGTAGAACAGCTGGCCATGTTTTTTTGGTAGTAATTTTCATCTTCTTTTGACAGCTTCTCAGTTGATTTTTTCAGTTTATTGAGGAGCTAAGGTAAAACATCAGTGTCACATATTTATGAACGCATTTATGAAAGCCCTTTGTAATTCTGGAGAAAGAATTATATGCATCCCAATGATGGTTTCTCATCTCCCAGCTAAAGTCATAAACAGTGACTAGAGATGACAAAATCAAAGACCTTTCTCAGAAAACAGGGATGTCAGAACTGAAAGGAAACCTAAGAGCCTTTCAATAGGATTCCTACCATTTTTCACATGAGGAAATGGAGGTCCTTAAATACCATGTGATATGCCCACTTTCATCAGATGAAGGAAGAGGTCAAATGACAGGTGCAGAGAAGCAAGTACAGATCAGGAACCTCCAACTCAAGACTGTAATCTACCAATGATTCCCGTTCTCTTATTTTGTAAATCCTTCAGGCCTCCGCATTTCTTACCGGGACAGGTAGAGATTTGCACAATCAGATAATTTATAAAAACTAGCATTAGGCCTGGAGACCATCCTCTCACTTCACTTTCACTATTTAAACTCTGCACTATAACTCTGGAATCAGACTTCAGGATTAGAGTCCTGGTTCTGACTACAAGTGAGTTACTTAAACTTCAAAAGCCACAGTTTTCTCATCTCTGTGATGGGGACAGCGATGCTCCCACTTCACTGTGTTGCTCTGAGGAATCAAGCAGGTGATACAGGTAAAGAACAGGGCACACTGCTTGACAGTTAGTATAGCACTCAAAGACTAGTGAGTGTTACTATTACTAGTGAAGAAAGAGCCTGAGATACATGCCATTGTTCACTGCAAGTTATGGACAGCTTGACGAATGCTTTCCTGTCATCCTGACCCCCAATGATACGCTCCTTCACAAAGAGCCCCTTCTAGCCAGTCACCAAAATTGGCCATCCTGATTGTGAAAATCAAAGTAATACAAAACTCTCTGGACCAGGGTAGTTTGAATTGAATTCTCAAAATGCTCAGACACATAATTTCACATCTCTGAGAAAGGAAGAAGTTGTATTTACATGAATGATTCTCAGACTTTAATATGCCTAGGAATGACCAGAGATTCTTGGAAAATTGCATATTTTCAGGGTTCCACCAATAGCAATACTGATTCAGTAGCTCAGTAGTGGGATCGGGAAATCTGAATTTTCACTGCCTCCTCAGATGATTCTGATGCAAATGGTCCTCAAGCCACAGTTCAAGGAGTACCAAGGAGCCCTGTGATTTAAGCAGTTTAGGATTTTCAAGGACAGAGATAAAGGTTTTTAAGAATGCTCCTCTTAATGTTTAAGGACATTTTGACTAAAGTTTCAGTAGTGAAGAACATTCGTCCAAAATGCTGAATATTAACACCACTCACTTTATTATTCCAGGTGATATGCTAGCCATTCAACGGTCCCTCAGCTCTGATGTATGACCTACCCAGGACACGGATGGTTTTGTATATCAAGTGTAATGAGCCATTTATCTATAGAGATATGAGCTTGTGAATTTTAGCCTGATAATGATACAGAGAAAGGGTTGAATGTGTACCATGGCTACACTTGGCTAAGTCATTGTTCTTTGATTCTTACTGAGTGTGCCCAGCAATGAGAACAGAGTCAATCTGGAGACTGATTGCACAAATCTCTACCTGTCCTGGTAAGAAATGCCAAGGCCTGAAGGATTTACAGAATAAGAGTACAGGAATCATTGGTAGATTACAGTCTTGAGTTGGAGGTTCCTGATCTGTACTTGCTTCTTCTCACCACTCACGTTCATCAGCCTACACTCTATAGCTATTGACTAGAAGTTTCTGCTCAGCAAATTTGCAGCAAATAACCCCAAACATATACAGAAGAAGAATGGAGACTCTTATATTCTTATTTAAGGAACTTCTCAGAAATTTTCCTAAAATTTGTCAAAGATAAATACTTTTTCTTTCCTCTTTTCTTTCTCTTGGAACAAACATCGATTCATTAATTCATTAATTCATTCATCAAACATTTCTTGACTGCCACACCGCGTCATGTACTAGACACTGCAAATAGATAAAGGAACTAGATAGGCTCCCTCTCTAGTCAAGGACCCACACAGGCCATTGTTATCTTGTTTGATAGATCCCAAGATGATAGAAGTATTCAGGTGTCACAGAGTGGGTGCTCACAGAAATGATCCCTGTGTGAATAAGCCTAAAATGAAAGTAGGAATTGGTGAGGCAAAATAGCATGACATGATACCAAAAAATATTTTGGTGAGGTTGGAGAAATAATAGCAAGTGAAAATGCTGAAAAGTTAAGCAAGGGCCAAGTCAGGGAGGGTCTTGAGGGCCACATAAAAGAGTTTGTGCTTTATCCTGAGGTCACCTGGAAACCTTTGAAGGCTTTTTAAAGGAGAATAATATGCTCAGATTCGAGTTCCAGACAAGTCAGCTTGGCTTGTGTATGGGGGATAAGGAGAGGAAACACTGAAAGCCAAGACATCAATTTGTCAGTTGGAGTAACCCAAGCAGTGGTGATGGTGGCCTGGGAGAGAGTAGTGGCAGTGGGGATAAATATAAGTAGATAAATTCAGGAAGTATTTGGTTTAGGACTTAGAATTGGGAGGATATGGTAGATGGTGATATTCAAATATATAAAAACAGAGGAATAAAAAATATTTTTGGTAGAGGGAAGTGATGGTTCTGATTTTAGATACTGAGTTTGAGATGCCAGAGAGCAGTTCAGAGACTGGTTTGGGCTGGAGATATAAGTTTGGGTATTGTCAGCAGAGACATGGTAGCCAAAGCCTTGAGAGTATATTTGTTGAGTACGTGCTATGTATTGAACACTTGATATTGAGAGTACTGTGTGGGACGCTGGAGATATGATGCCGAATAAAACAGAATGAGGCCCAGGAGAGAAATCATCAGGCACAACAATATAGAAAGTTCAGGCAGAACGAGGGAAGTCCATAAAGGAGCTTAAGAAAAAATTGACAGAAAGGAAAACCAGAAGAGTAAGATGGCGTTGTAGTTAAAAGAAGAGAATGTTTCTAGAAGGGGAAAGTCAATGATGCTTAATGCTTCTAAGAAATTAAATAAAGTCAGAACTGGAAAGCACCCATTAGCTTTAGCAACAAGGACCACGTATTCAATGGTAAGAACATTTCTAGCGAATTGGTGGGGAAAGCTTGGTCGGTGGTTTGAGGAGTGAACGGGAGATGAAGTGGAGACAGAGCACAGATAACCCTTCCAATAAATCTTATTGTAAAAAGAAAGAGATGATGATATCTGGAGAGGAGCAGGAATAGGAATATCAGGGAGACAAAGGGTGTCTCCCTGATTCTTCCTACTCTCCCAAGATAGAGGGAAGTTGAAAAGGCTGATTGGAAGCAACCCTTAGAGATACAGGAGAGAAGGGAATAATCCAGGGAAGGGCCTCTGAGAGGAGGCTGGGATGGGAATCAGAGCACAGGATGAAGAATTGGCCTGTCGCATTGCACACAGGACTTCAGTAGGGAGGTGGCTGTACTGACTTCTATTTACTCTGTGACGCTGGAGGCAAGATGGTCTGCTGAGAGTGGGTGGTGAGGATGGAGGAGCGAGAAGAATGGAGATGTAGATCAGCTTCTGGTGAGAACAAGGACTGCTGAGCAGGAAAACAGGAAGGATTGCTGAGCAGCACCAAACCAGCCCGGCTCAAGTGGGAGATCATGGGCACGTCTGTGTGAGATGCAAAAATGAACGCCGCCTTAGGCGTTGAGCTTTAGGACTAAAAAAGAGAAAGCTACCAGATAAAGTGATGACGATGGTAGGGGTCTGTGTTGTAATGACAGCCAAGGGCTATGGTTGACAGGACCAGGTGGAGGAGGGCAGGGGAGGATCATGAACTTCCGCCTCCCAGGGAGGCTGCTAATGAGGGAAGGAAGCAAAAATTTACTACTTAGCTGCCCACGCTTTTGCCTTTGTCATTCCTCGACATCAATAAAGAACAGCTTCTAATGAGGGCTCCAAATGCCTACAACGAGGTCCTGGGGCTTAGGTTTTTAACTTACTTTGGTTTTGCCTCCTCTTCGGAAGCTGTCTCAATTTCAGTACCTGTTATGATCATTTCAAACTGTGAAGACTGACACAAGAACCTTGTAATATCTTGCTAACAATGAATCTAAGTTATTCAACTGATAGTTTCCTCAGATGAAATAATAGAGTTACTTGGCAATGACAATTCTCTTTTTCTTTTAAGAATGTTTTGGGTTGCAGTGGTGCTGCCTGCACTTCCTTAGGGGGACTCCATCTCTGGGGGAAGATATTGACTATTTCAAAGGTTTCCAATCTGGGGCACATACCATAAGGGGTGTCCAAGATAATCTAATACTCCAATATTAGTTGTGTTCATTTTTGCCTAAAAAGAGTGTTCAAGCTTACTCTTATTCAATATATGAATTGATATTGGTGCCCACGTGTGGACAGTTGAGGATTCTGAAGTGTTCTGGAGCGAGACTGGGCATTTTATAACATGAGAAGCTGATGTGGGTCCCACAAATGCTTTCACTATCAACATCCTGGGACATGTGCCCATCGGCAGGAGTCTGGATCATACGGATTTACAGATTTATTATCCACTTTAATTAGGTTAACACACACAAAATGAACACATGCCTTAAAAAGATGTCTGCTACGAAGCTGCAGATTGATGTTAATACAAACAATACAAGCACAAGAAAGCCACAGGAAAACGCCAGAGCTGACGCTTTCTCCCACTCCCGATTACAGGTGCATCATCACCCACATGAAAAGGCAAAAACTGGCATGATCTAGTGAGAGCTGATGAGAAGCTGACCAAAAGACTGACATTATCAAGAAGACATACTAGAAATACAAATTTATATTTACTATGGGTAAGGGTGAGCCTTGCCCCACGTGTATATTTTGTCTGTATATGTCCCTTAATCACTATATGAAGACATCATGATTAGCTAATCACTGAAAATATTATTTCATTTTTACCACATCCTTCAAATATTTCTACCTTTTTATGTTGTATAAGGTTCATAACATTAGTTTAATATAAAAAGTATTCTATATAATATACAAGATAGGTAAAGTACATTATATAATACATTATGCTATGTGTATATATTTTTTACTTATTTGGGGTGTGAGCTGAGAGGTGTTTAATCGGGCTCCTTATCAAAAATATTGGAGGGGCTTCCCTGGTGGCGCAGTGGTTGAGAATCTGCCTGCTAATGCAGGGGACACGGGTTCATGCCCTGGTCTGGGAAGATCCCACATGCCGTGGAGCAACTAGGCCTGTGAGCCACAGCTACTGAGCCTGCGCGTCTGGAGCCTGTGCTCCGCAACAAGAGAGGCCGCAATAGCGAGGCCCGCGCATCGCGATGAAGAGTGGCCCCCGCTTGCCACAACTAGAGAAAGCCCCCGCACAGAAACAAAGACCCAACACAGCCCAAAATAAATAAATTAATTAATAAAAAAGAAAAAAAAAAAGAACTTAGCACAGTGCCCAGCACACAGTAGATAATTTAAAAATATATATATATTGGACACCACTGGTTTAATTTGTCATCTGTCAATAATACCTTTTGAAAATATATGGGGACTGGGACTTCCTTGGTGGTCCAGTGGGTAAAACTCTGAGCTCCCAATGCAGCGGGCCCGGGTTCGATCCCTGGTCAGGGAACTAGATCCCGCATGCATGCAGCAACTAAGAGTTCACATGCCGCAACTAAGAGTCTGCATGCTGCAACTAAGAAGCCTACATGCCACAACTATGAGCCCGCATGCCACCAGGAAGATCCTGCATGCCACAACTAAGACCCAGAGCAGCCAAAATAAATAAATATTGTTTTGGAAAAGATCTTTAAAAAATATATATATATGGGGACGAGGAATAACTTAGGATCCTTCTCATATTCTGCCACACTACAGCCCTGCAGAGACCCCACACAGAGGGGGAATCAGCCACTTCTCCTGTGTTCACAGCTAAGGGCAGGAAGCCCATCCATCTCTAAGCCATATGCACTCAGCCGGCCATGAGAGATTACCTTCTGCTTCTCCTTCTCGGTCGTAATTTGCTTGGAGCTTTCTACAAGATGGAAAAGCGCTTCATGCTTCTTGGTACTAACCATCAATTTCTTCTTGGCCTAGAGTCAAAAACATACAAAAAGAGCAAAAAAGGATCAGAAACTGATATCAAGAGAAAAACTCTTCTGTTCTGGAACAAGTCATGTTCACGTGCTAGCTTGAACGATTGTGTATGTTTAGTTCTTCATTTCTGCCCTCACCTCAAAATCTGCCTAAAATATCACAGTGGCTAACATTTTGCCCTGAGAACCACTGTGTATTTTTCTCATTACACTGAGTTCATTCGAGAGGGTTATACATTTTGTTAAATCACCGAAGGCTTGCGAGTTTCCAAAACATTGTTCTAGCTAGCATAATGGAAGGCAATGGCTTTACCACCCCCCATACCCCTGCCAAAAAAATCACAACAAACATGGAAGACTGCTGGCATCATTCTTTTAAATCTGCTTGGCCACAATTGAGGTCATTTTAAGATGCTCTCTTAAAACTTAGAGCAAAAGAACAATTTTGTTCCCTGATGCCTGGGCTTGAGAGCTGGGCATCTGCCTGGCATCTCGTGAACTACCCTGCATTTGTGGTGGGCAGGCAGAGGGAGGGGTCAGGAAGGAAGCAGCATTCAAAGTCCCTTACTCTGTTGATGCCTCCAGCCTTGGCCTGGGTTATGATGTGGGTGATCCATCATTCCCTATACAGTCCCAGCTTGGCAGAACAGGATGCTCCAGAGATAAAGCCAACAGCATTTGGTTTGAGTTGGATTTAGCCTATTCAGGAACTGGGTTGATTGGAAGATGGTATGGTTTTTCACCTCAAGTTGCAATGACTGTAAAACCAGACAATGAAGGGAAAAGTCCAGGTCTTTCTTTCCCTAGGAAGTCAGAGGCAAAGCCTTCTGAAGGTCTCTAAACATATGAAACCTCTACAAAATGGATTTCAAGGAACAAGAAGCTCAGAGACCCTCCCCTCCACCTTCTGTCAGTCACATGCCTGCTGATAAATGAGAGTAGGAGCCAGGAGCATTTGGTTCTTTAAGGCTCTTCATTCGAGTCTCCAAAACAGACTACACGGCATTACTGACATGCTGAATCCCTTGAATTGTAACTGGAGAGAAAGCTATTATAGTGCAAGCATTTTATGTTCTCTAATTTCTCTGTCAATCTTCATAAAAAATAAAATCGTTCTATTTAGAAAAATTACTTGATGGAAACTGGGAAATAAAAAAAGATTTTTTTTTTTGTTCCTGAAAGCAGCAGCAGTTACTGAGCAGTTTCTCTTTTGGTCCATTGTATTGCATTTCCTGTGAAAGCTGAATATTTACAGAATGTATTTTTAAAAACAAATTCTGTTTAAGAAACCTCATAAAATCAAGAGCAAAACTGAAAACAAACGACTGGACCCTTGTTCATGGGACCTTTAAATATTCACTATAAAAGTGATTCTTGTGAGCATCCCTTTACCAGGACTGTTATTATGGGCATAGAAATTCATTTATCTCAAACATTTCTGATTAATGTCCTTGTCTTATGGGGTCCTTGGTTCCAGTAGGAGCTTCAGAGGCAACACTGAGGGCTGAGATGCGGCCGCCTGTTTCTGAGGGTGTCTCCGTTTTTTTTGCACTCATGGCCATCTACTTGGGAAAGAAAGTTCTCTTTGGGCACCAACCCTTTGGAGATGAAAGAGAGAATTTCAACTTTGGTAGCACAAGTCCCCTCAAAGGGAATCATTGGGTTTTCCGAGCAGATTCCCTTTCCACTGGCTTCTAGTCCTTCCTACTAGAAATGAATTCCTCCTAAACTGAATTGTTCTAGAATAATCATATATATATATATATATATATATATATATATATATATATAGGCACCACCTGTGATTATCTCTGCTTAAGACCCTGTAATGATATGCTCTAAATTTTCACACCAGATCATAATTCCTCTCCTTAGAAGTCATTCACTCTTTCCCGCACACATGTTATCTAGCCAACTAAATTTTAAATTACATGGAAACAAGAACCATCTCTTAGTACAGTGTGGTGCACAAGGAATGGGCCGTACATACTTGTGAAACCAATACAGGAATCCCCCTTTACACATCTTTACCCACCCGTCACTGTGCTCCTCTCACTGGTGAGACAGAGATCACAAATGCTCTTATAAAAGATAAAACCAAAACTCAGTATTCATATCTTGCCCTAAGTTTCAAATTATACAGAGAGGCAGTCAGTGTAGGTAATGCTTAAGGGCAGTGACCTTGGAGCCCAGTGACTTGGAATAATTCTTGGTTCAACCATTAACCAGCTTTGTAACATTAAGCAATTATTAACCTCTGTGTCTCTGCTTCCCCACTCATCTATAAAATGGGACAACACAAGGTCATATAACACATTGGTTGGTTTTTGTGATGATTCAACACATAAATATATAGCACTTGACATACAATAAACACCACATGTTAGCTATAAATAAAAGTCATATTTAGAGTTCTGCTCCTCTATTGATTTAGTTGAAAGATATATCTATATAATAACTCAGACGAGAAAACATTTTGCTTTTCAGTTAGCACTTAGAAATACTGACACTAAAACACACGATCACATTTGTACAAAAGCCAAAAGCTTCAATCCTGAAAATTGGGTTTACACAAATGATATTTGTGTATACTTGCCTTAATTTGATGATTCCAGTTGCTAATGACAAGATTTGCTGTCTTTTCAACTTCATTATCAAGCTATCGAAGGGAAAAAAAGAAAAAAAAAAATTTTTTTTGCTGTCTTCTTGTTGAGTCACAGTGCTGGCTTATTAATTCTGGTACAATTAGTAGCACAATTAAGTGGAATTTTAAAATCCTATAGAGGACATATTTCCTGAGAAAAGTAGTCGAGTCTCTTTTCCTCAGGTCAAGAATCTCTTCACAAGATTTACCCTGAATGTATTTGGTAAGATAATTATTTTTAATATATAACTCTGTAGAAACAATATAAATGGGTACAATCTGTGTGGAGGAGTATCTTGCATAGTTTGGTATCTCTTCCAGTCCCATTACTTCCTCTTCAGCATTATTCCATGTGGCCCAAATTTTAATACCATGAGATTCAGTAAAAGTCCTAGCAGTGCTAATTTTACTAACTGTCTTATTGCCTCTAAAGTGAATATTGCTTTAATTTCAAAAAGATTGAATTATTAACCATAATTAACTTTTTCTCCTACTTTAAAATAGCCAATGGGGCAGTAAATGATGAAAATGGAACTAGGCAACCTCCTGAGGAGATCAGACTTCAGTTAGTGCAGAACCTTTTCTCCTGAACCATAGACCTTTCTTCAAAACCCACAGATCAGCCATTACTCAACCACTCTGAGATCTAGCAACACTGTACTTTTTTCTTTTTCAGTTCATTAAATTTGGAATATGTGGTTTAGCACAACAAATACAATTAAAATAATTTTATGCACTATGTCACTTTTGACTCTATGTTGCCGAAATATGGAACAAGTTCACTTTAAAAAATTCGACTTTTTTGTGAGAAAATGTGGCAGGGTGATAGGGGTGCAACAGAGAGGGGCAAATGCTGAAAAGAAGATTATAAACTGGACCAGCATTCTGAGGCGACCATGACATTAATTATCTAAAGCACTGTGATCATAGCACGGTGACTAATTTAGTAAGTACTAAGGAAATTCTAGTAATTATCATATTATTATGTGGTATGAAAATATTTTGTTATTAATGAAGTATAGACTAGTGTTTGGCTTTTATTAAGTTGGTTTGCAAAGGCAGAATATTATATTACTTTCTAGTAATTCCTATAAACTTCCCCCATCACCCTAGCCCTAAGGAGAACATCCATTCTGGTAAAAATACATGGATGCCCACTAAACATCTATTCCATTTCCTGACTCAGTTTCATACGTTTGAATAAATTTTTTTTGGTATCATTTCTCTTCCATCAGGGCTTTCACAAATCCCCTCATCCTATGGACTTACCACCTTTAAGACCTGCTTTATCTGGCTGTGATCACTTGAAACTCCCCTTAGCCACTGCCCCTGCCCTTCTCAAATACCTCCTATTACTGCTCTGAACTTCTCACCTGTACCTGTCATTGACACAGATAATGACCATGACCCCATCCCTATCAGAGCTAAGCAGTGTTTATTAAATACCTCTTCATGTTGCCTGAAAATATATTTTAAAGTGCTTACTGACTGTATTACACGCAAATAAAAAGAAAATGGAACACAAATGAAATTGTTCTGGAAGGAAAAGTACACAGACAGACCAGAGAATATGCCATACAAGAGGACCAGGTGCCCTGAAAGAATTGTTTAGTTATTTTTCTTCAATTTTAAGGCTATTTGATGATTATACCTAGTATTTCTTTTACCTAATTCCAAGGTTGTAAGTATAGAGAAGCATTTCCTTTAAAAAATTGCGTTTATAATTCTATTTACAAATGGTGTATCTATTCAGTGTAAAACAATGTAAATACAAAAAAGTACAAACAAATGAAATAAAAATAACCTCTAATTCCACTATCTAGAGATAATTCTTATCAACATTCTGGGGAGGTGCTTCTATGCATATATTCACACATTTATTTTACAAAACTGCAGTTATATTGTTAGATTTTCTCAGCTTGTTTTTTAATTTAGCACTACATCCCCATGTCATTAAATTCTGCTGCAATAAGATTTTTAATGGTTGCATAGTATTCCGTTGCTTGAATTCATTGTAATTTATTTTTGGATGATGAAGAAGTTTCCATTTATTCACTACTATAAACAATGCTTTAACAAACATCCTCGTACATAAATCTTTGGGTTTGTGTTTATTTTTATGATAAATTCCTGAAACGTAGGAGCACCTTTAGATCACCTTTTACTTCTTGAGCCAAAGACAGAAATCTTGCTTTAACAGGGAGAAAAGAAAGATTTTGACTCACTGATTTTCTCTTCTTTTCATGTGCACTCAGGACTTGATGAGTTGGTTTTACTGCTTCCAACTCAATTGCTTTGCCAAGTTTTCTGGAAATAGAACATGAAAGACACACAAGCCTAGTATTAGGATTTATATCTACTTTCCGAATTATTTTCTGGGGAAATAAAATGGTGTGTTAGGCATTATCTACTCAGTGCAAGTTTGCAGTGGAGTATTTGTAGCATACCCACTTTAAATATTTATGACTCCCTTTAGGGCTGGAGCAAGGCCAGCGTGTGCGTACTCACTGATGCAGGTCCGCTGCCGACTTCATGCCCTCCGAGACCCAGGCCCAGGCACTGACAACACAGCTGGAGGCAAAAACAAGGGAGCACAAGTGTGGGTGTCATTTTCCCAGGAGTCTGAGAAATAAAGCATCATGTCTGAGCCATTGCATTCGGCAACTGCACTCATATCCCTAATCCTATTTCAATTTCTCCATGGGATTAAATTCTGCCAACACATTTATTTGCACTATTGTCATTACATAAACTGCGTTTTTTTCCCAATCATTTTTCATCCTGATTTCCACTTTTCATTTCATGTGTGTAGAAAATCAGGGAAATAAAGTAGCCAAGGGTGAGAAGCCACTTAGAACAGGCAGGAGAGAGCATGCTACCCTTAAAGACAATCTTTTCAGGCTCTTCATTTCACAGATGAATAAACGGAGGCTCAGAAAAGTTAAGTTATGGAGAACTCCAGAGCCCTGGTCGTGTTCTGCGTGCTGCTCTTGGGGTTGGGGTCTAGGTCCTGTTCCCTGCTGGCCTTTAGGACAAACACTCAGATGTTCTACTGTCTTGTGAGTATATCTCAATTTAACAAAAGGGTAACTCTGCCCTGACCCTAGCAGCACAAAGGGAGAATTAGGAAATATGATGCTATTTTCCTCCTACATATAGTTGGCCTTCAAACAGGAAGCCCATTGTATCAATAAACCTCTGGGACAGAGCCAGTGTAGACTTTGATGGAGGGGAAGGGACAGATCGGTGCCCATACTGAGAGCAAGACGGTGCAGAGGTTTGCCTCCATATGACTTAGGCTGCACCTGGCAGCCAGAGAATGGGAGAACTAGATCAAAGGATGTCAGACTTTCTGTGTATCCAAAGCCCGGCACAAAACCAGGCACAAGAGAGTACCCACTGTATGCTTCCAATTATAGGAAAGTCCAGAAAAGACAAAACAATCTAGATTGAAAAAAAGCAGATCAGTGTTTCCTTGGGACTCTGTTGGGGGATGGATTGTAGACAGGTATGAGGAGTCTTTTGGTGATGAAAATACGTATATTTTGATTTTGGTGGTGGATATATGGTGTATACATATGTCAAAATCAATCAAACCATATACTCAAAACGGGTGCGTCTTATTGCATGTAAACTAAATCTCAATAGAGTTGTTTTTTTTTTTAAAAAAGAAGCCCAAGCACACTTTCGGGAAGAGAATCTGACATTTGCCCCTGGGAGGAGCTGGGCAGCAGAGCAGGAAGGAGAAGGCGTTGGCCTCAGAGGTTCTGTGTCTGAATCCACAAGCTCCCCTTTGTTTCCTGCATGACCTTGGAAGAATCACTTGATTTCACTGATCCTCACTTAACTGGTCTTTTAGAAGAGAAACAATTTGAGTTATTATACAAGTACCTAACAGATTTTGGTATAGATAAAAGTTCAGTTAATGCTTATTATTAAATATTGTTGTACTAACCCTGGTTAACCAAGCATTCTGTTCATGCCAACTCCTTGGGAGCACCATGCTGGATTCCAGGGTTGCCACACAATAAGACACACACCCCTACACCTACACCTCTCATCCTTTAGAAGGTAATCAAAACTAAAATCATAATGAACACTTAGGGAGCTTTGGCTCCAGCCAGGTATTAAACACATTTCTTGTGTTATTTCATTTACTACTCACAGGAGTTATATGAGATGTGTTTTATTTCCATTTTAAATACACAATGAGAGGTAAATAAATTGTCCTAATTTACCTACTTGGTAAGAGGTAGAGCCAGAATCTAAACATGGGTAGTCTAAATAAAGTCTATTTATACTCAACCACTGTGCTCTACTGGTTCCTTTGCAGGCTTCTAAAATACCATCCTAAAAATCAAGCTCAAAGTCAGAGCAATTTCAAAGCCATTATTTGCTGTTATGGATAATGCCTAGGGAGTAGGAATGTGGGCTCCAGAAGCCTTCCTTTTTTCTTTCCCTCTTTCTTTTACCATCAGAAGGGGTCTTTGCAATGGCACTGCCATTGGGTGGCATCTGCAAGCATTAGTCAAAAATCTTTGTAAGGAATTATCACTAATGGACCATTTTTAGAATACTAGTACCTTTTTTCTCTCCCTGAAGAGAAGTAATTGACTTCATTCTCAACTGAATTGAAAAAAATGTGAACCAACATTTTTTCAGCATCTGATGTGCCAATATCTTTACATATATTACCTCGTTTAATATGCACCCCCCGATACACACACACACACACACACACACACACAATGGAGCACATCTTGTTACTCCACATAACAGAGGAGGAAATCAAGGGAGGCCAGGTTGCTTGCTGAAGGTCATAAATTTGAGATAAAGCAGGATTCACACTTCCTGATTTCAAGAGCTTCCGACTTAACCACACCGCTTCCCAAGTTAATATCCTCACCAAGGCCTTTTATGAATACGAGCTTAGGAATCACAAAGACACAGGATGAACCCAGCTCTGAAATTCATTATCTGTGTGACCAGGCAAGGTTCTTAAACCCTCCAAGCCTCAAGTCCTTGTTTGTAAATAGGGATCATAAAAAGACTTCTCAGAGATTGTTGTGAGGATTAAATGTAGAGTATCTATGAAAGCATTTAACACAGTGTCTGGCACACAGTAAGAGCCCAAGAACTGGAAGCCATGCTTGACTCTCTGGACTTACCACATTTATATGAGGAAGCTGGAATTGAACATATGTCGCTTTTTATTACTTTTAGGAGTGATTTTGCCTTATCTCTTCCATATACTTACTTTTTCTTTGTGCTCTGTAATGTTTTGCTGAGTTTGGTTGCCAGTTTCTGAAGTCCTTTGGCATAACTGATCTCCAAATTTGCCCTGTTAGCAAAGAGATAGTTGTTAGATAGGATACAACGGCTGGAAATCAAGCAAAACCACACACACACACACACACACACACACACACACACACACAGAGACACAAATATATGAAGGAGGACTCAGGCTGATAATGCAATGAATAAAGAGATGATTTGTCTACTATAAGGATTCTCCTGTCCTCGGTGTAATCTTTAAGGATATCCAAGAGAATCCTACAAAAGGAGAGAAGTTTTTATTTAACCTTCTTGTACACTAGTGTTATGGGTTGAACTATATTCCCCCACAAAGGTGCTTAAGTCCTAACCCTGCTGTCTGTGAATGTGGCCTTATTTGGAAATAGGGTCTTTGCAAATAATCAAGTTCAGATGCAGTCACTAGGATTGGCTAGAACTCAGTATGGATGTGTCCTTATGAAAGGGAGAAATTTGGGCACAGTCACACACACACACACACACACACACACACACACACACACACACACGGAGAATGCTGTGTGAAGATGAAGGGGCAGAGATTGGGATAATGTATTATAAGTTAAGGGATGCCGAAGGTAATCGTCAGCAGACCACCAGAAACTAGGAGAGAGACACGGAATAGATTCTCCCTCACAGCTCTCGGAAGGAACCAACCTGACCAAACACATTGATCTCAGACTTCCAGCCTCCAGGAATGTGAGAAAATATGTTTTTGTAGTTTAAGCTACAGTAAGAGACTGTGTAAGTTAAGTAACCCAGTCTGTAGTACCTTGTTATGGCAGTCCTAGCAAACTAATCCAGCTACTTTCCTACTTATCCTGAGACACAAGCACCATCAGACTAGCTCTAGATTATAATAGCTGGCAATACAATAATACATTATGATGGAATTAACCAAAGAGTAACTTTCTAATGGGCCAGCACGAGATTTAGAAAATGAATTCCCATTACCTTCCATGCAAGACAAGACTCAGTAGGGAATCTGGGCATATCCTCCCAAAGAAAACTTAGTTCTTTGGATGGATTGAGTCACTCTTAGCTTAAGCTGATTTTTCCATGTCCTAATTTAGGCCCATCTATAGCTAAAATGAAGACACATTTTTATTCATTTCACTTTTCAATGAAAATAATAAAAATGTAGGATATTAAGTTCAATTTACACTACTTTTTTCATCTTTATATGGACCAGAGAGTCTTTGTTGCATATTTTTCAGTCTTTTAATTCTACTTTTATTATAAAACATCATTAGAATTATTTGTGACTCCATTTCATTTGGGGAACAATCCCAGGACTCTCCAGTAATTAACTTAATCCTTGGATGTTTTTACACAGATTAGGCTCAGTGTTATAGACCAAAAAAGGAAAGACCTCTTTTATGAATGGAACCCAGAGATCATGGGCTATGGACCTATCGCTAAGATTCTCTTCATTTTTCCTCTTTAGTACAGCTGTGCTCCAAGTTATTTTTAGCACCTTTTAAAAGAAAGAAAACCATTGTAGGATGCATGTTAAGGCCTAGGTGCAGAAAATACCCATTTGGCATCAGGCCTTGGCCAAATATAAGAAAAGGTTAGGGCAAATATTTTTAAATAATGAAGATGGTAAAGAAATATCTCATAGTGTTTTAAAAAAGATTTTTCTGCTCTAGGAATATGTGGTGATTGATGGAGAGAGAAAGTCCTGGTCAGCAGCAAGCTGGGAGAGACTGCCACCCTCAATGAACTGGGATGCTCTAGAATCCCAAGAGAACGCTACGGCTCAGTAGGGTGGCTTTGGGCAACATTAAAATGAATTAATCAGACTTACCTCAAGGGGGTTTATGATAATTAAAAATTAAATTTAAAAATTGTAATTAAATTTAAAAAATTAAAAATTTTAATTAAATTAATAATTAAATTTAATTTTTTAAAATTAAATTTTTTTAATTTTAAAAAATTAAAATTAATTTTAAAAATGTGGTAATCACCCAAACCCAACAGGGGCTCAAAGACTGAAATGATTTTTATTGATTTGCACAACCCGAGCCCTGGCTCCCTCTCTGATTTCCCCTCCTACTAGTCATCCCCTTGTTCATGGTACTCTTGCTTAGTGGCCAAATGTCATCCTGCTTTAGGGCCTTTGCACTTGCTGTGGCCTCTGTCATGTATTCCTTCTGCTACATAACCCCATGGCATTCTTCTTCACGTCAACCCCAACAAGTCTTGTTCAAACATCACCACCTCAGAGGCTACCCTATCGAAAAGAGCATTCTTGTCACTATCTCCCTACAGCTTTATTTATGCCCTAGCATTTATCACTATCTTACATCACATAATTTTTTACTGTGCTTCTGTGAATACCCCTAGAGTGTAAGCTCCATAAGGGTAAAGATTTTGTGTTGCTCATTGCTATATCCCGAGGCCTAGAACAGTGCCTGCCATGTTATTGGTGCTCAGCATGTATTTCTTGAATGAATGAATGGACTTCCCATCAGGTCTTGGTTAGAATTTTTAACCAGTCTCCACTACAAGTCTGTTCTCATTTCACCACTTTTGAAAACTTTAAACTGCTGAAGTATTTAAATTCAGTCCCACAGGTTTGAGGTGTGCTCAGCTCTGATGTCAGCGTACATGGCTTTCTAGCACTTGCAATAGCTAGACTCATTAAACCCTCTCCTAATCCGTCTTTAACCAGAGGGTTCCTTAGGACTTTCCTTTCCAGCATTCCATTCTTACTTGGAAGCAGCACATAGAACATTAAATATGATGATGCATTTGTGCTCAGCTGGTGCTGGGCACCAAAAATTTCTTAATATTAATTTTTCTAATGTTATTATGAGTATGCATCCAAAAGGATCTCTAAACATTCAGAAATACACAGAGATGGGGAGAAGTGGGGGAAAGAATGCACATTTTTCTCATCCATCAGCTCTAGAACAATCCTGAATGGCTTCCCACAGGAAAGGGAATGCTGTCAGGCACAGCCTCTTCCTCAGAATTCAGTTTCACTTTTACCCTGTTCTTGCAGGTCCTACAGAATGGCTCAGAGGCTAAGCAGAAATAAAAAGGACAATGATGAGAGGGAAGTGTGGCATTCCCTTACATCGTTAACTTAATCTGATTCTAGAAAAAAGTTGGGCTTTGGTGTCAAGAAAGGGAGAGGGTCCTGCTCTCTTTGAATTGATGGGCTCTTGTTTTGAACCTGGCTTTATTCTTGAACCCCTGTATTTCTGCTGGCTTTCTCTTAAGTACAGTAGAAAACCAGCCTAAAGGGAGGCAATTACGAAAGGAGGGGGAGATGGTGAAAGAGTAAGACGCGGAGATCACCTTCCTCCCCACAGATACACCAGAAATACATCTACACGTGGAACAACTCCTACAGAACACCTACTGAACGCTGGCAGACCTCAGACCTCCCCAAAGGCAAGAAACTCCCCAGTACCTGGGTAGGGCAAAAGAAAAAAGAAAAAACAGAGACAAAAGGATAGGGACGGGACCTGCACCAGTGGGAGGGAGCCGTGAAGGAGGAAAAGTTTCCACACACTAGAAGCCCCTTCGCGGGTGGAGACTGCGGGTAGCGGAGCGGGGGAAGCTTTGGTGCCGCGGAGGAGAGCGCAGCAACAGGGGTGTGGAGGGCAAAGCGGAGAGATTCCCGCACACAGGATCGGTGCCGACGGGCACTCACCAGCCCGACAGGCTTGTCTGCTTACCTGCCGGGGCGGGTGGGGCTGGGAACTGAGGCTCGGGCTTCAGAGGTCGGATTGCAGGGAGAGGACTGGGGTTGGCAGCGTGAACACAGCCTGCAGGGGGTTAGTGCGCCACAGCTAGCCGGGAGGGAGTTCGGGGAAAAGTCTGGGCCTACCGAAGAGGCAAGAGACTTTTTCTTCCCTCTTTGCTTCCAGGTGCGCGAGGAGAGGGGATTAAGAGCGCCGCTTAAAGGAGCTCCAGAGACGGGCGCGAGCCGCGGCTAACAGCGCGGACCCCAGGGACAGGCATGAGACGCTAAGGCTGCTGCTGCCGCCACCAAGAAGCCTGTGTGCGAGCACAGGTCACCATCCACACCCTCCTTCCGGGGAGCCTCTGCAGCCCGCCACTGCCAGGGTCCCGGGCTCCAAGGACAACTTCCGCGGGTAAACGCACGGTGCGCCTCAGGCTGGTGCAACGTCACGCCGGCGCAACGTCACGCCGGCGCGACGTCCTGCCGGCCTCTGCCGCCTTAGGCTCGCCCCGCACTCCGTGCCCCTCCCTCCCCCCGGCCTGAGTGAGCCAGAGCCCGCGAATCAGCGGCTCCTTTAACCCCATCCTGTCTGAGCGAAGAACAGACGCCCTCCTGCGACCTACACACAGAGGCGGCGCCAAATCCAAAGCTGAGCCCCTGTGAGCTGTGAGAACAAAGAAGAGAAAGGGAAATCTCTCCCAGCAGCCTCAGAAGCAGCGGATTAAAGCTCCACAATCAACTTGATGTACCCTGCACCTGTGGAATACCTGAATAGACAAGGAATCATCCCAAATTGAGGAGGTAGACTTTAAGAGCAAGATTTATGATTTTTTCCCCTTTTCCTCTTTTTGAGAGTGTGTATGAGTATGCTTCTGTGTGAGATTTTGTCTGTATAGCTTTGCTTCCACCATTTGTCCTAGGGTTCTATATGTCCGTTTTTCTTTCTTTTTAAAAAAAATTTTTTTTCTTAATAATTATTTTTTATGTCAATAACTTTATTTTACTTTATCTTCTTTCTTTCTTTCTTTCCTTCCTTCCCTCCTTTAGACAACGAATCATCCCAAATTGAGGAGGTGGACTTTGAAAGCAAGATTTATGATTTTTTTCCCCTTTTCCTCTTTTTGAGAGTGTGTATGAGTATGCTTCTGTGTGAGATTTTGTCTGTATAGCTTTGCTTCCACCATTTGTCCTAGGGTTCTATACGTCCGTTTTTTTTCTTTTTTTAAAAAATTTTTTTTCTTAATAATTTTTTTTATTTCAATAACTTTATTTTATTTTACTTTATCTTCTTTCTTTCTTTCCTTCCTTCCCTCCTTTAGACAACGAATCATCCCAAATTGAGGAGGTGGACTTCGAAAGCAAGATTTATGATTTTTTCCCCTCTTCCTCTTTTTGAGACAGTGTATGTGTATGCTTCCGTGTGAGATTTTGTCTGTATAGCTTTGCTTCCACCATTTCTCCTAGGGTTCTATCCGTCCTTTTTTTGTTTTTTTCTTTTTTTTCTTAATAATTATTTTAATAACTTTATTATATTTTATCTTACTTTATTTTATTTTACTTTATATTTTTCTTTTTTCCTCCCTCCCTCCCTCCCTCCCTCCTTTCTTTCTTCCTTCCTTCCTTTCTTTCTTTCTTTCTTTCTTTCTTCCTACTTCTACTAATTCTTTCTTTCTACTTTTTCTCCCTTTTATTCTGAGCTGTGTGGATGAAAGGCTCTTGGTGCTACAGCCAGGAGGCAGTGCTGTGCCTCTGAGGTGGGAGAGCCAACTTCAGGACACTGGTCCACAAGAGACCTCCCAGCTCCACGTAATATCAAATGGTGAAAATCTCCCAGAGATCTCCATCTCAACACCAGCACCCAGCTTCACTCAACGACCAGCAAGCTACAGTGCTGGACACTCTATGCCAAACAACTAGCAAGACAGGAACACAACCCTACCCATTAGCAGAGAGGCTGCCTAAAATCATAATAAGTCCACAGACACCCCAAAATACACCACCAGACGTGAACCTGCCCACCAGAAAGACAAGATCAAGCCTGATCCACCAGAACACAGGCACTAGTCCCCTCCACCACGAAGCCTACACAACCCACTGAACCAACCTTAGCCACTGGGGACAGACACCAAAAACAACGGGAACTACAAACCTGCAGCCTGCAAAAAGGAGACCCCAAACACAGTAAGATAAGCAAAATGAGAAGACAGAAAAACACACAGCAGATGAAGGAGCAAGATAAAAACCCACTAGACCTAACAAATGAAGAGGAAATAGGCAGTCCACCTGAAAAAGAATTCAGAATAATGATAGTAAAGATGATCTAAAATCTTGGAAATAGAATAGACAAAATGCAAGAAACATTTAACAAGGACCTAGAAGAACTAAAGATGAAACAAACAACAAGGAACAACACAATAAATGAAATTAAAAATACTCTAGATGGGATCAATAGCAGAATAACTGAGGCAGAAGAACGGATAAGTGACCTGGAAGATAAAATAGTGGAAATAACTACTGCAGAGCAGAATAAAGAAAAAAGAATGAAAAGAACTGAGGACAGTCTCAGAGACCTCTGGGACAACATTAAATGCACCAACATTCAAATTATAGGGGTTCCAGAAGAAGAAGAGAAAAAGAAAGGGACTGAGAAAATATTTGAAGAGATTATAGTTGAAAACTTCCCTAATATGGGAAAGGAAATAGTTAATCAAGTTCAGGAAGAACAGAGAGTCTCATACAGGATAAATCCAAGGAGAAATACGCCAAGACACATATTAATCAAACTGTCAAAAATTAAATACAAAGAAAACATATTAAAAGCAGCAAGGGAAAAACAACAAATGACACACAAGGGAATCCCCATAAGGTGAACAGCTGATCTTTCAGCAGAAACTCTGCAAGCCAGAAGGGACTGGCAGGACATATTTAAAGTGATGAAGGAGAAAAACCTAAACCAAGATTACTCTACCCAGCAAGGATCTCATTCAGATTTGATGGAGAAATTAAAACCTTTACAGACAAGCAAAAGCTAAGAGAACTCAGCACCACCAAACCAGCTTTACAACAAATACTAAAGGAACTTCTCTAGGCAAGAAACACAAGAGAAGGAAAAAACCTACAATAACGAACCCAAAACAATTAAGAAAATGGGAATAGGAACATACATATCGATAATTACCTTACATGTAAATGGACTAAATGCTCCCACCAAAAGACACAGATTGGCTGAATGGGTACAAAAACAAGACCCATATATATGCTGTCTACAAGAGACCCACTTCAGACCTAGAGACACATACAGACTGAAAGTAAGGGGATGGAAAAAGATATTCCATGCGAATGGAAACGAAAAGAAAGCTGGAGTAGCAATTCTCATATCAGACAAAGTAGACTTTAAAATAAAGACTATTACAAGAGACAAAGAAGGACACTACATAATGATCAAGGGATCGAACCAAGAAGAAGATATAACAATTGTAAATATTTATGCACCCAACATAGGAGCACCTCAATACATAAGGCAAATACTAACAGCCATAAAAGGGGAAATCGACAGTAACACATTCATAGTAGGGAACTTTAACACCCCACTTTCACCAATGGACAGATCATCCAAAATGAAAATAAATAAGGAAACACAAGCTTTAAATGATACATTAAACAAGATGGACTTAATTGATATTTATAGGACATTCCATCCAAAAACAACAGAATACACATTTCTCTCAAGTGCTCATGGAACATTCTCCAGGATAGATCATATCTTGGGTCACAAGTCAAGCCTTGGTAAATTTAAGAAAATTGAAATTGTATCAAGTATCTTTTCCGACCACAACGCTATGAGACTAGATATCAATTACAGGAAAAGATCTGTAAAAAATACAAACACATGGAGGCTAAACAATACACTACTTAATAACGAAGTGATCACTGAAGAAATCAAAGAGGAAATTAAAAAATACCTAGAAACAAATGACAATGGAGACACGACGACCCAAAACCTATGGAATTCAGCAAAAGCAGTTCTAAGAGGGAAGTTTATAGCAATACAATCCTACCTTAAGAAACAGGAAACATCTTGAATAAACAACCTAACCTTGCACCTAAAGCAATTAGAGAAAGAAGAACAAAAAAACCCCAAAGTTAGCAGAAGGAAAGAAATCATAAAAATCAGATCAGAAATAAATGAAAAAGAAATGAAGGAAATGATAGCAAAGATCAATAAAAGCAAAAGCTAGTTCTTTGAGAAGATAAACAAAATTGATAAACCATTAGCCAGACTCATCAAGAAAGAAAAGGAGAAGACTCAAATCAATAGAATTAGAAATGAAAAAGGAGAAGTAACAACTGACACCGAAGAAATACAAAAGATCATGAGAGATTACTACAAGCAACTCTATGCCAATAAAATGGACAACCTGGAAGAAATGGACAAATTCTTAGAAATGCACAACCTGCCAAGACTGAATCAGGAAGAAATAGAAAATATGAACAGACCAATCACAAGCACTGAAATTGAAACTGTGATTAAAAATCTTCCAACGGGGCTTCCCCGGTGGCGCAGTGGTTGAGAGTCCGCCTGCGGATGCAGGGGACACAGGTTCGTGCCCCGCTCCGGGAGGATCCCACATGCCACGGAGCAGCTGGGCCCGTGAGCCATGGCCACTGAGCCTGCCCGTCTGGAGCCTGTTGCTCCGCAACGGTAGCACCCACAACAGGGAGAGGCCCGCGTACCGCAAAAAAAAAAAAAAAAAAAAAAAAAAAAAATCTTCCAACAAACAAAAGCCCAGGACCACATGGCTTCACAGGCGAATTCTATCAAACATTTAGAGAAGAGCTCATACCTATCCTTCTCAAAGTCTTGCAAAATATAGCAGAGGGAGGAACACTCCCAAACTCATCCTATGAGGCCACCATCACCTTGATACCAAAACCAGGCAAGGATGTCACAAAGAAAGAAAACTACAGGCCAATATCACTGATGAACATAGATGCAAAAATCCTCAACAAAATACTAGCAAACAGAATCCAACAGCACATTAAAAACATCATACACCATGATCAAGTGGGGTTTATTCCAGGAATGCAAGGATTCTTCAATATACGCAAATCAATCAACGTGATATGCCATATTAACAAATTGAAGGAGAAAAACCGTATGATCATCTCAATAGATGCAGAGAAAGCTTTCGACAAAATTCAACACCCATTTATGATAAAAACCCTGCAGAAAGTAGGCATAGAGGGAACTTTCCTCAACATAATAAAGGCCATATATGACAAACCCACAGCCAACATTGTCCTCAATGGTGAAAAACTGAAAGCATTTCCACTAAGATCAGGAACAAGACAAGGTTGCCCACTCTCACCACTCTTATTCAACATAGTTTTGGAAGTTTTAACCACAGCAATCAGAGAAGAAAAGGAAATAAAAGGAATCCAAATCAGAAAAGAAGTAAAACTGTCACTGTTTGCAGATGACATGATACTATACATAGAGAATCCTAAAGATGCTACCAGAAAACTACTAGAGCTAATCAATGAATTTGGTAAAGTAGCAGGATACAAAATTAATGCACAGAAATCTCTGGCATTCCTATACACCAATGATGAAAAATCTGAAAGTGAAATCAAGAAAACACTTCCATTTACCATTGCAACAAAAAAAAAATAAAATATCTAGGAATAAACCTACCTAAGGAGAAAAAAGACATGTATGCAGAAAATTATAAGACACTGATGAAAGAAATTAAAGATGATACAAATACATGGAAAGGTATACCATGTTCTTGGATTGGAAGAATCAACATTGTGAAAATGACTCTACTACCCAAAGCAATCTACAGATTCAATGCAATCCCTATCAAACTACCACTGGCATTTTTCACAGAACTAGAACAAAAAATTTCACAATTTGTATGGAAACACAAAAGACCCCGAATAGCCAAAGCAATCTTGAGAAAGAAAAACAGAGCTGGAGGCTTCAGGCTCCCTGACTTCAGACTATACTACAAAGCTACAGTAATCAAGACAGTATGATACTGGCACAAAAACAGAAAGATAGATCAATGGAACAGGATAGAAACCCCAGAGATAAACCCACGCACATATGGTCACCTTATCTTTGATAAAGGAGGCAAAAATGTACAGTGGGGAAAGGACAGCCTCTTCGATAAGTGGTGCTGGGAAAACTGGACAGGTACATGTAAAAGTATGAGATTAGATCACTCCCTAACACCATACACAAAAATAAGCTCAAAATAGATTAAAGACCTAAATGTAAGGCCAGAAACTACCAAACTCTTAGAGGAAAACATAGGCAGGACACTCTATGACATAAATCACAGCAAGATCCTTTTTGACCCACCTCCTAGAGAAATGGAAATAAAAACAAAAATAAACAAATGGGACCTAATGAAACTTCAAAGCTTTTACATAGCAAAGGAAACCATAAACAAGACAAAAAGACAACCCTCAGAATGGCAGAAAATATTTGCAAATAAAGCAACTGACAAAGGATTAATCTCCAAAATTTATAAGCAGCTCATGCAGCTCAATATCAAAAAAACAAAAACCCTATCCAAAAATGGTCAGAAGACCTAAATAGACATTTCTCCAAAGAAGATATACAGACTGCCAACAAACACATGAAAGAATGCTCAACATCATTAATCATTAGAGAAATGCAAATCAAAACTACAATGAGATATCATCTCATACCAGTCAGAATGGCCATCATCAAAAAATCTAGTAACAATAAATGCTGGAGAGGGTGTGGAGAAAAGGGAACACTCTTGCACTGCTGGTGGGAATGTGAATTGGTACAGCCACTATGGAGAACAGTATGGAGGTTCCTTAAAAAACTACAAATAGAACTACCATATGACCCAGCAATCCCACTAGTGGGCATATACCCTGAGAAAACCATAATTCAAAAAGAGTCATGTACCAAAATATTCATTGCAGCTCTATTTACAATAGCCCAGAGATGGAAACAACCTAAGTGCCCATCATCGGATGAATGGATAAAGAAGATGTGGCACATATATACAATGGAATATTGTATTCCATTGTACATTCCATGCCACAATGGAATACAATGGAATACTCAGCCATAAAACGAAACGAAATTGAGCTATTTGTAATGAGGTGGATAGACCTAGAGTCTGTCATACAGAGTGAAGTAAGTCAGAAAGAGAAAGACAAATACCGTATGCTAACACATATATATGGATTTAAGAAAAAAAAATGTCATGAAGAACCTAGGGGTAAGACAGGAATAAAGACACAGACCTACTAGAGAACGGACTTGAGGATATGGGGAGGGGGAAGGGTGAGCTGGGACAAAGCGAGAGAGAGGCATTGACATATATACACTACCAAACGTAAGGTAGATAGGTATTGGGAAGCAGCCGCATAGCACAGGGAGATCAGCTCGGTGCTTTGTGACCACCTAGAGGGGTGGGATAGGGAGGGTGGGAGGGAGGGAGACGCAAGAGGGAAGAGATATGGGAACATACGTATATGTATATCTGATTCACTTTGTTATAAAGCAGAAACTAACACACTATTGTAAAGAATTATACTCCAATAAAGATGTAAAAAAAGAAGAAAAAAAAAAGAGAGAGGCAATTACCACACAGCATTTCTTGCTTCAGAGCAGTAAGAGGATGTGTAGTTTTACAGGTTGGTATACAGCTTAAAAATTCTTGTAGTCCTGCCCATGAAGCTCGTGTCCAAACTGTGCTCTCTCTCCCAACAAATGTGCTCCCATCACCTTTGTGACATGTTGCTGACGCTTGACCTTGTGTGTTCTGTCTACACACAAACTAGTGATATCCAACATTTATTGTATACAATGTGCCAGGCACCATTCTGAGTGTTTTAAGTGCATTTCGTCATTTAACCTGCAATACCTCCTAACAGGAAGGCACACTTACTCTACCCATTTCATGGAGGGGAACACCAAGGAACAGAGTTTAGTCAGCAACTTGCCCGAGGTCATTCATGGAGAAGTGACCTCTGAGATTCAAACCCTTGTCTGGCTCAAGAACCTGCCTGCCCAGCACTCCACTCTCCTGCCTCTGAAACTGTGGGGAAGCAGCTGGAGAAGGAGAATTGCGGGGGAGTCAAAGGCAAGTGCTTTTTAAAATTGACACCACCTCTCCCTTTGCCTTTAATTGCGGTGTTCTGAATCACCACAACTCTGGTGGCTTAGCAGCTAGAAACGGGATCCACAGCAGCCTCTGTGTAGACAGAACGAGCTTCCCCGGGCCTCTTCCAAGAGCATCTTTGCAGTTCCTGGACGTGTTGAGGGTCTAGAAAAGTGGGGAAGAGGGGGCTCTGATATCAAACGTCACCAAGGTAGCCCTCTGAGACCAGACACGGCCTCTCTGAGCAGCATGATTGTACCCTTCAACTCCGCCTTCAATACTATATCGGTGACCCTAATATACAAATATTATATATTTCATATTTAAAACCAGCTTTAGAATCAACCAAGCAAAACAGGCTGCAATCATTTTCTCTTGCATTTTCAACCCTAATAACCATTTCAGAATCCTCAGCAGATTACCCCACACATCAGAAAGAAATGAAATGATAAAGTCGGGAGGATGAGTTTGGATACGTGAGGAGTGGAACCCGTCACTAGGCTTCTTTTCTGGTGAGTTTGCCTACAACTGAAAAACTCTCTGGCCTCTGACCCTGAATGGCCTTTATCTTAGCACAGGTTAATGGGTAAATTCCTCCCCAGAGGAAATCGCTCTAAGAAGCCATGTTCCAACTGGCAAGCGTGGAGAGAGCTGTCACTTTTGTAAGTTGGAACAAACACTGCCATGTGGCTCATCCGTGCTTAGGGTCTAATGAAGCAGAATAGATAGCCTTTCAGAATTCCTGCTAAACAGAAGTGAAAGGACAGAGTTCAAAAGGGACACCTTTTCCCAAGGCAGAGGTGGCAATTTGCACCTCCAAGCACACTGGTTTCTTCTAAGGGAGCTGTTTTATCATGGTTTCTGGCCTAAAAAGCACCACATGCAAAAGAAGTGAAGAAAGGCAGAGCTAATCTCAAACTGAGACATGGAAATTTTTCCCCTCATTAAAGTAATCAGAAAAGAGTTTATAAGAACATTGAACTTAATGTTCTAGCCCTACAGCTACTACATCTAATAGGAGTTGAGATTCTCCAAGCAATTGTCTTGGCACATGTGAAATTGATGATATATATTTCTTTGGATGGGTAACTCAATCTCAGAATATTCCGGTGAGTCTTAAAGATCCCTAACCAGGGAAATGGCATGCACTGACTTTTAATCCATTTATATTCTAATTTCCTCCCAGCATGTGGAGGCAGGTCAATAAATTTTCATTAGTAATAATGAAGACCGACCAATAAGTCAAAGACTAACATTTGTCTTAGATTTGAAAATAAATTATATTTATATTTTTGAAAGAAAGGAGAGATAGAAAATATCAGATTCAATATTTTAGACAGACCACAAATTAAACTGTAAGACTATAAGTGACCAGGTAATAAATTTTAGAGTACCGTGCTCTAAGAAAATTAAAATGATAAAAAGTGATAGAAAACGAACACTGTAGCTGGCCCCTGTCTCTATGAGGAATTAATTAAAATTGAACTAAGGCTCTCTTAAGCTTGAAAACAGCAGGTGACTGAGCCCTCCCTTTACTACGAATTAAGAAGAAATTTTAGTAATCTGAAAATCTTTGCAGTTTCACACCCCCGTCTCTGCCCTTCTACTTTCTATCAGCAACAGCTTCTTGGGGCCTGGTATGCTGACATTTTCCACCCAAGCTTTATCAGTTTGCCTTTTGAAAGAGTCACAAGCTCATACAAATAGGCTTGTGTTTAAAAGTTAGTTATTAACAATCTGAAAGACATTTTTACACAGCAGCTCTGTTTCTTGAGTGGTTAGGTTCTCTGGCTAGCCCACAACGCCCACTTCGTCATTACTCATTGCCTTAATTCTGGCTCCTGACGGCGGTATAAAAAAGGAGAAATGGGAGGATGAGACCTGGAGGTCGCCCTGTCTTGGGCCAGTCTGGGAGTTCCACTGAGTCACTGCTCACTTCCGGCCCAGGGAAGGCACAGCTAAGGTAGGTGTAGCATTTCAGATCCTCTGTGTCTGTTAATTCCTGAACTGAGTGAGTTTATGTGGGGTGGGAAGGAGTGTTGTCATGGGGGAAGTCAGGTAAAATGGACAAGAAGAGCGGGTTTTTAAACTTTTTAGCTGGAAAACAAAATTTTATACAGCATCCCACCATATCATATAGATATTATGTTCTGAATAAGTGGGACAAGGGCTCTGAGCCCTGCCCATTTAATTTCCTCCTACCCCCTGAAGTGGCCCTTGAGAGCTCCCCACAGACCCCTGTGCTACCAGGTTTGAAAGCCACTGAGCTTGATGACCGCTGGTATCCCTTCCCAGAGAAAACCCTCGGTGAAGGGAGATGGGCCAGGACCCCAAGTGTGCTGGGACTCCCACAGCAGTGCCCCAAAGTGCCTGCCCACTCGGAAGATGCCCTTACAACAAGCCTGGGTAGAGCTGGGTAGAAGTCAAAATGTATCACCTTTTCCATACCCCTATCTGTAAATCAGGGGTGGATGAGAGTATTCGCACACTGCATTGGGTTCTGAGAATTTAAGTAAGAGACCAAGGATCAGACACATCTAACGCAGTGCTTGATCTATAGATGGTGCTGGATACATGGTCTCTTCTGTGATTTTATTATTCTTTTCTAGCTTTTGTTCAAAATAACATTCTATACACAATGTAAGTAAATTTCTCTGACACACTCATTTATTGCTCCTTGTAAAGAGACTAACTTAAACTTCTTAAAAGTTATGAGCGCCTGAGGCACAGAGTCGCTCATACACGAATGCATTCATTCCCTCAGTGAACATCTATTGAATGCCTGCTCTGTGCTAGTCACGTGGGATACAAAGACCCTCAAGGAGTGGAGGAGACAGACAAGTCAACAGAAAGTAACAGTGTAGGCAGTAGAGCGATAGCAGAGGTAAGCACTGGTTCTCTACATCTCTGAGGAGCACTCTTTTGACACTGGGGACTGGAATCTTGACTTGAAGGCCCACCAGGGTGGGATGACTGAATCTTGAAGAATGCCTTGAGTGGAGGCTGGCAATGCAGGTGAAGAAGTGTCTACCGGGCAGTGGATACAGCAGGTACAAATGCAGGGACCCATGGAGGCGGGCGGGAGGGATGGCAGGGAGCCATGGGGGGTGATTGCAAGTGGTTCTGTAAGCAGTGACTGTAGGTAAGATGGAGAGATGTGGGGTCATGCAGAGATGGAGAGAGACAAGCTGGATAGGAAGGCAGGGCCCAGATCTCAAAGTTCCTTTTATGAAATACTACAAAGGCTGAATTTTATACTAAAGGTCATTGGAGTCTTTGAAGGGTCTTAAACAGGGTCCTGGCCACAGAGTAGAAGATGTATTAGATTCTCCCTAGTTGAGGCAACTTGCTTGGACTAGAAAAAGGAGATCCTCTGAAGGGACACAGCTCTGAGCCCATGTACCAGACTCGAGGGTTGAGAGTGGATTAGATGTCTGCCTTCACTCTGCCCATCAACCAGGTGATTTTGTGCAGTGTACAAACTGCACAGCTGCAAGGTAGTACCCCAGGCAGGAGGACGGGTTAAAAGTTCTGTCAGAACAATGGCAGAGGCCATGAAATGAAAAGAAAGCTATAGAAATAAGAGGTGTTTGGAAGAGAGAAATATACAGACTTGGTCATGAGTTGAGACAGAAGGGGTCATGGGTGGCTCTGAGGTACTGGGCTTGATTGGGTGGGCAGAGTTACCAGTAATCATGGTTAAAAATCCAGAAGGAGTACCAGCTTTTGGGAAAAGCTGATCAACTCTGTTTTGGATAGGCTGCCTTTGTGGTTTCATGGAACATCCAGCTGGAAGTGTCCAATAGACTGTTGGATATATGGTTTGAAGTATGGATAAGACATACTGCCTAGTAATGTATATATGGGAGTCATCAATATGGAAAAAAAGAGCTTAAGTTATGGGAATTAAGATCACTCAGGCTATGGGTAGACTAGAAAAGGTAAGAATTTAGCAAAGATTTAATTTTAATCATTTATCTTTCGTTGACAGCATCTGCAATGAATTGTAGATGGAATAATGACCAACTAAATTTCCTTCTTTGTTTTTTTCTTTTCTTTTCTTCTATTTTTTAATTAAAAAAAATTTTATGTCCAGAGTTGTGGTACTTGCCATTTGAAAACCTGACCTTAAGTTTCCTTAGAGAGAAAAAATTGACTTTCCCCATCAAAGTCTGTTTAAACCTTAGCTGTGAGGGTGCAGGGAACCAAACACTTAAATCGTTTCTGGAAATGTGCCTTTGTCTTTTTGAATCTGATCTGTGATTGTGTTGAAATGAACCTGATGTCTTTGACATTAGGCATCTTAGGAGCTGCTGTGTGTTTCTGGCTAAATCTGAGTTACTACTATAAAAAAAGAAACTGGAGAAACTAATTGGATAAAAGAAGCTAAGCAATACCATGAACTGCAGAATTTCCAGGCAAAATGGTGTTTCAATACCAACACTTTTCTATCACCACCAATTAGAACAAATGCAAGAAGGCAGCTGAGACTGGAAATAAACCATTATCTGGTCTTGAAGCTTAATTGGGATGCAGTCCCTTGTAGCCACAAGCTAATACAGAAGTGTTAGAAGAACCACATTCCAATGGATTCTTAAGCAAGGTGTCTGGAATTGTTAATATACAACAATAGTAAAGACCCTGTTCTAATAATGTAGATGTAATAATAAGAAAATAAACCCTTAACTATCTTTCATTTATTTATTCATTCAATCTACAAGGATTTACTGAATGCATTTTTTTTTTTTCGGTACGCGGGCCACAATTGGCCACAGCAGTGGAAGGCCCGTGTACTGCGAATAAAAAAGCACATTTGGGGACTTCCCTGGTGGTCTAGCAGTTAAGACTCCACGCTCCCAATGCAGGGGGCCCAGGTTCGATCCCTGGTCAGGGAACTAGATCTCACATGCCACAACTAAAGATCCTGCACGACGCAACGAAGATCCCACACCGGGCAATGAAGATCCCGCATGCCTGAAACTAAGCCCCGGTGCAGATAAATAAAATAAATAAATAAATATTAAAACAAAAGGTAATCCAAATTCTTTACAAGCATTCGTTAAATAAATATAATTTTTTTTTAAAAAAAAGCACACTTGAACTCTCCTGTATCTTTCCTTGGCCTCATTCATCAGTCCTGATAAAGCTAATGTTCTCCCTTGCTCTTGACCTACTAATACAGGATGCGATCAACTCAGGCATCTTTGTCCTTATGGTACACACGCAATATTTTAAAGTTGAAATGGGTTCCCTTGAAAGAATAAACAATCTTTCTTGAAGGTCTCTTTGGAGTTGTTTATTACAGAGCTGTCTGGACATAGGGAAATGGCCTAAGCACCCTTGATGGCCCCATTCAGTCCTCGTGGACTCTAATTTTAAGCAGGAGTTTTTGTAACTTTCTTAACTGAGTTCAGTGTGTTCATTTCACCACAGTGAACAGCTTTACACGTGATCGTATCTAGTATTAGGAGAAGATGATAGTGTTGGGGATATATGTATATCTATAGCTGATTCGCTTTGTTATAAGGCAGAAACTAACACACCATTGTAAAGCAATTATACTCCAATAATGATGTTTAAAAAAAAGCAAATAACAAAAAAAGAGAGAGAAGATACTGAAAAAGGTGACTTTTCATTCATCCACGCATTCATTCAACAGACACTGAAGAAGTCAAAAGGCCAGACTCTAAGAGCTCAGCGTACAAAGATGAGTAAGACACAGCCACTACCCTCGCTAGGGAGACAGAAATATAAACGAATAATTGCCATCTGTGTGAGGAGCGCACTAATGGTAGAGTACACATCGGTACAATGGTGGGCCCCAGGAGAGGGCAGTGATCAGAAGGGACCTGGCTGAGCCTTCCCAAGCAGAATTACGTCCTGTTGTTTCCTGATTCTTTTTTTTTCTTTTTTTTTTTTTTTTTGTAGTACGCGGGCCTCTCACACTTGTGGCCTCTCCCGTTGCGGAGCACAGGCTCTGGACGCCATGGCTCACGGGCCCAGCCGCTCCGCGGCACGTGGGATCTTCCCGGACCGGGGCACGAACCCGTGTCCCCTGCATCGGCAGGCGGACTCCCAACCACTGCGCCACCAGGGAAGCCCTGTTTCCTGATTCTTATGGTGCCCCAATGATAAATGTGCAATAACAGAGAATCACTCTTCAAAGCAATTTCTCAAGTACCAAAATATAACGCTGTGTTCTGGAAAGTAGGACAGCTGTAATCACTCCTCCACTTATATCGCTTGCTGCAACTAAAGAGGGAGAACTGCTTCGTGCAAACATGCATTTTGTACCTTTGCTGAAGAATGGATGTGATCTGCTTGCAGAAATCTTCTCCATTTTGAGAAAACTCCTTTAGGTTCTTGTATACTTTATTATACTGAAAAAGATGCACAGAAGGTTTATGAGCACTTCCAAAGATGGAACTCCTATAAATTCAGAACGGTGCTGTGATGATGACTGTCGTTGTAAATGATCACGCAGCTACAGAATGCACACCTTTTGGGTGAGTTCTTAAAATAAAGATGAAGTCTCTTCTGCGTGGATGTGAAAGATCCTGGAGAACTTTTTAAAAATAAAGCTGGTCTACCTGTCTCTTCCTAGGCCAAATGCAAACAGTTCAACAGTGGGGTACATTTGGATTCCTGTCACCCCTATTATTCCCAGGAAGGCTAAAAGTACATTCTGAAATATTCCCCACAAATTCCAAAATACTATCCCTGGACCTCATGACAAACCCTGAACCATTAAAGTGAGTACTTCTTGGCTGAGATAGAAAATGTAAGTGAATAATTTGGTAATAAAATTTCTCCTAGGCCCCTCTATGTCTCATTTAACTCTAGTAATAAGAATGTTATAATAATGAGTTGAACATTTTGGTTGAACCAAACCTTATAAATGTATCTATATATGAATTTAGCCTGTAGACACAAAAATCAGTCAAAAGATTTTGTCATGTGACTTCGAACTCCACAATGTTATTCTGAAAATTGTATTGGTAAGGCTAGACATTGATGACAATAGATTTTAAGTGCCCAGGTGGAGAGGGCAAGTGAAAATTGATTCTGCTGCTCCCCTGACACAGAGTGGATGAGTGAGGCGATCAAGTCTCAAACACACTGTCTCAACGTTTCCATCTGGGAGATGCGATAGCCCATCACATTTTTCAAAATAAGATTGTACACAAGAGGACGCAACTTCTGCGTAGACTGAGTGCCGTGTGGTGGCTCTTTGTTCATACAATGAGCCAGCCTCTTCCAGCCCTCCAATGTCTCGGGCATGGTGCTGGTCACTTGTTGAGAAGGGGAAAGGGAGGGAAACTCACACTTCCTGAGCACCTACTATAGGGCAGGCATGTTCCCATTATATGAATCCTCAGAGCTGAGGCAACCTTTCAGCTATAGCACCTGGAGTAAGCAGCTAGCAGAGTAGTAAAGAGGACATAGGGCACAGAGGTAGAAAGACCTAAAGAAATGACCTAAGCCAGGTCCCTACCTTCAGGGGTGGAACCAACCAATACCTAGGACGTAGAAACATAATCCTATAGATACCAAATCTTTTCCTCTTTATGCAGTAGTTTAACTTTCCCCTGAATTTAACACAGAAAGCCATGACAGGATTTGGTAGACACACAATAGGAGCAAACGGCTTCATTGAAACTGGCTGGGACACAAACACAACTGTGACAGGGCAAAGCTCTTTAGAAGGACATTGTTAACTCCTAAAGCAAGGTTTGCAAAAATTCGGTGCCTATAGGCACCTGGATGAGGGAGGCGCAGGGTGGGGACAGTGAACTGGAGAGACGGCTGCCACAACAACTCTGGATCATGGACCAGCTTTTTTTGTGCAAAAAAGCTGAAATGAGGATTGGTATCTGAAACATAACTTTTAAAATTTTGCAGCAAACAATTCACAAAATTTTCAACTCTTTGCCAAGCAAGCAAAACATACCTGTAGTGCAATCCAAGTGTAGCCTCCGTCATGAAGAAATGATTCTCCTCTAAGCCATGAGAGTAAAATCACTATTGGGCAACCAAGCTTTCTCATTTTTATTTCCACAAACATAAGTTGTCATCTATGAATGATGTGATACTTTCAGGCCTCCTTCCTCCCCTTACAAGTACAATGGAAGAGTTTGGTAAGCATTTTTAAATTGTTTAGCTTTTTTGTTTATTCCTTTGTTACCTAAACACTTTCACTAAATTGTCCCTTAAGTCTTTCATTTTCTTCCCATAACACCAAATAACATCCAATAAAACACACGTAGGTATCATGAGAAGAAAATAGAGACATGTTGGGCAGGCACATGCCCTTGGAATAAAGTCATTTCTCAGCCCCTCTCACCCGTAGCTGTAGTAGCCATGTGACTAAATGCTTCCCAAAGAGGTATGGGTGAAAGTTTTGTGTTGGGTTTTAGTGAAAATTCCTTCCTCCTTTCTCCTGAAACCTGGACTTAAAATGACAGCTGATGCCGTAAGGTGATCTTGAGGATGGATGCCACATGCTAAGACCTTAGATCAGAAAGCGAGAAAGAGCCTGGGTCCCTGATGCCCTGGGGGCCACCACAGAAGCCCCCAACTCTCTACTTTGGGACTTATTTTATGTATGAGAGAAATATAACAGTAGGCTTTTTTAAGCCACTTTTATTTTGGGTTTTCTAAATATGCAGGTAAACATAGTTCTAACTCATACACAGTCTTTTAACTTTTTATTTTAAATCATGAAACATTTTTATGTTTTATAAATAAGAATGATACAAACAATAATTATGATACACATTATATTCTCACTACCAAAGTTACAGAGATATTGACACTTTGCTTCTGCTCTTTTTAAATAACAATTTTTCCTTTTAATAATTTCTTTGACTATTTTTGCACATTTGTTCTTCTGTATCAACATTTATCTAATTACAATTTAAAAAATCCCTGTTGAGATCCTAAGTGGAATCGCATTACATCTATATATCTCAATTTGAGGAAATTAACTTTTTTATGGTATTTAGACTTCCCACCCACGGGCATAGTAAGTCTTTTCATTTGTTCAAATCTTATTTCATGTTCAATAAAATTTTATGGTTTTCTTTATAGGTCCTGTAGCATTCTTATTTACTTAGAAATATCTCACAGTATTACACACTATTAAGCTATCTTTTAAAATAGTGTCTTACCTGTTTCTCTCTCCAGCTTACACCAAAACAGAAACAAAGACCCAACAAAAACATCAGGGGGCCATGTGCAGGAGAGAAAGATTTGGATACATGCTTGCAAAGTGAATTTTTCTGTTCTCAAACACTGTAAGGCTGGGGCTGGGAGAAGACAAAGCAGAGAGTTGGATGGAAGGATGCCTTCCGAGCAGCGGAGAGAAGAAACTCCCATCAGAAAAACTAGGAGGGGAGGGAAGGGACTCTGAGATGAGCTGTCTTAGGACACGGACCCCCATCAGCCCACCATCACCAGAAGAGGCGATTTGCATCCAATAGTCCTGGGGAAAGAATAGGGTGCCTCAGATACCATGTATGAGGATGAGGAAGGTAGGGGAAAACTTGCCCCTAACCAAAGTGGAAATGAGCAGAACCAGTTGAGAATTTTTCCCTGTCCTGGGGCTGCAGGGGCTACTGCATTTCCCGAACTTATCAAGCCATCAAAACTCTCCAAGACACATTTTTAAAATACTATCTCCACAGGACTAATTCTAGGAAGCCAGAAAGCCTGGAAAGTTTATAAACCAATGATTCAAAACTCGGTTGCTTTTAGAGGAGAGTGGGTGAGCTGTGGCAGTATGGAGACCACCTGTCTTTCCCTAAGGCATTCAGATTCAACTTTTTTAAGCAAGAATCTTTTTTAAGCAAGAAGCACATCTTATGGCATCAGTTGCCCCTGGGGCTCCCAGTTTTGGATTTTGGAAGGATTTTCCTGTCATTTAATAGGCTAGTACTTTCTAACTTCCTAATTTTTTCACATCATGATATACATGGAAAATGATATTTGTACTGAAACAATGTGGTAAATGGACAAATTTGTTCAAGATAGAGGCAACTGGCCCATGAGCTCAGCCCCCCAGCTACACCCACCCTGTAACTCATCCCCCAGACCCCTGGGCACTTGTGTGCCCAGGTACACACAAGTCAGGAAGTTCTTCGATACATTATGTTGTTGTTAACTCAATGATCAGATAAGAGTGGGACGTTCTGCTTATTACAGCAATGGGGAGAATCTTTATCGTTGACTCTACATATAATGTACTGGACACTCCATGACAAACCCTGATCCAGACTGAGGTAAAGGTGATATCCATAAATAAAAGAGTGACTAAGAATAGTTCCATTATTTCAGCATAACCCCTTTTTTGATGCAATGATTCTGTACCTTTCATCTTGTGCCATCTACTCAGACTTGAAGACAAAATCTGTCTTGCAAAAGCAGACTTGCATAAACATCAAAGCAGACCCCAGAGACCATCTCATCCAGTGCGTGTGTGTGTGTGTGTGTGTGTGTGTGTGTGTGTGTGTGTAATCAGAAAATCTTAGAACTTATCTGCTTTGAGGGGATGAAGTCTCTTGACGTTGGCTTTGGCTCTCCTTCTCCTCTCCCATCTTTCTTCCCCACCCCACTCTCACCCAGCACAGGGGCTCTGAAGGGATTCCATGGAGCACAGTTTGGAAACCACTAAAGTCCAATCCTCTTATTTTATAGTTAAGGCCGTAACAGCAAAAGATAACCTCATTAGTTAGAGACAGAACTGTGATTAGAAATGTTAAGTGAGCAAATCAACTAGAGAATCTATTAGAAATAAGTATATTTATAAAGAGCTAATCAGTATAATCACATTAAGTGTACTCAGAGTGGTATTACCTTTCAGTATTATGAGCAGGGCAGATCGCTCGCCAATGTCATCAACCAGCACAGAAGGCTTTGCTCTACTCAGAGTCGTGGAAGATGAATTTTTCCTGTTTTTTTTCCCACCTACTGAGCTTTTGAATACCCCACCCCCTACCAAATATTCATTCCAGGAAAGAACCTACTGTTGATCTTACATCTCCATTTGAATTTATATTAACATGCTACTTTTCCATAACGTCATTAAGTACTAGGAAAAAACGACATGTTTTTTTGTTCCCTGATAAAGGGATTGCAGGCTGGTGGAGAAATATGTGGGATCTTTCTGAGAATCTAAAAATCCCTTCAGGTAGATAACTAATGTACACAGAGATGTCCCATTCTGCCATTAAGAAAATGCTTCTGCCCAGCACTTATAAGCAAATTCTGTCAGATAAATATTATCGTTACGAAAAAACTTAGTAACCTAGGCAATTGGCACATGAAATGATTAGACAGAGGTCTTGTGAACAACAAAAAATTCACTTTCTCAACCTTGGCCTAGCTGCTCTTTCTGACTTTCCATGATCTGAATGATTAAGAAGGTTAAATTCAATTACTCTAGAAAAATCCATTTTCATTCTAGGTGCAAGTATGAAAAGTTTGCTTTTTTTTTTTTTGGTGGGCAGGGAGTAATGATGACCCTCATAGTGTTAAACAAACCATGATATTCTACTTAATGTTAATCAAATAAGCTTTTGTTGGATGCCTTTCACATGCCAGGCCCTGTGCTACTGATTTCATGTGGTGTACTATTTCTAAGTACTGCTTTTGTAAACTAAGAAATTGTATTTATTAGGCACCTAGGTAATATTTAGAATCTCCATGGCAGGCTGTCATAGATTGTGAGACACATTAAAGAACATAGTCTACTTCATCCTCTCCCCCTCTTACTTTACAGATGAGGAAACAGAGGCCCACAAAATGTGAAATGGTACATCACACATCTCACAGATGCACACTGGGGATGCTGTGGGCCGACATCCAAGCCAGACCCAAGCTGCCTCCTTATCTCTGCAGTGTCCCAGAACCCCTCAGGAGCCATGGACCATTGCCCCACCGTCTTTTATATTAGTGCCAGTTAATATCTTTGGACCCAGGCTGAGCCACTGAAATGGGATGCTCGGGTTGGCGTCTGAACCAGGCTGAAGGAGCAGCCCCAGAGTACTGTTTCGACAGCTGATGAAGTTAAGAGAAGAGGCTGACTATGTGGACCCAGGGAAGCCTGCTTTGACAGCTCCCTACCTGGATACTGAAGGAGTGAGTAAAAGGAAAACCTTGCTTATAGTTAATTATTTGCCCTTGATTTCTATGGCGTTGTTTCTTAGGAAGGTGCTATTTTTTTTTTTTAATGATTAGATTATTTCATTTGGAGATGATCTGATCCTGTTTCCTTGCACATGGATTTGTAAATGATTTCCTTTGGCATATTTTGAGGATTAGAAGCTAAGCTCACAGGCATTGAGGCATCAAGGCCCAGAGCCAATTCTTCTCTTTTTCAAAAAGAGAACTTAAAAAAATCTCCTTCAAATAAGTTCTGACTTTCTCGAGATTAGTTAAAAGTCCTACACAGCATTCAAGCAATCTTGTGTGCTACCCTGGTGACTGATAATTTGTGCATAGACACTAACCCAGCTCTTTGAGGTAGAATGGCCCAGCTATCAGCTTATCTTACTCATTGGAGCATGACATAAAAGAAGAAGTTTTTAAATTTTTTCTGGAGTCTGGTGAGACGTATTTTACTCAGAAAAATATTTTCAAATGCATAAAACAAAATAACAGGATTATAAAGGAAACTAATTACATTGATACGTGTTTTATAAAATATAATTTTAAATCATATTTTATATGCTTTTTAATTAACATACTAAATAATGAGTCTTAAGATTTACCCAAATTTCTAAGTCACACTGAGTGTGAGTAAATAGTATTTCTAGATATCTGTAAACAAATGTAATGTTATATAAAAATATAAGTGATTTTTATTAGTTACAAAGTCACAGACGCTGCAGTTGTACTAGGGCTTGCTGCTTATATCCAAAATTGGAGGAAATTCTAAATTGCAGTTAGAAACTAACACAAATAAATAGGTCATGCTTTTCCCATCGAAGGTCACACAAACCACTGTTTCCATATGTGGATCCGCTGGGGTAGACCAAGTTAAGAACTGTAGCTAAGCTAAGGCTTGATGAATTGGTTGTGTTCCGTGTAACCCTAGGGACTCATGAAATGGAATATTTTGCAGAAAGTTAAAGCTTTGCGTTCTTTTTGGTTTCTTCATGAAACTACCTGTTTCATGAAGCATTCTTTTGCAGTCCACTCCCTTGTTTTATTCTGTTGCCAAATTGCAGCCTCATCTTCACACAGCCTTGTTGCCCAAGCGCAAACTAGGACTGCACCAGGAAATCAACTTGAACACTTGCTGAAGATGAAACAATTGCAAATAAATAAAGATTCTGTGACTTCAGAGGATTCAGAAACCCTGGCTGAAGGAATATCCTCCCACTCTCGACTACGTTTGGTGGCAGTGGGCCCAGAAAGATGACTTTCAAGTTTGGGGACAAGGACAGGAGTCCTTGGGGCAATAGTTAAGCACAGGAAAAAGGGCTCCACATGTCAGGGAGGGAGCATTAAGCTGACGTAGAGATATGGTGATGGGTTGTCTTGGGAGCTGCTCAAAGGAAGTATTTCTCCTAGGTCCAGGTCTGAAGTCAGCCTTAGAAAGGGATATTAGGCTTTTGGTTTTTAGTTTCTGTTTTTGTTTTAACTTATCCTGGCTTCAGTTTTCCTCTCCACTATCTCACTCTTCCCTTGGTCTTGATTTCTTCTTTGGTGACCGTTGGTGCCAAGGTTTTGCTTCCACTTATCCCATCCCCGTCCCACTCACCCACCCTATACAAAAACATTATCGCTAACCTATCAGGAGAAAGGAGAGGAGTCAACATTTTGGTAAGGGAGCACATGCAAGGAGTGAAAAATAAACAAATACATAAATAGAAAAGACTTTTTGAAAAGTTATCTGTTAGCTTACCAATAGAGATAAGATTGGGGTGGAGGAAATCAAATGGAGGAGGTTTTGCCCTTAAAATCTGTATACAACCATATTGTTGGAATTTCTTTTTACCTTAGACACATGTGACTATTGTGTGTGGTTTTTTTTTCCTACCATTTTTAAAAATATTTATTTATTTAGGTTGCACCAGGTCTTAGTTGCGGCAGGCAGACTTTTTTTTTTTTTACAAGACAAGACATAAATAAACTGACACCAAGCATTGTAAATGGATGACCACAACAAAAGCAACAATGATTGCAATTACCAAACACGAAACACACTCAGACTATGTCATAATATTGACATTCAGTCCAGGAATCCCCCACTGTAACAGCTCCTTTACTTTGCAGTGAAAATTGATTTGTATATTTTTTGCCTCTGAGACTATTGTGTTTTTAAAAAGTAAAAGTAGGCAGAGCCTGCTACTACGCTGTCATTATTAATATCACTAGCCACCATGACTTTATCTCATTTAGCTCGTCTGATTCCCGAACTCATTCTGCGGGATGGTGGATACAGTTTCATCTTTGCTAAGCCTGTGCTTTCCACATCCACTGAATAAACACAAACGAAACCAATAATTCTCTGTTGATCTTTTTCTTTATGGGTTTATGGCAGCCCCTGTTTATCTGCTTCTCCACGTTTTTTTTTTGTTTGTTTGTTTTTAATAAAATACTTGAAGGATGAATGCAACCCCTTGCTTCTGATGTCACCAGTTTTAGTTTTTTGGCACCATTTCTTGGGATAACACACTGACAATCTTTGATTACTTTATTTCCTCCCCCCTCCATTTTAATTGCTCCTCATTTCCTAAATTACATCTCTGCTCTTGCGGCTAACGACCTCACAACTTGACCACCCTTCTATTTTTGGTACGCTCCCAGGATTGAAACAAACACGCTGGTAAACGTGTCCGAGGACCACCGCAGGGCGGACAGAGCGCGGAGCCTGTACTTCCTCCCTCGGCCCTTGCAGTTCTGGGCTCTAAATGATATGGGAAAATACGCAAAACCCTTGCATCCTGACTTCATTCCCAGAGCCCCAAACTAGCTGCAGATATTCTGCGCATTTGTGTGTCTACAGTATGCACGATATTGGCACCACTGGCATACATTTGAAGAATGTTTCCCAAACAGCCACCATCTGCATGCAAATATAATGCTACATACACTCAAAGTTTTTTCAAGCATGTGAGAATAAAAGATGACAATTACCTGCCCTGTCATTTGCTAGAAAGAGCTCTGTTTTAAATTGAACCAAAGAAAAACCACAGACTTTTGTACCAGTGCCAATATCTAAACATGTTTGGCTTCTGAGTGTCCCAAATTTCTTAAGTTCAAATCCATTAATACATAAATCTACTCTTCAGCCGCCCTCTCACACACAGGCAAACCACACTGAGCTACTCACCGAACAATCTGTCAGTGGGTCCCTCATGGTGAGATGTTTGCTTCAGTCCTTTTAGCTATGCTCCAGCATACAGGATGCTGCACCAAAGGTTGGGTGTGTCCTGGACTTCCGGGATTCAAAGGACCTAGAGTACGTCAGTCCTTGTCAAACACCCCAAGGAGGAAGTCCCAGCCCTGGACTTTAATCCCGTTTGTTTTCTGAAAAAGCAAAGAATGGCTCCGGGTCAAGAGAGCTGGAGTGAGATGGTGAGAATGACTCCTGTAAATACTTAGGGGGTCAGAATACTGTGTCCTGAACTGCGTGGCCTTGAAAGAAATCCCAGAGGTTATAAAGCGTTCCTGGTAACTCAGTCACTCAGGGCTGAGAGTAGAGGGATTCTCTCAGCTTGCCATATTCACCTTGTTTTTATTTTCTGTATTTTCAGTTGCTGTGACACACTGGGGTCTTTTGGGTTGGGGAGGAGGGACTGCTCCTTCCAGGGTTAGCTAATTCCTAGAGATAGTAGACAACTAGCTTATAAGCATGGCTTTGATATGCGATCCAACCCTCCAGAGCTCAGACCCCCAATCACTTCCCTTATCTACCTCTCACACACCAAGCCAAGAGTCCCCCTGCCCCAAATCACCCCAGGGCCAGGGTACCAAACAACTAAGACCACCCCTATATAACCACGACTATAGTGGAAAATGTCCAGAAAAGGCTATCAGGGAGCAGGCATACATTAACTACCTCGAGGGGCCTAACACAACAGAACCCTCACTACTGTCCCAAGAGGACCAAGAGGCTAAGGTATCAGGTCAAGGAGGATTTTTCTATGTTCAACCTCATGTTTAAAAATCACTCAAAAGGATAAACAGAACCGGAAATCAGCCATCAGCAACTTATTTTTTATTGCTTTCTCTGCACCTGTGGCCCAGGGGTCAATCCTGAGATTTCCAGCCAATGGCCTGTTGCCTTGTGAGAGCTGGTCTGTGGGCAGCTTTGCGCTGCCGGCAGACAGGTCCCCAGCCCAGAAGGAGCTCCATCCACACAGCCCAGGGGAACACTCCAGAGCTGCCCAGGTGACTCAGACTCCACCCGTTTGCCCTTGATGTGCAAGTTCCATTCACAGTCCCTGGAAATAACACAGGAAGAGGGAGAGACAATGAGGGAGGAGGACTTGCCCTGTAATCTGAGGGAGGGGTCTTTAGTCAGGGATCACCATTCACACACTTAACAAGGTTCTCCCCTGAGCTTCTGCAAAGGAACGTTATCACTGTAGGTTACCACGTGGAGCCGTAGCTATCGACAGATTGTAAAGTGAGGTTAGTAATATGTCACTCCAGATATGTCCCACTGGAGGGCTTCCTTGCCTTCAGAGATGGTAGATAGACTTGGCTGGTGCCTTGGATCCAGGGCCTGGGGCAGCTCCGTGTCTTCCCCCAATTCCTGATGCGCTTGGTCTCAGATCAGGCCCAACTCAGTTCAGAATGGGGAGACTGGCCTCCCTTGCCAACCCCACGAGAAATGCCATGACACCAAGCTTACTGTGGTCTCTGTGGCCCTCTGGGAGGTTGGTAGGACATGCTCACACCCATACTCCTCATGTGTGTCTCTCCCAGCAGGCTAACTAGCTTTCCCTTTGTCCTCTTGGAGAAATTGAAGTAACTCCATCTTACTACAGTATTCCTCCCACAGACCGTTGTACAGGCAGCAGGGGGTCCTGGCTGAATTCATACTGAGAATCAGAGTTTGGCTATTTGTTGAGCTTCTCAGAAGGGTGTTGGAATCTGCAACAAAACCTTGATTTTGGAGGTTAGAAAGAGGGCTGTATCAGTCACCTCTTGTCACAGTAATGCTGTGTAATAAACAGAAAACCCAGTGGCTTCACATGACTTTATTTGGTTCGCAAGTGTGTGGTTTAGTTGGGTGATTCGTTGGGTCTCCCTGGCCCTACTCTTGCGAAAGCAGGTCATCTACAAATGTCTCTTGATCTTGGCAGGGCGGCTCTTCTGGGGTCTGCTGGTCGGGTGGCTGGCTGCGAGCTGAGGCGAGCCTTCCTCAGCCTGAAATCTAAGCCAGGCTGTTCTAGGGCGTGTTGAGGAACCAAGAGAGTGAATGGAAGTGCTCAGGCCTCTCGAGGTGCAGGCGTGGAACCGACACACCATCACCTCGGCCTCATTCAGCTGACCAGAGCCAGTCACAGGCCAGCCCAAATTCAAGGGGCTGTGGGAGATTCCTGTCCTTAATGGGAGGAGCTGAGTGTCTCATTGCAAAGGGCACACACACAGAAAGGGGCAGAGAATTGGGATTTCTTTTACATTCAACCCACTGCAATCATCAGTTAATATTTGTTCTTCAGTGACTCGAGAGATAAAGCAGATAGGACACCGGAGGGGGATGGCTGAAGTATGTCAGCCTTTCCCTTTCTTCAATTCAGCCTCAGGCGACTTGTCTGGAACTTCAGCAGATTGAGGTCAGGGAGAGAAATGAGGGGAGTTAAGTTCACGACAGACTCTAGACACAGATTTGGAGATAGGGTCATTCTCCCCTCTGACCCCGCATCCCATCTTACACATACTCTGCCACGCACACCTCCCCCGCTGTGGAGGGTAGGGGTGGGGACGAAGTAGCAGAGCAGGTTCTCCAAGGTGGCTGCAGCACCTGAGGCTGTGGCTGGTGAGGCACCTTGGCAAGGAGGTTTGTCCTTGAGCATATGAGAATCCCCAATCTCTGACTCCCAGAAATGGCCCAGGGAGACTGGGAGGAGGAAAGTGAGTTCCTGTGTGCGCAAAAGGGGGAAGAGCTTATAGTTCTGGAATTGATATTAACATCACCTCGTTTGTATCTACAGGTTGATGAGAACTATATATAGCGAAGCATCTCAAAGAACGTATACTATACTTCTTTCAAAAGGCTGGTGCCCAAGGCATCCTTTTGAGTTCTCTCACTTCAGGTTTGTCTCTGGCCACATGTTCCCGGCTTGCACTCATTCTCTGGCTTCTTTCCAGTCCAGGCCTCCAGCTTGACCTACCGTCCGATCATTCGGATCCTCGTCTTCCTGCTTTCTTTCCCTGTGTGTGCTCAGCATTTGCCTGCCGGCATGGCCTCTCTGCAGAAAGAAAACCTGCAGCGGACTGATCTGGAAGACACTTTGCCGCCTCCCACCCACCCACCCCTTTGTGTGCTTCCGCCAAAGAGGACGTTCCGCCAAAGAGGACACATCTGCTGAGTGTCTGTAAGCGGATGTTGGCGCCAGTAAGTTAGTACGAAGGACCCCAAGTGTAACAGAGGTTAAGGGCAGTTCAAAACTTGCCTTGAAGTTTCTTTAGTAGCCAAAGCATGCAAAGAATTGGAAATGGCGCAAACATCCATCAGTCGGGACCTGCTTAAATAACTTATGGTAATATGGGCTCACATTTAGAGGACTTACCATGTGCCAATATGTAATATTTGTAAAGATATTCTAAGTGCTTTGCAAATATTAACTTTTAAAATCATCATAGCAATCATTTGCAATAGATCTGTATAGATCCTTATAATACACATAGGAAAACTGAGGCACAAGATGGTTAAGTGACTTACCTAAGGTCACATAGTTAGGAGTAAGAGAGCTGGGATTCATCTAATTCCAGTGCTTCCGTGTTTCATAACTATGCTGCACTGCCACTCAACCTGGATGTTGGGAAAAAACAGATCCAAACAATGAGGATAGAATATAAAATATTTAGTTGTATATACTTAGAAACAGGCTGCAAAAGAATGAGTATGAGTGTAGTTTGGTACCTATATAAGAAAAAATATCCAGGCAGATATACACCAGGCAGACAATAGTATATCTCTGAAGGATGGGACTGTGGAGGACTCCTCCTTTCTAGGTCATACATTTCTTTATAATTTTAACATTTGAAACAAACATGTATTGCTTTAGAAAACAAACAAGACAAATAACACTTTTTTAAAAGGATGACAATTATGCTAACTTTAATCTTTTAAAAAGTTAGAACTAATAAGTGAAATGGTGACAGCAGGCCTTGTTAGTTCATATCTTCAGGACTTTGCGTAATGCTGGTTCCTTCTACCTAGAATTCCTTCTACCTTTACGCGGCCTTCGTGGGCTTTCGTTTATCTCCAAAGTCCAGCTTGTGTCATTTTCCCCAGACACAGTACACTCTTGCCTTTGTACTATCGTTATCCATGGCTTGCCCTTCTTTTGATTCATTTACCCCATTGTGTCGCGATTATTCTTTTCATGGTCTGCCTCCCACTCTACTCAGTGAACTCTTTATATAAAGTACGTGGAGCAAAGTAAATGTCCAATAAATAATTGTTTTCACTTAATTGAATTCAACTCTGAGAAAGTGGCCCCGGTAGCTAGTTCCTCTCCATCCACAAGACAGAGAATGTTGCTTATGGGTAGGCCTATATCCTCAGCTCTTGGGAAGCAGAGTTCAAAACACTGAGAGCAAAGATAAGTATGACCGGGCAGGAACTCTAAAATGGGAAATGGGCCCAATGCCCTTGGGAGACTCCACTGCTCTGATTAAAAATGGCCTTGACAAGCAGGAAACTGAGAAGGAATCAGAAGAATCCCAAGGGGCCACTTAGAGACCTTTCTTGGAGAATTGTTGGTTAAAAATATATACATAGGAGATAAGAAAAGTCTTGGGACCAAGGATAAAATCAAAGGGTGGCCTAATGCTAAGAATAAATTTAAGAAAGCTGGAGTCTAAAATAAGCCAAGTTCTGCAAAGTGTGCCAAGAACATCTGAGATAATTTTTACCATATCTACAGCAAGAAGAATATAAAGGGACAGCATCTGGGCTTGGGGCTGCTGGCCTCTGTTTCTGACGACAGAGTAAGCAGGAGCGCTTGGTCAGGTTGCTGGGCTCCAGGGGTTAGAGGGTCAGGCAGAGAGGCTGGCCACCAGCGTGCCACATCCTCACTGTGCCTTCACACATCCTGCTTCCTGAATCCTGGACGAAGCCCCAGCTCCCTGGACTGTTTGAGCTGACAGAGGACCAGTACCATCTCTGCAGCCATTCTAAGCACGTGAGAGCCACGGACAGTGTTTACAAGACATGACATCACTTCCACCAATCACCCTCAGAGGGAACTATAGAAGCAATCTCATTCTGACTAAACAACCTTTTATTTTTAGTCTCTGGTTGCTGCAGTGATTAGTTTCCTTAATTTCCATATCTCTCCAAACCTGGAAGAAACATTTCTAAAGCCTTGCCTTAATGCATACATTAAAAAAAAAAAAAATGTACCTATGTCCAAAGCCTGAGGATGAGAAAAAAAAAACAATCTGTCTAATTTAGAAGCACTAATGAGTGTTTTAAACTATAGCAGGAGTGGAGGAAGGGTAGGGGGGCGGGCACCCGGATATCGTTATTGTTAACAGCCAGCCTAATTTGTAGCATCTAAAGTAACTGTTTACGCTCAGTTTGTACTAATTGTCTTGTGGTTTTTAAAATTGCACAAAATAGGTTTTTTTTTTTTTACCACTTTCTACTTCATAAAAATTACCTAATTTTTAAATTAAAGTCCAAATGGTCACAATTAACTTACTTTATAAATACAAACCTGTATTCAGTGTGCTAGGGCTGAATTTTCATTGTTGTGCGTGTCCAAGTTTCATATATATTAATTTAAAATCTCCAGGTGCTAATGGAGAATAAAGGAGAAATCAAATAGATGAATTTGCATAAAACAAATTAGTGTAAATTTACTCTAGGAAATGAAAACTTAATTATCAAGTCATCCTACAGCCGTGATCTATGGCTTGACTTCCCCCCAAAAAAGCCTAAGAAAAATATTTTACAAATGCAGATTAGTCTGAATTACATTATATCTTCATTGGATCACCTATGTTAATATTCATGTGCTATTACTTACATTTTCCTAAGCTCATCTAGGACCAAACTTACAGATTCCAATTAAAATGCACTCTGGAATGTCAAGCAGAGGGTTGCTTGTCTCCAGGGCACAGTATGAGTTTGGCATTTTTGCTTATGTAAATAAAGTGCCACCCAGGATTTATTTGCCTTTTTCAGCATGGTTATACTTCTACGTTATAAATCATCGATTTATAGTCATTTCCTATAAATCATTGCCAGGTTATGGAGATAGAATCTTAGAAAACAAAAGCACTCCACATGGTTATTTACCTTGATTCCTTCTGCAACTGGAACTTAGGAGCTGGGGGATGGGTGTGGAGAGGAGGAAGAGCTTTACTATTTCCCTTTTCACATTTAGAGTTTTATATGATGTGCTTGCATTACCTAGTCAGAAGTATAAACTAATTATTTAAAGCCGTTGCTCATCCCTGAGACTGAGGGCACGCAGTATATAAACAGGTTTACTCAGAACTTAGGTTCAGTCAACCAGCCCTCTGTGTCCTTGTTTAAAATCTTCCCGTTGTCCTCTTACTCAAATTATTTAACCCCTTATTCGGCTTCTCCCGCAATGCTTCTGAAATGGTTCTCCTGAAAATCACCACTTCTTTCATTTTTGCTTCTCGGAAGCATCTTGTACGACTGATAATTCATTGATGCCTATTCGTTCTTTCAGTCATTCAGTGAGGTCTGATGTAGCCCCCTCTTTGATCCAGGCACTCTGAGGGACACAAAGACAAATAAACTCCAATCCCTTCTTTCAAGGAGCTCAGTGTGATGAAGGAAGGTTATATTACATTGTGATTGGTTATATGAAAGAGGTCTTTACAGAAATGTGATGGGAACTCTAAAGACATACCCGGCTCAGCTTGGTTGGGGAAGGGGAGAATGCCAGAAAATGATGGCAAGAGACGGTCACTCTTGCTGATGCTTCAAGGGCACAGACTAATTATCTGTGCATAAGAGAGTGTGTTGGTGTATTCAGAAGAGTGCCTTGAGTACACAGTTTGCGTGGGACGTTATATTACTGTTGAGGCTGAAGAGATACTCAGACACGAGACATGGGAAGCCTTAGGTGCCAAGTTTTAACTTTAACCCAAAGGTAATTGGAGCCACACAGGGGTCTTCTCCCACGTAAGATTTTAAGCATATTTGTGATATTCAGAGGCGCATTTCGGACCAATCACTCTGCCAGCAGTATGGAGACTCTAGAAAAGGAAGACATAAGGATCAGAAAGACTGGGAGTCTGTTGCCAGGAACCAGGAGAAAAATGGCGAGTCCTTAACTTACGTGGAGAGGAAAGGATAGAGTTTTAAAATGGAACCAGGACGACTCAGTGATGAATTGGATTGGGAGTAAACAATGAAGGAATGGTTGGATCTGGAATGAAGCCTAGGCTTCTGATATCTTCCCAAAGATTCCCTTCTCTATGGCCTCCATGGGAGGCACTAGAGGGCAGGAATTAATAGTATAGGCTTTGGAGTGTAAAAAATATGGTTTTAAAAGTTGGCTGTACTATACATTAATATGCTAATTTTGGGGGAAATTTCTTAACCCCTTTAAGCTTCAATTTCCTGATAGGTAAAATGGAAGTGATATACCACATAACTCATAGCAAAGTGTACATAATAAATGTTCAATAAACACTAGCTGTTTACTATTACTGTTATCTTTATCGTTCTAATTTATTTTTGCCAAATAAAGTAAGGCATTATTAAAGATGATTGTATTATACACATAAAACATTGAAAACTGCAACTATTATAATTCAAAAATTGCAAAAACCTAACATGACTATTCTACTTAAACAATTTAGAATTCTCAAGAAGTTTTAGCTAATGTATTTTCTTCTTTCTCTAAACTTCCCTTTAAGTGGCTGAGACAGTTTGTATTGCTTTATTGCTCTTGGAACTCAAAGATGGCATTCTCATTTTTAAAAAGTGATATTGCTGCATCTAAATATCTGAAAATTTCACTTGAGACATTGTTAGGGTTTTGAAAACAAATATATTGATTTTAAAAATTATCTCAAATTTACAGACAAATTGCAAGTTCAGTACACAGAATTTTTTCTTTTTTCCATGCTTTAATATCTTAGTGTGTATTTCCTACAAACAAGGACATTCTTCAACAAAACCACAATACAACCATGGAAAGCAGGAAATTAACATCGGTTCATTACTACCATCTACTCCTCGGTTCCACCCATTGTCCTATTATGTTCTCCATAGCAACAGGATGCAGTTCAGGATCATGCATTGCATCCAGTTGTCAAGTCTCTTTCGTCTCCTTCACTCTGAAAGAGTTCTTCAGTCTTTGCTTGACTTTCATGCCATTCAGCTGAAGATTACCAGTTAATTATTTTGTAGAACTCCTCTCCATTTGCATTTATCTGATATTTGCTCATGATGAGATTCAGGTTATGCATCTAATCATATATATGATTCCTCTTGGCAGGAATATCAACAGAAGTGATGCTGCTTTCTTATTGCATCCAATCAAGTGACTCAAGATTCCATTTGTACCATTACTGATGGCATTTACTTAATTAAGATGGTGTCTGCCAGGCTTCTTTGCTGTAAAATTACAACTTTTGCCTTTGAGGTTAATAAACATGTTGCAGGGATGTGCCTTGAAACTATGCAAACACCTCATTCCTCATCAAACTTTCAGTTTATTCATTTACTAATGTATATGAACTCACAGTTTCCCATTTTATTCAATGCATCATAATCAGTTACTATTATTAATTTTGATGCACAAAATGTCCTAACTTTGGCCAGTGAGAGTCCCATCAACTTGGTTCTGTGCCTTATACCATTTTCCCATCATTCTTTGAGCATTTCCTTGCTTTCTGGCTCGACACAATGTTCCATTCCAGTCTGTGCTTTCCTGCCCAGCCCTGGATTTAGCCACTTCTTCATGAAGCCCTGGTTCCTGTCAGTGGAGAATGGATTTAGGATGGATTTAGAGACCTGGGGCACTAGTTGTGTTCACTGGGGAGTCACTGGTTCCAGACCCTGAGGTGGACACCTAGGGAATGTAGAATATAAATAAACTCACATATACACAGATATATACTTACATTTATTTTTTTATCTATTGATATTTATTTTGATATCTATTTGATATATTCATTATATATTTATATTTATCTTGATATCTATTTATATATTGAAAACCATGAGTTTACATGGGTACTTATAATTTCTTTCTTTTTTTTTTTTTTTGAGGCTGGAACAACACAAGCTTTATTCAATGGTCAAAGAATGGAGAAGTGGGCACCTAGTTCACAAATCAACTTCTCCATGTATTTATAATTTTTTTTTTTTTTTTTTTTTTTTTGCAGTACGCGAGCCTCTCACTGCCGCGGCCCCTCCCGTTGCGGAGCACAGGCTCCAGACGGGCAGGCCCAGCAGCCACGGCTCACGGGCCCAGCAGCTCCACGGCACGTGGGATCCTCCCGGACCGGGGCACGAACCCGCGTCCCCTGCATCGGCAGGCGGACTCCCAACCACTGCGCCACCAGGGAAGCCCTATATTTATAATTTTAATCCAATACTACTAAGTTCATTCAGTTTTCTCCCCTTCCATATTTGCAATTCCCTTTTCTGACAGTGGCTCCCATTATCCTTAATATATTATATATTTGATCAATTGCCCTGCATGTAACCAGTCTCCCACTGCAGCCACTCCGACTTTCTATGCCAGGCTGCGTCTCTGAGGGGATGCCCTCATCCTGCTGCTCAGGCTCAATGACTTATGTTGGGCCCCACCTTGTATGGGCACCCTCTTCACCCATCCACCTCCAGTTCTCCATGCGGTGCTGTCCTCCCTCTGCAGAAATGTCCATAAGCCCATTTGGCCTCCAGCACCCAACTCTGGGCCATCATGACTCCCTCACCTGGCACAGACATCACCCTGCTCTGTCCCATCTTAGGTGTTAGGACCAAACAGGTCAGGAAGAGAAGGAAAGGAAGAGAGAAAGAGGCAGAAGGGAAGGTCATCATTATCATTAACATCATTGTATTTCTTTCTATCTTGGTTATCAGTGAGTTCTTTCCTGGCTTATCTTCTTCCTTGTATCCGTCTACTCTGGGCATTTCCCAAAGTTCTGCTTCAGTAGGCAACAGGGGAACAACTCAGAGCTTGGACTAAGTTATCTGCATTACTGCTTTCCGGCTCTGAGACCTTGGCAAGGTTCTTATCCTCTTTGTGCATCTGTCTCTCTATCTGAAGAAGTGGAAATAATAATGGTACCTAGTTATAGACCCATCTTTCCAATTTTGGGCACACAGTTCCAGATGAATGGGCTCACATCAGCTCAAATTCAAAATGTAAAAATCAGCTCATTTTCCCCTTACAAAGCATCTTCATCTTCCTGAATTTCCTATTTCTGTAAATATATACATTCATTCTACAAGAATTTATTGAGTGCTTACTATGCAGCAAGCGTGGTGGCTAAGGATCCAGATGTAAAAAGCAAAGTCTTTGCCCCCAAGATGCTTACAATCAAGTGAGGAAGGTAGTGTGATAAGCACCCTGATGGAGTGAAATGGTTGCACCTTTTCTCCTCTAGGAAGAGTCCCACGTTCCACCTTTCTAACAGGAGGACCATACAAGAGTTAGCTGGATGGAGAAGAGGGAAATGGCCTTCTGGGCAGAGTGAGTAGTATGGCCAAAATGCCAGAGATATAACACAACAGAGCACATTCTGAGGCTATGGACTTGAGAACTAGGTCGAGAGAGGCCATGGGGAGGGATGAGGTTGGAGTGAGAGGTGACAGGGTTCAGGGGGCACTGCTAAGGGCTTACTCACTGGTTCTCCTATACCCTTTGTCTCAAATGCCCTTCCTCTTCCCACTTGACTCATCCAAATCCTATCCATTCTTGTTGGCTTTCTCCTTGAAACCTTTTCTTATCTGATCCTTAAGCAACTTCCCTTTCCTCTGAACTTTTCTGGCAATGACTATACTACGCTGTATTTTATATGATGACGATAATAATGTCTTATATATGTAGAGTAATTACAGTTTTCAGAAACATTTTACCTTTATCCTAAAGTTTGATCTGCATACTAGAACAAGTGTTATTTCTTTTACAGCTACCTGACCCATTAAAATAACCACTGCTTGTGCCCTGCCCCTCTAAGTAGATTGAGAACTCCTTCAATGCAGCAGTTTTGCCTTTGTCTTATTTATATCTCTCACGATGCCTACCAGAAAGCCTCATAGAGAACTGGTGCTCAAGACATGTATTGTCTTAATATTGATGTGAATTTTATTGAATTCATTAGCATTGCAGTGTTTTTAGCTAGCATGGCATAAATTGTCTTATATATGCTCAGAAATGACTTGTAAGTGGTATAACTAAGAAATGGCAGCACTGGAAGTATACTCTGTCAGGGCTCTGTTCTATGAACCATCTAGTGCCCTCAACTGAGAGAAAAAAACACTCATTACTTTTAAAAACTTTAGGGACCCTTTTGAACTCATCTTCGATGCTATGGCTCCAAATGGCCCGGCATCTTACACTTTGCTTGCTGGCTGGCTTACTGGGTAGTTACTAGTAGCCTGGGTCAATAAAACTAATAGGAAACAGGAGTTTAAATCTGATAATCTAATTAATTGCTGCAACTCAAAAAAGGAAGGCTGGTAATCGCCCTTTTATTTCCTATAACCTCCTCTCTCTCTAGCTCCATCTCTGCTCACCCTTAGGAGTACTTCCCTATGAGATTTTCAGCCAAGTCTTAAAACCTAGATGTCTGAATACCTAGTTCCACTACCTAGATACCTTCTATCCTTCTAACCTGCAATGTGTTAAATTATTGAACTGTTTGAATTGGTTCCTTTTAAACCTGTGTTCTGTGTTATATGTTTGTGTTATATGTTCTGTGTTATATGTTTGCTCTTACAAGCTCCCAGGGTTAGGTTGGGGAAAGATGTATGTGCCTTGTGAACTGGAAAGATGCAGTGAACTTGGAAAATTGAGTTCAATCACTGATGTATTAGGTTTATTGAGAATCTCCCCTAAGAAGGGCCCCTGATGTAGCTGAGAGCACTAAACAATATAACATTGAAAAGAAGGAAAACAGGGATGAAAACTACAGGGGTAAAATTTTGAAATCTGTAAGAAAAATTAAAGGTGGTAATAAGAAAAAGCCAATGGACAATTCAAATGTGGTAGAAAGCTGGGCATCCCAAGTCTTCAAACAAAGGCAAATATTGGAAGAAGTGGAATGTACTAGAAAGACATAGGTACAAGTTTTGAAATCACTCAGGTCTAGGGTCAAATCTCACCTCTACTGCTCGATAGCTGGGTGACAGAGATCCATAACTTCTCTGAGTCCTAGTTTCTGCATCTATAAATCGTGGGTGATTGTGGCGCGCTGGTAAATATTTAACAACTGGATCATAAAAACAAACATCGCAATTTTCAGGTTTTGCCCATTGCCATAGAGTAAATACTTCCACCACAGCTGATTTCAAGCTGCCTATTTAATGTCACTGAACATAGGGTCAGGAAGAAATGCATAATAGCACATCATCATATAGTATTCCCATCTTAATTCAAGAGCATAGGCCATATTAAAATGTAGGCAAATAATTAGAAAGGGATGTTTTTGAGAATTACCTATACTTTAAAATATAATTTTAAATTGTAAGTTTATATAATTTTTAATAATGGCTGTTTAATAACCAGTTTGCAAAATTTCAGAATATTTCACAATTAGCTCGTACAAGCTTGGTTCAGGCATATGTTTCGGTGCTTTTAGCTGTGAGTTCAGTGTTGATGAATTTACAATATGTATTACATAAAAGTGTCTTTAAACAAAAGCAAGTGTAAAACAAAGTTATGTATTGATCAGCTGATGAAACTGTTGTGAACAGAGGCTCGCAGGAACCCAGCCCTGTGTTTCTCATAGGAGCGATGATTCACACTGAGTTTATAGAACATCACTCCAGTGAGTAACAAGAAGCAAGTGTATCTACCTTTTCAGGGATGGTTTGATTGAGATAGTTCTGCACTTAGCATGATGCCTGCACACAGTAGGAAAGCCCTAAGAGGTCCCTTCTCCTCCGCAGTTCGCCTTCCCTGTCTGGGGAGTGCTGTGCTAAACCAGGCAGGCTAGCTCAGACGCTACCATCAGTTATGAAATGTACAAACAGCAAGTCTTGTTATAGTTGGATGCTCGGCTCCTTCAGGGAGGTGTTTTGGAAATTGTGATCATCTGTCAATTTGCAGTCCATGAGATGCCTTTGAACTACACAAAGAAATGTGTTAACATTGACAACACAAAAGAACTACATTCAGTCAGGAAGTTTGCCCTCCCTGCCAGGGTTCTCCCTGGCTGATGATTGCCAATGTCATATTTTTTCAAGCTGCTTTCCTTAAAGGAAACTGGAGGCTTTTCCTGTCCCACAGCTCAGCATCAGTAAAATCTTACAGTAAAATCTTCCACCTCTCATTCTCTGTCCAGACTTACTTTGTCGCCTATGGGTTGAATCCTCAGCAATGCTTAGTCCTTTATTTCTTCCAATGGCCATGTGCCCATCACCCTGCCTTGTCATGTGATGCCCACTACACCCCTGCACACACTGCTGACTCGCTCGAAGTTGGAGCAGTTTTTCCAGTAATGGTTAGGATGGGCATTACTTAGCCCATGTTCTTTTTCTCATGAAAAATGACAACATGGGGCTTCCCTGGTGGCGCAGTGGTTGAGAGTCCGCCTGCCGATGCAGGGGACACGGGTTCGTGCCCCAGTCCAGGAGGATCCCACATGCCGCGGAGCGGCTGGGCCCGTGAGCCATGGCTGCTGGGCCTGCGCGTCCGGAGCCTGTGCTCCGCGACAGGAGAGGCCACAGCAGTGAGAGGCCCGCGTACTGCAAAAAAAAAAAAAAAAAAAAGACAACATGTCAGACTATGCTACTTCTTGCTTAAGTCCTTGAAAGGTTCCCCATTACTCTTATCCTAAAACTTGCCCTCCTTACCCTGGAACACAGACCCTGTATGACCCGTCCCTCCCTAACTTTCGAATGTCGTCACCTGCTCTCTCCTCATCTATCTTGCTTCATCACATTGGCCTTCTCGGTGCTCCTTGAACTTCCAAGCCTGTTCCCTCAGCGGCTTGGTGTTTCGGGCTCCTGCTGCCTGGTCTGCAGCTGTCCAAGTTCTTCCTCCAGCCCCTCCTGTCAGTTACATCTTAGCCCAAATCCCCTGTCTGGAAGTTGTCTGTGACCACCCAGTCTGAAGAGCCCTGGCAGACATGCAATCACTTTGTTTCTTCTTTACTTTTGTCCTGTGTCACTATGTGAAATTATCATGCTTTATGGGCTAAGTTGTGTCCCCCCAAATTCATGTTGAAATCCTAACCCCTAATACTTCAGGAGATGACTGTATTTTGAGGTGAGGTCTTTAAAGAGGCCTTAAGATACCTTTCACATTTATGCATTCTATGTACATATCCCTAAAAGCCCCAGAAATAGATTACACGTATGAATCAGTGTTCATTGCAGAAGATGGAGGATGTTAACTTTTTGCCAAATTATGATACCCTTGAAACTTTTTTTCCCTTTTGTTGGAAAAAGGAGATTAACATGATAAAAATTTCATTGATGGTTAGAAAAAGAGGTGATTAAGGTAAAACGAGGCCCTTAGGGTGGGCCCTAACTCAGTATGACTGCTGTCCTTAAAAGAAGAGATTAGGACACAGACAGATACACAGAGAAATGACCATGTGAAGATACAGTGAGAAAGCAAGCCAAAGAAACAATCAACCCTACTGACACCTTGATCTCCGACTTCTATCCTCTGTAGAGAAAGGGGTTGCAGGGGGGATAAATTTCTGTTAAGTCACCCAGTCTGTGATACTTTGTTATGGCAGCCCTAGCAAACTAATGCTCCTCGTTTCTTTGTTTTCTTTTTTCCTTTTCTTACTAGATTGGAAGTCCCATGAAAGCAGGAACCATATCTGTGTTATTCTATTCTCAGTGCCTGCAACAATTCCTGGCACCTAATGGGCTCTCTATAAATATTTTAAAATGATTGAATGATGCAGCCAGGAACCTGAGACTTTGGTGTTCAAGTTATCTCTGGCTAGGCCAATAGATTCATTACTCATTAATTAAAAAACAAACAAAACTCTTGCCTAAAGAATTGCTTCAAGACTCAAGTCATGAGTCCCAGTGCTTAGACCTTCTCACCCCATATTTTTCACAATTCCATTTGATTAATTCTCCAGCTCTCCAACACCCTCTCTACTCAGTTCTTCTGTTTGTTTCTAGACACTTCTCTAGCCTGCATCTTTCTCCACTGATGCCCTGCATGCCTGGGTCTGGGAAGCTGGTACCACAGGTGGCTTCCCTTACCTGAGTCCTGCCACAAAACCCCTCAGCTTTCGTGTCCCCAGCACCAGTGAGGGGAGGTGGCCCCCACACAGGGAAATGCCGAGTTCAGAAAGACTTGGAGACAAAGTGTGATCTCATGCTCACCTTGTTTCCTAAGAGATGGAATGTTATTGTTGATAGCTCAGATCTCACCAGCAGTCTCCTAAGCAGGTTCTTTCATTCTGCTAACATTCTCTGTGCCCTATTACCTGCCAGGCCCTAGGTGAGGCTCCAGGAACACCACCAGCTTTATGCTGGTTACTCTGTTTGCCCTCCAGCTCCCCCTCCCACCAGATCTCTGCTCTACACATGGCAGGTGGACCTCTGCTACCCACATCTCCCTGGGTGCCCACTGGCAGCTTTCTGGCGGAGTTCAGCCAGTGGTGGCATGAGAAAGCAGGAAGAGAGAGATGTCAGAGATGTTGACTCCCCATCCAAGTTTCCAGCTCCCATAAGGCAGCTTCTCCATCCACCCCCTCCCACTGGCCTCTGGTTACAGCCCAGGGGGCTAACAGTTTCCCATGCTTGCTGGCCTCTGGGTGTCTTACCATCCAGTTTGACCTTATAGTCCCTGCCCAGGCCTCTGAAAATAGTCCTTCGGTTGAAGTTTCTTCCACTCAAACATCTACTAGTGACTTGTTTCCTGCCTGGACTCTGAAACACACTTTACATAATTCTTAAACTACAGTGTTTAGGAATGATGTAACTTTTCTCTCCTCATGCTACAGCGGCTTTGGGGATAATCCAGGATGTGGTCCTCAGGCTCGTCACTGAGGTGATTAGTTCTGAGGGACGACCCTGCACCCTAGTAGATCCTGGTGCGTGACCCCGCTGTTGGGTTGTCCTGCCATCTTTCACCATTGTGGACACTGCTGCCACTGCTCCAGGTGAAGCAAGTACAGGGTTGGTAGAAACAGAATTAGGGGGCAGAAATCACATGTGCCTTGGATGGATGTGGCCCAGCAATAAGGAAGGGGGCCCAAGAGAAGCTGAGTTGTATCGTGGCTATTTGGTAGAGATGCTTGCAGAGTCAGACTCTGCTGTGTTAACAGAACTGGAAGAGTTCTTGGTCTCCCCAAATGGTGCATTTGCTTATAGTCTATCTTTCTGTACCTCAGAGAAATTCTGGTGGTTTAATTTATTACAATAACTCATGCTTGGAATCAGAATGTTGCTGGGGGTGGTTATAATATTTGTAAGATTTTTAATAGGCTGTCTGCTTTATTTTTTATAATGCTGGTGGTGGTGGGCATGTCTGGTTGAATGTCAGTGCTATTTTTATGGCTCTTGAGATATGAGATGACATAAGCTTAAAGCAGAAGAGCAGCTGGGGAAGACAGAGTTACACAGGAAAGACGAAGAGGGAGAGAAGGTCTAACAAAGTGGGGCACAGACCCCGAGAAGATGATGTCAGCCAAGCTCCTATGAGTGCACAAACTCTGAGGGACAATTTTGTGTGTGTTGTGCATCCCAAGTGCCTCTTTTATAGTTTGGAAATACAGTCTGATATATTTGATCTGATATCTTTATAAATTACATTTTTCCAGAATGAAGTACTACATAAAACTTAACCTGAAGCTTTTATATCTTAATTTGCAAAGAGATACTATAACATAGATATATGTTATGTATATGTGTGTGTGTGTATATATATATACATATATATATATATATGAGTTTGTTAAATTAACCTTTGTTAAGTGGAGCACAGGGTGTCGGATGGTGAACCGACAACAGAGTTCAACAGACCACAAGAGAACTTGAAATAGAGAGGTTTATTATTCACAGGTCCTGGGGGGAGTAAATGGCACACCTGAAGGGGCCGCACAGGGAGGTCAAGGCAGGGTACAGACAGAGAGAAAGAAACAGGACCTGGGGTACATGCTTTTATCAGGGTCCACACGTGGAGTGCTCTGGGGTCCCTGGGCTATGGCCAGATCAGTCAATTCAAGCCAAAAGAGGGAGGTTTTGGTAAGCCCCCTGGGGGGGTCTTATCTAAGGGATGCATGAGGCATACAAGCACTGGGAGGCAGGAGAGACTGTTGATCACAAGGGCTGAAGTCATATATCGGGGACTTACATTTGCTTGTGACTCTGGGCTGCTATTCAGGACATGCACCTGTATGAGGGGCTAGTGTCAAGTTACGGTCCCTGCAGGCTGCGTGGCAAACAAAATGGTTGCTAAGGCAACACCACCATCAAGTAGCTTAGCTAAATTCTCGACAAAATAACATATAAATAGAACATTATATGGAACGTATAAATATTACATCCTTCTTTGTAATCATAGCGACTACTGGGGTTTGAGGAGGCTTACAAGAAACTCATAGGATGATGTGAGGATAAATCTTGTCCAGGAAGATGTGACATATTACCAACACAAGCTCGGTAGTGCTTACAGAAAAGGGCATTTACACTGTACTCTTAATACTTATCTTTATTATGAAAGTGTTTTCAAAGTAAAATGATCCTCATTACAATGATTGCTTCCAGGGATCAAGAATGAATAATTATATTTTCATATAAAAATCAGCAAAACATAATAACAATACATAAAATAATTCTAATTGGCTAACAGTACATCATTCCATTTCTGACAGAGATGCTCAAGTGCTGAATTGTCTTAACAAGTAAAGGTTTTGTCACCTATTCTATTTCTCACGGCAAGTTGAAAAAAATCAAATCCCCAAACTAACCACCTTCCCCTTGCATGACACCAAATGGCTATGGAGGTAACTGATCAGGTGGGTAAAGAGGTGATGAAAATCATGAGCTTAGAGGCTTTATGAAACTTTGGGAAATCAGACTTGGAGGGTGTTTTCCATGTTTAAATTAATGAAGCTCTAAGTTCCAGAATCACCACATAACTATTCCTATTACAGAGCTAATTTCTCTTTGGCAACTAATCTTTAAAAACCCCTCATTTTTAAGAGCAGTTTTACAATGACAGTTTTAAAAAATTACTGTAGATCCAAAAGAAAAAAAGATGTCTTTATAAAATCTAATTTTTCACTTAACATAGAAATCATACCAACAGCTGTTGTTCCCTGGTTACCAGGCCATGCAACATATACCGAAATAGGAAGCCAAGCTTTCACGGACTTGTGTTAAGGAAAACAGGCTCACGTGGGCACAATACTTTTTAGGAAAAATGGAATCAGGCATAGAAGGAAGCATGGTACACAACTGATCCAAAGGCTATTGGGAAATTGATAGCAGATAAGTGACAATATTCTGGCTTCCTTTTATTAAGAGTCCCAGGAGACTTAAAGGAATGTGAGTGAAAGATAAACAAGACAGATCCTAGGCTAGTGGTCCCCTCCCATTGCTTCCTGGGCAATCTTGAGACTGTCTAGTCTTGTGGAGACACCATATGATGGGCCGTCTGCCTGCAGAGACAGGTCTCAGCTTGTGGCCATTTGGTAATGTGCTCCTTTCAAAGGCTTCAGGTTGAACTCACGTTGGAAAGACTAAAGTTCTCCTTTGGGTGTCTACAGATCTTATTAACAGTTACTTATGATGTTTTACGTTCTCTAACACAATTTTCTCCATAAAAACCATTATCAGGTATGCTCCCTCTGAGCGCACGTTAGAGGTGTTCCAACAGCATAGAGTGGCCCAGTGAACAGGCCTCCTCGGCATCTACTGAGCGCCCCCTAGGGGACGGGAGGGGACCATGCATACAAATGCAAACCACAGGGCCTTTTTCTGGCCTATTACTAATGAAGAATTAAAATGTGGCCACAGCGAACCAGTGCTAATTACTATCTGGTAATTTGATAATGGTACAATCTCATTTAACCAAGAGAAACTTACCCCTGCTCTGGGGACAACAATAACTTCATTTAAAAAAATATCTTGCTGCATTTTGCGTGAACCGTTTGTGACTGACAGTACTCCTTCTATGGACAGCACACAAGTGCAGACTTGCAGACTTTGATCTCATTTGATCTTTTCTTATTTTAACGTTAGGAACATTTCAGGGCTACTAATATTTATCTACAAAGCAGGAATGAGCCAAAGACAAAGTAAAAAAAGTGAGCTAATTAGAACCTTAAGATCTCAAATAGCACATGAAATGTAAACATTTAACCTCTTACTTCCAAAGGATTTCTTGAAACCTCTTTGGACATAATGATATCATCACACATACTGATAAAGAGAATTATTTAATACCTTCAGAATTATTCTGTATACTTTTCATACTTCAAATTAAGAAAAAAATACTCAAATATTCAGGCAACTTTGGCATTAACATCTCCAAGAAGGGGACAAAAATAACTACCAATGCAAAAATCATGAATAGATTGGGAACAATCATGGGTGTCCATAAAGTTCTCTTGGAAGAGCTCTTTTGTAAAGACTCAGGTAACTTGGAATGAAATGCAATTTTTTACTTTGGCCCAGATAAATGAGGTTGAAAAATATAGAGTGGAAGATTCAGGCCCTTTCTACCCAAGGTGCAAGCATTTAGTTTGCTCAAATTCAAACGCTATCCAATACTCAGAACGGAAAGTTTGGGAATAGAACTGGACATTTTGAGATTTACCCACCATTTTGGCTAAAGGTGACCTGATTTTATCCCACTAAAGAGTTATTTCTCTCATCCAATTGCTTGTTTTCTTTGGAGAGCCTATCTTTTTTCCTAGTTCATCTTTGTTAGATGCCTGTTTCATTATCTGATGGTACCTCAGGATACCATCTGTCTAGCAGCCTAGCAGGAGTTGGATGTTAATAAAATCCTGGGGTGAAGCAGAAATCATGTGCATTTTTTCCAACACTTAGTTTAATAATCCAAAGTAGTTGCTCCCCCATTCTCAACATTCGTATCACTTAGTTTGGAAATGGGAACTACTTAGATGCTGACTTTAGGGCCTCCATGATCTTAGCTCTGAGACAAAGAGGCTGAAGGAGTCTACCACTCTCAGTTGTCGGGGGGCCATGAACAGGAAGTGGAGAAGGAGGTGGGAAGTTTCTATTGTACATGGCAGATGGTTTTCATGAAAAAAATATGGATAAGGACCAGTCAGTGATATTCTGGTTTTATCACGTTTTTTTGAGAAACATACAGGTACATACATAGATCACACATTTTTATATCATTTATTGACCCAAGGCCAAATTCTACTTGATTTTCTACATTTTTCTCCTTCTAATCAATCTACAAAAGCTATAGAATTGGAGAATAAGATATTACCTTTTCTAGGCTCCTTCCTACATATCTCTTTGTACCTTGGGAAGGTTTGAGTATGACCAGGACAGGCTAAGTTAATCAATGGGAAACAACACTCTTACTAAACCTACAGTTTACTTTACAAAATCCACTTCCAAAGCTATGGCTTGGCACAGGTAGAAGATAGGCTATCTCACATATTTTCCTCTCTCAGCCTTATCAGGCCACTATGGGAGAGCAGTAGACAAGATATATTATTCTTCATCTCAAAAGCCCTACAAACACCATTCTGATTAGTCAAAAAGAACTCTTTGCCTTAAAATGTAAAATGAAATAAAAATCCACAGATACACAGAGGACTGCGTTAAGTTACTGCCATTGGTCAGAGAGGCTCTGAGAATTCTCAATCCTTCTAAGTGACTTTTGGGAAAAACAAAAGATTGTTCAGATGTCTTTGCTAAGGACAGACTTAATTTTCTTCATTTCATGCAAATCTTCTAAACCTTTAATTTACAAGCTGATATTCTGAAATTATTTTTCTGTGCTAAAAGTGTCAGATGATCCAAAGTTGAACACACTGTGGTTCTCTGGTTTATTTCACCCATCAGGGGACTTGCTCTAGACACTAAAGCAAGGCACGAGTCATTCTTCTGTTCCATATTTTAGCTGATAAGAAACTTTCACCTTCTCAAAAATTTCCAGCTATAACATGCATGCTGTTTACTTTTTATATATCTGCACTTTAGCAGATGTTCAGATGACTTAACAAGTATATTTGGTATTTAATGATAGGTCTTACAAATACGACCATCCACAAATTACACTCCTAGACATATCCCGGTTCTGTGAAATAAAATAATAAGGCTTTACAAGAAGAGTTAGTTATACTGTTTCTTCAATAAACAAGCAGACATATTTCCAAGGCTCTTCAATCATTACTATGGACCATACCAAAAACACACTATTTTATAAATAGGTGGGAAAAGAGTTAACATTACAGTGTGAGGTTTTTGTTTGGAAGTATTAACACTCATGTTGCACACTGTGGGCACAAAGCTTTATTTCAATTTTTAAAAAAATTGAATTGAATACGAATGGTTTTGGGCAGGACATGCACTTGCTAGTATTTTGCTGTTCCCTTCACTAGCCCTGACTTGCACATTGATATCACTGCATTGTGGTTTGGGGCTCTTTTTTTAGAAGATGGTCTTTCTGATTTATGAAATAAGTATTTATAATACCTTTTTATTCCCTCTTACTAAAAGTTGGTTTCAAGAAAAGAGATAAAATCTTTGGTTTATGTGTGTGGTTTTTTTTATCTATACATAAATAACACTGCCCTGTAGGAGACTATGGAAACTTATTTTTTCAGTAATCTTTCTCATTGCTGAGTAGAATTTTTATTGTTTTTTTTCTGGAAATAGCTCCCTTTGAACAAAAATTCCTGGAAACTGAGCAAGTTCTTCAAAGAAGCAAACAAAAGGACTTAGGAGCGTAACACTGCTCAGTTTCTAGTAACAGGAAATTCTGTTATGTTATGGGTTATGTTTAAGGAGAAAAGACAAATGGTAAAATAGTCTTTCTCCCATTGGCTTTATTTTGCTCAGAAAAATAAAAACATCAAGATCAAATACTAGATAGGGCGCTTTCTTTAGAGCTGGTTGCGGTAAAGTGCTTTGCATTAGAGGTGACTTTCGCCAACTCTTGGAAGTCTCCTTTATCTGTTCCAAAATATACTTAGCTTCTTTTTTTCATGACATGGCAAAAGACAGCGCTAATTACAGGGGTAGTGGTAAAACCTGGTTGAAATCTGCTGCTCTCTTTGTATTATTCTCAGATCATGGGACAAATTCCCAGTAGGAAGAGTGACTTCTTTGTTTGTAACCATGACCTTAAGTCTTCCTTCAGAGCCAGAGCACTGACCCCGTAATAGAGAATAAAAAAATCTCTGTAACCTCCAAAGTTAATCCCCAGCTAGCTGCCATTCTCACTGAAGAAATCTTGGCTGTGTGAATAAGAAATGACATCTAATCCAAAGCAATTTACTACAAAACAAATTCTTTAAGTCCTCCAATAACCACACTCTTTAATTGCAACAGTTAATTGACCACGAAGAGTGACAATTACAAAATGAGCTCATCCTGTTCCAACTTTACACTGGGACAAAGCTCACTGAGACTGTACAGGCCGTTTCGAAACAGGCACTGTAACGCAAAGAAAGCAAACCTATTTGGAGCTGTACGAGAATCCTGCCCTGGGATTTGCTTGCTCTAAGTGACCAATTAAGCTAAGGCTCCTAGCGGACTGGCTTAGGGGAATAGAAAGGGATAGAAGCAGATGGAGCGTCTCCCTCACTGTCATGAACCCAGAGAGTAAAAAGGAGTGAGGAAACCCTCTTTTGTCCACAGATTCACAAACAAATACAAAAAAATAAATAATATTCTAAGACAGTACAAATGCAAATACTGTTCCCTTGTGCCAATTACATAAAGCATGCCTACATATACAGAATGGTAATTCTTCCTCATTCACAGACAGGACATATGGCAGTGCACTATTCAAAATGCTTTGATAATCCTAATTTTTGTTTCTGGTGCTGAGAGATTATGAAAGGAACTGCATTTGCAACTTATTAAATACTTCCAGGAACAAACAGTTCACTTTATTTGGGACTTGTAGTTTTGAGTAATTAATCATCCACGGAGCAAGGGCCAGTGAGGAGATACCCGTTGGTACCACTGGTCCCATTGGTGGTGGTCGCGGCATGGGGGTTACTCCCCGGAGGTTCCGAGTCCTCCTCATCTGAGCTAGACTCAATATCGCTTCGATCGTCCTTGGACACCTGTGGAATACGAGAAGGTGAGTGCAGCCAGCTCTGAAGGAACTGTTAAGGTATGGCATGCTCAGAAGTATATGCACAATTATACATGAAGAAAAACAGATCTAAATATTGAAAACATCGAAGAGGATAGGAACATTGCCATAGTAATAAGTTCCCCTTCTTTGGAGATAGGCATTTGGGTGACTAAGTCAGTTATCAAGGAATGTAGGTGGATTTAGGCATTGCAGGGGGCTAGCTTTGTTGACTTCCTTAAGGTGCCTTTGGATTCTGAGAATGTACTAGACCATGAACCCCACTCTTACTGGCAAAGTAGCATATGGTACTGCTGGAATGGCACTATAGGAATTTGGTACAAACGGATCCATTTATTCTCGGATGATCACATTCTCTCTGAGAATCATTTAAAGTCAGCTCTTAATTAACTACACTAATGGAGATATTCACTAGCTCTGTTCACTAAAACATCATTCTTATTTGGCTTTTTTTTTTTTTTTTTTTTTTTTGCGGTACGCGGGCCTCTCACTGCTGTGGTCTCTCCCATTGCGGAGCACAGGCTCCGGACGCGCAGGCTCAGCGGCCATGGCTCACGGGCCCAGCTGCTCCGCGGCATGTGGGATCTTCCCAGACCGGGGCGTGAACCCGTGTCCCCTGCATCGGCAGGCGAAGTCTCAACCACTGCGCCACCAGGGAAGCCCTTATTTGGCTTTTTAATGCATTCATTGATGATTTAATTTTTCTTTTTTGTCTGCTAGAATTAAGTAGAAATTTTGTTTTGTATACCACATAACAACTAATGGCAGCAGGAGGCATCTGGGGCACTTGCTGGGTGAGGTCTAGTTGAAAATATTTCCCAAGAAAAATCTACTGGCTCGATCATCATGAATTGGCTCCCATCATTCCAGGGTTCTTCCCTCCTCCATTCAGACTCTACAAGTCATGAGTAAGGCACCAGGATATAAATCTATATGTTACCATAAAGGATGAAAAAAAATCATACTGTCTCACAAGGAGGTAATGTAGGAAGAAATTACAGAAATACTCTACTGCTTATAAAACTGAAAGAGTTTGAACCTCCTACTCTATGTCTACATCATGGTAAACAATTTTACCCCACAGGCCTTAAGACCTTTGAGTAACTGCGTGCTGTTTACCTATTGTCTAAGGGGGGTGGTGGTAGCAATAGGGACCTGGTGGCTTGCTTGGCTTCATAGAAAGTTTCCCAGTCTAGTTCCTTATGATTCTCTAAGAGGTGGCTTGGGAAGTCGGCAGAATCTCCTGGGAGGCTTTTCAGAATGAACTGGGTTCCACATCTCATCCTCTCTGTCACTGCTACCCCCAACCGGAGAACCCTAGAATCCACTGCCCTCCCAATTTGAGAAGCCACCATCACTGCAGGAGAACGTCACCTACGTCAGGTGGGGTGGGGTGAGGTGGGGACAGGAGAAAGTCCTGAGCTGAGCACTGCTGCTCCAGCCTAAGCAGAGACGACTGAGTAAATATGTAAAAATGGATCTCACTCCAATGGCCCTTGAGATGAGATGAGACTCACAAGGACCATCTCCAAGAAGATTTAGATACTGAAACACCAAAATGACTAGATTATAAGGATACTTTAACTTAAAAAAACATGGGTCACAAAGACAGCGTTAGAATAAAAGCTCCACTATGTTTGGAAATCCATTAGTCATAAATTAAGCTGCTAATAGGAAAGAAAACTCCAGTTTCAGAGAGCGATTAATTTACATTTGCATGCTTAGTAAGATTATTTTTAATTGCATTTGGGAAAAAAAATCTATCCTTATGTTACCTCCAAAGGAAGGAACAATTTAGAATATCTCAAAATAAACCACAGGAAAATAGAGTCCATAACTCATGGCCAAGATGAATCTTACTGCCCTGGGTGAACAGCAAAGGCAGTTAAGATATTTTGAAGCCTGAGGTCTGGAATAAAATTGACTGTCTCCTAATAAAGTTGAAGAAGTAAACTAGAGAGAAGACAGCGTATCTGGTGGAAAGAGCAATGCAATAAGGACACAAATCATCTAATCTACAGCCTCCCTGCATCTTCAGTTACCATTATCATACTGACAGTATTGTGCACATTGATTTAATTTGTATCCAAATGAGAACAGGAGCATTTTTTAAAATAGAAATACACGCTCATTTTAAAGAGTACGAGGTCACAGAGAAAAAATGAACTCTTGCTTTTAAACAATTCATTGCTAAAAATATTTTGTATTTACATAGGAGCTGATGCGGAGAATTGGCTTCATAGGACGTGACTAGATGTCCCAAGCCCCGGCGGAAGGGGCTCACAAAGCGGTCACGTGCTGTTCCGCTGCCCAGGGCAGCCCTGGCAAAGAGCCGATGCTCTGGCCTCCCTTCCGGACCGCGTTGATCCTCTCCCCAACTTAGTTCTGTTTCTCATACTTCACTTTGGTCTATTTCTGTTTTTTAGCTGACATGTTGAACATCAATTAAAGAAATCCATCTCCTTCGTTGGATCATGCAAAATTTAGCAGAATGAAAGCTCACACAAAAGGTCACTAACTGAGCTGTCCCTAGCATCCCTCACAGCTGGTGGGAGCCACACCTCGGTTACAGCCTCCAGGCAGTGCCAACAGATTAGACAGAACAATATGCATGGAAACAAAAGCATCAGAGTGCCCCTCTAACGGGCTAACGTGGGACCCAGGACTGGCATAGAGAGAGAGGCGTGAGAAACTTACATGTAAAGGGTTCCACTTCCCAGACTTCCAGGTTGGCAGAAGGAAGAGAACGAACAATGAAAGTAAGAAAATGTCACAGAGAATGTTCCAGAAAAGTCACTGCTCTACACAGAAGGCTTGAGGCCTGGGAAGCTTTATTCAAATCAGCTTCATGAGCCCATTTTTAACCAAAGGGATTTAACTAAATTTTTACTGACAAAGTCATAAATGGTCATACTACATCAAGCAACCCTTTCTCATAAAATAAAAGAATTATTAAATTTCTGTCTGGTATAAGTATAATCAGAGGAGGACCAAGGGAGACAGAGAAAGGGAGAGTAGGAACACAACAAATAATATACCTCCATTGAATCTAAAATTATAAATGCAGATCATTCAGCAAAGCGATGCTACATGTAAAATAATCAACTAGACAGAAGAAAATGAAAGTTTGTATTGTGTTTCAAAGAGGTTATGCTAAACCTTGAAGGAGAAAAAACAATTTTGATGATATTCTAAATAATAAATAATGTTCTTGTTGATTAGAAGAACACAAAACCATAATTTTCTGGGACATATTAGAAAGGGTGAGTTTTATCTTACCTTGCCTTTTGAAATAGCTTTGCAAGCTATTTTTACGATCAAGTAAGACCAGAAGCAGTTCAAGCCTTGTATTACCAACAGCAGTAGGTTAAAAACCCACCAGGAAGGGTAAGGTCCAACAATCTCCCAACTTTCAAATAATGTGGTATTTAACACCCTAAGGAAAAGGAGAAAGTAATCATTGAACACAGCTTTTCACTTTGCCTTCAAAGGAACTCTAGTTACTGCAAAGAAGCACGAAGTCAATGATATCCACTGACTACTCCCTGCAAGGATGGTCTGAAGGCTGACAAGGTACTTAGAAGAGTCATCACCGGAACGATTCCCCTGGTAGCATAACATTCCTTTGGATTCTAGCTTGAATAGTGTACTTGTGCTCCCATTCACTTTTGTGTCATTTCTCCCTTTAATTTTCATTACGTTTTCAATTGATTCCATTTCTCACTACTGGTTAAAAGGCCTGTATCATCCTTGAAGTTGCTTTTGGCCTTTAAATGCGTGTGAGGAATACCATTTAATAATATTACATTGCAAGGAAAAAAAAAAGAGTAATTAATTCCAGACACACTAGTTAAGTTTAAACTATATGCTTAGCACAGTGAGTTAGAATATACTTAAGACCTAATGCCTGTCCTCAAGTGGTTTATAGTCTAGTAGGGGAGCCTGTACTGGGTCCTGAATTTTGTAAGCCTTCCCCTGGGAAAGAACTGGCAACTGAAAGATATCATATTGAAGTGATGTCTTGAGATGAGTGTTGGAAGGAGTTTTTTAAAAAATTATTAGAATATAATGAATATACGTAGTTTTAAGAGTATGTACTTGAGGCAGGTGAACGTATTTGAAGTAACTGGTTCCCTCTGTTATCCACCATCAGGACCAGGATGGAGCAGCCACCTGGGGCAGATACAGGACGGCTGGTTTCAGGGCTTGGCTCTCATCCTTGCTGTATCTGCTCCTAAGCCTTTGGAAGTTGATTCATGCCTTTTGGACTCACACTGCTGCCACACAGAAGCACGGTAGCCACAAAATTTTGGAATTACTCTCACTTCCTTGTTTTCCTCCTTAGCTTAGTGATGGGCTGGTTTGGAGATCTAAGTGGACTGACAAAACTCATCGAAGTGTATTTCCACCAACTGTCCCTGCAGTGCTTTGCTGGGACCCTCAGGAGAGGTTAGGTGGACAATACTCAGTGACTAAGGGGGAGGGATGGAAAACTCTTGAATGTAAGACACAGACCACTCATACAAGAACAGAAGGCACATATACAGAAAATTTTAATATAAGAGTGTGATGAATGCTTCGAGAGAGGTTAAGAAAAGTACTTAGTGAATTCACAAAAGGAAAAAAAAACACATTGATTTGAGATGGGATAAGAGGTAAAGAAAAAACGGAGAATGAATAATAGACATAAACAGGTTCTCCATGCCCAATTTCAGCAACCTGCGTTCATAGACCAGAATGAGACAAACAGAGTGTGTCTCTAACCCTGCCATATTAGTTATCTCTCAAGAACAATGCTCAATACACATGGATTTAAAATCCTAAAATCAATAGTATGGAGCTGAATTTGACAATTCATTAAAAGTATATTACTCTATGATATAGTAGTATTCATTCTGGTGGAGGGGGACCAACATTAGGAAATCTATTAATATAATTATCACACGTCCACAGGCCAAATTGGAACAAACCTAATTATTCCACCTGCACTGAAAGACATTTGGCAATGTTCAATTCTCCACTGCTGATGTTTAAAACTTGGAACTTAAAGCACTTAATATGATTTTTATCCAGCTCAACTCAGCAGTGGTCATAATACTTAACAAATACCAGAGTTACTGACTTTATAATTAGGAACAAACCATGAACAACCAGCATCACCATTATTATTTAACCCTATTGTAGTAGTTCTGGCTGTTAAGTATGGTAAAAAGTCAGAGTTCATTTCAAATAATAGGCATTAAATCTCTGTAACTATTTCAAAAACAGCAAACAATCAAAATCTCCAATAACAGGTAGTGGTTAAAAAACTATGAAGATATTCCAGAAATTATAAAGTCATCACAATATTAAACATGTTTCAAGAGTTTCTTATGACAGAGAAAAATCGTAATATCTCAATTCCATAAAATAAATATATATTTGCACATACACACAGAAAAAGTAAGAGAATTATAATTCATTGGAAGGAATTAAAGCCATTATAGACTTTCTTTCTTTGGTGGATTAGGGAATTTTGTATTTTCTTCTTTATATTCTTCTCTTTTCCAAATCCATGACAAATAATTAGGGCAAAGTACAAGTAATTTATAAAAAGGAATGTTAGGATAATGCCTATATTCCTGCCTTGTTTGTTATCCCAAGAGGCAGCCATGTCTTTATACACAGTCTGCAGGCTACGGGACAACAGGTCTAAACAAAGGTGAACTCCACGACAGCAAGGGAGGACTTACACACCTTATGCTTTTCTATCTCCAGCACCTTGCAAAACACTGCGAAGTAATGTGCTCGCTGGACCTGATGGCTGATTGACTGTGTGTTTGTTCAGTAATCAAATAAATAGATATGCACAAGACAACTCGGGAATAATCACAATAATTTTATTTCAGAACCAGCTCTGCTTCTTGACATATTAAACATGTTGACCTTCAGAGGGAATTCAGTTTCATTTGAACAGAAAGAGGTCCTGTAGAAATGGCAACCACGACTGCGTGATGCTACGCGTTATAAATTAGCCTTTGCTGAATTATAAGTTTGAGAACCTTTCTCACCATTACAGTTTGCTTGGCTTATTATGAACAGAGTGTCATGTAGTTGCTGGTGACATGATATTCACATTAATTTCTGAAACACTGCATCAGAATTTACAGGCTTTGCCATGACAATTAGCGGCACCTCTGAAATGCCACTCAAAAGTAATGGGATTTCTTTGAAAATTGACTTGGCTGCCTGCAGAGACAATTGAGAAAAAACAATCAGTGCACCAAAGAGCTACATCTCTCAGTGAGAAGCTTGGTAAGGAAAACAATATGTGAGGAATTGAGATTGAGGAGAGAGACATTATGCCACTTGGATTCTGAAAAACAGCAAACCCAGGAAATGGCGCCTTTGTTTAGCCACAGAATGTTTCTGATGAGAAAACTGTCCCCTTTTGGGCAAACTATTAAAATGGTGATTACAGGATTTTATCCTTTCCCAGAGGTTAGGGTTAGGAGTACATACTTTAATGATGTCATTACAAATCTATGGTGACAGGGCTCTGACGAGTGGTATCTCTGAGGGAGGATTGAGGGGACAGGACAGGAGGGAGGCTGCTGGCATGCTGAAAACATTCTCCATCCTGATTCAGGTAGTGATTATGCAGATTATACATATGCAAAATTTTACAAATGTAAAAATGTATCATGAAGATTTGTGGATGACACTGTGCGCATTACACCTCAATAAACTAAAATGGAAAAAAGTACTCTGGGGCAAACACTGCCAATATGCAACCTCTGGCTTGCATAATTACTATAATACCAGTGTTTCTACCCCCCTCCCCACTAGTTTGGGGTCAATATATGGCTTCTAAGAAAATAGATTTTTTTCTTCCCCCAAAATAGCCTACAGCATCAAACCTCCTGCTGCTCCAATCAAGTGGTGGAGAGTTTGGAAGCATAAGGGGCCAGAAAAGACCATTTTCCTTTTCATTAATGTTAGGGTCACTTAACCACTAGATGGCGCATCACGCATGTACAAAGCGTGCTCAAGTAGGTCTATTCTGCCAGAACCTTCTGCCAAAGTCTGGGTCCCAGCACAGAAATCACTGCATCTTCAGGTTACACCTTCCCTTCTAAGACTCTTCCCCAACAATGGAATGAAGAGGCTCCCGTCTGTGCTTGTTTCTTCCTGCGTGATTCCCAATAGAAACGATGCCTGCAGGGCAAAGCTCCAAGCAATCCACTGCTGATGTAAAGATGCACCACTTACCACCCCAACAGCTTAGCCCTGATGGGTTCTTTTAATGGCTGTCTAATGAATCATAATTTAATGTGACTTGCCCTATAGTTACTTTGGCTCAGGCTTACCCTTTATGGATTTTTCATCTTAAGTTTGATGATCACAGAAATATGTATATACAGGCTATGTGGGGATAGGAGGAGGGGAATGTATACATTCATGCAGAAAAGTTTAGCCACTTTTTCTTAAGCAAAGCAAAGTCAGAGTAGTCTCATTTTAATACTATATCTAAGGCTTTACTCATTCATATTCCAAGCATCAATGTGACTTCTGCTTGCCCCTTAAACCTCAGAAGTCCAGAAGTCTTCTACTGTCATAGAGCACAGTGTGAAAAGATCTCCACTGGTGTCTCATTCAGAAAAGCTATAACCAATGCTTTTTTTTTCATTTTTATCGTGACTGCCAACTCAAAAGTTTATCTTTAGTATGCAAAGTTAGATAAATATCCTTACTTTCCGCTCCATATATCTTACTTTTAAAATATTCCAGTGACTTAGAGGCAGGATCACATAATGGTGGTTGAGTTATTAAAGATGACAGAGGCCTAGGTGCTCTCACTGTGTGAATGAAGTTACAGGTGGACGTTTACGATAAGGCCATGGCAAGTAATCATAAGCTTTGCCTGCGTCCCTTCCTCTTCTACCCCCACCAAAGAGCTCCACCTGAGCCTTGGTTGTGTGTTTCTGGAATGATCTATAGAAAAACCACAATAATTAAATCCATGTCAAATATCCAAAGAGAGCCAAGATTGCTTCTCAGGGAGAGTCAGGTTCAGGGCCTCACGCTGAGGATTGCTGCATGATGCCAGTGAGGGTAGATTAAAAAGGAAAACTTGGTTTACAGTCAAAATTAAGGTGTTCTTTACTTCAGAGCTTTTGAATGGTCTTGACTTTGCTTTCCCAGACAGACCGCAGTATATTTCAGGATGTGTGTGCTTCTCTGGCATTTACTTTCATTTGACCTACACAAAACATAAATGAAAAGTAGATTCTACCTAAAGCTTATCCGTAATCTACCGGCATGTTTTGCTCATTTTAAAGTAGATGGTAACAGAAAAGCATTTAAAATGTACTCTCAACAGAAACCATGGACACTTATCACCTGAAAAAGAAAAGTCAGGTAATTAATTCACTGTTATAAGCAATGCTGTTTGTCCTGGTTTTTCTAAAGTAATAAAAGCTCCAGACTTAAGAACAATTTGGTCAAGCGTTGGGTAGTCAAGGCTGCTAGACAGCCGCAAACCTTGCTCACAATGCCTGGATGCCTAATTATCTCGAATAATAGATTCGCAGCCTGTAGCAGACACAGAAGTAGCTTCTCTATCCCTGAAAGGAAGCTGAACTTGAACACAGAGGGACCATCTGTCTTTCCTCTAGCAATGGGCATATCACTTCTGTCATATTGTTATCTGAGTAAGACATGGGGATCAACTCATTTATTTTTACTTTTAGGTCACAGCCTGGCCAGACTTAGACACTGATCCCTTATATCACAGGAAGTTTGTCACTAGTAACTTCCTGGCTGGGGTGGATGTTTTTCTCAAAATGAGTCATTGCCCTCTTGGTGCCCCATTTGCTGTCTGTCTGCCTGAGTTCCCAACCCCTCCACTGCCTGGTCTGCCTTTCTATGTTCCTCATCTCCCAACCTGAGTTTCCCTAGAGAAGAACATGTCCTTCAGGCTGTATCCTGATTCCAACATACTTACACTTTCAACCCTCCTCTTTGTTGCCTACGTGCCCCTAAAACAGACTTGTCTGGTTCTCAATAACTGCTCTTTTTTTAAAGATTTTTTTGATGTGGACCATTTTTAAAGGCTTTATTGAATCTGTTACAATATTGCTTTTGTTTTTTATGTTTTGGTTTTTTGGCTGCAAGGCATGTGAGATCTTAGCTCCCCGACCAGGGATCAAACCCGTACCCCCTGCATTGGAAGGCGAAGTCTTAACCACTGGACCGCCAGGGAAGTCCCCATAACTGCTCTTTATTGAGTAATTAGTATGTGTTGAGCACTGGCCCAAACACGTTATATACATTGTTTTACTTAATCCTTTCAACACTTCATACAGAAGAATCCCCATATAGTAGAATTCTTACACTAGGCTAATATTTATTGAGCTTTATGTGTCGGGAACTGGGCTCAGGCTTTAATGTGCTAACGCATAATCCTCATGAAATAAACCCTATGTGATAAATTCTATTTTTTTTCAAAGTAGGTATTATGATGATGTCTATTTCACAGATGAAGAAACTGAAGCACAGGTTTGTACTGTATGCCCAACACTGTCCCCACTGTTGGGGACACATATTCGTGGGCCTCAAAGAACTCATCATCTAGTTGGGGAGCTGGGGACGGAATATAAATTGGCATATTGTATTTAGTGGGTAATGTTACCACATGTATCAAAATGTACATACCTACTGAGTCTATGATTCTATTTCCAACCTTTTGTCCTAAGGAAGAATTTCAGGGATTTGGAAGATTTAGCCATAAGGATGTTCATTTAAATATTATTTATAGTAGCATACTACTTGAAACATCCTAGATGATGTTTACAAATAGGGTACTGATGAATAAACCATGACCTTCTCAGAAGATGGAATATTCTGTAACCGATATAATTATGTTATAGAAGAATACTTAATGAAATGGAAAAATGCTTATAGTACAACGTTAAATGAGAAAGACAAAGCTATGAAACAGTATGTGCAGAATGATCGCATTTTGGTAAAGAAAAAGATGTAATTTTAAGCATATAAAATGTTAGAAACAAAGACATCAGATTATGAACAGTGGTTATTTCCGAATTATGGGATTGGGATTTTGTTTTCTTCTTTGTGGTGTTTCATATTCCATAAAATTTCTGTAATGAATATTTAAGTATAACATGTATATAATCCCTATTAAATAAATATCAGTTTAAGTTAAAATTTGAGGAGACCATAGGAGAATGATAACAGATAGCCAAGTGCTAACAGAAGCCTCTAAAGGTCTTAACTAGGGCAAGGAGGGCAACAGGTGTTCGCAGAGCTGGATGCATTTCCCAAAAGCTACCTCACTAAGTCTCAGAGCTGCACAGGGGTGGCCTGGCTTGGCCATACGCGGTTTTCCTCAAAGTCCCGGCGTCCTGCTCCAGACAAGAAGGCAGTGACTGACGGAACTTGTCTGTGGTCACACCAGCTGGTGCCCTCTGTCCCCTCAGGCTGGCATGTTTTATGTGAGTGGGGGATGGCTGGCTCCTGGGAGGGTCGAGGAGGAGAGCTGCTCGCAGGGCAGAGCAGGGCGTCCCAGTGGCGGCAAAGTCCCTGCCTCTCTGGGATAGGTCTGTTCACAGCGCTGCCTCCAAAGACAGATGCTTTTATTCCCCCTGAACAAAGGAAGCAGCTCTCTAGGTTCGTTCGTGGTTATGGGTGTGGAGATTCTGAGACGGTAGAGAGGCCAACTTGAACACACATCATAAGCACATTTGATCGCTTTTGTCCCTGGAATGGGGCTTTGTTGGCATGTTTGGAGCTGTTTTTGTCTGAGTCCCCTGATTTTGTTAGAGCTTAATAACTGGCCTAAGAACTGTGAAACCTGCCTGATCTCTGCACTCTCCTTCTGTTACCTTCTTATTTCATGATTCTGTGGAAGAAATGTGTTTTGCAAGATATAAGACAGAGCTTCTGGAATCTATGGGGGCAATACCTGCAAATCTTGTCTTGGGGGCAGGAAGAAACGGAAACGAGGAAGGGGAAAGGAAAGAGAGAGAAGGGGAATGGGCGGATGGGAAACGGGCAGACAGAGGGGACGAGGAGACAGGGGACCTGCTTCCCTGAGGCACTGCTCATGTCTGTAACTTGAATCAGGACCAGGCCTTGCACAAACTCTGCGTGACATTCAATACCACACCATTTCTGGGATTCCATATTACACTAATAAAAAGAGAGCCACAAGACAAATAGTTGTGCCCTGGAACTTAGGAGGGGGAAGTGGCTGTGCAAAGCTCAGGGCCTGGAACTCAAAAGCTTCTTCCACCTGTAACTGCCGGGCTGGGAATCTGCCGGGTGTGATTTATCTGCTGGCAAACTCAGCGCAGGTACATATTCTAACAATTTACTGAGGAAGAAAGAAATACAAACCCTGCTTTGGAGAGAAGGACGGCTGAAATGCAGCAAACCCAGAGGCCTCCCCCGCCACCCCATCTGACTCAGGTGGTCCCAGGACAGTTGTTCAGCAAAGGTGTGCAGACTCAGGAGCTGGATAGCAAAGAGTTCTTTTGCAGAAATCCCAACTGCAAACATATCAAGATAGTGGCCCTCGAGACAGTGGTTTTATTTGGTAAAACTTATCTTCGAATACAGTATACAGTGTCCTAGGGCAGCGGTCCCCAACCGTTTTGGCACCAGGGACCGGTTTCGTGGAAGACAATTTTCCCACGGACGGGGTTGGAGGGGGCGATAGGGTTTGTTCAGGCGGTAACGTGAGCGATGGGGAGCAGCTGTAAATACAGATGAAGCTTCCCTCGCTCCCCCGCTGCTCACCGCCTGCTGTGCGGCCCGGTTCCTAACAGGCCACAGACCAGGGGTTGGGGACCCCTGTCCTAGGGGGCTTCATCTAAACGGCAAAAAGCCAATTTAACTGACAGGACAAGACACTCTCTCTGCTCCTACTAGCTATAGTGTGCTTAACAGTGCTTACCCATTCAACCTCAATCACTTCTTTCCATAGTCCGTGGCCATGAATAGAATGTTTACAGTCAATGAGATGAATATAAGCCTTCTCTTCTCACTGACAGAAATAGCAATAGCCAAGGCCATACCTTAAATCACAAGGAATATTTCTTACACACCATTGGCTATCCGTGTGTACTGGGCCTAGCACCTTGTTAGGAGGTTTGAGTGGTATTTGGGTAGCATTTGATGCAGTTTTCACTCACATGCATCATAGATGTTGATGATGAAAGTGCTACATCATCAATGGAGAAGTAGGCAAAGGATATGGACAGTTCACAGAAAAAATACAAATACAAATGACATATGAAAACATGCATGAAATGTTCCACTGCGCTTATAATCCAATGAATACAAAATTAAAACAAGAGATATGTAGGCCATAGTTTTTGGAATGATGTGTCATGACATCTGCAACCCACTTTCAGATGATTTGACAAATGTAAGAGAAATGCATGTATGTAAAAGAAATGCAATGGGTACTGCAAGGGGTAACAGTTGATGAGGGCAGGTGGGACTATATGAGTATTCATTATATATGTTTTTCAAATTCTCTGTGGGTTTGGACATGTTCAAACTAACAAATTAAATTAAAAGAGAAAACGTTTAAACTATCAAATCAAAAGGCATAGAGTGGCTGAATGGATAAAAGAACAAGACCCATCTATATGTTGCCTACAAGAGATTCACTTCAGAAGTAAGTACACACAGAGACTGAAGGTGAAGGGATGAAAAAGGATATTCCACGTAAGTGGAAATGAAAAGAAAGCTCAAGTAACTATACTCATATCAGACCAAGCAGACTTTAAAACAAAGAATGCAATAAAATCAAAACGAAAAGGCCACCTACTGAGTGGGAGAAGATGTTTGCAAACCATACACTTGACAAGGCTTAATAGCCAAGCTATATAAAGAACACATACAACTCAACAACAACAGAAAAACTCAATTAAAAAATGGGGAGATGGGCTTCTCTGGTGGCGCAGTGGTTGGGAGTCCACCTGCCGATGCAGGGGGCGCGGGTTCGTACCCCGGTCTGGGGGGGATCCCACGTGCCGCGGAGCGGCTGGGCCCGTGAGCCATGGCTGTTGGGCCTGCGCGTCCAAGGCCTGTGCTCCGCAATGGGAGAGGCCACAGCAGTGAGAGGCCTGTGTACAGCAAAAAAAAAAAAAAAAAAATGGGGAGAGGATCTGAATAGACATTTTTCCAAAGAAGACATACAGATGGCCAACAGGCACATGAAAAGATGTTCATCATCACTAATCCTCAGGGAAATGCAAATCAAAACCACAGTGAGATATCACCTCACACCTGTCAGAATGGTTATCAGGAAAAAGACAGGAGTAACAAGTGTTGGAGAGGATGTGGAGGAAAGGAAACCCTTGAACACTGTTGATGGGACTATAAACTGGTGGAGCCACTATGGAAAACAGTATGGAGATTCCTCAAAAAATTAAGAATAGAACTACCATATGACCCAGCTATTCCACTTCGGGGTATTTACCTGAAGAACATGAAAACACTATTTTGAAAAGATACATGCAAAACGGAAGCAATCTAAGTGTCCATCAATAGATGAATGGGTAAAGAAGATGTGGTGTGTACACACACACACACACCACACAATGGAATATCCCTCAACCATGAAAAAGAGTGAAATCCTACTATTTGGGACAACATGGATGGACCTTTTTTTTTTTTTGAAGAGTAAACGATTCGGTTTTTATTAAATGAGTAAACATTTGTTATTCAAGTCACATATTATTTGACATTTCTTGCAAGCAAATAACTCCTTAGAAATTCTGTGATTGTGAAAATTAGACTGTTATAACTTACTGTATTTAAGATTGTGTTAATTGCCTCTGACTTCTTTGAACTCAGACACCCCTAACTTCATACACTGTCTCCTACTGAGAATAATCTTCAAACTTTATACTGATTAGAACATGGATGGACCTTGAAGGTGTGATGCTAAGTGAAATAAGTCAGATAGAGAAAGACTAATGCTGTATGATTTCATTCATATGTGGAATCTAAAAAAAACAACAAACAGACAAAACAAAATAAAAAAAACCTCCTTGATACAGAGAACAGAGTAGTGGTTATCAGAGGGGAAGGGGGTAGGCGAAGTGGATGAAGGGGGCCAACTATATGGTGCTGGATGATAACTAGACTTGTGGTAGTGATCATTTTGTAGTGTATACAGATGTTAAACTATAATGCTGTATACCTGAAGCTTATATAATTAAACTATCAAATACATGTAAAAAAGAAGATAAACCACTGTGCTGCCAAAAATAAAATAAAAGCAACGCTCTTGTAAGTGGCTGGTCGGAGTGTAAATTGGTGAAATCTTTATAGAAAATTTGGCCATACATATAAATATTTTTAAATGATTGTTTATCCTCATAAATTTACTTTTCCAGTTATCTATCTTTATCTTTAAATAAATACATTGTCAACAAATTTAAAAACATACTGTTTTTCATGGCAAAAAAGAAACAAATAAATGGTTAAAATGTGTATCTGTATGGTAGAATGTTATTCATACATTAAGATCATCTCTTCTATTTAATAACATGGGAGAATCCTCACAATTTAATGAAAAGTGAAAAAATCATATTAAAATCATATGCAGTATGATCTCCAGTTTTCATATGTATGTGTTAATACATGTGTATATAAAATGCGATTAAATTGTGATTAAAAGAAAATATTCTAAAATGTTCACATTGGCTACTTCTGATCCTAGGAATTTAAAATAAAAGATTTTCTACATGTATGTAGTATTCTTAGAGAAAACACTTAAGAACTTTTTTCAAGGATGATGGTCTAAAAAACTTTAACCCTTTCAAGTTAGTTCAAAAATACCTATTTGTGTTCCACTCTCAGCGGGGGAAAAGGTGAAGCTGAATCTTCGGTGTCGGGGCCTGAACACCTTTAGGAATGCCCAAGGTGTACACATGGAGGGGAACTCGAACCTGAGCCACACCTGTTGGTTTTAGGATTCACATTTCTATGAGCGAGTATCCTTAGCATGGCACTCAGATGGTACTAGAGAAACAAATCCAAGAAGAAAAATCCCAGGAGGTCAGATGGACCTTCCCGATTATTCTGCCCAACTCTTCCTTTGACTGAGATCTCACCTGGAACATGATGGCAAGACATGGCCTTCCACCTGCATTCTTGTCCTGGGACCCCCAATGTGAGGGTGAAGAGTCTAGGGTGAAGCATATAGCAGGTGCTCCACAAATACCAAGTTTTTGGCAAATATTTTAGGTTAATGAGTAAATATACATGTGATTTCTGGAGTCTCTATAAATACATACATATATATATATATATATATATATATATATATATAAAAAACATGTCCATTGATAATGTTCAAAATCAGTTTTTAATCAGAATGGTGTTTTCCAGTTTTAAACTAATTCCCTTTAATCTGTAGAATTTAGAAACCTGGTTTCTTCGAGTCCCACCTTGTGCCACGTGCTTCAGTGAGGCTGTTCTGTAGGGCGGCAGTTCCCAGGCCTGCTGCTCACTGGGATTCCCTGGGGAGCATTAACAGTACTGATGCCTGTGACGGCCTCCAGAGACTGTAATTCAGACGGTCTGGGGCACAGATAGGGTGGTGCAATCTTTAAAAGGTCCCCAGATGACTCCAATGTGCAGACAAGTTTGGAAACTGCCTCTTTTGTTCTCTAATTCCCTTTTGTACTTGTTTTTTTTTTTTTTTTTTAAATCTACAAACAATTCTGAATAACTTTTGATGATCCATTTCTGCTCTCAGTAGACGTGATGACTGCAGGTCATTTATGACTGTGTGTGGCTGAATGACAGTTACCAGGCTGTGCATGAAATGTTTAAAATTTTGTCCCCTCGCCCACTTTAATGAGAACAATAGCACCCTGGCATCAGAACCCCCAACTCTGAGGTTTCAAACTGCCCCAACTCAGAGATAGTCGAGGACCCCACTCTTCCCAGCCCCTTGCTTACCCTCCTTTGGGCTACACAAAGCTTATGTTTAACCTCCCAGGATTTTGCAGAAATTGTCCTTCGAAGAAAGGGTCTGAAGCATGAGCTTGTAAACTCATTCAGACAATAAGTAAAGCCTGATGCAAAGGAGGGAGAGTGTCCACAGAACCAGATCAAGAAGCCCAAAACTGGAAAAGAAGATGGCGCCTTTATCCCTGCCCACATATAATTGATATTAAAAATGATTCCAAACCACAAAACAATAAGAAAATCCCTAAAAATCTTTTTCTCTTTTGGCATGGGGAATCAAGTCAATTCTTGTTGAAATGTAAAACTACAAAAAAAAAATGCTTATGGCCCACTTTGCTTGTGTCCTAAGCACACACTTAATTGATCTATTAGGCACCCAGCATGGAGCGTCCTTGGTGAGTGTTTGTGGTTCATCACCCAGTTACAATGACTTGGGTCACTTAACAACCATGTTGCTAAAGAGAGAGCAGTGTTCATTATAGATTTTTACTTGATAAGAATATTCCCCTTTAGCTTCAGTCAATGTCATCAAGTTTCCTAAGATATATCACTGGGCTTGTTATGTTTAAAACACCAGAGGAGACTATATAAAAGATTTTCATGTTCATTTTTGAAAAGCAACTCTCACACGGCTCCAGCTAGTAACTCACTGTCTCTTCGACCTTACCTCAAGTTGCCCCTTCCATCAGGATGGAAAATATAAATATGGACACAAATATTACCCTACTTCTCTAACTGGGAGGGTTAGGAATGGTCCCAAGTAGTGTGAGGCCCTGGGGCAAACTATCCCTTCCTCACCTAGGATATCGGGAAAACCAGTCTGCCTGGAAAGGCAACTGAAGTCCCAAATAATCCATCCCAAGGAGAAGGGTGTCGAGGGGCAGCAGGGAGCCATTCTACTGCTCTGTAGCAGTGATGCCGAAAGGTCTCAGGAATAATCATAACTGTTTGAATCACTCTCCTGCTTTGAGTCTTCTAATCACGGCCCACTGCAATAAGAATAAAATCCCAAACACATCCCAAGGCCCATAAAAGTTCCTAATCTGGACCTCTCCTACCTCTCCAACCTCAATTCTGACCATCTCCCTCTTGTTCATCAAGCTTTCTGTTCCAGAAATAGGCCAACGCTGTTCCCACCCCGGGGTGCTGGCACTCGCAGTTTCCTATGCCTGGCCTCTTCCTATGACTTGTTCTTTAATGTGTGTCTGTTTCATTTTAGATATTTTCCCATGATTTCACTGCCTCTCGCTTTAAAGCATAAGCTCTAAGAGTGCAATGATTGTGTGCATTTGACCTGCTTTGGATCTGCCAAGGCACTTTACAGAATATTAGGTGCTGAGAATGGGGGATGCTTGATCAGTTCCCTTTCCAAGAAAACTGACAGCAGGCGTGGCCCTCACTTCAGCAGTCCCCAGAGTATTCCTGCTGGATACACCGATTTACAAGTACCGATAGAGCAGGGCTGCTTTTCACACTTGCTTTGTGATATTTATACCCATAGGCATAATTATTCAGTGCATTGTGCCATGATAATTGTTTTGGGCTTGTTTACTGCCAAGATGTTCGTTTTAGCAGCAGCATTAGACACGCAACAGAAAAAAAAAAATGAGAACATTAGGCCCCTGAAAATAAAATTATTAGGATGTTAGGCAATAAAGGAGATGATATCTCACATTGAGACTAACACAGAGTGGCTTTGGAAGCCTTTTCAAGTGAACACTATAACATGCAGAACTGAAGCAATTTGCAATACCAACAAAATGCTAATGTGCATTTTTATCATTATCCACTGTGATTTGTTTCTTTCTCCGCAGAACAAGAAAAATGAAAGTGAAGTCAAAGCTCAATTTTTTTGTCCTTAAAGCTCTGACTTTTTCCCTTAAAGCCTGGGTCCTCAACAACCTCGGAGTTGCCAAGAATGTGCTCATCCTTTGAAACAAATGCTACGCTGAGATTGAAGTTTTCAGATGCCAACTGTATAACCCGGGGACTTCTATGTTATTCACATGCCCCTTGTACCAAGGAACCAATACTTAGAATGTTACCCCTGCTGCTCTTGAATGCAGCGGTCACATTTATGGTCTTTGGATATGAAGAGTGACACACCTTTACAGTGTGCCTGCCTAAGCCAGAAGCTGTGGTCCTGAAATAACAATTTTCTTGATGTCTCTGTGAACTTTGATCTCACTACCAGCCTGAGCTCATGAAACAAAAGAGCACACGTTCAAAGTCATGCTTGTGATTCTTTTCTTCAGTTTGGTTTTCCAGGCAAGTCTATCTTCTTTTGTTTTGTTTTGAAATGCTCCTAGACACACACACACACACACACACACACACACACACACACACACAGACACACACACACAGACACACACACACACACACACACAGACACACACACACACACACGCCTGCATGGCACCTCCTCTTGGATATTTATGAGGCACCTCCAAAACCAAGTTTATATTTTCCCCAAGCCTATTCCTATTAAATGTAACACCACTGCCACAACTACTGCCACTCTTATTATTGACCGTCATAACTCCAGGGACATACTATTGTGTTCATCCTCAAATTTTGCAGAAGAGTTTAGAGTGAGTAGGTAATCCACCCAGAGTCATACAGTCAGAGTGACAGACCCAGGATGTGAACATATACCAGGTTTATCCAGAGCTCATTCTGTTAACCACCATCTCCTTACTTCAGTAAATGGCTTTAGCCCTCATTGAGTTACTGAAGTCAAAATTGTGGTGTCACCCTTTACCCATCCCCTCTATCACCAATGTGGCTCTACACCCTGTCAATCTCCTCAATTCCTCTGGAATCCAGTTACTTCTGTCTACACTGCTACTACTACTCTCTACCACCATCAACTCCTACCTAGGAAGTTACTGTAACAGGATTCTAACTAGATTAGTCCAACCTAGATCTTGTTGCAAGGTGATTACAAACAAAAAGACAATGTGAACATGTCAATCCCACACTCCCAATCTATCCCTCCCCCTTACCCTTGCCCTCTGTATTTAACCAACAAGGGCTTACTGCATAGCACAGGAAACTCTGCTCAATATTCTGTAATAACCTATGTGGGAAAAGAATTTGAAAAAGAATAGATACATGTATATGTATAACTGAATCACTTCGCTGTACACCTGAAACTCACACAACACTGTTAATCAACTATGCTCCAATATAAAATAAAAATTTAAATAAAAAACAAACAAAACTACCAATTCCATAAATACCACAAAAACCCAAGAAATAAAGTAACACTTTAACAACAAAAACAACAAAAAGACAATGAGAGTAATGAAATCATGTGGCAGTATTTGGTCAGGAGGGGCTCATTCAGATAATTCAGGTTATATATATTTTTAAAATTCAGATTATCACTGTGAACCATTTCAAAACACATTCTCAGTTCTTGAGTAGATCTGTGAGCCCTGAGTGCCCAAGCTGACCCAGACTCATTCTTCAGACGGCAGCTTCAAAGTCATTCCTTAGGGAATCATCCTCTGACCCTCAGAATAGGCCGGATCCTCACAGCAGCCCGAACGTCATCACAGTACTCACCACTGCAGCTGTGTGACTGGTATCTGCCTCCCTGGATTGAAAGCTTCATAAGAGCAGGGACTGAAATGTCTACCTTTTCACTGCTGGTCTCAAATACCTAGTAGAGTGTTTGGCAAATGGTAGGATTTGAAACAGGTGTAGGATAAATGAAATTTTTCCATAATTAGAATGGCTTTAATATTTTCTAATTCTGAAGGTAATATGTACCACATAGAAATTTCAGGCTATCTAGAAAAAGTTAAGAAAGTAAAGTCAATTCCTTTCCATTTTTTCTTCAAATTGGGCTAATCAACATTTATTTTCATCTGTTGAGAACCAAAGTTTTGTGGGAAGTGCCTTTAAATCATGTATATGTGATTGAAAATCCATGGGATTTTGCCCTCTTTAGGCAACATATATGTACAAATTTTGGAAAAGGACACAAGACTAATCTTTCTCTCACTCTTTTTGCCATATTGAACTTGTCAACATCAGTTTCTAATTTGACCTGGAGAACTTAAGCCACATCCCCCTAAACGCTGGCTCTTCCAACCTCCTCTCTTTCGCACATGGTTTCCCATCCTCTTCATACCTTGCTAGACAGTAGAATCAGTTGTGTTATATAACATAAAACTGAGGATCCAGCTATTTGTACTTAGCAAGAATAAAATAAAATAAAATAACAGCATAAAATAACTGAGAACAAAAGAAAAATAATTTAAATAATGTGCTTAAATAATTTAACCCATCAGTCACTTTCTTAACTCATTGGAGTTAGGGGACATGAATCCTTTGTACACTTGGGCACTCTCAGTTCTTACCTTACTTGCCTTTCAAAATGAGATCACCTTGTTACATGCATCATACATTTAGGAATATACACTCAATTTTTACCATATGACCTAACCTTGGAATCTAGTCCCGGGGTGACATTCTATTGCATTTCATATTGTGTTCTTTCTTCTCTGCTTTCATTCATGGTGTTACCTTAGGATGGCCTGTCCTTCCTCCCATTTACCACCTACTTATCCCTCAAGGCCCAGCTCAGATATCACTTCCTCAGTGAAACCATCCTTGCATCCCTGATCAGAATTAATCAAAGCTTCTACTGTGCCCCTACCACAACATCTTATACCTCTCTTTACTACTTTTTGCTGCCAGCTGTCTAATGTCAGAACTGAAACAAAAGCTCCTTCAGCAGAGGCATCATATGTATTTTTGTATCCCTGGTGGGTAGCCCAGAGCCTGAGTAAGCTTTTGATAATTTATACTTGGTAAAAAACAGAACCTCATGAAATTTTCTTTGACTTACAACCTCTTAAAACATCCGTGATACAAATTCTAAGTTATGATGTTCAGTTCCACGCTTGCTTCAAAGTTCATCCCCTCAATGGATTGTTTAACTTAATATATTCAAGTTTTATTCTGAGGAATGATAGTTAACATTAAGCCAGAGTTTAAAACTTTCTGAAGTTCAGTGTAATCTATAAAAATATTGAATCACTATGTTATACACCTAAAACTAATATAATATTGTAAATCTACTTTAATTAAGAAAAAAAAGAACATTAGGGAGAAGCAGAAAGTTGGAAACAAAACTTCCTGAAGTTCTAAACTTCCATACTTAGCAGAGCACACCAATCACGATGTTAAAATACCGATTATATAACAAACGACAATTTAGACGCATCACCAGAAACTAAAAGTAGTTCTTTGCTGTTTGGTTCCTGATAAACTGGTATTGTTTATTGTTTAATAATTACCACCATCTGTCATTTGAATTTTTCACACCACCTGTCAAAAACTACATGGCAGAGCAAAGCTGATTCACGCCGCTTCTATTTGGTCAGATGTAACGAGCCCTGCCCAGATAAATGTTAGCAAAGAGCAACACTTGACTTTCATGCCCAGCTTCATTTTTCACAGAGGGAAGCTAAACTTAAGTCAACCAATTCATAATATAAGTCTCTCATCCTGTATATAAAATGGAACTAAGTTTCCTCTTTTGGTTTTTAACTTCTATTACTGAAAATTTCAAATCCATACATGAGGAGAAATACAATAATATAAAGACCCGACACCTCAATACACGCTCAGCATGTATTCAATAATGATCAACTCACGGTCAATGTGTTTTCATCCCTATCTCCCTCTCCCTGCTTACCTTCGATTATTTGGAAACTAATCCCCAACACCATATTATTTAATCTATAAATATTTCAAACTTGTGGGGAAAAAACCTAACCACAATGCTATCGTCACACCTAAAGACATGAACAATAATTCACATTCACCCATTGAGCCCATTTTGGTTCTGCTGCAGAAATGGATCTCATTAAATATTTCCCTGTCAGCAGCTGAAAAGCTCTTTATAAACTGTACACATGGTGATTGATTATACAATGCTACTTGAAGGGCAAAGGAAAACAGTTTGTTCCCTGAATGCTGCTTAATACTAAACTCAGTTTTTGGGAAGGGGTTGCATATTTTATTCCTCATTATTATAAGGTAAAGAAAACAGTCACTGGCGCCCACAGCCATTCTTTCAAACTTGCCTAGGGTCACAAATGCAGATAATTTCATGCTGGGCTTCAACTGTACATGTGAGCAATTGGTTTTAGACACTGCAACCATTCATTTTATAATCTCACATCTCCCCTAATGAATACTGGTATTAAAGAATCTGAAAGAGGTAGATCTTTAAAAAAGAAAACAAAAAACAAATGCCATATTTTTCAAAAGGTTGCTGCAGAGTTTTTTCCTTACACATTAGAGAAAAAGGACATTCATGCGGTGAAGTGTCTTACTGTGAGCCCAATATTGAATTTTCCATTGTTGGTGCTCAGTCACTCCTGGGAGGCTCTTAATTGAATCAGTCTTGAAAGGTTTTCATTGTGTTTTTCCTCAGACCCTCTTATGAACTACAGATGCATTCAGAGTGAGTATAGCTCTAATGGAAAATGCTGTCATCCCATTACTCAGTCTGGTCTCTGTCACAATTGCTCATACCTCTTAAGTGGCTGGCATACTATCAGGTCAAAAAGAGGTCAAGGAAGACAGACACAGGAAGCAATAGCTTTTCACAGGGGACAGAAAAATAGTGGTGGAGAGAAAGAGATAGTACAACCATCATTTAATAACCTTAGCACATATTCTAGACTAATTCACCCAAGCATACAGTCAGATCCACACATTTATCCAATGAGGAAGAGAGGCAAGGGAACATAACAGAATTCTTTAATGGCTTCTGAGGGCAAGGCACAGTGAAAGTCAAGGAGCTTGTGGGGTGGGTTAGCACTAGTGGCATGGCCTTCATGCTGCCTGCCATACCAGGGTTGTTTTCACACATGCGTCATCTCAATCTGAAAACTTGGAAGGGAAAGGCTAGCTATCAGGAGAAAAATCCCTGTCTCTGTCTAAATGCTGCAGCTAAATTACTTGCAATTTTCCCTGTTCTATATTAAATAGTCGGACTTTTTCTTGACTTAAGCCTTATTTCCTTAAAGAATCCTCCTCTGCCTCAGTACCCCCATCTAAACTCCCCACCTAAAGCCCCCTGTGTCTGATCATGTCCTCATCGACATATATGAGCCATTATTTTCAAATGAGCTAGAAACAGTGCTACCTAGCGCTTTAAACTTAAGACACTTTTACATGCACTCTCATTGATGCACATGAAAACTCTCTGCCAAAGAATGCTTTACTACACTCACACTTCACTCACTTACAGTGGAGATAGCAAAAGAAGGGAGAAGGCAAGTGATATGATCAGGTTCACTAAAAGTAAACTAGTATCAAAATGAAAACTTGAACTTCTTTTTTTTTTGCGGTACGCGGGCCTCTCACTGTCGTGGCCTCTCCCGTTGTGGAGCACAGGCTCTGGACGCGCAGGCTCAGCAGCCATGGCTCACGGGCCTATGCCGCTCCGCGGCATGTGGGATCTTCCCGGACCGGGGCATGAACTTGTGTCCCCTGCATCGGCAGGCGGACTCTCAACCACTGCGCCACCAGGGAAGCCCCCGAACAGGATTCTTAATTCCTAGTCCAGTATTGTTTCCACGTTATCTCACTTAAGAGGCAATTTTGAAAAACAATCAGCCCCTCCAGACTATTGGGAAATAGCTTTCTAATATCCTTGGTCGATGCAAGTTCAATGACGCATTCTATACATACACACATACACTCATACATTCATATATGTTGCTTTGTCATTATTATCTGATTAAATTGGGAGGAATGGTTTTAATAATTGAAAAAGTAGGTGAAATAGGATAATAATTAAAATGATACATATGTACCCCAAATTGTGTATGTGTGTGCGTACATATATGTACGTATGTGTATGTGTGTGTGTGTGTGTACACACACACACACACACACACATATATACCTTTATTCATCAATTTTTCTTTATGTAGGGCCAAGGGTTTTACTTTCGAATATTGGCTCTCTGGTTGGCCTTTCTCACATACACCATTCTTGAAACGCGAAGTCTACAATTTCCACTTTGGGCTTCTTTAAAGTAGAGTGAAAACTAAAAGCCACTTGGAAGCGATATGAGTGCAGAAGGCTTTTGGGTTTTTATAATTTTCCTCCCAGTCTTTTAGAGTTATTTCATCGACAGTCAACTTGATAGCAATCTCTTAGATACGGTCATCTCTCGGTCTCCGTGGGGGATTGGTTCCAGGACCCCATGGATACCAAAATCTTCTGGTGCTCAAGTCCCTTATAGAAAATGGCATAGTACAGCCACCCTCTGTATCCATGGGTTCCTTATCTCTGGATCCAACCAATAAGCAGTTTGAATTTGTGGTTGGTAGACCCATGGAGGCAGAAACCAAGGGTAAAGAGGGCCAGCTACACCGGCTTTTTAGTTTTTACAAAGCATTTAATTTTTATAGTTTTAGAAGAAGCTATTTTGCTTTTACACTTATATGTTAATGCATCATTTAATATTATATTTTAATATTTATTTATTTTTGGCTGTGTCAGGTTTTAGTTGCTGTGCGCTAGCTCTTCCCTGTGGTGCGTGGGCTTCTCTCTAGTTGTGGCATGTGGGATCCAGAGCATATGGGCTCAGTAGTTGTGGCGTGTGGGCTTAGTTGCTCCATGGCATGTGGGATCTCAGTTCCCTGACCAGGGATCGAACCTGCGTTCCCTGCACTGGAAGGCGGATTCTTAACCACTGGACCACCAGGAAGTCCCCAATATTTTATTATATTGAACGATAAAATCACACACACAGGTGGCACAAAGAGTTTTGCAGACAATCATTTGACTCTTGGGTGGCATGTGACCTGACCACTGGAAGCAGTTCTCAGGCATCTTCCACAGAGCAGAGAGCGCATCACGAGCTGTCTGAATGCCATGGGTTTGCTCTACTGGGGAAAAGGAGTGTCTGTTCACCTAGGCGAGCAGGGCAGGTAAGCAGAAGATGGCTAAGTGTTTCTATTTTTGTCTTCTTCTGAGAAGCTGTGCAGTTTGGTAGAAAAAGCATTTAGCAAGAAGATGACTGTCAAGAGCTCTGGGTCTGAGTCTGAAGGACTTTCTCTGGCATTTAGTTTTCTCATTAGAAAATTAAGAGAATGGACAAAGTAGTGGTTGCCTAGAGCACTGGGAATGAAAAAGATTCTTGGCCCTGGAATTGGCCCAGCGGAAAAATCATGCCCTGACTGACTGGCAATGTCTGCTATGGGTAGTTAAAGGGGAAATGGTAGAACACAAACATCTCTTCTTGGAGCTAGATAATCGATGATCCCTGTGTAATGAAAAGGGTGCCAGCTTTTACTTGCAATTACTCTTGTGACCTTCAGCAAAGTTAATTACTTCTATGAGCCTCAGAAAAGCAGGAAAACTCCTTGGGGACCTAGCCAAGATATTTTCTAAATGCTACCCCTGGATTAACCTCTACCCTAACCCAATTAGACGTTCCTTATATAGTCTCCAATAACATGCTGTACATCCTCTGTCTTAACATTTACTGCACAGAAATAAATCATAATTATATTGTAAAGATTGGGGTTATATCTAGGTTATACTTTAAGGGTAAGAAGTGCATTCTACATATTTAAGCCCTAACAAAATACTAGCACATAGTGTGTACTCAGTAAATATTTGTCAACTACATGGAACCATTGTTGTTGTGAGAATTAATTATCCAGAGCTTAGCACAATGCAGGTAACAGGTGCTCTGTAAATGCTACTTTTCCTTTCCTTCCTACATTGCACAATCCTGGATGACAAATTCCATATGCATAGGGACACAATTTCCTTTTCTCTTCTATCCTTGAATAATATCTATGCTGAATATAAAAATACAGACACCTGAAAAATGGGTTGGAAGTATCTTAGTATTAAAGTGTTGGAGTTTTTTGAGCCTTCTAACCTCACATAAAACTTCAATAGAATATGGGTGTTTGTCTAGTTCACTGGTTTCAAAGTACGGTATGAAGATGATTTTGGTGTGAGATGAATATGTATGAGTTATATATTTATGTGAATGTTTATTTTACAAAATGTAACTCATCCTGTTTAATTTTCTGTAGTAATATATAGATTAAAAAAAATAAACTTCTATAAATAAAAGGAAGTGAGTCTGGGGCTTCCCTGGTGGCGCAGTGGTTGAGAATCTGCCTGCCGATGCAGGGGACCCGGGTTCGTGCCCCGGTCCGGGAAGATCCCACATGCCGCGGAGCGGCTGGGCCCGTGAGCTATGGCCGCTGAGCCTGCGCGTCCGGAGCCTGTGCTCCGCAACGGGAGAGGCCACAACAGTGAGAGGCCCGCGTACTGCAAAAAAAAAAAAGGAAGTGAGTCTATTAAGGAAAACTTTCAAGCAAGTAATAATAGTATGTGATTCTGGCACAAATTATAGTTTGGAAGTGGCCAAAGTTTAGGAAATTTATAACTAGATAAAAGCATGGAAATTCTAGAGCTAAAGTGAAATTTGCCTTTTCTCAGTTGTAGGAAAGACAATTCTCAAGTTTTCTGTAAACTTTTGTCATTTACTTAAATTAAACTTAAAGGTATATACAAGGAAATTGTTAATCATTTATCCTAGGCATGTGTATTGGAGATTATAATTTTCTATAGCTTATATGTTATAAAGCCATTTTCTTCTAGGAAAATCATTCAGAACTGAAACAATAGCATTTTAAAGATGACAATATCTTATGGTGTCCTATAAAGCACATCATTATTTCTAGGTTTTCATTTTCTAAACAATTTTGAGAATCTCTGGTTTAGAACAGTGGTGCGCAAGTGGGGCTGATTCTGGCCCCCAGGAAGCATTTGGCAACATCTAACAACATTTTTGGTTGTCGTAACTGGGCGTGTGTGCTACTGGCACCTAGTGGACAGAGGCCAAGAACGCTGCTAAACATCCCATAATCAAGAGGATAGTCCACAACAAAGAATTATCTGGCCCAAATGTCAATAGTGCTAAAGTTGAGAAACCCTGCTTCAGAACTATGGTGATAAATGACTTATGAATATCCTGATCTAACACCCACAGCTGAATGTCTAACTGAATGGTTCTGATGAAAGCTGTAAATACCTACTTCCAGATTTATTTTCAGGAAGCAAGAGGGAAAAGAAGACCTCACAGAATTTTAACATGCGTCCACCTTCCCCTCCTCCTTTTTAAAAAATTACTCCTCCATTTAGTTTTCAAGAGTAAGCTGCTTGAGAAAAGCACCTACATTATTATGGTACAATGTCTACCCTCAGTTTATAGGTCAACTCAAGTCATCAGCTAAGGTCCTCCAAATGTCTTCTACTCTCCATGGCAAATAACCTCCAGCTTTGGGAGAAAATGTTCTCACTTCTGATTGTGTTGGCATCCACATGGGTGTGCGTGGGGGACATGTCTGCAATCCTAGTCTGTATTCTCAACGGTCACCTGGCACAATGCTGGGCCCAGTGCAGGGGGTCCACACATTCTTACTGTGTTCTATGATATACCAGGTGATGGTAAGCTATCAGTGGGAAATGAATTTATTTAGCCTTTCTACACTTCCTTTCTTTTCTTTCTGTGCTCTGTTAGCCTAGAAAAAATATTTCCTAAGTGCTGCTGGTGACAGGGTCTCACTAGCATTTCATGCTCTGTACTCAGAAACCATTTCAGTCCAAGGATCACACTCTTAAGAGGCCTAAAGCAGTCTGATAATAAATGTTTCCACATTTAATCTGAACAAAAGAAACAGATTAGGGTGTCACCCTCCACCCCCGACACACCTCAAGAGGAAACTGTTCTTGTATACAATTTTAGGAAGCAGAAATGACTAAGGAGGGTACAGTAATTTGTAGACCTAAATCTACCATAACATCAATTGAATTAGTTCTTGATTTTCTATGCTTTTTGGGGGGTTGGGGGAGAGGGAATAGAGGTGAAATTTGTTAAAAGCGTTAGAGGACATTAAGTTACATTAACACTGATAGCTCTGAATGAGCTAGACACAGAGCTAACTGGTCCCATACTGACTGAATAATCAAAGTGCTGTACTGTTCAACGTAGGAGGGGTGACATGTAAAGATCAGTCCTGTCAACTGAAAAGACACACACTCAGTAAAGAACTGGTCTGTTTGAGCAGAATGAAAGCGTTGTAATACTTTGAGATTTGTGACCGACTGGTTTTTAATTTTTAGCTCACAGGCCTGATTTTTAGTTTTTCAAGATTCTTCCACTTTCTAGGCTTAAGGAGCTGAAATTCTACAGTGTCCTTTGCTAGGATACTGATTATATATAAGTGGGAGATTTTTTTTTTATCAACAATAAATGTCTTGCACTGTGAAAACAGCAGTTGACTCCCACATTCATTTAGCAGCAGGAGGCATGAAATGGATCAGCCCTTTTGAATTATTCCAGAAACGTGCTCCAGATGCATATAGATAGACCACTAAACATAAACCTCGTTGTTTCTTTCTTTTGTTTTGCTTCACTGCTAAGCAACTTTTTGAACTAAACTGGTATAGGATAAGTTCTTTATCATTACTGTCCTTCAGAATAAAGTTAAGTTTATCAGAAAGCAAAGCAATGTAGGTTCCCCAAATACAATCTGATAAACCCTGTTGGCTATTGAAATTTGTAACTGATTGGCTGCCAAACGCTGCCATTTTGATGTGTGAGTCTTTTGTTCCTGAAGGATTTGTTCATTTGAATGGTTTAGTATTAGTTTCCTGTTTATCGTGGCATACGTTATACCAACGAGGTGTGCTGCTTACATCTCCGTTCTTCTTGAAGAACTTCCCATTCAGCTGTGAGAAGTGCAGTTAGCTGGCAGGCTCCAGCGGCAGGGCCTTCAGAATCTGCTACAGTGTCTGAGATGAGGCCTGGGCAGTGCTTAGCCAACAAGTGAACATGCAGCAGTAATAGGGGCTACCCATTTCTGCCCAAACCAGGACTCCTCTAATGGGCACTCATTGCTCTGTAGTTCTCTGTGGGGCTGGCTGAGGCTGTCAGATCAACACCACTGTCTGAAGGTCTGCCTGCCCCACTCCTGCTTCCTTCACTTTATCTTTGGCAAGGATAACCACTTAATAAACCTCTGGCCCTCCTAACTTCATCTCAGCATCTTTTTTTTCAGGGGACCCAACTGATAGACAACATATAGATGTTGTTACCAAAATGGGAAGAGTGAAAAATTCTATGCTGCATTTTGAGCCAGTGGCCCGTGAGCTGCAAACACTTCCTGGGGACCTTGACCACCACTGCCAACAACTCAGTTCATATATTGTGTTGTGATAGCACAAACTGGTACATCTGCTCTGATTGGGCAGTAGTAAAATCTCCCTGGTGTCCCTGGGGCCTCAAACCAGCAACCGTGACCATCTCTTGGGACCCTGAGGGTTAGTAAGGTCCACAGCTAGTGAGAATCCCAAAAGAGGATTAGCTTTATTCTCTTTCAAGTGATGTAGAAATTGGTTAGGAAAAGACTCCTCTGAGCTGCCTTGAAAGATATTAATTGCCATTTCCCCGTGAGATTTGGGGAATTAAGCTGATGAAAGGAAAAGCACTCATATGAAAGGGAATCCCTGTAAATTCACTAATTTAAACCAATTGGCTATTTTCAAATTATGTGTTTCAGTTGCTCTGCCTCCATGGACAAGCAAAATGCTCTACTTCAAAGTATTTACCCACTCCAAGCACTTCACTGCCTGCTGAGGGAAGAACAGAATGTATTATACCCTTCCCAGTGGGAGGGGGATGGAAGGACCCATGTTTCCTTCTGCCATAAAGAACGTGCAAACAAAGGTAAACTCAGAAAGGAAAACAAAAAATAAAACCATGAAGAAAATATAAAACCTGGATTCCTTCCTTTTACCTGGTCCATCCTGGGAATCTCTGAACTTCTCCCATGGTTGAATCCCATGGCCAGTCATGTCAACAGAGTCCCTGATAACACACAGGCTCCCCTGACCCCCTTGGTTGGAAGCTGATCATTAACACTGTTAGCAATCCTTACCTGCTCAACCCTCACTCATTTTCTTTCCTTGTCCTATTCCCAGGTTACACAGACTGGATTTAGAAAGTCAGAGAAACACTATATCCACTTTAAATTCTGAGTATAGGAGGTCATTCTATTCAAAGGAACATTGCCACCAAGAAAAAGCCATTTAAAGTGAATCCACTTAAAGCAGAACATAAATTTCACAGAAAAGAGTGAATAAAAGGGTCCATCAAGACTTTGTTTTTTGAGAAGTGAAATAAAATTCATGAAAATGAATTTCTTTTATCTTCCATTTAATCAAATTTAGGTTATAATTGCAATTATGCTCTAATTCTTAGAACAAACTAAAAATGAAAGAAGCACTGATTGGGAGGGTTACATAATTTCCTTCAAAATGGAATCGTAGTAGTATATGACAGTTTTAAAGAAGATGTAAGAAGGCTCGATGGCTTTAACATTTTATCAAGCGTCTCTCACAAGCCTTTGAAATTCACACCTTTCCTTTTTGAAGTACCCATCATGTCACCATCCTTGTTGATTTTCCTTTTTTCAATATTGAATGGTCTGCCAACTCCTTTGGCCATGGCTTAGGTATGTTTTGAGCAGAGATCTAATATGACTTTCATTGACTTCAAGAAATCTTGCACCTTCTGCATCAGATACAATTTCTCACTTTGCAAGTAACTTGCATTCCTTTGACACTTGTCTTTCATCTCACTAGACTGGTGAGGAAGGCATTAATGGCACGAGAGAGGAATATATGAGAGGGCACTAATCTTTTAAGTGGTTTATTCATCACTAAATCCTTTCTTGTAATAATGAACTTTCTTCCTTCTATAATCCCCTAACTGCTGGGAGCCAGTTAACAAAATCCCAGGTAGCCAGGACCTTGGTACTTAATTTCAATTAGTCCTTAAAGTTGCTGTACATTCTTTCAGACCAAGGATAGTAAATTGGAAATTTTTTACCAGTAAGGAATATGAGGCCTAGAGATACTAAGGTCAGTGGCAGAGCCAAGGATAAGGCCAAAGTTAGCCCACTCTAGGGTTTTATTCTTCAGACCACACTGTCTTACTGATCCCCTGTGCAGAATGAACTAAAGCAGAGAACACTAGGAAAGGAAACAGAAGGTGTATTTCTATTCTTGCTCATGATGAAAACTCACTGTGGCCCTGAGCAAAGTCACTTAACTCTTCTGGGTTTCGATTTTCTCTGAGGTCTTGTACAACAGGAGATACTTATGGTTACTGGTTTGGGGCCCCAAGGACACCAGGAAGATTTTGCTACTACCCACTGAGAGAGCAGATATACCAATCTGGGTGGTCACAACACAGTACCTGAACTGAATCATTGGTATTAAATGGTCCAGGTCCCCAGGAAGTGACTGCAGTCCACTGACCATTGGCTCAAAGGGCAATGAGTTCATGTCATTGTTCTGTTACCATTCCCGGGACCTCTCACCCCAATCCCAATGCAATTCCCACATCTTGTCAGGTATGAGCACAGTTTTGTTAAAAAGAAACTATAGACCATCAGATATTGCTTTCTACTACATGCACACCCCTTCCAGTCCAGTCTTTCATTCTCTCTTTTTTTCCCTTGTCTCAAGCTTCAGAAGGACAAGTTTCCTACTTTTAGAGGGCTGCCCTTCCACCTGACTGTTAACCCCCTGGGACTCTGCTTGCTCAGTGTTCTTTCATCATCAGTATCATCGGTCTCTTCCTTTGCACTGACTCAAGGAATCATGGGTGCTTGAGAAGTCATCTAACTGGAACCAACACTGGATACTTGCCTCCCTTCCTTCAACTCTCTGTAAAGCAGGAGTCTCTTCTTTAATCATGGGTACTTCAGTGACACCTCCAAGTACTCTTTCTCCTCTGTTTTTACAAAGGAAGTACAGATGTCTAGCATTCTATAAAAACCTTTACTTGATACTATATTCAATCTAATGATCATCTTATTTCTTTCCTTCTACACACCACAAACCTTTTAAACAAGGCATCTATGTCCACTCTCTTCTTGCCTACCACCCCCCTGTCCCCTGCTCAGAATCCCTTGCAGGGATCACTCTATAAATAAATTTCTCACTGGAAGGTTACCAACCCTCTTGAAATTGTGAAATCATAAAATCTAAACATTTTGGAAGACATCTTTGACATTTATCCCAAGTCTCCCATTTTACGGATGAAGAAGAGCACATGCACAGTTTCACCAGTGGTCTCATTTGCCTTGATTCCCCTTGCAGCATTTGACACTGTAGATACTTTCCTTTTTCTGAACAGTGTATGTTAAATATAAAATCTTGTCCATCTGATTTTTTTTTTTTTTTCTGATCAGCTCAAAGAGAAGGCCTGAAAATTTCTTGAGGATAAACTACAACAGGCACAAAGACAAGATGACTATTCACATGTGTTTGTTTCAATCCAGATTCTTGGGTGAGATCCCTATCACCCCCTACTTACCCCTCTACTATAACCGGATTTCAAGTTACTTTCAAGCTGTTTTCATAATCATTAGAGGCTCTTGTTATTGCTGGAAGAATTTAACAGAAATGTACTTAGTCTCCCTCCTGTGGAGTTGAGCTGCTTATTCCTTAGGAAAAAACCCTATATATTGCTCTTCTACTATAAATGAAGATATTCATTTGGTTAAATGAGGACTCTAGGAAGTAACATACCTTACTGTCAAACATTTTTCGCCTTTCTTTGAAAGGAAAATGCATCACTTTTCACTGCCAAGCGGTTCTCAGATGTCAGAACACTAAGGAGGAGAAGCAGGTCATCGTTATCCACCAGAACAGGGATAGAGTGTTAATTTGAAGACCAAAACGAACTTCTCTTCCCTCTTTGCTTGGGGGAAAACAGTCTGGATCTGTTCTCAAGTGGTTTGGGAATCTACCGGCTATTTTTCAAGGCTCTCAAGATAGTGATATATCCTGAGGATGGGTAGAAACGATGGTGTGCGTGTTTTAGACATATTTGTAACATCAAGACTCTCCAGGTACAAAAAGTGCCAGTAAAGTGCAGTTTTAATGGAACTGTTAGGTTTTCATGTAAATGCAAGGGAACTGCCTTATCAGAAATCTCAAAGCCATTTTGGCCAATTTATGTGGAAAATATATCATTCAATTTTATTCCTTTTATTCCCTTTGCAGCAGGCAGCAATCAATAGCCTCCCTGCTTCTTAATTACTAAGAGAAGCCCCATGAACTCATGGAAGCAGCTGGTGTGATATTTATTTGATGTTGATAAGAGTAAGCAAAAGTTTTACTATAGGATATATTTATATAAAATATATAAATATCTATACGATATATATTTACTTAAGATAAATATCTCACATATATTTATATATGGTAAATAATATATATTTATGCACAAATATAGTTTTAAAATATATAAAACAAGAAATATATGATAAATATAAAGTATATATATAAAATATCTTTATCAAATAGCTATATCTATCAACTATCTATATTTATTTATCTATCTGTCCATCTCACAGATACACAAGAGAGCATCGCTTTATTTCACCTCTTTTTTTGTTAGAAAAAAGTAGGCCAGAAGATAAAAATAAGCAATGATCTTAGTTGTGCATGCAGTTATTTTCAGAATAAGGCAATCTTTCATCATCTTCCCCAGACTTTTGAAGGATGGGTAGAAATCAAGTTAAAAAGAAAAAGAGAACAGTCACACCAGTATGTCTGGTGTGGGCCACCCAAAGTCCAATCCCCCTACACTCTATGCCTGAAAGAGGGCCTGTCCCAAACACTAGCTACAAGGGTAGCACGTTGGGTGGATAAATTATGTAGGGGGATTAGTTAAGACATGTGGGCTCAAGAAAGGAGGGAATTTAAGTAAGCATTACTCTGGCATTATGAATATTTCTCCTTGATTTTGGGAGAAAGAAAATAAAAAGAATGATACTCTATTATATTGAAATAAGTAAACAAACTACCTGGCTGGGGAGAGCACCTTCATGAAAGTGAATTCTGAATTTAGACCTAGAATAAATCAGAGATCTATTGTGAGATAAATCAGCAAACTTACAGCATACTGAGTATTGCACACAGTACTGAGCATACAAATGGAGAAGGAAACATGGTTCCAGCCCTGCTGGAACTCACTCCCTAGTGGAGAAGGGCGACAAGGAAATGAATACCAAACAGTAGCACCAGAAGAAGCGCCTCAGGAGAACGCCACGTGATTGCTACTGAGGGCAGGGAACTCAAACATCTAATTAAATTTTTGAGTGGGGTGAGGTGGGCACAATTTGAAATAAATGCAATCCTATGGCTAGAAGAGCAAAGGGGGATCAAGCTCGATGAATAGTTCACTACTGAGAGAGACAGTCAAGCTCTGTTTCTTCTGTACTTCGTCACGGCAACTTTAACCTATTTTTTGAAGCACCTGACTTATTTCTGGAAGATACTGTAGACTTAATGTTTAGGACAGGGTTTTGAGCCTTTTTAATAAAATGCTGACTTTGCAAATTGTGCTCCTCACATAAGGTAGTGTTCTGGAAAGTGAAGTAATTTAAGAGGCTTGTTCACAAAGAAAAATGCTTTCAGTACTTCATGTTAGCCCCTGAATTGGCCGAATAGGGTGTGTTCACACTGTACTTCAATAACAACTTATTCACTGCTGTATCAAGGTGTTTGCCCTTCAGTAGCAGACAAAAGACAGAACATCCCAGTGTATGTTCATGGGATAAGAAAATGTGGCGGACTAAAATTTTGAGTAATAGAAATACTCTAGTTAACTTAATGATAACCAGAAAAATTTCCTTATTTTGTTTTGTTCATTTATTATGGGTCAAAGCACATAATAAAAAGTCACTGAAAATATTTTACTAATTTTTGATGGTTCATAATGATGTACTGTTTCAAGTTAACATCCTTACCACTAACTATGATTACAGAGCACAGGTGAGAAGACAGGAGACCCAGGTCACTCCCTGGAGGCTATTTGGGGAAATAATCCCTAATATTTCCTTATTCGATTTTCATACACTACTGGGCAGTAAGATTACAGTTAATAGACTATTCCATTTCAGTAAATACATTTTATTACATTTACATTTCAATTCAAAGACAACCTAAAAATGTTAAGTAATTAACATAGCACTTCTTTACCTAAGAATTTAAAAACATTCAGAATTGTTTCAGTCTGGCTATTCTTATATGCCATTAAAAAGCAGAATGTATTCAGAATAACTTCTTCAAAATGTTTTCATAAGTATTTCAGTGAATGCTTCATGCTACATTTCTTCAAATTATTGAATATATAACTCAAAGAGTATAATACAATGTATTAGCAACAAACAAATCAAAATTTATACCCTGATAACTATTGAAAGGCATACGTTGGGATTGTGTGGGATACAAAGTAGTCTAAGACACTAGTGAAAATTAGGTCTGTGTTTATATGCTGTCCATTCAAAAAAAAAAAAAAAAAGGAATCAAGACAGCTAAGTTAGGTTAGTGCAAGCTGCTCTGAGAGACGCAGAGTTTGCTACGATTTTGCGGTTGGGCACCTGACATAAGTCCCCAGTGGTGGCTGGGAACAACTGTCCAGGGTGCTAGGACAGAATTAATTACTACATTGGGACGGTGTTCTGTGTGTTCCTGCTTACTTTCTTTGGTGGTCCCATGGATGTAGGAAACATGCTCTATTTGTTTGTTTGTTTTTTTTTTTGTGGTACACGGGCTTCTCACTGTTGTGGCCTCTCCCGTTGCGGAGCACAGGCTCAGCGGCCATGGCTCACGGGCCCAGCTGCTCCGCAGCATGTGGGATCTTCCCGGACCGGGGCACGAACCCGTGTCCCCTGCATCGGCAGGCGGACTCTCAACCACTGCGCCACCAGGGAAGTCCTCTATTTGTTTTTTCTATCCGTTCTTCTCATGGACAATTGCTCCCTTCCTACACTGCCCTGGAACCTCTGGACAACGTCCTCTCTTCACGCTGCCCTAATGAGGAGCCACGCCCACCACCAGGCTCCTAGTCAGCCTGCAGTTTCAGTATATCTACATGTTTTATGATTTTCCTTATATATCTTGAACTCTTATATTTCCAACTCTTTGACATTTAGCATTCCAAATTAAGCATTTCTGTCTTATTATCTGCGGTGGACAAAGGCAGCAGTTATTAAATGATTGCGCAATTCTGTTTCCATAAATTCTGTCTGAGCAAAATGATTCAGTGGCTGGAATGCCCCCCTGCTTTTAAAAGTTACTGAGTCATTCCCAGCTTTGTCTTCTTGGATTGGCCTATTCTGTCTTATAAGGAAAGATGGTAGGCTGCAGAGTCTCGGTCATGATTGTGCCAAACCACACGGGAAATTCTAAAATCTCAGCTATTCAGTTAACAAATATTTACTGGTAGTTTTGCAGTGCTGGATGTTCCTGGGCTCATGACCTAATCACTACCTATGTCCCCAACACCCACATTCTGCCTGAGATATAGCAGGCTCACAGTGAAGTGCATCAAACAGATCTGTAAAGAATAAATGGCTCCTTGTCTAGGAGCAATTTGCAAAGTTTTTGCTCCCTGGCCCTAAAGACATAAAAAGTTAAATAATAATACACGGTAAGATATATCCCCCCAAGGAACAGGATGACTCCAGAGATGCTGGTGATACTGTGGTTCTGTGTTTTTGGCTACACTGCCATCCCAGAGGTGACAGGGGCATGGATGAAGTTCTGAAAATGAAAGGACACAGCCAGGGTGGTCTCCACTGACAGTGCTCTAGAGCCCTGTGTACTGCGATTGTGTAGGGAGGGTTTCTGGGAAGCTCAGGTAATGGTCCAGACTGGGAAGTAGGCAATGAGCAGTCACAAGCTGGTCCGAGGCTGAGCTCAGGACTGTGACAAGGGGCTTAGCATGAACAGAACAGCCAGTTGACAGAGACCCAGGGACCAGAGTCAGGGAGGTGAGTGTAGCTGGAGGAGAGAATTAGCCTGCTACACAACTGCCCTTTATGGTAACATAAGCAAACGGAAACAGAGCTGATGTGGGTCCTTCATTTGTTACTGCATTTTCCATAAAGCATCACTCTCAAATATGTGAGACCCTTGATCAAATTTTCAAATCTCTGGCCTTGGCATTAGACTTTATTACAATACCCAGGTGTTTTTAAACAGAAGAAATGGCCATGTTGAATTTTTTCCATAGATGGTAATGTAAACACATTTTATAATACTTAGAGCAAACAATCTTTTTGTTCTTTTCCTCCTTCCCCCAGCAAGATTCTCTGCAGTGACTTGAGGGAGGGAACACTTAAGACATTAATTCTGTGGAGAGAGTGTTACGAGGACGCCACATTTTTTTGTTGACTCAAGTCACAAAAGCAGAAAAGCTTACTTAATTGAGAGCATATTCTGCATATCCCATACCCACATGTAATACTAAGAATATCTTCATGTTTTTCGCCTAAGGTAGACAATACTTCTAGAAAACACCCAAAGGTTGAAAACATTTAATATGCCACTCCCCACATTGCTTCATTTTTACTCATCAGACTAATTCTTTTTTTTTCCTATCTCAGACTTTTAAAAAATAATTAATTATTTTGTTTGTTTTACTGGAGTATAATTGCTTTACAATGTTGTGCTAGTTTCTGCTGTAGAACCAACTATATGTATACATATATCCCCTTCCTCTTGAGCCTCCCTCCCACTCCTCCGCTCCATCCCACCCCTCTAGGTCATCACAGAGCACCGAGCTGAGCTCCCTGTGCTATACAGCAGCTTCCCACTAGCTATCTGTTTTGCACATGGTAGTGTATATATGTCAGTGCTACTCTCTCAGTTCGTCCCACCCTCCCCTTCCCCGCCTGTGTCCACAAGTCATCAGGCTAATTCTTAATGGTCTTGCCTACGAGTTGGCAAACTTGTTCTGTAAAGGACCAGCCAGTAAATATTTTAGGATTAACGGGTCACATACACTGTCCCAACCACTCAAGCCACTGTAGCAGAAAGCAGACAAGGGCAATATGTGACAGATGGACAAGGCTGTGTTCTAGTAAAACCTTATTTATAAAAATAGGCGATGGGCTGATTTGTCTCAAAGGCCATAGTCTGTTGACCCCTGGTCTAGCCCTTCAATATTAAAATTATATTAAAATTATTATGTTTACATGAAAAGAACAAAACATCTCAACACACATTATTTCTATCCAACTCTACCTCACTTTATGAAGGTAGTAACTGATACTAGTATATATACGTATTATTATAAACATGCCAAAATACCTAACAGCCAAAAGACTTAGATTTCATCCTTTACCTTTCAAATATGTTTAATACAGACCAGCATCAAGGAAAATTTCAGAGAAAATCTGTCAAGAAGAGTCTAGAAAAAAAAAAAATCCAGCTTGTCCAAATTTGTGAACTCCAAGACTAATCTTATAAGATATTCAGAAAAGCATATAAGCCACACTACTTTGGTAAAATATGTCTTGAAAAATAAATCAGAGAAGATGATATTCTCATATGCATCCAGATGAATTTCAAATCTTATTATGGAAAATGGTAAAAGAATGATCTAGGCTCCTCTGTAATATTTTTCTTTTTAACTGCAGAGTCTTTCAGAGAGTACAAATCAGCAAATGATTCCCCTACTTTATAAGACAGAAATCCACAGAAAGTAACATTCTGAGAAGCCACGTGCTTCTGTTTGAATAGCAGCAGACCACTGAAGGTACATATTTGATTCTAAGTTTCCTGTAGCCAAGGGGTGGGCACTTGGTGGGACATGACTGGGGATGTGTAAAGTCAACATTAGGCCATAGAAGGAGGCTCTGGCAATTGTGGTATGCCCATTCGTGGCTGGACAATGACTTGTGAATCTGTCACTTGCAGTAAAGAACTAGCCTATTAAAGAGGACACAAACAGATGGAAAGATATACCATTGTTCTTGGATTGGAAGAATCAACATTGTGAAAATGACTATACTACCCAAGGCAATCTACAGATTAAGTGCAACCCCTATCAAACTACAAATGGCATTTTTCACAGCACTAGAACAAAAGAATTCACAATTTGTATGGAAACACAAAAGACGCCGAATAGCCAAAGCAATCTTGAGAAAGAAAAACAGAGCTGGAGAAATCAGGCTCCTGGACTTCACACTATACTACAAAGCTACAGTAATCAAGACAGTATAGCACTGGCACAAAAACAGAAATATAGATCAATGGAACAGGATAGAAAGCCCAGAGATAAACCCACACCCACATGGTCACCTTATTTTTGATAAAGGAGGCAAGAATATACAATGGAGAAAAGACAGCCTCTTCAATAAGTGGTGCTGGGAAAACTGGACAGCTACATGTAAAAATGAAATGAGAACACTCCCTAACACCACACACAAAAATAAACTCAAAATGGATTAAAGACCTAAATGTTAGGCCAGACACTATCAAACTCTTAGAGGAAAACATAGGCAGAACACTCTATGACATACATCACAGCAACCCACCTCCTAGAGTAATGGAAATAAAAAAAAATAAATAAACAAATGGGACCTAATGAAACTTCAAAGCTTTTGCACAGCAAAGAAAACCATAAACAAGATGGAAAGACAACCCTCAGAATGGAAGAAAATATATGCAAATGAAGCAACTGACAAAGGATTAATCTCCAAAATTTACAAGCAGCTCATGCAGCTCAATATATAAAAAAAAAAAAACAACCCAATCCAAAAATGGGCAGAAGACCTAAATAGACATTTCTCCAAAGAAGATATACAGATTGCCAACAAACACATGAAAGAATGCTCAACATCACTAATCATTAAAGAAATGCAAATCAAAACTACAATGAGGTATCACCTCACACCTGTCAGAATAGTCATCATCAAAACATCTACAAACAATAAATGCTGGAGAGGGTGTGGAGAAAAGGGAACCCTCTTGCACTGTTGGTGGGAATGTAAATTGACACAGCCACTATGCAGAACAGTATGGAGGTTCCTTAAAAAACTAAAAATAGAACTACCATACGACCCAGCAATCCCACTACTGCGCATATACCCTGAGAAAACCATAATTCAGAAAGAGACATGTACCACAATGTTCACTGCAGCACTATTTACAATAGCCAGGACATGGGAGCAACTTAAGTGTCCAGCGACAGATGAATGGATAAAGAAGATGTGGCACATATATACAATGGAATATTACTCAGCCATCAAAAGAAACAAAATTGAGTTATTTGTAGTGAGGTGGATGGACCTAGAGTCTGTCATACAGAGTGAAGTAGGTCAGAAAGAGAAAAACAAATACTGTATGCTAACACATATGTAATGGAATCTAAAAAAGAAAAAAAGGTTCTGATGGACCTATGGGCAGGACAGGAATAAAGATGCAGTGTAGAGAATGGACTTGAAGACACGGGGAGGTGGAAGGGGAATCTGGGACAAAGTGAGAGAGTGGCATGGACGTATATACACTACCAAATGTAAAATAGATAGCTAGTGGGAAGCAGCCGCATAGCACAGGGAGATCAGCTCGGTGCTTTGTGACCACCTAGAGGGGTGGAAAAGGGAGGGCGGGAGGGAGGGAGATGCAAGAGGGAAGAGATATGGGAACATATGTATACGTATAACTGATTCACTTTGTTATAAAGCAGAAACTAACACACCATTGTAAAGCAATTATACTCCAATAAAGATGTTGAAAAAAAGAACTAGCCTAACATATACTTGCATTTTGTGAAATTCTGTGACATTCTGTGAACAATAATGGTTACTTCTGCTGGCTCAGGATAGGAACAGTCACTTAGGATTTGAGGGACTAAGTCAACCCAGCTCATGTCCATTATTACATGCTCTGAGAACAGAAGTGACTAAAACAAGATACTTTGCCTCTCATAATTGGAGAGAGCATTTAAGAATTTTATTTCAAAAGTATCTAGACTACTTGGAGGTTTTAAAATGCAATAAAAATTTCTGACCACTTGGCCATAATGGAAATTTCCATCTCTAACAGTAATATAACACCTTTTTACAAAATGCTTAATAGTTATAAAGTACTTTATAGTTCTAGAACACTGCTACAAACAATAGTTTATTTGATCCTTAACATTTCCTGGTAAGGTAGATGGAACAATTACTACCATTCTTCTGTGATGAGTCCACAGATGCAGAGAAGCTACACAGCTGGTTTCCTGACATGCAGTGAGGAGAAGAACCGTGACTCAAAGCAAGCAGTCTCTCTACTGACTGCACCGTGCCCCTTCCCTTTCAGGATCTTTGTGGATTTGCCTCTTTCGATACCAGATGCTAATGTATGGCTGAAAAATGATGATGCTTACAATGCAGTGTCTTGGTTGGGACAGAATAATAGGGACAGTGATTTAAAAATGACTCTTTTTTTATGTAGCAACTACCGGAAATGTGCCTCATCAACAGCTTTATGGCCTAATTCTTAAATAATATAGTACACTGTATTGTAGGAGGACAATTAAAATTTAGTAAGTACCTGATGAATTGAACTGATGTCAGGAGACCAGAGTCCAGAGAGACTAGGTAAATCATTAACTAAATGAATTGGTTTTCTCTGTACAATAGGAGAAAAACTGCACCTACCTACTTCACAATGAGTTAAGGAGCTCAACTAAGAAAACAGATGTGAGACAATTTGGGATTAAATAGTACCTAATCCACTCAACAAATATTTACTGAGTAGCCATTGGGAGCTAAGCACTGTGATAGATGCTATAATGGGATTAAGCACAAACTACCCTACGCCAATGGAAACCAAAGCTTCATAAAATATGGAAAACTGTTAGGAACTTCAGGGATCACAGACAAACGGAGTTGAGGAAAGGCAGGTGCAGATCAATGAACACGGTAACAGCTTACAACGATGGATAGGCTTACTCTCAAAAAGGAGCAAATCATTCACTGTCCAGTTACAACGTAAAGGCTAAAATACATAGACTTTTGAGTAGATGCAGTAACGTGAACCACATACCTGATTTCAAAGATTTAGTATGCAGCAAAAGAATGAAATATCTCAATTTTTAATCCTGATTACATGTTCAAATCATATGGTTTTGGATATACCGAGTTAAATAAAACGTTATTTAAACAGATGTCACCTGTTTTTTTTTACTTTTTAATGTGGCTACTAGAAAATTTTAAATGACTAAGAAGCCTGACTTATATTTCTTTTGGATAGTGTTGTTCTAGAAGACGTAATACGGCCAACAGAAAAGTCCGGGCAGTGTATGGTTCTGAAAAGGCTAATCATGGTGTATGATGACTTTGTGAGGCGTGGACCAAAGATACAAGAGAGAATGAGTCAAGTGTCATCAAACCCACAAATCACAAAAATTCTGATGGCTTACGTGGGAACACAACTATAGTCAGGAGGAACCTGCAAGGTATTGCTGGTGATTCCAAAGCAAATGGGTTGAAAACTAAAAGAAGCGAGGGCACAGGAATCATTTTATTTCTCCTTCCAGCTGAAGCGCAAATATTTGAGGGAGAAATAAGTCTATGAAATGCTTGTTAGAACTGAAGTCCAGTGTACCTCCAGCACTTTCCCTCCAGCAGTCAGTGACTATTTTGCACACATATACTCTACCTAGAACAATGCTTCATTCAGCTGACAGAGCTCCTCGGTACGTGCAACCAAACTAGTTAATACTGACAATCCACTTACATTATTTGTCTCCAATAAATGTTCAGAAAATAATTAATAGTCTCTACACCCCACACAATCATCAACCAGAATACTGAAGGGACCCGTAGGGATTCAACTGCAAGTGTCCCACGGGAGGCCCATGTCTCATTGAAGTCTCAACACCCAGCCCAGTACTGGTTACACAGTAAGTGCCCAATAAATATTCATTAAATACATAAAAAGTGGTAGTATATTAGAAGGTAAAAGTCCACACCTAGACAATACGGAAAAGGCAGAAACCAGAAATTTTAGACTGGTAAGCCTACTGCTGCAGATGGATCATCAAACAGATGGGGGTGAGCACTTAGAAATGAGGAGCCAGGAGCCAGAAAAGGCCTCCTAAAACCAAGTCACCCAGATGGGCCGTTATTCTTTATTCACCCCGCCTCCACTTGTGCAGAGAATGACTTAAGTAACAGAGTAAATCTTCATGTTCACAAGACCTTTGACAAAATCTCTTATTACACCTTTCAAAAATATGGAGAAATAGCAGGCATAATGACACAGCAGTTCTAAGATGGTAATGAGTAGAAAAATCATAAAGACAGACTGGTGGTTGAGAGATTGAGGTCAGCTTAAAGAAACAGTGTACCAGGGGTCCCTCTGGGTCAACGTTCTTCTTCAGTGAGTTGGGAGAAGCATGAAAGGCATATTTGCAAGTACGATAAAAGTAGCAGGGATAAGTGTGACACTGGATGTGGTTCAGAAGACCCTAATTGGGCTAGAATATCTGAAAACAGCATGATGAAATCTAACAGGAATAAATGTAGGTGGTATGATTAGGTATACAAATGAATCATAATTAGAAATAAAAATACAGAAAAATGAAATAAATGTAGGATGAGGGCAATTTGGCCTGGCAGCAGCTCAGCTATTTATCAGATCGCCACCAGTGCGAGGTGAAAGCTCCTTAGACAATGTCAATGCAAAGGCAAGCTGCATCAGAAGAAGTGCAGTTCCGAATACAGCCTTTTGTTAGTGGTCTTATATTTTCTATCAGCCAGTCCACATTTGGAACGTCGTGACAAGAAGGATTCTGAGGAACAAAGGAGAACAAGCAGGAATAACTGAAGGGATTAGAGATGCTTTCTGAAGAGAAGGCCCACAGATGATATATTAGAAAACTTCACGTTCTTAAGAGTTTTCAATCAGAAGTGGTAGTGTACACTTTGTCTGTTTTCCAGAAGGTACTTTTTTTTTTTTTTTTGCGTTATGCGGGCCTCTCTCTGTTGTGGCCTCTCCCATTGCGGAGCACAGACTCCGGACGCGCAGGCTCAGCGGCCACGGCTCACGGGCCTAGCCGCTCCGTGGCATGTGGGATCCTCCCGGACCGGGGCACGAACCCATGTCCCCTGCATCGGCAGGCGGACTCTCAACCACTGCGCCACCAGGGAAGCCCCAGAAGGTACTTTTCTGAGAAGGGGAGGGAGGCACAGATCTTTTGAGAATCTGATAGAGCCACGGGCCCTGCCCCCCAGGAAAAAAATGTACACACATACGTTTTACAAACAGTTTCAGGGGGTTCTGAACCAGATTAAGAACTCCTAGCTTAGAAGTTATAAAGACCCAGGTTTCTGTTTCGTATTAAAAACTTATTTCTCCCTCGACCTCTAAAGCAATACTCCTAATCAGGAAATTGAGAGAATTCCTATCCTGGGCAGAGGTGTGGGAGAGCAGTTTGGAGCCAATAACCTATAGGGTCCCTCCCAATTCTAGTATTCCCTAATCTAAAAGGAACTTTTGAATAATTTCATAGGATTAAGACAAATATTTAAAACACTATTTGTTATTGTCATTCACCTTACTAGTTTAAATACTCTCTATGCCCATTACACTCCAGAAATAGAAACAGGATCAAAACAAAGGTCATCCAAGCACTAACATAATTTATGAGACATATCTGACAAGGATTTCATTCACTGGATGCACAACCACAATGGCAGCAGGTATACAGAAATTACTTCTTGTCTCCCAAACAATAAAACATTTCCCTCCACAAGTTGCTTTTTGAAAAACTTGGCTGCGCTAAGGGCCGTGGTAGCAGAAGCCCTCCAGCATTTGCAATATCAGTTCTTGTTGTGTATTTGGTTACAAGGATTTTTCTAAGCAGCTGGTTTATATCATCATCACAGGGCATACCCGTGAGTTATTCATTAGCAGCATTACGTAATTTCTGTATTTTGAGTTTATGTTCTAGGTAACTCATTGCTGTCTAAACCTGAAGAGCTTTTGCACCTTAGCTAGAAAGGAGGAGAAGAGATACATCTCAACGTTAACTCCATCCTTACAGGGAAATAAGCAAATGAAAGTACTTGATAGTGATTCTTACTTCTTTAAAATTCAGGTTCTCTCAGAAATCCTAAGCAGGAAAAGTTTTCTATTATTCTTTTGAGATATTTTTCCTGGATTTTGCTTGACTTCCTTCTATTTAAATTCCTACCACTAGTTCTGCTAGTAATCTTGAAAGAGCTCCAATCCTGAAATAATTATAGATGCATTATATTCAAAATTACTTCAATGTTTGCTACCTACAATCATATAAAACTATAATGACATTTTATATATGCCTGTTGCCAATACACAGCACTGCTGCTGGGATATGATTTTCATAATAAGTAAGTATGAGAAAGAGCTGCCAGCCTCAAGGAGAAGGGGTGTGTGTGTGTGTGTGTGTGTGTGAGAGATTAATTTGTTTACGGAACCTCAGTGATAGATGTTACTCGCTTAAAAGCCCCAACTTTATTTTTGTAATTTCCTATTGGACTGAAAAGGCAGCCCTTCATTTCTCCACTTTCTCCAATTTCCGTTGCTGTCATTTCCCATTCAGATCAATTTCTCAAAATGGAAAGAAATCTGCCATCAATGGTAGACTTTAAGTGATATGGAGGGATCACTTTTTTCTAGAAGTAATAGCCTTCCATAAAAATTAATGACAGTGGACCTATTTTCTATAGAAAGGATTGTCAAATTCCATCCAAATCTGTCATTATCTTTTTCTTAGCTAATGACATCCAGACATTAAGGGGTCAGAGATCATTTTAAGGGTTACTTTTGAGTTATACTTTCCAGTTGCTTTAGTTATAAATGCAGCTGATGAGGAGAATTATACAGGACAGTGGTTCTCAAACTTTAACGTGTAGCAGAATCATCAGGAAGGCGTATCAAAATCCAGATTGCCAGGCCCCATCTCCAGAGTCTGCGATTCAGTAGGTCTGGGGTGGGTGGGGACCAATAGGTTGCATTTCTAACAAGTCCAGAGGTGACAGTTGCTGCTGCTGGGGGTCCAGGGACAACCTTTGGTGAACCCCTGGTACAGGATGATCCCTGATATCTAACTGACTGCAACACCATATTTCCTTTCTTAATTCAAACTTTCATGGCTAAGGTTTTTGAATCATACTCTAGATTGGAGCCTAAAATGGCAGACAGCTTCCTGTGGCTTAAGAACCTACATAAGCCACATCCTTCTCTAACGATCCTGTGGAAAACATCCGTAAAGAATGCAACCCCCTTCTGGAAGAAGAAATCAAGCTGTTTCTTGAGTCCCTCCCTCGCTTTCTTTAAACTTCTTACTAAGTATCTGGAGTGAAATTCAACAGGAAAATGGTTCATAAAACCTATCTGGATGGGGCGCCTTTATTGGAAAGAAGACTGGCATACTCACCAGAGAGGAAATATACCCAGTCGTGTGGTGATAAAAACCATGGCAAACATAACAAACAGGAGATCACAAATTTTCTGAAACTTGGCGTAATTTGCCATTTTGGCAGCCTATGAAAGGAAGAAATGTGACAGATTAATTTAGTTAAATTGATAAATGAAAAGCTTCTTTCAATATGCCTGAGTCTCCTTTAAGATATAACCTACCAGAGGCATAAAACTGCCTGCTACTTTGAAATGTCATGCATCATGCATCATATTTATAAATTACCCATAAGTCGAGTGAAATGTGATATTAACCATAAGTAGAACTACTGACTGTCAGAGATTTAATAAAATATTCAGCAACCTGAAAAATTCAATTATATGGTTGATTTCAGGAAAACAGAAAAATATGAAATTCTTGCATTACAGATGATCTTAGCAAGCCAAAGACGCCAAAACAGGAATTTGGCATAAGAGGTCAAAACAGAAACTGCTACATAATCCTTTAAACTTTTAATGAGTCCCAAACACTAAGGTCACGAACTTTATAGAGAATATTGAGCCTTCCTGCATTTTTCTCCCCCTTTCTACTTAGAATGATAGGTTTTCCTTAAACAGGTATAAGGAGTGCTCTGGGGAGACAGTTTCCTGGCTTATCCTCACAAATTTAGAAATGAATGTGTCAAGATCACATTATTTCAGCGAATCCACTTGGGTATAATTTTCAAATTTACATGAATGGGTCATTTTCTAGATGAAAGTCACTCATGTTCAGAATGTCTGTGAGAAGTACACTAATAATTTATGGTAGTGATTTAAGGGACCACTTTTTATATTATAAATTAGTCGAAGGAAGAAATGCATCCCTTTCTCTACCATCTACTTTAAAAAAAAAAATTTATTTATTTATTTGGCTGCACCGGGTCTTAGTTATGGCACTCGGGATCTGCCTGTGGGATCTTTAGGTGTGGTATGCGGGATCTAATTCCCTGCCCAGAGACTGAACTCGCGCCCCCTGCATTGGAAGCGTGGAGCCTCAACCGCTGGACCACCAGGGAAGTCCCTGCCATCTACTTTTTATAGATGATTCTAAGTAAGAACAGGTGACACTGAAAACATAATTGTCCTTGATTACTGCTTTTTACATTTTCACATATAATTCACAGTACCCACACACAGGGTTATAAATCGAAGAGGTCTTTTAAATTCATAACATTATTTTCTACTTCTTGTAAAGTTAAATTAGCTGAGTCAGACTTGAAAGGATTGTTGACAGTATCCACAGAAGCTGTAATTTAATAGCTTTAAGTAAAATACAAAGCTACCAGAGAAATATATTCCTAAGGGGAAATATCTATTAACTGAGTGGAAGCCAGGATTATGAACTTTTAATTTCATGCATACTTTGGATGTGACACCACAACTTATACTAAGAAAGAAAAAAAGCATCTTCTGCCTCCTTCTGGCTACGTAAACCACGTAGCTTTCTTTTACATTCATTCACCAGTATTCAATAAAAAAAGCATTAAACATCCATTTTTCTGAAATGTCTAAGCCATAGATTCCACTTTGAAGAGTCAACATATCTCATTATTTGGATATTCTCAAGCATTATTTTATGATGTCAAAGAGAATCCAAATGATGAAGAACATTTGCTTTTAAGCCACATGACTGGGATTTCTGGATTATTTTTCTTTTCTAGATAAAAGTGGTGGATGATGATTCAACCCACATTTTCTGAATTATGGCTCTGCCAAGCACTATGCCATCCATTTCCCCAGACATTAGAGGTGGCAGATTATACAGGATTGACTTTAAAACTGTATATTGCTATATAAATTTCTACCTTCAAGCATACTTAGGATTTAACCACATGGTAACTGATTTTCAGGAAATTGCCTTTATACTAGTTTTATTTCTCCTTTAAAAAAATGTGCTGAGGGCTTCCCTGGTGGCGCAGTGTTTGGGAGTCCACCTGCTGATGCAGGGGACATGGGTTCGTGCCCCAGTCTGGGAAGATCCCACATGCCGTGGAGCGGCTGGGCCCGTGAGCCATGGCTGCTGAGCCTGTGCGTCCGGAGCCTGTGCTCCGCAACGGGAGAGGCCACAACAGTGAGAGGCCCGTGTACCGCAAAAAAGAAAGAAAAAAAAAATGTGCTGAATAGAATCTAGCTTGACTCACTTAAAAACCATAGCGCCAAACTATCATCTGACGTATCCAACCCATTAGGACTACTTTTCTGTTTCATAACCTTATAGGGACCAGAGTCTTTAATGAAGTGCTGTATACACTTCAAACCTTGACTAATTGCCTTTATAGCAGATTCAATTTTATGGCCTGGAATTTCTGCTTATATTGGAATAACAAATAATTACTTGAGGGCATCTCTATTCTACATTCACAGTGATAGCACATGCTTCAAAGGGGCAGAACTGTGGGCCAACAGGAATAAAAAATAAACATACCGATTCTAAGACCCATTTCTACATGGAATTTGTACTCTGGTAAGTTCATTTTTGACCAGCTATATAAATTTCTTAGGACTAAAATGAAAAACACTATAGTTATATAACCTTATTGAGTATGTCTCTTCATGGAGGCCATGATTAAGAGTAAATACCGCATCAAAATTTTACTTGGGATTTTATCTTTTGAAATATGCTAGAAGCATTTTTCTTTTTCTTTTTTTTTTGCTACTTTAGTAATTTTAAGTGATAATGGTTTAGAAACTTAATCAAAGTGCAACCAATATTTCCTCAGATATTCTTAATACTTACATGCACAGAAAACATAGTTTTTATATAAAATTTATAATTCATATATACTTTCACTATAAAAATACTAGGAATAATATGTATATTGGTAATAAAAACTATGACTACTCATTAATTTCATCAGGATGTACTATTACTAACTAAACTGAGCTATATACGCTTCCCAGATAAATCAGTGTGAAACCTGTAACACTAGAAACAAAACCTATTCAAATAGTAATTTTCCTATTGTAAAACACTCATTTCTTAGGTGTGGAAGGGTTAAGGTTTTTATTATTCTATTAATAAAGAATGCTAACTTGGTGAATGTTTTTTGCACACCACTTTATATACTAAAGTCTCACTTTCACCAATTTAACCTACAAAGAAACACTCTGCAGTTTCAAAGCAGTCATGTACTAACTTCTCCCAGCACCATCTATCAGACCCTAGAAAAACTGATGATCTGGGGGATTTCCTGAATTCCAGATTTTGTCTTCTTACAGATGAAAGAAAACTTTTACCTCTAGAAGAGCGTCGGCTGAATCATGGAGACAGAGGACTAGGGTCCCTACTCGGGCCATGTTGTTGACATATGAAAAGGTAATCAAAAAAATAGATACAAGATGATGCAGGAACATGACGCCAAAGTCCTGGGAAGGAGAAGACACAGGCATGTTAGTTAGGACTTCGCAGCAACACAGCTTTTCCATTCATCTATTCAACCATTCATCCAATAATTTTAAGGCTCTCTATGGGCCCAGCACTGGGAACACTAATGTGAGTAAGAGATAGTTCTACACTTTTGAGAGTTTACTGAGTCCTGGGAGAGAAACACAGGACACCAGTGACTGTGGAAAACGTGATCAACACCAGGACTAAGGCCAAATCATAAAGGATGTTTTGTAAGAAGCCAAGGAATTTGAAGCTATGGGAGAAACAGCCATAGGATTTGGTGAATGAAAAATATTGCCTGCCATATCAGTAAACAAAGGATGTTGTAGCCATCAAGCCATCCCATTACAGCCTCCCCTAGAGTGAGCCCTGAGGAAACTCAGGATGGAAACAGGATGCCCCCCATCTAGCAGTCAGCTGCTGCAGCCACCCCTGACAGTGCACCCTGAGGAGACTCAGGATGAGAAAGCACAGGATACTGGCCCCAGATAGCTGAGGTGCATATCGAAGGAATGATTCCAGGGAGCCCAGACTCTTGCATCTTCCCATATACAGAAAAGAGCTAAATTCCTTAACTTGAGGTATCTGGTTTTCTTTCATTAACAGGAATCTTTTGATGTTCCGACTACCTGGTGTTTGTTGCAAAAAACCCTACATATTCTGGCTCCCCCTTTGTCTCTTCGGAGCAATCTCTCAGAGTGATTGGAGATGCTCTGTTCCCAGCTTAAGGACTCAGTTTTGTCTGTCATTTATTTGACGATGTGAGAATTATGTTTTATTATATAATTCTCAACTTTTAGGTTGTGCCTTTTTTTTCAGTCAACAGGTTTTAAGCAAAGGAAGGTATTACTTGGATTTGTACTTTAGGAAAATCTTTTGGGTAGCAGTGCAGGTCCAACTAGACCACTTCTCTGACTATGAGTGGCTGGAGATTTGGCATCCTTCTCCTGGAATATGCCCAATGAGATGTTAAAATAAGAATCATAATATGTTGGCATTTCTGATGGGTCCTACACAAACAAGCTCTCAATTTCAACCATTATCCATCTACAGTCATTAGAAAAAAATAATTGGCAAAAGTAATGGTAAGCTGGCCATCCTCATTTTGGTCAACTTCAAGGGAGCTGCTTCTTGGCCCATGTGAAAAGATCATCTTTCTCTGGTACTGATTTATCTTCTGGCCACCTGGTTTACTGTAACATGGAATTCCTGTTGCTTAGAAATGGTGTCTCTCTTACTGATATTTTTACTCTTATTTAATCTGAATTTCTCCCAGAGTAAACTTGAACTTCTCTGGGGCTTAAATGCCAGGACTAGCCCTAATGATGATCTACTTGAAACCATGAAGAAAGAGGACTACTCTCTCATGGGCCATTCATGTAGAGATAAATTAGCCAAAACGAGACGCATATTTTGCAACTGAGGGAGAGAGAAAAAGGGAGCAAGTGTGTGCACATATACATATGCTGTTGATGTCAAACAGTCTGGGGTCTGAAAGGTCAACTATGATGACTTTAAAATGGTTTTAAAACATTTAAACAATATTTTTTGTTTAGATCCTGAAAGTAACTAATGATAATCTGTAAGTAATGAAATATTGCTCCCATTAGGTCATTTTTCCATTTACTTCATTGTATAGCTCCCATATTGAAAAAATTTCCAATTATTTGATTTTAATTTATATAACTTAAACCTATAAAGCTATGGATTTTTCTACTGTTTAAATTCCTGTACTACAGAACTCTTTAAGAATATCATTTTATATTTTATAAAATCAAGCTTTAAATGACAATGATGAAATAAAGTTAAAATGGGTATATTTAAAAAAACACACACAATGTTTAAATGGTTCTGTATACACTTTGGTGAACATGTCCAGAGGTTACTTTTCTGCCTTGGAAAGTGCCAGACATTTACTGATAACCATATTGATTTATTACTAGGATAAACAATGTATTAGTTTCTTAAATAAGGTCGAATAATTTAAAAAATGAAGTACAACTATTTCTCTTATTTTCAATTAACCTAGTCTCCGTGTTGCCATGATGGTGAATACCACTGTTGGCAGAATCATCTGTCTTGCATTAATTCATTCTAATGGCCACAGTAGAACTACAGTACCAAGTTGTGCAAACTCCTGCCGCCTGTTGACCTACCACTATACTCCTTCCTCCAGACCCACATTTGCATCTAGTTCTCAGCTCACTGGCAGAGAGAAATGAAGACCATGCTCTGAGTTTATTTAATCAGTGATTATGGACAGACTCAACTTACCAGTTTTACCTACTTCTCTTGATTTTCTCTGATGCTTTTGTAGTCTCTAGGATTTTCCTAAAGCATTAGAGTTGAACAATACCAAAATGCCTAAGGCATACGAGAAAAATTGCTTTGATAACGTTTCCCACAGGAGGATGAAATCTCTTCACTACAGGCTGTTATCAGAAATGTATCACCTGGCATAGAGTGATCTACCAGACAATAGCTACTTTAAAACAATGGATCAATTAAAGTGGAGCTAACCTATCAACTGATATTTTATACTGTTTCATAAACATAATTAAATAAAAACACAGAGTGCTAATTCAACAGTTCACTGAGTTTATATTCGCCCATGCTAAATTCACAGATTTTAAAGTCTAACTAGCTGAGTACCTAACCAGAACAATACTTTCCACATTTCTCATTGTTTAGCCCTAAATGATTGCTCTTGATTCACTGAAAGAGAAGAGGTTTTCTCGATTTAATTTTAAAATGAATAAACATAAACTGATTAAAACACGCATGGAGGATTAGGGCCATTTTATAATTCAGTTTCCTAACATGTATCTGATATATATGTCAATAAATAAAACAACGCCCTTGGCAATATAGCAAGGCTGTACTAAAAACAAAAGCCTTATTTTTCAGATAAAGTTTGCTTTGTGAAGATGATTTTTGCATATAAATCCCCTGGTCCTAGAAAACATTTATGACTGAGGGGCTCAAAGCTATGCTCATTGCAGAAGACCAATTTTCATTATACTGTCATATCTGTATGAACATGAAAAGCATGAATAATGGATTTTGTCTTTTACACTTCTGCTTCAGAAAGCATTATACACAATGAAATACCTTTAATAAAATCCCTGCAATCATTATTTTTTGTTACTCTCATTCCCTCACCCTGACACATTTTTTTGAATAGGCAGTGAATCTGGTCCAAATAACAGTTTTTAAATGAATTGTCAATTTACACTTTATCAGTGCATGGTGGGAAATGCCCATCCTCATGTTTGTTACTGCTGAAAGTGACTGGGTACAGGCAAGTTGCAGGAAACTTAGCATTTTAGGCTGAGAATATTTCCTTCCATTTTCAGTAGCATCAGTTAGGTAGAGATTGTGATTTCTTGTTGGCCCTCATATTGAAGACGGATCCCAAAGTCCTTAGACAAAATTGACGACTGGCCTGGCTACCTGCATCAGTGGTCCCCAACCTCCTGTCATTCTGCCATATGGTTTCTGGATACATTCATAGCTCTAGTCAAGGGGTCCTTCTACATTCCCTTCCTGATATTTACCCTGACCCCAGCCCCTCATTCCAGTGGCTTCTCCTACGTTAATTATCAGAGACAAGGGAAAAAAACAGATATGGACTTGACTCAAGCACGATTAGAATAAGCCTAAAATGAAAAGATTCAAGGAAAAGCCATTCATTTTAATACCAGAAGTTGGTAAGAAAACGCTGTTTTTTCCTTATTATATTCCTGAATGACATTTAGCGAACCCAGAACAGAGTCTCAGTCTGTTCTGTGTAGCTTTCACATCAGAAACTCGTAGGTGCAAGTAAACCTGTAGCTACTTGGGCTCCATCCCCGACTCTTAGAATGAGAATCGGCATCCTTAACTCAGTTCACCAGGGGAATTCTCTGCAAGATAAAAGATCGGCATCAAAGGGCCAGAGAGGTCACCCTCTCATTCAGACATAAGTCTGATGTTCTATGTGATCCAACTCCATTTGCAATGGTCAGGCTGAAAGAGGCTTTGAAATAATACTCTGTTTTCAGGAAGCACCAGAAATTCACCTTGATATACATATTTTTATGAGAGCAAAATTAACTCTATTCTCATTTTTAAACAACTCACTACAAATAAGAAACTTGTTCTCTAAATTCTCATTTGCTGGAGAAAGTATTAACAATTTTATGCAGTTTCTTTTGGGAATAATCTTTGTAACAAATAAAGAAAAGCACTGGTGAACCTTCTCAAAAAGGAGCAAGAAGACCAAGGTTTTAAGTGATGGCTGATTTAGATGCTCACGTATGGTGAAAAATATGACATACCACTATGCAAGACAAAGAAAAGACTCTTCTTTCTTGGGTGCGAATGACATGTGCCAGCTTTCCCAAATTTAATAAATATCATAAATAAATATCATTAATAAACATACTCTAACTCATGAATAGAAATCAGGTAATACCAGGTCAACCATTTAACAGATTTTCAAACTCTCTATAGAACAGAGGGACAGAAACATAATTTGAAACTGATTTCATTTTATGGCAACTATAGCAGTAATAGAAATCTCTCATTTCTGTGTGTTTTGTTTTTTTAAAACAACAGTTTTCTTATTTGAGTCTTCAAGGTACAAAGAAGTTAGCAGGACTTTTAACAGAGTAACATGCTCTTTTTTTCTAGAGATCAATAACACTCTCCCTATTTCTTCCCTGGCGATTGTGCAACCCGGGGGTAAAACTCAGAATGATGGGGAGCAATGTGGCTGTGCAGGAAGTGTACTTCAAGCCTGTAACTTGGAAACGTGCAGGGGAGAGTGTCCACTCAGGTTCCCCCTCCACTCACGGAGATGGGGAGAACTTCAGATAAAACTTACGTGTGACAAGAATAATCGTAGTTAAATACTTTTCCCATTGAGGGAATATGAAAATATAATAGATTTTCAACCTCTGGCTATGGATAGCTAAAGTCCTGACTAAGAGTATGTATATATATACATTCCTCTTAAAAAGCAAAGAAACAAACGACTACAAAACTGTCCAGGTTGTAAAGACAATGACTGCAATCAAAGTATACTCAGAGTGATTTATAAAAATCAGTTGATTCTGATTTGCCCCATATTAGGCAACTTGAAAATTATACCTTTCTCTTACCAGCGCATGAGGCAAGGAGTTCATATAATGTATGTAAATGTAAATGTCAACCTTTGGGTATCTGGAATCTCCCACATTTACTTGGTTATTATATTTTTAGCTGGCCTTGAGTTTTGGCTCACTCTAAAGAGAACCAGTTAAATGTGCCATTTAAAGAAAGGTATTTCAAATAACAAGTTCTTCAAAAATTGTAACTAAAGTTCGCTCTCATTCTCATGTATAGCCTATGCACGCTGGTGTAAATATTTATGGGAAAATCTGGAAATGGATGAAAAATTGTGATTTATTTGGGAAACGTTTAATTATAAAGTAGAGGAGTCCTGGCAGGAATGATTCAATTATCTCATCTCTAAAAGCAGTCCATGAACAAAACCTCATTCACACAAAATCTAAAGTCAAATTTATTTTTACACTTTTTTTCCCCAATAGACTAGATTTTTCACCTTTGGGCCTAAATATATACAGATTTAGGTCCTTGAGGGAGATACCTGTCTCCTACAAATATAATTCTAAAAATAGTAAGTGCTAAGAAATTAATTGGTTAAAGACTTTAAACTTGCTACTGTTACTATCAAAATGTTTTTAAAATATATACTGATAGGCTTCCCTGGTGGCGCAGTGGTTGAGAGTCCGCCTGCCGATGCAGGGGACCCGGGTTCGTGCCCCGGTCCGGGAAGATCCCACATGCCGCGGAGCGGCTAGGCCTGTAAGCCATGGCCGCGGAGCCTGCGCGTCCGGAGCCTGTGCTCCGTAACGGGAGAGGCCACAACAGTGAGAGGCCCGCGTACCGCAAAAAAAAAAAAATTAATTAATTAATTAATTTAAAAAATTATATATATATATATACTGATGTGATGTGAATATCTCTACTAGCTTCTCAAAGCTGACATCCTCACTGTTCACCAAATTTGTGCGTACAGGTGACTCAACTTTAGAGCAGAGAAAGACACACTATGGCCCCCAGGCCAAATCTGGCCCTCATTTGTTTTTGTAAATAACGTTTTATTAGAACACAGCCACATCCATTTGTTTAATTATTGTTTATGGCAGTGTTCTTGCTACAGTGGTAGGGTTAAGTGGTTGCAACAGAGACTATACAGCCTCCAAGTTTAAAATATTTACTAGCAGGCCCTTTACAGAAAAGTTTGATAAGCCCTGCCTTAGAGCCACATCAAAGGCATAACATGGGAAACTCAGCCATGTAATTTGAGATGTGGCAATTGCATAGGCTCAAGGCTGGCTTCATCACATTTTCTTTAAATACAGAATATGTAAGAGGTTTAATTTTCATAGTTATTCAGAAGTAACCCATTATTACTTTCAAAGTTCAGATAAATCATTAAAATAAAAAGTTTTGGCAGGTATCTCCATCAAAATTCTCATGATAAACTATAACTACAACTTCAAGATCATTTTAAAATCGAGGAGCTTCTTCAGAAAAAGCTTGAGCTTTTGTAAAAACAAGAGCTGCCTGTCCGGATGCAATATATTACTCTCTCTACTGCTACATGTGCCATTACTTCAGAGCTTCTGGGAACATACATAAATGAAATAAAGTACTTCTGCGTAAGCAGTGTTTACCCAATCTTTCTCCTGTGTAACATTTGTGGCACATTTTAACATCAAGAAGTCATATAATCTCATCTACTATGAATTATTTAGCTGATATTTAATCTTTAATTGATTTTATTACTGTGGAAAAAGATGCAATAAAATTTTATTTGCACAATAGAACACAGTAAGACAGTGCCCCCAATACCCTCCCACTGTGCCTGGCCAGAGCTCAGAACTTAATTTGCAACTCCCTGGAGTCCTCCTCCCTGCTTTCCTTTCCTCTTCCCATTGAAAGTACACTCTCCAAATGCACTCTGCTTTCAAATGATGTAGCTATTTTCCTTAATTATACACACGTCTTTTTTCTCATTGAATCTTTGTATTGAGATGTTCTCCGTAACTACAAGTCTTGCCAAATTACAAGCTCCAGGAGTTGCAGGCCTTTATATACATCATCTGGGCTTATATACATCATCTGGGCTCTGTTTAAACTACTCTTGGGGCTTCCCTGGTGGTGCAGTGGTTAAGAATCCGCATGCCAGGACTTTCCTGGTGGCGCAGTGGTTGAGAGTCCGCCTGCCGATGCAGGGGACACAGGTTCGTGCCCCAGTCCGGGAGGATCCCACATGCCGCGGAGCGGCTGGGCCCGTGAGCCACGGTCGATGAGCCTGCGCGTCCGGAGCCTGTGCTCCGCAACGGGAGAGGCCACAACAGTGGCCCGTGTACCGCAAAAAAAGAAAAAAAAGAATCCGCATGCCAATGCAGGGGACACGGGTTCGAGCCCTGGTCCGGAAAGATTCCACATGCCGGGGAGCAACTAAGCCCATGCTCCATAACTACTGAGCCTGTGCTCTAGAGCCCGAGAGCCACAACTACTGAGCCTGCACGCCTAGAGCCTGTGCTCCGCAACAAGAGAAGCCACTGCAACGAGAAGCCCGCGCAACGCAACAAAGAGTAGCCCCCGCTCGCTGAAACTAGAGAAAGCCCGCGCGCAGCAACGAAGACCCAACGCAGACAAAAATAAAATAAATATTTAAAATAAATAAATAAATAACTACTCTTGGCCCAGCCACACTACTTTGTACAGCTTTTAATGCCAGAAGGGTCACTTCTGAGACATTTAAAATATACTCAACATAACAGTCTTAAGTGATACGCAGGTTAACAAACTTTATTCTTTTTTTTCAGGAGGAAAAAGGCAAGGGCAACACTTAATATCAAGTAAACCCATTCAGGTTGAAAACGTCCAGAATGATCAGTAGGGGGCAGACTGTGTTCAACTAAAATCAGGACGGAAAAGCCATCATCCTCATATCTACTGTAACGCCCTTGGGGTCCCAAATGACAATACGCCATCAAGGTCTCAACTTAGTGCTTTAGATGGAAGATGGAAGAAGTCTCCTTTAGGTCAGCCAGGTTGGGATTATGTTGTAAGTTGTCAGGAGGGGTGACGGGAAACTCTTATTATTGTCATCAGTCTTCGCTTCTCCTAATCCCTCTTCCTTCAGCAGCCTGAGCTCCCCACCTCCCTTCACAGACAGAACTCTACGTGCAGAATTCACTTGGCAACTTTCTTGCCCCCATGCAGGCCTCTGGCCCTTCAGGGCTTTTTTGTCTTTGTTTCTGTTTTCCTGGATGGAATTCTTGTGTATTCTCTTCTTTTCTCCAAGCCCCACTCCAACTTGATTACCTGGTGAACTTCTATCTACCCTGAGATTTGCCTACTAATTCTCAGGCTTCAAAGATTCTGACACTGAGATTTATTCTCAACAACCTCCACATAAGGTAAGTACTCTTCGAACGCCATTTATAAAGAAACTGAGGCACAGAAAAGTGACGTAATTTTTTCAGAGTTACACAGTAAGGACAGGCCACAGGCAGGTCTGCATCCAGTTCTGTGTGACTCCAGAGCTCAGGCTCCGATCACTGTGGGCTGCTTCTCAGAAACACGCACAGAAGGAAAGACAACAATAAGGAATGGGGCAGTGAAAGAGGACACTTTTTTCTTTTTTTTCACATCTTTATTGGAGTATAATTGCTTTACAATGGTGTGTTAGTTTCTGCTTTATAACAAAGTCAATCAGCTATAAATATACACATGTCCCCATATCTCCTCCCTCTTGCATCTCCCTCCCACCCTCCCTATCCCATCCCACTAGGTGGTCACAAAGCACCGAGCTGATCTCCCTGTGCTATGGGGCTGCTTCCCACTATCTATCTATTTTACATTTGGTAGTGTATATATGTCCATGCCCCTCTCTCGCTTTCTGACCTACTTCACTCTGAATGACAGCCTCTAGGTCCATCCACTTCACTACTAATAACTCAATTTCGTTCCTTTTTATGGCTGAGTAATATTCTATTATACATATGTGCCACATCTTCTTTATCTATTCATCTGTCAGTGGACACTTAGGTTGCTTCCATGTCCTGGCTATTGTAAATAGAGCTGCAATGAACATTGTGGTACATGACTCTTTTTGAATTATGGTTTTCTCAGGGAATAGGCCCAGTAGTGGGATTGCTGGGTCGTATGGTAGTTCTATTTTTAGTTTTTTAAGGAACCTCCATACTGTTCTCCATAGTGGCCGTATCAATTTACATTCCCACCAACAGTGCAAGAGGGTTCCCTTTTCTCCACACCCTCTCCAGAATTTACTGTCTGTAGATATTTTGATGATGGCCATTCTGACAGGTGTGAGATGATATCTCATTGTAGTTTTGATTTGCATTTCTCTAATGATTAATGATGTTGAGCACCCTTTCATGTGCTTGTTGGCAATCTGTATATCTTCTCTGGAGAAATGTCTATTTAGGTCTTTTGCCTATTTTTGGACTGGGTTGTTTCTTTTTTTGCATATTGAGCTGCATGAGCTGCTTGTAAATTTTGGAGATTAATCCTTTGCCAGTTGCTTCGTTTGCAAATATCTTCTCCCACTCTGAGGGTTGTCTTTTTGTCTTATGGTTTCCTTTGCTGTGCAAAAACTTTTAAGTTTCATTAGGCCCCATTTATTTATTATTCTTTTTATTTCCATTTCTCTAGGAGGTGGGTCAAAAAGGATCTTGCTGTGATTTATGTCATGGAGTGTTCTGCCTATGTTTTCCTCTAAGAGATTTATAGTGTCTGGCCTTACATTTAGGGCTTTAATCCATTTTGAGTTTATTTTTGTGTATGGTGTTAGGGAGTGTTCTAATTTCATTCTTTTACATGTACCTGTCCAGTTTTCCCAGCACTGCTTATTGAAGAGGCTGTCTTTTCTCCACTGTATATTCCTGCCTCCTTTATCAAAGATAAGGTGACCATATTTGCGTGGGTTTACCTCTGGGCTTTCTATCCTGTTCCATTGATCTATATTCCTGTTTTTGTGCCAGTATCATACTGTCTTAATTACTGTAGCTTTGTAGTAAAGTCTGAAGTCCAGGAGCCTGATTCCTCCAGCTCCGTTTTTCTTTGTTAAGATTGCTTTGGCTATTCGGGGTCTTTTGTGTTTCCATACAAATTGTGAAATTTTTTGTTCTAGTTCTGTGAAAAATGCCATTGGTAATTTGATAGGGATTGCACTTAATCTGCAGATTGCTTTGGGTAGTAGAGTCATTTTCATAATGTTGATTCTTCCAATCCAAGAACATGGTATATCTCTCCATCTGTTTGTATTATCTTTAATTTCTTTCATCAGTGTATTATAGTTTTCTGTATACAAGTCTTTTGTCTCCTTAGGTAGGTTTATTCCTAGGTATTTTATCCTTTTTGTTGCGATGGTAAATGGGAGTGTTTACCTAATTTCTCTTTCAGATTTTTCATCATTAGTGTATAGGAATGCAAGAGATTTCTGTGCATTAATTTTGTATCCTGCTACTTTACCAAATTCATTGATTAGCTCTAGTAGTTTTCTGGTAGCATCTTTAGGATTCTCTATGTATACCATCATGTCATTTGCAAACAGTGACAGTTTTACTTCTTCTTTTCTGATTTGGATTCCATTTATTTCTTTTTCTTCTCTGATTGCCGTGGCTATATCTTCCAAAACTATGTTGAATAATAGTGGTGAGAGTGGGCAACCTTGTCTTGTTCCTGATCTTAGTGGAAATGGTTTCAGTTTTTCATTATTGAGAAAGATACTGGCTGTGGGTTTGTCATATATGGCCTTTATTATGTTGAGATGAGTTCCCCCTATGCCTGCTTTCTGCAGTTTTTATCATAAATGGGTGTTGAATTTTGTCGAAAGGTTTTTCTGCATCTATTGATCATATGGTTTTTATCCTTCAAATTGTTAATGTGGTGTACCACATTGGTTGATTTGCATATATTGAAGAATCCCCGCATTCCTGGAATAAACCCCACTTGATCATGTTGTATGATCCTTTTAATGTGCTGTTGGATTCTGTTTGCTAGTATTTTGTTGAGGATTTTTGCATCAGTGTTCATCAGTGATATTGGCCTGTAGTTTTCTTTTTTTGTGACATCTTTGTCTGGTTTTGGTACCAGGGTGATGGTGGCCTTGTAGAATGAGTTTGGGAGTGTTCCTCCCTCTGCTATATTTTGGAAGAGTTTGAGAAGGATACGGGTTAGCTCTTCTCTAAATGTTTGATAAAATTCGTCTGTGAAGCCATCTGGTTCTGGGCTTTTGTTTGTTGGAAGATTTTTAATCACAGTTTCAATTTCAGTGCTTGTGATTGGTCTGTCTATGTTTTCTATTTCTTCCTGTTTCAGTCTCGGAAGGTTGTGCTTTTCTAAGAATTTGTCCATTACTTCCAGGTTTTCCATTTTATCAGCATACAGTTGCCTGTAGTAATCTCTCATGATCCTTTGTATTTCTGCAGTGTCAGTTGTTACTTCTCCTTTTTCATTTCTAATTCTGTTGATTTGAATCTTTTCCCTTTTTTTCTTGATGAGTCTGGCTAATGGCTTATCAATTTTGTTTATTTTCTCAGAGAGCCAGTTTTTAGTTTATTGACCTTTACTATTGTTTCCCTCATTTTGTTTTCATTTATTTCTGATCTGATCTTTATGATTTCTTTCCTTCTGATAACTGTGGGTTTTTTTGGTTCTTCTTTCTCTAATTGCTTTAGGTGTAAGGTTAGGTTGTTTATTTGAGATGTTTCTTGTTTCTTGAGGTAGGATTGTATTGCTATAAACTTCCCTTAGAACTGCGTTTGCTTCATCCCATAGGTTTTGGGTCATTGTGTTTTCATTGTCATTTGTTTCTAGGTATTTTGTGATTCCCTCTTTGATTTCTTCAGTGATCTCTTGGTTATTTAGTAGTGTATTCTTTAGCCTCCATGTGTTTGTATTCTTTACAGTTTTTTTCCTGTAACTGATATCTAGTCTTATAGCATTGTGGTCAGAAAAGATACTTGATACGATTTCAATTTCGTTAAATTTACCAAGGCTTGATTTGTGACCCAAGAGATGATCTATCCTGGAGACTGTTCCATGAGCACTTGAGAAGAAAGTGTAATCTGCTGTTTTTGGATGGAATGTCCTATAAATATCGATTAAGTCCATCTTGTTTAATGTATCATTTAAAGTTTGTGTTTCCTTATTTACTTTCATATTGGATGATCTGTCCATTGGTGAAAGTAGGGTGTTAAAGTCCCCTACTATGATTCTGTTACTGTCCATTTCCCTTATTATAGCTATTAGTGTTTGCCTTATGTATTGAGGTGCTCCTATGTTGGGTGCATAAATATTTACAATTGTCATATCTTCTTCTTAGATTGATCCCTTGATCACTATGTAGTGTCCTTCTTTGTCTCTTGTAATAGTCCTTATTTTAAAGCCTATTTTGTCTCATGTGAGAATTGTTATTCCAACTTTCTTTTGATTTCCATTTGTATGGAGTATTTTTTCCATCCCTCACTTTCAGTCTGTATGTGTCCCTAGGTCTGAAGTGGGTCTCTTGTAGACAGCATATATACGGGTCTTGTTTTTGTATCCATTCAGCCAGTCTATGTCTTTTGGTGGGAGCATTTAATCCATTTACATTTAAGGTAATTATCGATATGTATGTTCCTATTACCATTTTCTTAATTGTTCTGGGGTTGTTATTGTAGGTCTTCTCATTCTCTTGTGTTTCCTGCCTAGAGAAGTTCCTTTAGCATTTGTTTTAAAGCTGGTTCGGTGGTGCTGAATTCTCTTAGCTTTTGTTTGTCTGCAAAGGTTTTAATTTCTCCGTCAAATCTAAATGAGATCCTTGCTGGGTAGAGTAATCTTGGTTGTAGGTTTTTCCCTTTCATCACTATAAATATGTCCTGCCACTCCCTTCTGGCTTGCAGAGTTTCTGCTGAAAGATCAGCTGTCAACCTTATGGGGACTCCCTTGTATGTTATGTTGTTTTTCCCTTGCTGCTTTTAATATTTTTTCTTTGTATTTAATTTTTGATAATTTGATTAATATGTGTCTTGGCGTGTTTCTCCTTGGATTTATCCTGTATGGGACTCTCTGCGCTTCCTGGATGGGATTGACTATCTCCTTTTCCATATTAGGGAAGTTTTCAACTATAATCTCTTCAAATATTTTCTCAGTCCCTTTCCTTTTCTCTTCTTCTTCTGGGACCCCTATAATTTGAATGTTGGTGTGTTTAATGTTGTCCCAGTGGTCTCTGAGATTGTCTTCAATTGTTTTCATTCTTTTTTCTTTATTCTGATCTGTGGCAGTTATTTCCACTATTTTATCTTCCAGGTCACTTATCCGTGCTTCTCCCTCAGTTATTCTGCTATTGATTCCTTCTAGAGAATTTTTAATTTCATTTATTGTGTTGTTCATCATTGTTTGTTTGCTCTTTAGTCCTTCTAGATCCTTGTTAAACGTTTCTTGTATTTTCGCCATTCTATTTCCAAGATTTCGGATCATCTTTACTGTCATTACTCTGAATTCTTTTTCAGGTAGACTGCCTATTTCTCCTTCATTTGTTTGGTCTGGTGGGTTTTTACCTTGCTCCTTCATCTACTGCGTACTTCTCTATCTTCTCATTTTGCTTAACTTACTGTGTTTGGGGTCTCCTTTTCGCAGGCTGCAGGTTCATAGTCACGTTGTTTTTGGTGTCTGCCCCCAGTGGGTAAGGTTGGTTCAGTGGGTTGTGTAGGCTTCCTGGTGGAGGGGATTGGTGCCTGTGTTCTGGTGGATGAGGCTGGATGTTGTCTTTCTGGTGGCAAGACCATATGCAATGGTGTGTTTTGGGGTGTCTGTAAACTTATTATGATTTTAGGCAGCCTCTCTGCTAATGGGTGGGGTTGTGTTCCTGTCTTGCTAGTTGTTTGGCATGGTGTGTCCAGCACTGAAGCTTGCTGGTCGTTGAGTGGAGTTGGGTCTTTGTGTTGAGATGGAGATCTCTTGGAGAGCTCTTGCTGATTGATATTACAAGGGGCTGGGAGGTCTCTGGTGGACCAATGTCCTGAACTTGGCTCTCCCATCTCAGAGGCTCAGGCCTGACACCCGGCCAGAACACCAAGACCCTGGCAGCCACATGGCTCAGAAGAAAAGGGAGAAAAGAAGAAAAAATGAAAGAAAGAAAAAAATAATAAAATAAAAAAATTATTAAAATAATTTAATAGAAGAGAGCAACCAAGCCAATAAACAAAGCCACCAATGATAACAAGCACTAAAAACTATACTAAAAAAATAAAAGGACAGACAGAACCCTAGGAAAAATGGTAAAAGCAAACTTATACAGACAAAATCACACAAAAGCATACACACTCACAAAAAGGAAAAAGAAAAAAAATATATATATATTTTAAAAAAGGAAGAGAGCAACCAAATCAATAAACAAATGTACCAATGATAATAAGCTCTAAATACTAAACTAAGATAAACATAAAACTACAAACGAATTAGATGCAGGAAGCAAACCCCAAGTCTACAGTTGCTCCCGAAGTCCACTGCCTCAATTTTGGGATGATTCGTTGTCTATTCAGGTATTCCACAGATGCAGGGTACATCAAGTTGATTGTGGAGATTTAATCTGCTGCTCCTGAGGCTGCTAGGAGAGATTCCCTTTCTCTTCTTTGTTCACACATCTCCTGGGGTTCAGCTTTGGATTTGGCCCCGCCTCTGTGTGTAGGTTGCCTGAGGGTGTCTGTTCTTCGCTCAGACAGGACCGGGTTAAAGGAACACCTGATTAGGTGGCTCTGGCTCACTCAGGCTGGGGGGAGGGAGGGGTACGGAATGTGGGGTGAGCCTGCGGAAGCAGAGGCCGGCATGACATTGCAACAGCCTGAGGCGCGCCATGTGTTCTCCTGGGATCCGTGTCCGTGGATCTCGGGACCCTGGCAGTGGCGGGCTGGACAGGCTCCCTGGAAGGGGGTGTGGATAGTGAACTGTGCTCGTACACAGGCTTCTTGGTGGCTGCAGCAGCAGCCTTAGCGTCTCATGCCCATCTCTGGTGTCCACGCTGATAGCCACGGCTCACACCCGTCTCTGGAGCTCGTTTAGGCGATGCTCTGAATCCCCTCTCCTCGCACACCCTGAAACAATGGTCTCTTGCCTCTTAGGCAGGTCCAGACTTTTTCCTGGACTCCCTCCCGGCTAGCTGTGGTGCACTAGCCCCCTTCAGGCTGTGTTCACGCAACCAACCCCAGTCCTCTCTCTGGGATCTGACCTCTGAAGCCCGAGCCTCAGCTCCCAGCCCTGCCCGCCCCGGCGGGTGAGCAGACAAGCCTCTCAGGCTGTTAAGTGCTGGTCGGCACCGACTCTCTGTGCGGGAATCTCTCCGCTTTGCCCTCTGCACCCCTGTTTCTGCGCTCTTCTCCGTGGCTCCGATGCTTCCCCCTCACCCCCCATCTCCGCCAGTGAAGGGGCTTCCTAGTGTGTGGAAACCTTTCCTCCTTCACAGCTCCCTCCCAGAGGTGCAGGTCCCATCCCTATTCTTTTGTCTCTGTTTATTCTTTTTTCTTTTGCCCTACCCAGGTACGTGGGGGAGTTTCTTGCCTTTTGGGAGGTTTGAGGTCTTCTGCCAGCGTTCAGTAGGTGTTCTGTAGTTGTTCCACATGTAGATGTATTTTTGATGTATTTGTGGGGAGGAAGGTGATCTCCACGTCTTACTCCTCCACCATCTTGAAGGTCCTCTCCCAAAGACACTTTTGAAAACACATGTAAGTGAGAGACTACCAAATAGAACAAGGTCACTTCTAGAAGACAGGAAGAAAAGGGGGATTAAGAGCAAAGGTGAGGATTAGCCATGAGTAGAAGAGCTTTCTCCTCTTGGGAGGCCAAAGAGAACGATATGAGATGGGTCTGTTTATATTTAAGGGGATAGAAATGGAGGGAATTCACCAAGTCAGGGAGTTAGAGCCATAACAAGCCAAAGTAGGTGTTTTCCCAAGACTCCTAGGATGACTTATGGGAAACTCCCCAAAGGAAGCAGAATGACTAAATCTCCCAATGAAAGTGATACCTTCCAAGCATCAGTGGCACCTCCTGAGAGAGGGTGGGATCCCTGAGGCCCCAGACTTAAGGACCCAGAGCCCTGGACCAGCAGCATTGTGTGGCCCTGGGAGTCATCTCTCTGTAATGTGGTGATGATGTGGCCCCTTGCACCACGCTGGAAGAAGAGGTTCCTGCTGTCACCCTTCATGCCCTGGAGAGCAGTATGTGCCACTGCACTGCCCCAGGGCTGTCCAGGGGCTGGTCATCTAACTGTGAGATCTAAAGACACTTAAGAGCCTCTCGCCTGGCCAGGCACCTGGGAGTTTGATTGCTGGAATAAGCTACTAGTTGAGGCAGCCTTTGAATAAAATCTCATAAAATTGCCCCATACAATATTTTTTCTTTCCCAGACAATGCTGTTCCATTGTTGGCCCACCAGCCTGCACACAGCCCTAGGTTGCAATGCTTTGATCACAAATGGTGGCTTACTAAAATGAACTGCCTCTTCTTCCCTTCTTTGATTCTGAAGTCACTGTAGTGAGAGAGAAACAGGACAGAGGACCCAGAGTCAGGAATATATGCCTCGGAAGAAACCTAAGCTTCGAGGGCAGGATATTGCTACTCCAGTCACAGGTGGACACACAGAACACTTTGGTGCCTCTGTGAAAGAGAGGTTAAGTGGCCTGCCTGCCTGTGTCTGCAAGTAGCAGCACTGGGGTTACACAGAGAGAATTCTACATCATCCTCCATCCCTCTCGGGATGTTCAGATGTCATCTGGCATGATTTTAGCTTTTCAAGCAAAGAAAAGAGACGCTGATACAATCTGAGGCACTACCCGAGAGTCATCTCCTTAGGAGAGACTTAAAAATAATCTAGATGAGCAGTTCTCAAATGTTTTGGTCTCAGGAGTCTTTTATATTCTTAAAAATTATTGAGGACACCAGAAAGTGTTCGTTTATGTGGGTCATATCTATCGGTATTTACATTGGATATGGAAACTGAGAAATTTAAAAAACATGTAAAACTCATTTATTCATTTATTTTAAATGAAGTTCATTATATGTTAATTAACATAATATATTTACGAAAAATATTTTCCAAAATTAAAAAAAAAATCGTGAGAAGAGTAGCCTTGTTTTACATGATTGCAAATCTCTTTGATGTCTGACTCATGTTGGATTCTCATCACTGCATATATATTCAATATGTTTCCCTGTTATTTTGGTTAAAGTATATAAAGAAAATCTGGTATCACACAGTTGGAAAAGGCAGAAGTACCTTAATAGTCTTTTCAGATAGTTAAGGATATTCTTTCTTGATACTGTACCAAAACTCGACAAGAGGGATATTCTTAAAGGTTAGTTGCAATGTGGAATTGAAAACTATATCAATAAACTTTTCATATTCTATTACATAAAATCCTTTGGTCTGTCTTGACCTTCGAGTGGATCTTTCACTCAGGCATAATTCTGGAGTATCATGCATTGTCACTTGGAAAATACTGGCTCACGGAGTTAATGAGACAGATTGTCACACAGTATTTTAAAAATCACATTTACTAACATCACTATCAATCTCATGAGAAAAGTCTTTAAGTATTGAGACGCTACCAAGGTCTTGCTGTTGGACATAAGCTTTTCTAAAAATCTAATTTTTTTCTTGAAAGCTTGAGTTGTATCATTGACAACAATTAATGTCAATGGTTTTACTTGAAACAACCTTGAAAAGTTCACTTTGTGCTTTTCAAGAATGCATCTACCAAATACACAAGTTGGAATAAACATAGTTTGTCATTCTTTCAAGTAAAAATGAGATTCTTTAGGGGAAAAAAGCAGCTAGTACGTCCCTCAATGCAAACCACTAACTACACATGATTTTTCTTGAGCACACCGTACAGTGTTCTGCCACAGAAGCTCTTTTATGCCTCCTTCCCATTTCATCACACAAAATAATTTTTAAAATGTATACTCAAGAATAGAGATTTAATCAAATTAACACTTTTTACTGCTTCAACAAGAGCATTCTCAAGTGAAACTGACATTTTTTTTTCTTCCTGCAAGCACACGGCAGCGAGGAACACAAAACTACTCATACTGTTTGGTGCCACTGCTAGCAGTTTTGCCGTTACTTTTGCACGATTAGTGCAAATTTCAATGCAGTAAGAAAGGCAAATGACATCCTAGTATTATTATGAAGTCAGTTTTAATGTTGCAGATCTCCTGAAAGGGTCTCAGAAATCTCCAGGTGTCTGCAGACCACACTTTGAGAACTGCTATATAGACAAATGATTTCCAAAAATTGTTCTAGGAGATGATCATCAGCCAGCTTATTAATAACAGCTGCACAGTCAGGATAAGCTAGGTTATGAGGCAAAAAGAAAGCCCTTAAAATCTCAGTGGTTTATACCAAAGGCCTGTTTCTTATTTACTACATGTTACCAATTGGCTGGACAAAGGGCACTCTGTTTATCACCATCACTTAGGGACCCAGACTGATGGAGCAGCCTCCATCTCAAATGTTACCAATCGCTGTACTAGAGGGGAAAAGAGACTCTAGTGGGTCTCACACCAGCAATTACATTACATTACTGACTGGAGTCCGTTCTGCTTACAGCCTACCAGTCACATGGCCCCATCCAACCACAAGAAGGGGCAAGGCTGAGTACAATCCTCCATGTGCCTGAGAGTAGAGAGCTGGCAATATCTGGTGAATCATATTAATGATTACAGTTAACAGCTGACATACATGGTGCATTTGTTATGTGCCAAGCACTGTTTCAACAGCATGTGTCACTTATTTATGCTCTCAACACTCCCATGAGGTCAGTTATATGAACTCTATTCTTTGGATCAGGACACAAAGGTACAGAGAGGGAAAGTAACTTGCTGAAGGTCACACCAAAGTAGAAGTGGTGCTGGGCAGGTAGATGGACTCCAGAGCCCATGATTTTAACCTCTAAGAAGCCATATTACCCATAATTTTTCTCCAGTCTAGAACAAAATGAGAGGAATAAAACCTTTTTCATAATGATAAATGGAAAGGATTGGCCTTTATTACAAGGTGCCTTTTCTCCTTTAAAATATTAACATGTTCTTTCTTTTATGAACTGATGGTAGTAAGTGGTAGGTACTTTTAAAATTTCCTTACTAGGAAAAGTAAAAGGTTGGCAACCTTAAGTTAGTCCCTTTTCCTAATTAATTTTGTTCACTTTAATTGACCAAAAATACGAAAATTTGCGAGCACGAGTTTGGGAGGTTTTTTGATTTGTTTCTGGTCTTAGCACTATCTTTTGATTCAACCCAATTTTGGTCATTTTGTGCTAGGTACTGCTCTGAGCTCTGTCAAGCATTGTACTAGATGGTTTCACGGATATTGTTTTATTTAATTCTATGCCATACTGCTTCCTTATTAAATGATCAAAACATGCATTTTTTTTTTTTTTTTTTTTTTTTTTTACCCTAAAGCTAATTGAAGCAGGAAAGATCTGGAGCATGGCAGGCCCTCAAAAGGCAGCTGAAGCGCTCATAGCAATGAACACTGGTTATTTTCTATGCAAGTTACTAAAGAGCAAACACAAGCCTGTCAATAAGTTTCCTGCTAAACTTAATCATCATCTTCTCTCTGTTAGGGATCTTTTATGAGACGTAGATTTTCTCTCAGGTTAAAGACCAAAAGAGCAACAAGCTGATTTCACCCGCTGGGCCCTGGAACTCGGCCATAGATGATTTCCTGCAAAGGACCCCGAACACGAGCAAGGTTCACTGGCCAAGGGCCCAGGCCATCAAGCCCAACAGCAGCTTAGTTAAAAGGGACACAGGGCTTGCATACAAGCAAGCTGTTCTGAGCTCCATCACAGTCATATTTATTAGCTTCCATTAGAAAATGTAGATGTACGGGAGAAATACTCATGGTAAACAGGTGCTAAAAGACAGAATCTTAATAAATATTAAGCCTTGGGAAATAAAAGGTGATTCAAACAACAGTGAATCCCAAGAATATACCTATTGTTTTTGAATAAGGTACCTTAACTATTTCATTTTACAAAAGAAGGAAGGAAGAAAGGAAGGGAAGGAAGGAGAGGAATGGACAGAAAAAAGAAGTAAAAAGTAAGGAAGGAAAGAAAAATCTTCTAAGATATATATATATATATACCTTGGTGGCATATAATCGAATACTTAAATTTTAATTCCATTATATTAAATGACTACATCTTAGTTAGTCCCTTCCCTCTGCGGAGATTAACAGTATGTATATCGTCACTGACCAAATAAGTACCAACCCTGGAAATGATCAAGAGACAGTGCATTCTGTCACCACAGGGATGAAAGTTCTCCAATCATTTTTTTTTTTTACATCTTTATTGGAGTATAATTACTTTACAATGGTGTGTTAGTTTCTGCTCCATAACAAAGCGAATCAGCCATACATATACACATGTTCCCATATCTCTTCCCTCTTGCATCTCCCTCCCTCCCACCCTTCCTATCCCACCATCATTTTTAAACTCCAGATTCTATTTGGAAACAGAGCACTTAAAAGAAAAAAAAAAGATGGCAATACTAGGACGTTTCTAGAGGGGAAGAGTTTGTGAATATAAAAGCCATTTTTAGAAAGACTCATGAACCAATTAAGTCACTAAGAGTTATTTCTGAACTTCATATTTTAAGGTACTGATTCTAACAGCTGGAGGCGTGCATTTGGATCAAACGTTTATGAATTCTGGTGGCTATTTGAAAATGGCTGTTCAAGTTCATTGTCATTTAATAAGGCAACTGTAGAAATATTTTTATAACCTTTCGTTTTTTTTTTTTTTTGCGGTACGCAGGCCTCTCACTGTTGTGGCCTCTCCCGTTGCGGAGCACAGGCTCTGGACGCGCAGGCTCAGCGGCCATGGCTCACGGGCCCAGCCGCTCTGCGGCATGTGGGATCTTCCCAGACCGGGGCACGAACCCGTGTCCCCTGCATCAGCAGGCGGACTCTCAACCACTGCGCCACCAGGGAAGCCCCCCCATAACCTTTCTATTTAACAACCCTACGGATAGCCTTCAGAAGTTGATTTCCATGCTCTGTTGTCAATGGATGTCTTCAAACATCTCTGTTCTATAATTAGGAGGCGGGCTGTTTTTAGAGGGTGAGGGTTTAGTTAACAGTTGCAACATAGAAGGTGGGGATGTATTTGGCAGGAGAATATACCATAAATCCTCGCTGATGGCTGGAATGGCAGGTCCTCTGGGTGGGAGGGCAGTGAGGAGGGAACCAGCAGGGACCTGCAGTAACAGTCAGCAAGATGCGAAGGAGAAAAGCATGGGCTACAACTCATTAATGAGAGGTGGCAACAGAGGAGAAGGCCTTCCTTATTAAAACCTGTGTGGAGTAACAAGCACGTACGGTAGTAGCCAAATTCCCATTTTGTGCAAGAAACAGGAATAAGCCAGCTGCACATGAACCTGCAAAGGTACTCGGACCAAGGGAAGGAGGGAAGGGTGCCAGATGGCTACAATAAGCTATTAGCGTTGACCAGGAAAACGTATGTATCATTAATTTATAAACCTTGACAATATGTACAGGTCTAAATCAATTCCATGGACCTCACTGCAAAAATGCCCCTTTTTGAAGGCCTTCTCTACACTGATGCAAGATAAGTTAAAACCACAGAAAATTATACACTTAGACCCTTGAAAATAATCCACTTAGAGTAACTATTAAGAAGATGGTCATTTGGCTTAAAACAACAGAGCCTCTATGAGTCCTCGTGGCTCAGTGAAAAGACATGGTAAATGCATGTTAGGAAGCTCAAGCAAGCAGAGGGGCTTGGTGACTTCTGGTGCAGCAACGGCTCCCTAGGACTAGGCTCCTGGGGGCCCGGTAACAGTCAGTTTTGCCTTCTTTAATCTCTTTGACTTGAGATGGCATCCCTAATTCTCATTAAGCAAAAGAGGAACTCATAAAATGGCAAAGAACTGCTGAAGGCCTACTATCTCTAATGTCAGGAGCATGGCCAGGCAACACAACGCAAGAATTGTGGACAATATCTCATCTATGAGTGAATCATGGAACTTCGCTTGGTAAACTTGGGCTCTAGTTGATTCCCACATGGCACAACCTTGAAAATTTTACATAAGTTCATCGGACATCAATTTTGCCAACTACAAGACCAGAAGAATAGTCAAGACTCCTTCTTTGTTATACAACTGTTTTCTGTCACTACCTGGAAAAAAATGCTCCTCAAAAGAAAATACAATCTGTATTCTTCAGCCTTAAAAAGGAAAGAAATTCTGACACATGCTACAACATGATGAATAAGACATTATGCTAAGTGAAATACGTCAGTCACAAAAGGACACATACAGTGTGACTCCACTTAAATAAGGTACGCAGAGTCATCAGATTCATAGAGACAGAAAGTAGAATGGTGGTTGCCAGGAGTACAGATTGGGTGAGGAGGGAATGGGGAACTGTTGATTAATGGATACAGAGTTTGTTTTACAAGATGAAAGGGGTTCTGGAAACTGGTTGCACAACAGCATGAATGTGTGTAACACTACTAAACTACACACTTAAAAATGGTTATGATGGTAAATTTTATGTTTTGCATTTTTCCCACAACTAAAGATTTCAAAAATAAATAAATAAATAAAATGCACAATGGGCCTGGCACAGTGGAGACCATCAGTCTACAAGTATTGACCACAGGAATGAACAAGGCTCCTCATATAAGAGAGACGAGATCTAATTGGCATATCATCACTAAAGGATCTTTAAACGTTTTGAGAAATGGACCCAGAGCATTTGGCGCAATGAGTAAGGGAACCACAAACTATGTGTGTCAATGAGTTATCTGCTATGCCTAAGCCTTAGCTCTTGCAGGGACCGTCCACTTCTGAGAATCAGGTGACATATACCACATTAAGACCATGCTGTCAGGAAAGACAGCCTTTTGCCAACCAAGTAAGCCACTGCCATAGGAGAGTGGCAGGAGCGTACCTGGGGAGGCGATGCAGGTACGAGGGCTGTAGACTCCTAAATGCTTTTCAGCTGCCACATGGGTATTTTGCAATTTGGCAGATTACCCACGTAACCAAGAAATGGAATGTTACAGTATTGCGTTCTATCACAATGCACAGTCCTGTTTGCAGAGGAGCCTGGGAGATATCCATGAGTAAGGGAGAAGACATTCTGATGAGTCCCTTTATATTCATTCACCCTAAACTTACTGAGCCCCACCATAAGCAGGTGCATTGACAGTCACGAGAGATACAAAGATGAACATATCCTGCTCTTTGCCCTCCAAGTCTGGTGAAGGGAGACAGGTAGGTCACCATACCATTAAAAAGTACACTATGGTAAGTACTGGGCACTGGTAAACTAAACACAGAGGAAGAAGTGGTCAAAAACCATGGGAATGAAGAAGGCTTCAAAGAAGAGACTGCTTTGGGGCTTGGTCTGGTCTAGGAGGAAGGGGAATAGAGTAGATTCTAGCCACAGGCAAGGTCTTGTAAAAAACAAAGATGTTATGGGAAAAAAATGTGTTTGAACAATGGTGAGAAGATATCTGTAACTAAGACATGTGTGTGTGTCAAAAGAGGGAGAGAAGGGTGGGCGATACAACTACAGAGGTGGGTTTGAATCGCGGTGACAACCCTGAATATCACTCCAAGTAGTTTGGCTTTGACTTAAGGTTTGAGAAACAGAACTCTTAGATGGCAGGAAGACAAGAATGACTATTTAGATAGGAGTGCCATTTAAGAGGCCGTTGTAACAGATTAAGCCAAAGTAAAGAGGACTCTAAACGTGTCAGTGATACTAAGGAAGTAGGTACAAGGGATGGCAAAGAGGAGAGCGAAGGAAAACGTCTAGCTTACATGACTGCCTGTGATAAAGATTACTGGAGGAAGAACAAGACTAGGACAAGATGATGTGTTCGGTCGGGAGCACTTTGTAAGGTTCAGTCTCCTCATTCATAAAAGGAAAATAAATAATAATAAGTGATAATAAAAGGAAAATAAATAATAAGCGATCAGTTATTACTTATTATTACTTATAAATAATAAGTAATAACAAGTAATCAGTCTTCGGGCGGTTGTGAGGATTAAATGATAAAATAACAAGAAGAACACAATACTATCACTTATGATTAGATTTGCGGAAGTGTGGACCCAGAGAGGATTTGGGACAGGAGAGAACCATTTGGGAGTTATTGGTATAGAAGTTATGGTTGACAGTGCTGGAGGGTATGAACCTGGATCACCCAGGGAGATGATGTCCTGTAATCTAGAACCACCAGACCCTGGTGCACGCAAGTATGCAGAGCACGGGGCACTGGGGTGGAGACCAGCAAAGATGACTTGAAGGAATGATCCAAATATGGGAACCTGGAGAAAATAGCTTCACGGAAAAAAAAAAGTGAATAGCCAAAAGTGCCAATTCTGCCCAGAAGCTGGTAGGATGAGAACTAGAATGAGTGGGTCTAACACTTAAGAGGTCAAGAGTACCCTCAGCAAAAGCTATTCCAGCGGAGGGGAGGGGTGAAAACCAGACCACAGTTCACTTAGGAATGCTGTGTTTTCCTAATGTATTTTGACATTAGATAACTCTTTAATTGGGGAAATCTTCATTCTATAGGGCTGGAACACTGAGATTTTACTCTCTCCCCAGGAGCTACAGATACAATTTTTCTTCTTTTTTTCTCTTGTGGTACACGGGCCTCTCACTGTTGTGGCCTCTCCCATTGCAGAGCACAGGCTCCGGACGCGCAGGCTCAGCGGCCATGGCTCATGGGCCCAGCCGCTCCGCGGCATGTGGGATCCTCCTGGACTGGGGCACGAACCCGTGTCCCCTGCATCGGCAGGCGGAGTCTCAACCACTGCGCCACCAGGGAAGCCCCAATTTTTCTTCTTTAATTTGGAGAACAAAGGGACTTGTGCATCAGACTGAGAGGAAATTAATGCTGTTAAGATTCACTGTTATACTTTTTCATGGAGAAAAGAACACTAGGTTTGGTGGGGGGGGGGGAGAGTGAAGAGACAATGGGAATAAAATATAAAACAGCACAAACAAAAGTAGAAAATTTTCTGTAATAATGCCGAAAGTTGTACTAATGCAGTACTGATGGGAGAACAGAAGTGAGTGCCTTTGAGACTCTATATCCATCTGCCTAGGGCCATGAAAGACACCTGTTTACAAGCCCTTTACAACACACCCACTCTTACCTTTCTTTTGATATCAGTGAACTGGGAAAACATTAAAGACCAATAAAACGACAGCTCCAGGATATAATAGTAGTGAAGGTCAGGCGTGAGTGGCTGAGGATCAAAGAGAAAAAGGCAAGATTAATAATTAATAGGAAACCAAATCTGTGTGTCAAACATCTCAAGCTCAGTACTGAAAAGTAACATTGTCTTACGCCTCCACAAATTCTGGCCCCATTCTCTCTGTGGATAAGGGAGCTTTGAAGGACGCCTGTAATCCACAGCTTGATGTCATTAGCTTTGTTTCATCTCCAACTAAAAAAGCGTCAATCAGTATGAACGTTTGGCATTGGTACCCGATTCACCACTCATTTTAACAGTTGCATTTATGGTACTTAGACATGAGTCTCTAAAGATTCCTTTAGGCAACCTGCAAAAAAATTCTAACATATACACGGAAAGAGTGACTCTGGACAACTCCTGTGAGATTCCACAGCACAGGGACCAGGGAAGGTGAAAGAAACTGGAGTACTCTATGGGTCACTGAGACATAGTTTCAAATTCTGCCTTAATTGGAGCTTTCTTGTCTTTAGGAAATGTTCTGTACGTTGTAAATATTAAAAAAAAAAAAAAGATAATTCAAAAACATTTATTAAAAGATCAGGGGGACAAGGAAACTGCTAAGAGATACTAGACTAGGCGCCCAGCCAGGGAATCTGAGTTTGAGTCCTCACTCCACAGCTTAAGTAGGGCCTTCGTTTACTTATTGGAAAATGGAGGTGACACCTGCTCTACCTGCCTCACAGGTCCAGGAATGGGGAGAAGCTCAGGGAAGCAGTGGGAGTCAGTAATATTTATTTTGCACATAAATCCATAAAAACAAAACAGAGTTTTAAAAAACCATTTTTGATGAGTTGTTTTTAATTGTTTCATTGGGTTGTAATGAAACAACTTGCTTTCCCAGAATGAATGAAAGACCTTTGAAACTCATTACATGAACACCTCCACACCGCGGCACACAAGGTGTTGAAACTGAAATGCTTTGTAAACCAATAGCAGCATAATAAGTGACTTTCGCAAGAAGTCAGCAATCACTTAACTACCAACTCTAAGCATGGACATCAAGAAAAACAGTTGTCCCCCTCATTCATCTTTGTCGACAAAACACAGGAGGACAGGATCCTCTCCACTCAGTATACCATTGCAGGGCACAAAGAGAGGGATAAATGACAATATTCCAAGTATTTAAGATAGTAAACAGCAGTTGGGCCTGTGAATTACAAGTGTGTACAGTAAGTCATTGCTTTCAACGTTGCTTTAGTCTTGATCAGATAGCCCTGGAATGTTCAGCTCTCTCTGACCATGTCATGTTGCTGATTTAGTCTTTCTTAATTTGAATACACTACATGAAAGAGATGGAAATGCAAACTGGAATCCCCATTTCAACATGTCCCTAGCCTTGAACCTACCCGAGGGGTAGCCAACACCAAACCCTACCCGCTATTGCAACTTGCAGAGAACTTGCAGGGCACACCTGCTCCCATTAACTTTGTTAGACCAAACGCATCTAAAAAGACAACCCAAAGACTCCCAAACTCAAATATCCAAATTGCTTATCACAATGTCCGTCTCTTTATCACTAAAATACCTGGTTGTATTTGTTTCTCTTAAATAATATATCCCAAATGAACTAGAAATTCTAGAAATGTTTCAGCAAGAAATTTCGAGAACAGTTCCAGCTTTAATATTCAAATAGTAACTGAGCTAGGGACCACAACACATGCTAATATTACTGAATTCATGGACAGAGGCAAAGGTATGTCTGTGGGCAGGGATCTGAAATGCTCCCTGTCTGGGATATGATTTTAATCTCATTTTCAATGATGCTATTTTTGTCTACATGTAATGGGACAAGCCCATTTTTCTGAGTTCAAGGAAATAGTGCTTTATTTACATCTTTAGAGGCCGCTCCTAAGTCACAGAGTGAACCAAACTCAGCACGCCAGCTCCAGCTCCTCCCTTGAGCTCTGCCCGCTAGGTGCCGAGACAGGCCAGGGCTGTTATCCGGTCCTCAGTGACCCAAAGCAGACTGGCTGTTAGAAAAGGAATTATCCGGGCTTCCCTGGTGGCGCAGTGGTTGAGAGTCCGCCTGCTGATGCAGGGGACACGGGTTCATGCCCGGTCTGGGAAGATCCCACATGCCGCGGAGTGGCTGGGCCCGTGAGCCATGGCCGCTGAGGCTGTGCGTCCGGAGCCTGTGCTCCGCAATGGGAGAGGCCACAACAGTGAGAGGCCTGCGTACCGCAAAAAAAAAAAAAAAAAAAAAGAAAGAAAAGGAATTATCCACCTACTGAAGTGATTGTATCTTACTCTCCAGCAAACGCACCTTCCACACTTCCTCCATCTGCTCAAGCTTTGATTCTAACACAAACTACCTCTCTCACTAGGCTGTGTCCACCATCAAGCAGCAGGGGGTACGGCGGGGGGGCAAGCGAAGTGGCTGCCCAACCTGCTGGGACCTGCCTGAAACCATGGCGCTGACCTAAGAAAGGGACTTTACATGTGTAAAAACCCAGACGGTAATGTGTCCTTACCTGATAGGGGTAGTTGTACCAGCAGTGTCTTGTATTCCACAGCCAGGGGGTCTGTAAAACATGACAAAGAAACACATTTCACATGTTTTGGAAAAGAAGCGGGAGAAGGGATGTTTATGACAGGTTCTGGCCCCCCAGTATTTGGGGATTTCAACAAACTACCTGTGTGAGAACTGAAGGACTCAGTATAATTAGGAATAGGAGAGCAAAGCCATGAGGATTCCATCATACATTCTCTCTGAGTAATCTTCTAAACTCAACCCGCAGTATTTCAGGCCACTTCCGGGATAGAGTCCTAGCTGGTGTTTTTGAATATTTTGCTGGTCCTGTAGACACATCCCTGCTAGGTAACCAGCCTCAACAGCAGAGCCCTTCAAGTGTCTCATCAAGACCAGCTGCAAATCATCAATCTATTATCAATAAACAATGCTGACAGTTGGTGCAAATCTCCTTGAAACGCCTCCAACTCAATGTTTACAAAGCAATATTATTAATCAATGGTTTCATGCATTGAGTGGGGGTCAACAGCAGGCAGGTACTCTTATTTCAGTAGGACAGCTCTGACTAATTCCAGTTCTGAGGGAATTAACCCTTACAGTACACCCCACGCTCAGACTCATGGTCAAGGTCTTTCGAAGACAAAACAATCTTTCTTAATTTAACGGCAATCACTTGCCTTACCACCTTGTAAGATCAGAGAGAACATCTAAGTATACACACAGATTCCAAACATCTGTAATAAAGAGGGAGGGGTTGGTATGGATTTGAATAGAGAGCTGAACCATCCCATAATACCAGCACAAACTTCCTCATATTTCTGTATTAACTTTATCATTCTTTTTGCATTCCTGATCTATAGCTATCAGCACTTGGTGGTATACATCTATACACATTTGATACACATCAGTATGTTTCTAACTATTAAGAAACATAATCTATCATTACTACAATCTGTGTTTATATATCTCAAAATGATAATACTGTCATTGAGAGTTTAATGTCAGATATATTTGTACTGACCTAGCCTCTGTATCTTGTCCCAGGCCCTGTAAGATCAAAAGTTGCTGCCTCTGCAGTAGGATAATGTAGTTGTCTCTCTGAAAGCCACAGAGATATCCTTCCACCCCCCCCATGGTCCTCATCAGCCCTGCACCGATGCGGATGAAGATGTGGAGGATATTAGCTAGTATCTGTTGAGTCCTCCCTATGACCATACACTTTTCATGAGGGTTTTCCTTCATGATCTGTTATTTATTTAACCAATTAAAAAGGTGTTTCTCTTTAGATTGTCCCATATACTTTTAAAGGATCTCACATGTATGAACTCATTTAATCCTTACAGTAACTAGTAGTAGTATTTGCCTCATTTTACAGATGGGTAAACTGAGGCCCTGAGTCCGTAATTAACCATCCAGGTTAATTAGCGAGGCAGGGCTAGAGCTGGAAATCAAACTCAGACTGTCTGGTCTCAGAGCCGAACATAGCCACTGTGACCCTAACTTTGAGTCTGATAAAAACTGAACCAGGACTCAGTTTAGGGAGCCAGGTTGAAATAAAAAGCCATGCCATGCCCTAAACCTAATGATGTCCAGGGATCTTTACAGTCCCCTTTCATTCAAGCACTCCTGATTCTCCTTCCATTTTTCCTGCTTTCGCCATCTGCTACCTGTGCTACGCTGTACGTATCACGTAATCTCTCTGCACTTAACTTCCTTGGTGCCTGAGTTGTCTGTCTGTGTCCTCCATTTCTCATGTCCATGACACTGAGGTTTATGAGTGACTGACCTCCAGGGTGATGGTGAAGATCAAATGAGAGAGCATGTATAAAAATGCTGCAGATGGGGCTTCCCTGGTGGCGCAGTGGTTGAGAGTCCGACTGCTGATGCAGGGGACGCGGGTTCGTGCTCCGGTCCGGGAAGATCCCACGTGCCGCGGAGCGGCTGGGCCCGTGAGCCATGGCCGCGGAGCCTGCGCGTCCGGAGCTTGTGCTCCGCAACGGGAGAGGCCACAACAGTGAGAGGCCCGCGTACCGCAAAAAAAAAAAAAAAAAATGCTGCAGAGGCTTCAGAAGCTTAATCGGTTATTGACTTATATAAACGACATATATCTGTTGAGGAAGATATAGAAAATACTGAAAATAATTTAAAAAATAATTTGAATTCTCATCACTATTAACATTTATTTTAATGTACAGCCCATTTGGGGCCTTTTTTTCTATATAATATAGATATACATGCAGATATGGATAGATTTTTTTTTTTTTTTTTGCGGTACGCGGGCCTCTCACTGTTGTGACCTACTCCCGTTGCGGAGCACAGGCTCCGGACGTGCAGGCTCAGCGGCCATGGCTCACGGGCCCAGCCGCTCCGCGGCATGTGGGATCTTCCCGGACTGGGGCACAAACCCGTGTCCCCTGCATCGGCAGGCGGACCCTCAACCACTGCGCCACCAGGGAAGCCCTATATGCATTATTTTTAAATGTGGGCACAACATAGCAAAATCTACTTTAGAGTACAAATGTTAGTTATTACCTTCCTCTCTGATAAAATTGTTTACTATCTCTACAATTAGCTGAAAGTCCCTGAGGAAAACATATGTCATATTCTTACGTTTATCCCTCCAGGATGAGACACTCAAATTGACAGTTCAGCTTTCATTACTGAATGCTAATGAGAAGGAATGCAGAATGAAATGCAACACCTATAAAAAGCCTCATAGTCTTTTTTCTGAATGCATCAGTCCCAAGCCCACAGGGCATGTGCGTGCTTGCCTCTGAAGACACAGCAGAAATCTCTTCCAATACAGTCATCCTTCCCATCACAGGCGGGAGAGCAAAGGTACAACTCCCAGTGACCCAGGAAAATCCATCATTTAGAGCTTTCCCTCCTCTGTGAGCTTCTTGGCTCCTTGGTTTTCTTCTAACACCCAGGCTTTTCCCTGAATGCATCAGATGTGCATCACCTAAACATGCTTGTATCATGTGCAGAAACCCGACTGACCTGCAGAAACAGTGGGTGAGTCTTTGTCTCTCAGTGGGTCCCACCCACTTGAAGCAGGAGCAAAGAACACTGAGAATCTGATGGGGCTACCAAGGCCATAGCTCAGCCTGCAAGCTTGTTTGCTAAACATTTAAGTAAGCACTTTCACATACTTATTTCACAATGCGTGTTCACATATACTTCCTACTTTGACAATACTAGATATTAATATCATCTTCTATGTGCTACATTTTTCTAGGATCTCATGTTATGGCTCCCAAAACTCTTTGAGACAGAACAAACACCATCTTCCCCAATTTACGGATGAGAAGACAAGTCCATGAAATGGTGATTCTCCTAATTTCTAATAGCTCAACACTAACATAGGAATCTGCATTGGCTGCTTATATTTAATGCATTAGGTATAGCATCTATAGTTTCAACTGATACCATAAACCTACCGTTTTTTAAATCAGTTTTTCCAGATATCTTTTTAAGAATCATCTCCATGTTCATTTGATATCAAAATCTGTATAGGTAGTAACATAATTCAGAACATAAGCTGCAATATTTAGATGTCAAGAAAGAATAATGGTTATGAAAAAATACACTGAAAACCCTCATTTTAGAAGGATGGGCCTAGCATCTTCCTACATAATTAGAGAAAAACTCTGTACCTAGGACAGTGCAAGGTGATTCAAGCACATCTTCTGAAAATAGAAATGCCTTTTTTACATGGCATTACAATATCAGGGGACATTATCAACATTGGAAAATCCCCAAACCCAATGATTCCCAAATCTTGGCATTTCAATAACTTAAGATTCACTTTATTCTCCCTCAGACATATACAGTTAAATAATGATATGAAGCACATTACAGATTTTACAGTATTTTATACATATTATCTCATTTAATTCTCATAGCAACATTGTAAGTGCTCAAGATAACATAGCGTGCAGGTACCATAAAAGACAAAGAATATGCTGCTGCAGAGGCTCCTCAAACTATTAAAACGCAGGATCTGATTCAGTAGGTCTGGCTTGGGGCTGAGAGTCTACATTTTTAACAAGCTTCAAGGTGATGCTTGGACCCTGGACCACATTTTGAGTAGCAAGGTGCTAGAGGAAAGTAAGGAGGGTGATCCAACTTGGTACTTACCAGGTGTGAGGCACCTTGCTAGGCACTTTGTTATAATATTTCACAATTCACTGTTAGGTGAATAAATTAATAAATTATTTCTAATCTTTACAATAGCCAAATGTGAAGCAGAAATTGTTAGTAAAACACTATTTAGCTGGAGACAATGCTTCTCAACCAACTTCTGTGATTGCTAGAACCACACATCTAAGCTCTGGTGGAAGAGATGTGAGCAGAATTGACACATGGATGTTGCCCCTAAAAGTAAATGTGAATGAGCTGTTCTCACCTTTTCTCCATTCCCACTGGAGGGAGATAATAAGAGCTGGAGCTGTCATCTTTCACCCTGGGATGGAAGTTTCTGTTGAAGTTGATGTTGGAGGCCTCCTACTAGCCCTGGTCTGCTTACCTCTGGATTATATGTGTGACACAGATAAATTCCTATCATCCTCTCATATCTAAACTACTGTGTTGTCATATATATATACACATACATACACACATACACAGTAGGATAGCCTGTATTCTCATTAATAGAGTCATCCCTAGGTATTCTCGGGGGATTGGTTCCAGGACCCCCCATGGATTCCAAAATCCAAGGATGCTCAAGTCCCTTATATAAAATGGCATGAACAGTCGGCTCTCTATATCCACGGGTTCTTGCATCCGTGGATACAGAGGGCCGACTGTATATGCATCAAGGTAAGTATGATTATTTTATAGACAAAAAGCAATCTCAAAGAGGTACCATAACTAACTGAAGGCTACCCAGCTGGTAAGTAGAAAAGCTGGGACACAAACTCAGGCCAGCCAGATTCTTCCATTATAACTTCCCAAGGTACTCTGGATGTACAAAGAATGCATAATGAAAGAAAATCATGGATATTTGGAATTGATTTATCCATAACTAAGAATCAATAATTGAGCTATTACCTAAAAATATTGAATTTTCGCGTTAGAAAGGACCTCCAAATCCTGCTTAAGCTACAAAAGAAATCACATGTCCCAGATGGCTAGCCATGCCTCTCACTGTTAAAGAGTTCCATGATTATAGGTCATTCACAAGATCCCTCAGATTTACTTCCTACTTTTTTCTTTCTTTCTTTTTTTTTTTTTGGTCAACAGAAATTATACCAAGTTTTTTTGTTGTTTTAGCATCTGCTATGGACTGAATTCACATATTCAAGCCCTCAACGTGACTGTATTTAGAGACAGGGCCTTTAGGAGATAATTAAGGTTAGATGAGGCCATAAGGATAGGGCCCTAAACCGATAGGATTGGTGGCTTTATAAGAAGAGGAAGTGAGAGAGTGCTTTCTATCTTCACATGCTCAGAGGAAAGGCCATGTGAGGACTGCAGTGATCAGGAAGAGAGGCAAGCTAGGAAGAGAGTTCTCACTGAAAACCGAACCTTGCCAGACCTTGATCTGGAACTTCCAACCTCCTGAATGGTGAGAAGTAAGTTTCTGTTGTTTCAGCCACACAGTCTTTGGCATTTTGCTTTGGCAGTCCAAGCTGACTAACACAGCATTGTAAGACAACTCTCTATAAAGCTCTTAAGGTACACATCAACTAATTTCAATTTAAGAAGACTTACAAAACATCTGAACAAGACTAAGACAGACAGTAACAGAGTGGATACAAAATGACTTCTAACACTCTCGATTTAAATCACAGTGTATAATGGGATTTTTCATTATACAGTATAGGCACATCTGCTCCCAGACACATCACGTGAGACACAACTTGGCCACAAGCACATCCATCAATAACACAGTGTCCCAGGGGAGGCTTCTGAGGCTCTTCTCACCCTGAGCAAACCGAACTCCAGCACCAGGATGGAGGTCAGATGTGCTGCTGGAGGTCACCGAGCAGTCATCATTTGCCTTTGGACCAAACGCATAAGACCTGAGTGCTATGCATTCTGTGATTTTTTTTTTTTTTTTTAAAGTAGAGAAGTCTTTTTTTTTTTAAGTGTCAGTAAATGTGTGGTTTTTTTTTTTTTTTATCAGGTTGCTTCTTTTATCAGTTGTTCTGTAGAGGTTTCATAGTGAACAGAACTAGCAGAAATAGATCAGGTCTGATCATTTCACTTCACCATCTGGAATAAGACAGGCTTGTTCTTATTTTATTGTTTTTAAGTTCCATTTGATATACTTCTTAAAAATAATAGTTAAAAAACAACAAATGTACCTTTCAGTTTCCATGCCACCTATCATGATGATGGATCGATCATCTGACATCAAGAAGGCCTTGTCCAAGCCCACAGAACATACAACACTAAGGGTGAATCCTGATGTAGACTATGGACTTCGGGTGATTATGATATGTCAGTGTAGGTTCATCAGTTGTGACAAATGTACCGCTTTGGTGGTGGATTTGATGGTGGGAGAGAATATGCATGTGTGGGGACAGGGGTACATGGGAAATCTCTGTACCTCAATTTTTCTATGAACATAAAACTGTTCAAAAAAAAATGAAGTCTTAAAAATCAAGGCTAACTCAGATCACTGACATTTATCATGTCACTGTGAACTAAAGGAATAATTGAGTTCGAAGCAAAAGACCAGACAAAAGGATGCTCAGTTAACCAGGCAAGTGTTCAATGAATAAACAGAAATACAAATACACATACACACCATTTTCCCCCCAAGAATCAGTAGGTACCTACAGCAGAACGAATAGTAGTTTCTTTGAATTAATAAATATTTTGATTTAACAAAAGAACATGAATCATATAAAGTATTAAAAGCATTTCGTTGCTTCATCAAAAATGTGAAAAATGTGTGGGTCTTTACCTGAAGTCAGCATCTTAGAAGCAAACTTTCATCTTTCACTATTTCCATCCAAACTCCTACATGGCTTTCATAAAGCCCTGGTGTGACAACTAACAGTGAAGGAATACAGCCTAAGAGACATACTGGCCTCTGAATAGTTTAGGTATGAAATACATAGAGCCTTGGATTATGTTTTTAAATGCCAGAAAGCTAGATCCCTGAACTACTCTGAAACTTCTTTCACTGAAACTACTCTGAAAACACTTTCACTGAGTTATACTTAAATCTTATACCTTTGGCTTATATTGAAGATTTACTGTAAGAAATAAACATGAGAAAAATGTTTCCTTGTCTGCAATGAGTTTATATTGGAAAGGTTACCACTAGGTAACCACTAAATTCAAATACATAAATTCAAATGATATTTTTCCTTTTAAATTTAACCCAGGGGGGAAAAATACTTCCCATCGTGAATGCTTTGTATGTTTCCTGTTACCCCATTATCTTTTACCATGGTTTTGGGAAGCTGAGATCTAATTCTGAAGCTCAGTCACTGCAGTTATGATTGTCTCAACATTTTTGCTTATTTTTCCTTTTGTGTGTAACTTTTTGATGGTAATATCTATATTAATAATTTTATTACATAAACTGCAAATTCTTTTTAGAAATGTTGAACTGTATGATTTCAATGAATATAAATCAAATCCATTCAAAATGATAATCTACAGTTTTCATTTAATACATATTGCTAAATAACTCATAATGGAAAGAAATATTTTGTGCTTTGTGAGTTTAAAAACTGATCAATAAACTGTATTTGGTGGTACAGATGAACCGGTTTGCAGGGCAGAAGTTGAGACACAGATGTAGAGAACAAATGTATGGACACCAAGGGGGGAAAGCCATGGGGGTTGGGGGGGGTGGGGTGGTGAATTGGGTGATTGGGATTGACATGTATACACTAATGTGTATAAAATTGATGACTAATAAGGACCTGCTGTATAAAAAAATAAATAAAATAAAATTTAAAAATTAGAAAAAAACTAATATTAAACTTTCTTTGGGTTATTTGTATGGAAATATGTTAATATAAATGTAAAAAAAAAATTGTATTTGGGATGAAAAGAATGAAGCCAGAAGTCTCTGACAGCCTGAAGACGCGGCTGGTCAGCGATGAGTAGACTAGAACGCTCCCCAGCATGCAAGGGGTACACTTTCCTCCTTTCCTGGGTCAGTAGATATGCGACTGTAAATCTACAAAGCAGAGTGGTGACCCCTCCCTAGAGGCCCTTGGCATCTGCATTAGCTTTGAAAGCTCTTGTGATGTGCAAATGTAATTTAGACTTGACCCCATCCATGGCATTATATAAAGATAGCAGCTTTTCATATTGATCAGACTTTAAAACAGATGCTAGTCCTCAGGACCTAGTCAAGTATGTGCCTTCAGCACATTCAGCAATCAATTTAGAAAGTAATTTGCAGATCTGCCAAGCATACAAAAAATAGAAGGAGTTCCTCAGAGATGGGCTCTAAGCTCAAAGGGTCTCTCTGTAGGCTTCATCATACAGCCAAAGAGAAAAGAAATCTAAGTGGCATTTCCATGCCTTTTAAAACCTTCCAGCCAGTGGTTCCCAACTTTTTCTGCCTTTGCTCAGCTGAGGGACTCCACGTATACCTCACAGTAACTATGGCTGTGATTCTCAAGAGTCTGGGAAACAGGAAGCTTAAAAAGGCACATCTCTTATTGATTCAGATGTGTACTCTCCTCCAGGCCAGTGAGAATCACTGCAAAGTAGAATGGACAGATTAATTCCATGTTTAGAATAGAAATTAGGGATAAAGGAACCAGATGACGAAAAGAGAAGACGAAAGAAAATGAGGTGGAAAGACCTATAGAGAAAGGAAAATGGTGAGAATGTCAACACGGGGAGTGGGTTAGGTGGGGGGAGAGACGTGTAGAGAGGGAGGCCAGTGCAGAATGTGGGAATGGAGTGGGTTAGGTGGGGGGAGAGACGTGTAGAGAGGCCAGTGCAGAATGTGGGAATGAAGCCAATTACAGTGGCTACTGCGAACAAAGAACAAAAGAGCGTTGCTCACCACCCACTGAATTGCGACTCACTGCAGTCACCCACCGACACAGTAAAACCCTGAGAGGAATTCAGGATGAAAACAGGATGACGCGCTCTGTGCTTTGAGTAAACAGACCCCATGGATAGTTAGATGGATATCTCAGGAAGAATTTCAATGACCCCAGATTCTTGCATCTTCCCATACATAAACACTAAAATAATTAACTTGAGATGTCTATTCTTTGTGATTAGTAATAATCTTTTATGAAGATGTATGCTTGACAGCATGTATTTCCTAGCCAAAAAAAAAAAAAAATCATATATAAACTGGGTCCTCCCCTCTTTGGAGCAGTTCCTCAGAGCTATCTCCCAGGCTATAGTCCTCAGTAAGGCCCTGAATAAAACTTAACCTCAAAACTCTTATGCTGTGTGTTTTTCTTTAAGTCAACACTATTAAGGAGCACAAAATTAGTCAAAAGATCATTTAAGGAAACAATTTATAACATACGACAAAGGACTAAGATCTCTAATATGTAAAGAGCCCACAAACATTGATTTAAATATTTAAACATCTGATCAGAAAAATAGGGAGAAGATACAAACAGGGAACACATCAAACAAAAGAATATGTGACCAAAAACATATGTAAAAATTACAGGTTAAAACGAGACAATTTTTAACCTGGTCTGGCAAATTATCTGAAGAGGTTAATACCCAGGGGTTAGCAGTGTATAGGGAAACCAACACTCTGCAAATTGGAATAAGCTTTCTAAAAGGTTATTTGATCTTTAAAATCTGCACATCCTTTAATCCAGCATTTATTGTAAAAAAAAAAAATTAAACTCAGAGTAAAGACATTCGTATGTGGATTTCCATTGCAATTCCTTTTCTAGTAATGAAAAATTGAAATAAATCTAATTGTTCAATAATATTGAACATTGGCACGTTCTTAGCTGGGATTCTGTGGGAGCAGACTCTGAGACTTGGGTGCTGGCTGGGTATTTGAGAGGTGATTCCAGGAAACAGAACTGGAAAAATGGAGAAAGTGAGATGGATGAAGGAGAAAATCCAATATGGTTTTCAGAAATGAGCTGGTTATTGCACCTCAATTCCGCTGAGGACCTCTGCAGAATTACAGAGCATGTATCTTATAACCGTCCCAACACAGGACGGGGAGCTGTGGCATTTATCCACCAACTCTCATACCCCACTGGTGAGGTTCCAGTATTAACGCCTCCATATGCCTAGGTTGTACCTTCCTGTGTCTAGGTAGCATTTGCAGCTTTGGAGAAAGCAGAGCAAAGATGTGGCACAGCTTATATCTGATGTGGGACACTGTCAAAAGTGCATGGAACTGTCCACTACAGCCATGCGAATATCAGATGGGCTAAGGGGACGTAACTAGCATATTCATATTTTCAGTTAAAATCAAGTTACAAGTAGAATATACAGTGTGCCTTATGTTTAAAGTAGATATATATTTAGAGACACACACACACACACACACACACACACAAAATATGCCTGGCAGGATATTTACCAAAAGTTAATTAGTGTTTATCTCTGAGTAATGATTATCTTGAATGCTTTTTACTTTTTAAAAACATGTTTATATTTTAATATTAAATTACACAAAGTAATTGTAGCTATAATTTTCTACAATGAACAGGTCTTATTCGAATAGTAAAAAGAAGCTAAGTCCATGTACTTTTAATAGGTCTTATTAAAAAAACACACATTTGCTCTATATTCACAAATAACATTAATGGTATTAATTACTAAAATCCTCAAATTATTCAATAATTCTAATTAATTTTTTTTTTTTTTTTGCGGTATGCGGGCCTCTCACTGCCGTGGCCTCTCCCGTTGCAGAGCACAGGCTCCGGACGCGCAGGCTCAGCGGCCATGGCTCACGGGCCCAGCCGCTCCGCGGCACATGGGAACTTCCCAGACCGGGGCACGAACCCGTGTCCCCTGCATCAGCAGGCGGACTCTCAACCACTGCACCACCAGGGAACCCCAATAATTCTAATTAATTTTTAAACTAAAATCTAGTATGTGAAATAGCTGCCTTCAGAATATTTACATGTTGACAGTGATGTTCAAGTATAAACCAATCATCAATAATTTAATTCTAAATTCTCCATTAAGAGAAAGTGGAAAATAATAAGATGAAAAAATAATACAGAATAAACTTTGCACTAATTATACTGATGATCAATCTTTATCACCCAGCCCACCTACTCTCATTCTGAAGATCCTTATCAACCTCTTTCTTACCACTTCTAAACCAACTTGCCTACATCCTAATATCTTTGTGCTAATATTATTGCACCTTCCTCATTCACTTGCTCTTTCAAGTACTGAGTGGCTACCATAAATCAGACATTCTGCTAGGCATGAAGATACAATGGCCAAGTTCTCCATCCTCCAGGAACTTACCATCTCCTGGGTAATCAAAATAATGACAAGTTATAGCAGAGGTAAACACAGGACACAGAGGAGTAGATATAAAAAGATACCCAGCCCAGTCTTGAAGGGACAGTGGGAGGGGACAGCTCCACTAGTGGTGCCACAGTAGTTGAGGCCAGAAGGACAAGCAGAAGATGGTGAATGGAGGAGACAGAAGAAGAACTTGAATTCTTTATCTTTCAGGAACCATGTCATATTTCCAACATCATTTTTCCCTAATCATCCCTTTCCTTGCGTTATTCTCTGGAGGATTAAAAAAAAACAAACCTTAAACGCCTTCTCCTCATTTCCAACTCAGAAGGTAAAATGTCTCTGCTTGGGTGTCCATGTTCCTGTTAGGTTGGCTGTCCACTGTGACCAGGCAAGGCTAAGTCCACTCTTCCCAATAAGCAGCGCCTGCTCTCTTCAGACCAAGCACCTTGCTGTGTGTGTTCCATTAATTCCCATCTCCATGCCTTAACTACTCCGGCACCTTGTATCTGGCTTGTCATCCCCACCTCACTGCCTCCTGATCAGTCTTCCAGGTGCTATTTTGTTGGCCTCCTGGGGCCACACAACCTCCTAGAGGCTACTAGCCCCACCAGGAATGGAGGGCTGGTGATACAAGTGTACCTGTCCTGTATACAAAGGTCTTCTCACTCCTACCTTTAACATTTATTCAGGACAGAGAGAAACAATAATACAAAGGTGGGGAAAACATGAAAAAACAAAACACTGAACTTAGAAGAATGAAATGTGAATGAAAACTTGGCTGTTTATTTTTCTTCACAATGGTTTTTATTCTGAATTGAGTATTTGTAGACACTTTCTCGAAAATGAACAAAGTGAGCCTGTGACTTCAAGAAACTCAAATGATAGCATTTGCTGCCACTGATAAAATTCAAGCTTTCAAGCAAAAATTAGTATTTTGGAAAATACATATAGGCTACTATATGCCTAATAGCTTCCCATTTGTTAAAAACTTTTCAGAGGAGATTAGTGAAAACAATGACAAATATGCTTCTGGTTTTGCTTTTGATATTTATAATAACATGTCAACACTCGTAAGATCTGTATAACTCAGTGAACCAATACTTTCCAAATGACCAATGCATGATGTTAAATAATCATACATGGATGAAAGGGAAAGAGTAACCAATGGATGTTAATGTAACCAAGTACAAGAAGTTCACTGACATTAAAGAAATGACTTTTGAGTTTTGGCATCATATCAAAGAAGAAAATCTACAGTTTTCTGGAAAACACTATTAAGATATTTCTACCTTTTACAATTTCATATCTTCGTGAGGCCAGATAGTCACCATATAAATTAACCACACAGACACACACACACACACACACACACACACCTGTGACAGACTGAATGTAGAAGCAGGAATGAGAACCCAGCTCTCATCTACTAAATCATAATTAGAGATTATCTCAAAAACCTCTGAATTTTGTTTTAGAAAATACAGTTATTTTTCTTAAAATGTTATTTGTTACCATGTAATGATTTCTTGTTATTTTAATTAAATTCATAATGCTTTAAAAATTTACCAGTTTTAATTTCTAATACAATAAGTATCGATAGATATGACTAACAAAAACAAAAGCTCTTTAAAGTCCTGTATGATTGTTACCACCAGCGTAAAGCGGTCCTGAAACCAGAAAGTTTGAAAACCACTGCACCAAGGATGGCAGATCAACAAAACGAAAAGAACCAAGTTGTCTGAAGATGGTGTGGAGCAGAGCTGCCCCGCTGGCCCAGGCCACTGATATTGGGCCTGTCACATGAGGCAGAAATGCACTTTGTTCTTTAAGCCATTGTGCTGCTGGCTCTCTTTGCTACATTACTGCTGTAGCTTAGTCTTCATCCTGACCAATTCAAGGCACATATGGCAACAGATACACGCTGGGAAGAGCCCTGGTTCCCAGTAAACGAGTTCCTTTAAATCTATTCCCTGACTAAACAACCACAGTATGTGCAATGAATGCCACATCACCTGTATCTGATACTCAACTCGATGCATTTCTTCCTCCACACTACCCAGCCCTTAACACACTAAAATAAGTCTCAAGAATTCAAAGCTACCGAGTCAAATAAGGTGAGTGGGATCACGGAAGTGATACGATATTTAATCAGATAATCCATAGAGGTGGGAAGAGAATAAGGGTTAGCCTTTGAGACAATATAGTTGAAGAGACCTTCAGAATTTTCACAAGTCATCAATTTTTTTTTAATGAATTTACCTTGAGCTAAGGTCTATCTACTTACAAATCATCTTCCTGAGAACACTTTAAGGGAATTACGTAAGACAAGAGTGAAAAGCCACTGCTTGCTCTCTTTTAAAAGTACTGGGCACTTCAGGCTTGATTTTTCTTATGTATGAAATTTGACTTGCTTTTTAATGTGTTATCTTGTCACCATGTCTGCGTATTATATCTGAAAACCCATAATAGGCTATATTCTATGAATCATGAATCCAAACATATTAAGTATGTTTCCTGAACTCCTAAACTGCCAGTAATCTTCTGTCTAGATATTGCCATAAATGGCTATGGAAGACACATATTCTACATGAGAAATATGTTAGAAGAAAAAATTGTATCACGCTATCATTATTTGAGAAAGCTGCAAGAAAACACAAAATTCAGATACTTGCAAAGCAGCCAAGTCCCTGTAACATTCAATTATGTTAATTGAGAACACCGCTTTTTGAAAGGCAGGGGAATCTAGAAATAGAGAAATGAAAGTTCCTTAATTTCCCAACCCCTGCAGTCACTGAAAGAACACATGATGGGGAAGAGAGAATCAGAAAGGACATAGGAGCCCCTCTGTCTGGCCTCAGTCTGCCGTTAACCAGCTGAGTGACATTGGGTAAGTCGATTCACCCATCTGGTTGCTCATGTGTGAAATTAGGAGTTGGACTGCATAGTTTTTATGATACCTCAAGCCCTAAATTTCACCATCCTCTTTGCCCCCGCTTTTTTTTCTCCCAAAAGACAAAATCCTGGTTTGCTGTCTCTGATCTTGTTGCAGACTCCGACACCCCACAAATGGAAACCCAATATCAGAAGAAAACCCCCTTTTTCTTCTTTGTGAAGAAACTCCAGTTACCCACTGCAATTTAGATTTTTTGAATCACTGACAAAACTCGGTCAGTCTTATTAAACACAATCAGAGCAGTATTAGTAATCAATATAATAAAAAGCTCATTTTGCCCAATTTGATGATGTGTGAATAAAAGTTATAAAGTTGAGTAATTGCTTTTCAGTGTCCTTTATCTGTGAGGCTCAAGGTTTATATTATGTCTGGTATTGAAGATTAAAATTTTCTAAATTAAACACTGATGAAAATTTGATGATGATATTTTAATTTAGGCAAATAATTACTCCCTTTGCTTACGGCCACTTTCATATATTAAAATTCAGAAGGGAATTCACAATTCAGTTTACCATTACTCATTACTAATAGGACAAATGATCAGACTATACCCTTTAAATAAGTGGTACATCCTTATAGATTATTTATCTTCTAATTATGACAGAGAAATTATCCTCTGAGTTGCTGAGTTAATTGCAAAGAAGGAATTGATCTTCATGCAGTTAAGTTTCTGATGTTAATCAAGCCTGTTTTCCTGTCTTCCCAGCTTCTGATCTTCCAAAGATATGAAATTATTTTGGGGGGAGGGGAAGCTGAAAGATATAAGTTGGATAGATTAATGCAACTGAATTATATCAAGGGGCTGAACCAGCAATTTAGAAGTGGTTTGCTGAATATAAGATAAAGTTTTCCCCTAGATGAATAAAAAGAGCATTTTTTTTTTTTTTTTTGCGGTACACGAGCCTCTCACTGTTGTGGCCTTTCCCGTTGTGGAGCACAGGCTCTGGACGCGCAGGCTCAGCGGCCATGGCTCACGGGCCCAGCCGCTCTGCAGCGTGTGGGACCTTCCCGGACCGGGGCACGAACCCCTGCATCGGCAGGGGGACTCTCAACCACTGAGCCACCAGGGAAGCCCTAGAGAGCTTTTAAAAATCAATGAGGTAGGGGCTTCCCTGGTGGTGCTGTGGTTGAGAGTCCGCCTACCGATGCAGGGGACACGGGTTCGTGCCCCAGTCCGGGAAGATCCCACATGCCGCGGAGCGGCCGGGCCCGTGAGCCATGGCCGCTGAGCCTGTGTGTCCGGAGCCTGTGCTCTGCGACGGGAGAGGCCACAGCAGTGAGAGGCCCGCGTACCGCAAAAAAAAAAAAAAAAAAAAAAAAAAATCAATGAGGTGGAAAGGCTGGGTGATTAATGAAATTTGCATGATACTGAAAATGTAATCTTAAATTATCTATTTATCTGGAAGCAAAAACAAGATGGCCAAGTAGTCACAGTATATCACTGACCGACCTTTCTATGGAAATAGAACCAGGTTCCTTTTTACCTTCTGTTGTACACGCATAACTTGGAGATATTGCAGGTTCAGTTCCAGACCACCGGAACAAAGCAAGTCACATGAATTTTTTGGTTTCCCAGTGCATACAAAAGTTATGTTTACACTATACTGTAGTCTATTAAGTGTGCAATAGCATTATGTCTAAAAGAACAATGTATATACCTTAATTTAAAAATACTTTATTGCTAAAAAAATGCAAACCATCATCTGAGCCTTCAGTGAGTCATAATCCTTTTACTGAGGGAAGGCCTTGCCTCAAGGCTGACGGCTACTGACTAAGCAGGGCGCTGGTTGCTGAAGGTTGGGGTGACTGTAGCAATTTCTTAAAATAAGACAACAGTGAAATGTGCCCCATCGATTGAGTTTTCCTTTCACAAACGACTTCTCTGTAACATACAGTGCTGTTCTGATAACATTTTACCCACAGAACTTCTTTTAAAATTGGACTCAATCCTCTCAAATTCCGCCACTGCTTTATCAACTAAGTTTAGGTGATATTCTAAATCCTTTATTGTCATTTCAACAATCTTCACAGCATCTTCACCAGGAGTAGATTCCGTCACAAGAAACCACTTTCTCTGCTCATCCGTAAAAAGCAACTCTTCATCCATTAAAGTTTTATCGTGAAATTGCAGCAATTTAGTCACATTTTCAAGCTCCACATCTAGTTCTCTTGCTGTTTCCACTATATCTGCAGTGACTTCCTCTACAGAAGTCTTGATCCCCTCAAAGTCATCCATGAGGGATGGAATCAACTTCTTCTGAACTCCTGTAAAGATTTATATTTTGAGCTTTTCCTGTGAATCATGAATGCTCTTGATGGCATCTAGAATGGTGAGTCCTTTCTAGAAGGTTTTCAACTGACTTTGTCCAGATCCATCAGAGGAATCACTATCTACAGAGCTCTTGGGTGACCAGGTGCATTGTCAGTGAGCAATAATACTTTGAAAGGAATCTTTTTTTCTGAGCAATAGGTCTCAACAGTGAGACCTATTTTAAGCCCCCTCAACAGTGGGCTTAAAATATGCAGGAAACCATGTTGTAAGCTGGTGTGCTGTCATCCAGATTCTGTTGTTCCATTTATAGCATAGACAGAGAAGATTTAACACAATTCTTAAGGGCTCTAGGATTTTCACAATGGTAAATGAGCATTGGCTTCAACTTAAAGTGACCAACTGCGTTAACCTCTAACAAAAGAGTCAGGCTGTCCTTTGAAACTCTGAAACCAGGCATTGACTTTTCCTCTCTAGCTATGAAAGTCCTAGGTGGAGTCTTCTTCCAAGAGAAGGCTGTTTTGTTTACACTGAAAATCTGTTGTTTAGCGTAGCCACTTTCATTAACTATCTTAGCTGGATCTTCTGGATAACTTGCTGCAATTTCTACATCAGCACTTGCTGGTTCACCCTGCACTTTGATGTTATGAAGATGGTTTCTCTCCTTAAACCTCATGAACCAACCTCTGTGAGCTTCAGACTCTTCTGCAGCTTCCTCAACTCTCTCAGCCTTCATAGAATTGAAGAGAGTCAGGGCCTTGCTCTGGATTAGATTTTGGTCTATGGGAATGTTGTAGCTGGTGTGATCTTCCCTCCAGATCACTAAAACTTTCTCCACGTCAGCAATAAACTGTTTTGCTTTCTTTTTGTGTATTCGTTGGGGTAACACTTTTAATTTCCTTTAAGAACTTTTCCTTTGCATTCACAACCTAGTTAACTGTTTGGTGCAAGAGGCCTAGCCTTTGGCCTATCTCAGTTTTCGACATGCCTTCCTCACTAGGCTTAATCATTTCTAGCTTTTGATTTAAAGTGAAAGACATGCAACTCTTCCTTTCACTTGAACATTTAGAAGCCATTGTAGGGTTATTAATTGGCCTAACCTCAATACTGTCATGTCTCAGGGAATAGGGAGGTCCCAGGAAAGGGAGTGAGATGGGACAGCAGCCTGTCAATGGAGCAGTCAGAACACACACAATTTACTGATACCAATTAACTCAGCTGTCTTATGTGGGCACAGTTCGTGGATCCCCAAAACAATTATATAACAGTAACATCGAAGATAACTGATCACAGATCACCATGACAAATATAATAATAATGAAAAAGTTTGAAATATTTAGAGGACTACCAATTTGTGACATAAAATTTTTGAATTTGTGACACAGAGGCATAAAGTGAGCAAATGCGGTTGGAAAAATGGCACTGATAGACTTGCTCGACGTAGCGTTGCCACAAACCTTCAATTTGTAAAAAAGAGAATATCTGCACACAGTGAAACAAGGTATGCCTGTATTTTTGAAGTGCTTCTTTGTTTTGTTTACCTCAGCACCTATGAATTTCTGAGTTCACTGATGTCTATGCTATTAATCCATCAATGTAGTTTGGTTCATGCTCTCATGAGGTTATATTTATTACTTGCCAAACACCTGATTCTTCAAGCACATACACTATCAGTTACAGAACTTGCCTGTGTAAATGAGTGAAAAACAAGGCCATTTATTGTACTAGAAATTGGCAATGCAGAAAAAGGCTATGAAGTTGAACCAAGCTGGAGCCATCTGTCTCCAGGCAAAGGTATACACATGACTTCATGATTTCAGTCCACAGTTCCAGGGACTACGGCACAGAAAACATGCATGAGGTAATCTCTAAATGGGAAACAGCCACAGACAATGACATCCTACTTGCTGCAATACAAGCAACTTTAGTAACTGAGCTGAGAGCACACACTATTCTGTTATCATTGGGAAGTATTATCTAGAAGACTCACATCAAGCTGAAGTGTAATTATCCTTTAATAAATGCATCACTGAGTTAAATGACAATGGTATTTTGGCTCTTCAATTAGAGTTTCCAAGATAGTCTAATGGAGGGGTTCTGCCACTATAAATGCATCTTCTACTCTATAGGGTATCTCATTTTGGAGTGCTTAAATATTACTAGGGACCAGTTCCATACATACATGTTTTATATATAAACTGAATGAGAATCCATCAATTTACCTTCTGATTCTAGAACATACACCCTGGCAAAACTGCCCCATTTTTTATATACCATTGGTTACAAATAGAAATAATGTACATCTTTTGCCTCTATTAATAATACATCTATTATCTTTATAATACAATAGTATTATAAGAGCATTGTATTATATGTAGCTACTGTTCCACTGAACAAAATGTAATCTAAGATAGAAACTGTAACATCAAACTGTTTTATAATGGGACTGACTGTAATTTTGTCCCTGGAAAAACTAAGAGGACACCCAAGGAGAGGAAAATTACAGTTAGTTCAAACAGGAAGTAACCAAAAACTATCTAAATATAGGGAAAATGGGCATCTGTAACAAGCTCCAATAATAACAAGAGGAAACCACAAGGGAAGATCAGCTGTACCATGGATTTCCTTAGTTTAGGATTACACTTATCTAAATGATACCACTTTAATAAGTGGTATAAAAAATAAACTGAATGCTGAGACCATTAAATTCCTAATATTCTTCTTATTTATCATGCAACAATATTCACTTAGCCAGCACCTGCTCTGTGCCTGGTCATATTCTAGGCACCAGGGATTTAGGAGTGAACAAAACAAACAGAAAATCACTGTTCCTGCAGAATTTATTTTCTGGTGGAGGAGACTGACAATAAACAAGATAAATAAACAAAAATATGTATGTTATATATGATGAAGGCTAAGGAGAGAAAATCCAGCAGGAAAAAGTATATGAAACGTCAGAGGGTGTGACGGGGAGATGACACTGATAGAGCAGCTAGGGAAGGCTTCACTCAAGTGGGGACTTTTGAGTAAAAACTTGAAGGAAATCATTCTGTCACTGTAACTTTCACTTTTCTGTCTTGACTATGTTACCGTTTACTTTCTACCTTTAGTTATATGTAAATAAAGTAAACCAGTCACACAGAGGGGGAGAAAGCATGAATAAGGAGAGAAGAGACGGACATCTAGCTTTTAACTGGTAATAGCTTTTCCACTGCTTTCTAAATCTATCAGTCTGTGTGTCATTTTTGTGAGTATTAACTTGCATCCTCACGGGTGGTCCTGGCTAATTCCATTTACGACTTTGCTGAAAAGAGCACTGAAATGGGGGTGATGTGATGGGGTGGGGGTGATAGTTACTGAGACCCAGATCTTCAGCAAGGCTGGCATTCTCTGCCAAGTTAGAGGATAAAAAGGAAAAAAAAAAACCACTGCAGATAAATCCACTGTCCTACTGCATGGAACTGCTTCCTCCTTTAAATTGACATGTTGTCAGCTGTCAACTAAAAATAGTGCGATTTTTCTGTTTAAATTCTCTGCTGTAAAAAATGGCCATGATGATCACAGTACCAGGTTTTATGAAACTGAATATATATAGAGGCAAGAATTTTAAAAGAAGAAACATCTTAGGAATGGAAGTCACTGATTTTATTTCTTAGCTGACCCACATCACAACATACTGTGATAACAGAAGACAACAACAAAGGGAGGAATATAAAAGTGAATTCATTGGAGACATCAGACTGGGAGTATAATCAGGATTCTGAAACTGTTTTTACACTGAAGATACTACATGATGAATACTTAATTCTTCAATACTGTGTGCTTGACCCGTATATCTAATCATTCAGGTCTTTAAAAAAAAATCTGCGGGCTTCCCTGGTGGCGCAGTGGTTGAGAGTCCGCCTGCCGATGCAGGGAACATGGGTTCGTGCCCCGGTCTGGGAAGATCCCACATGCCGCGGAGCGGCTGGGCCCGTGAGCCATGGCCGCTGAGCCTGAGCGTCCGGAGCCTGTGCTCCGCAACGGGAGAGGCCACAACAGTGAGAGGCCCGCGTACCACAAAAAAAAAAAAAAAAAAAAAAAAAAAATCTCCTGTTCCTATACCACACATTCTCCTCATACAATCCCATATGTTGATCCAGACCCTTTATGACAATTTCCCATTTTATGTTTCAGAATAACCCAGGAGCAGATGACTTCATGCAGTGGTTGTTATTCCTGGGAAATACATAAGGGGAATAATCTCTGTTCATCAAATGCTGCAAATACATGAGGGCAATGACCAGAATTACTTTTATTTTTAACTTACGGATTCCTGGGATCGACTCCAGACTGAATAAGACAGAAACTTTGGGGGGTTATTAGTGTAAGCAAGCTCGCTGGGTGGTTCAGATCTAATGCAGGTTAGAACTACTGCACCGAGGTAAGCTGCTGAAACCTACAAAACCTACAACACATAATGGGCCAAGTGAGGGATTCTACAGAAAAGCAGTTGGTCACCACCTACTTTAGCTGCTCTGCACGTTCCTACCTTTCTGTGAAGAATGGTGTTCGGGTTCTAAGTATCAATACTTCATGTGACTTGAAAAGTAGGGGAGCAGAAAGTGAAACTTGGAAGGTGATTTTACCCTTTATTTTAATAAAGACACTTTCTAGAATGGCAACCATATAGCATACGTATCTGAGACATGAAAGAAACACCCGATAGGACCAGTGATAATAGGCTTATTCTGCCCATTACAAAGACAGTTTTATCTATCCTGAGCAGTTGCCCATACCAACGTTATTTTCCCCTTTCTTCCTTAGTGGTAGAACACCAATTTTAAGTTGAGCACACTGTCTCCTGGAAAAACAAAGAGTCATGGGCTTCCCTGGTGGCGCAGTGGTTGAGAGTCCGCCTGCTGATGCAGGGGACACGGGTTCGTGCCCCGGTCCTGGAAGATCCCACATGCCGCGGAGCAGCTGGGCCCGTGAGTCATGGCCGCTGAGCCTGTGCGTCCGGAGCCTGTGCTCCACAACGGGAGAGGCCACAACAGTGAGAGGCCCGCGTACCGCAAAAAAAAAAAAAAAAAGAGAGAGACATTTCTAAGCCTTCTTGCAGCTAAGTATCTAGCTCTGTGTCTCAGTTCTGGCCTATGAAGTAGAAATGGTGTGTGAAATGTCCATAGAGCCTCCTTAATGAGAGGTGACTCAGCTGGCAAGCAACTTTTTACCTGTTCACCTTTCCTTCTTTGGGGGAACTGTTTCATTGAAGTGATGGCTGGCATTCTAGCAGCCATTTTGTAGCAGTAAGTAATCTTGAAGATGGAAGTTGTGTACTAGGGTACTGTAGCAGAAAGACAGACTATCCCTTTATCCTTAATGACATGATGGAGCCATCATATCAGACTGTAACTGCCTCCCTCCAGACTTATTTTATATGAGAAATAACCTTTTTCCTTATGTAAGCCACTATTATTATTATTATTATTAGCTATATGCTCCAAAGCTAATCTTAACTAATATAATAAAGAGGAACACCAAGGGACTTACAAAGTCAGAGAGCGATTTCAGTGGTGTATAGTACCCATCCTGTGAATTCTTAATACACTGATATTGTTTCTAATATCCTTAGAAATCAGGTTGCACATGTATAACTCTAAGCTTATAAAAAGATTTAATAGCATTTCAGCCTCGTGTGGAAGCAATATGGTAAAATAATTTACCTAATCTCTGTACACTGAAGAATAATTAATGTAAGAAAAGATTAGAGTTGAAAGTGGAGAGCAGGAGATGAACTAGAGTGCCAGGTCACAGGAAGAGTCATTGACACGTGCTGTCTTTTTGACCATGGTGCAGGGGATAAAGAGGAAGTGAAGAAGACCCCAAGATCTCTGGCTTGGTTGACTGCTGCAGATGGTGACGTCCATAAATAAGATGGGGAACGCCACAGGAGGAATAAAGGGTAAAGGAAGAAAACGAGTTTGGTTTTGACTTTGAAGAGCTTTTGAGATGCTTATGGAATACAAGTGCAAAGTCCAGGAGAAAGTTAGAAAACAGTCTAGAAATCCAGGTTCACTTGTTATTCTGCTTTTAAAAAATATTTGATGATTCCACAGCAATTATTCAATGAAGCCCGAGCTCCCTACCATGATTTCAAGGTAATTTACCACTTGGCTTCAACCTACCTTTTCAGATTTATCTTTTAACATCTCTCTTTGCCCACAAGGCCCCACCAAACACAAACGCAAACCTTATGCTCAGGTCACATGTAACTGTTCATGGTTTTGCCCAAACAAGCTTCATATTTCTTCCGTAACACATATCCAACTTCGCTGCAAATATCTCTTTACCTGTCTGTCCCACATGGGACAGAACTATTTGAGGGCCTAGCCAACTATCCTGGATAGAGCACATCGAAGAGATAAGCACTCCAATACTTGGTTAATTAACAGAGGCTCACGCGCCAAGCTTCCATGTTTTTGCTTACTCTGCTTTCCTTATCTGGGACATGGAAAGGAATCAATGATGACCCCGAGTGGTCAGGGCTGCGTAAATAATACAGTGGTGCCTGTTATCTGGAGAGATCAGATCAGAAAAGGATAGAAAAAAATGTCCAACAGCTAGCAGGAGTAGGGGAGTTTTATATAAAGAAAAGAAGAAACAAATGCACTCAAGTCTCATGACTTTTACCTCACGGGGCAAAAGACATCCAGAGTGCGTAATGGATAGCTCATGCTCAGTAAAGGAGGGCAGGAGTACAACAAGGGAGAAAGCACCGGGTTTCTTGAGAGGCAGGAGTGGGCTGGATCCAGAAAAGCGTGACAGGAATCCTTCCCAGGCCACCAGAACGCGACAGCCACTTCACTTATAAGCTAGCTCCATCAGCAGCAAATGGATGTGTCACTCTCCTCGCTGGTCCTCAGCTGTGCTTCTAAACTTGACAAAGCTCATTGCTAGAGAAGGTCTCGGTTTTTCCTGCCTAAAGGTTTTCCACCTGCCACTAGGTCATCACAAACTCCACCATTTGTTAGACACAGCCAGTCCCAATCCAGATATATAAATTTCTTAGCTTCTCCAGTTTGGAATAAAAAGGAAAAATAAAATAATGGCATACTGTAGTGTAGAAAACAGAGGAGCTTTATATGTCAAATGTGAAAGTTTCTGCCAGCTCTCTGTGACACATACTCTTATTTTTGCTGAGAATTTACAAGGATTATTGAACGTGTGTACGTTCCTTTTAATTAGTGGGACACCGTACAATATAAATGCAAGATTATGTCTTATTAGAACTATGAAGTACTGACAACATGAGAGCTGATTTGAGCTCTTGTGAAATAGTGTATTTATACTTTACACACATCTTTCATGTCTTTTATGCATGGCCCTGGAATGTGGTTTTAGGAGACACTTAAAAGAGAAGAATCGGAAAAAAGAAACTCACAGCATCACTCATTCCTCACTCAAATTTAACCTGTGTCAGGGTGTTGGTTCTCAATGCAGCCTCATTATAAAGACACAAAATGAGTATTATTTGATCCAGCAGTCACCCTCCTTGGTATTTACTCAAATGAACTGAAAACTTACATCCACATAAAACCTGTACACGCAAGTTTATAGCAGCTTTCTTCATAACTGCCAAAATGTGGAAGCAACCAAGATATCAATGGTGAATGGATAAACTGTGGTACATCCATACAATGGAGTATCATTCAGTGATAAAAAAGAAATGAGCTATCAAGCCACAAAATGTGTGGGAGGAACCTTAAATGCATATTGCTAGGGGAAAGAAGCCAGTCTGAAAAGGCTACGTACAATAGTTTCCAACTATGAGACATTCTGGAAAAGGCAAAACTATGGAGACAGTAAAAAGATGAGTGATGGCCAGGATTTGGGTGGTGGGGGGATGAACAGGCAGAGCACAGAGGACTTTTCAGGCAGTGAAACTGTTTGGTATGATCCTGTAACAGTGAATACATGCCATCACATGCCTGTCAAAACCCACAGAATGCACAACGCAAAGAGTGAACCCTGAGGTAAACTATGGCTCATCGACTGTAACAAAAGTAACACACTAATGCAAAATGTTAAAACGGGGAAACTGGAGGGAGGAACAGGGAGTGGGTACAGGGGAACCCTGTACTTCCTGCTCAACTTTTCTCTAAACCTAAAACTCTTCAAAAAATAGGCAATTAAATTTCTTTGAAAAGAGAACATTACCTTACAACCTTCAAGTCATTTAATAACTAATTCAGAACAGCACTTTGTCAACAGTTAGAGAAAGCAAGCAGCTTAGAAGATAATCTAGCATAATAATTCAGAGTACATATAACTTCGTGAGCAAGCGGCATGCTCTATTTCATTTCAGTGAGAATTCGTTGAGCAAAACTGTATGCTGGTCACTGTGATAGGTATGTGGCATATGGCAGTGAACACACAAAGATAGCTGGCCTTGAAGAACGTATGTTCTACTGTGCAGAGACAGACGATAAAATATAAACCAACAGAGAAAGTGAGAAGGGGACGGGTGCTAGAGGAAAAAGAAAAAGGAGAGGGGATAAGGGGCATCAGGGTTACTAAGGTGGGGCTGGGGAGTAATTTCCTCATCTGCTGAAGGGGATATAATAGTTCCCACCACCTGTGGGTGCTGTGGGTTCCAGGAGGTCTCCCATGTAAGGTGCTTCAGTAGTGCTGGGCACACAGAAAGTGCTCAGTCAGTAAACGTGACCTCTTATTACTATGATTATTGCTAGGAAATGGCAGCACGTTTTTGAATAACTTTTATCATACCCACCATATTTTATTTCCTGATTTTTTTTTCTTGAATTGCTATAGTAGAAGCAATTATCGTGGGAAGTCCAAAATTCATACACTTCAGGAGAAACAAGCACTTGTTGAATTTGTGGTTGTTTACTAGTAAAAACCACTTTTTTATTAACCTTTCTTCTCACCTCTGCCAAGAAATATCATATAATCACATGGACAGATCCTAGAAAAGATATTAGTAACTATATTTGTGCAGACTGGCTGTATATAACAGAGTAAGTCAAAGCAACAGAGATGTAAAACAAGGCAGGCACTCATTTGTTACATAGAAAGTCTGGAGCTAGGCCATCCAGGACTGGTTTCATGGTTCCACAAAGTCATCAGGGACCTGGATTCCTTCTGGTTCACTGCTCTGCCACTCCTAGGGTGTGGGCCTAGTCTCTACGGTCCAAGAAAGCTTCCAGAGCCATCACATCTATGTGGCAGGAAGCAGGAAGAGATAAGGAAGGTGCTCGAATTTTCCTTCAAAGAGACTTCCCAGAAGACACTTCCCACAGCACTTCTCACGCATGCTATTAACCAACACGTTGTCCTGGCTCCTGGTTGCAAGGGAGGGCAAGGGTTGTTTGGCTGGCAGCACTGCCTCCAGCTAGGATGCGAGGGGAATGGGGTCTGCGAGGTGACAGTGCCTTTTCAGAGGGGTGAAGCATAAGGGGCACGCCACTTCTGTGAATGGCTGGATGGAGCTCCCATGACTCCCACGCGAAGGGAGAAGGATCCTTTCTCTCTACAGATTGTGCATTGTTGCAGAGAGCAAGGGCAATTTGGTGGTAATTACTTGTTACTGTAAAGTAGACTTGTTTTGTGTGTGTGTGTGTGTGTGTGTGTGTGTGTGTGTGTGTGTGTGTGTGTGTGTGTGTGTGTGTGTGTGTGTGTGTGTTTGCGGTTCGCGGGCCTCTCACTGTTGTAGCCTCTCCCGTTGCGGAACACAGGCTCCGGACGCTCAGGCTCAGCGGCCATGGCTCACGGGACCAGCCGCTCCGCGGCACGTGGGATCTTCCCGGACCGGGGCACGAACCCGCGTGCCCTGCATCGGCAGGCGGACTCTCAACCACCGCGCCACAAGGGAAGCCCTGTTTGCTTTTTTTAAACCGACCCCAAATCTATCAAAGACAAAAAGATTCCAATAAATTTTAGGACTGAAGAAAGATTTAGATTTTTAAGTTTGCATTATATATGATACTACAAGAATACTTAAGCAAATTATGGTAAATCCACACACACAAAGGTTTATTATGCAACTGTTGAAATAACATTGTCAAATATTATTTAAAGACATGGGGAAATACTTGTCATGTAATAAGTGAAAAGGCAACGTACAAGATAATGTTAACTATGCGACACATGTATATGAATTACAGTGAAGAAATCAACATAAATTAATTTTATACAGTTTCCAAAATCTCTACTTAGAAAATATGTTGAATTTTAAATTAGAGTTGTTTTCAAAAGTCTGTATTGCAGTAGCAGTTCTGAACTGCCAGACTGCCTTTGCATTTTCCTATGATCTTCTGCATTATTTTAGAACTATAATCCTTAATAGTATAGAATTTCAAAACTCCAAAAGCTATGAATCACCAACGAACTAATAATGTACTTTAATAAGTACTATCACTTTTAACTTTGGGAAGAAGGGGGGAAAATACTCCTTAAGTGTTCAACTGGATGATGTGTGAAAGCATTACTACAAATCAGTAGCTCAAAAGCATTGGGTTTTCAAAGAAGAAAACCACCCAGTGCTAAATAAATGTGAAACAATATCAACTTCCTAAAGATTTGAGCTGAAGCGGGTCCCATCTTTACCAGGAAACTCTAGTCTAACAATATGCTCCTTTTTCATCCAATTTCAGGCTTTCATTTATCACTGGGATAACATATATTTTTTTGGTCCCCAGCCTTATTTTGATAATTTTGTCTATGCCTGACCACTCTAGATGGCATATTTCAATCTTCATTTCAATAATTGTTAAGTATCTACTATGTGTCAGCCACACGTTTGACAGGAGGCTCCTGAGACTTGACAACATGTTCCCTGCCGCGTGGGAGCCTGGGCGAGGGGAGCCTGGCTGAGTCTAGCTTTCTTTCCAGGGTGTTTGCTCTACAGCTGCCCCTTTCAGCGGCTGCCTTGTAGCCATCCTGTCACAAACTCTGCTCCTCCTTTTACAGCATCTCCTCCCCACCATTTCATTTACTATTTAACTGTACAACTGTACTGGCCAAAAGAAACCGTTGTGTGGAATCCAGGAATCATTTAGTATAATATAAAACATAGCAAAATATGTTAAATGTATTGGCTCCAAAATGATTTTTTAAAGTTGGTAAGAAAAAGTATATTTTAATTAGCAAAAACAGAAACAAAAAAAACGAAAGTCAGGTTTATAGGAATATGAGAATTTGTATATAATTTAAAAAAATAGAGCACTGAATGGTACACCGAGACTCAAAGATCTCAGCCAAAAATAATTATTACTGAGAATTTAGTGATTGTAATGGTCTGTCCCGACGCGTTGCCAACTGTTTAACTAGAGAACACAATATTCTTATTTAAAAGAAATATCAATAAAACTGTAAGTCAATCAATTTGCATAAATCTTTTGGTAAAAATAATCTAAAAACTACATCCATTGATCCTTAGCAATATAATACAAAAAGATAGAAAAAAAAGAAGCCCAAAGGTACCACCAATGTAACATTTTCCATGAAGCACAGCTGCATGTAGCGTCCTATGCAGACATTTGTACTGCATCCCAGTGGGAAGCCCACAGTATTGATGCTTCTGTATCTTGTTACTTTCTGTATCTGGCTCTCTGCAGGGATTCTGGTTTTCAAAGGTGCTGGTGATTCTTAGCTAAATATCCCTGGTAACTTTACATTGCTGCCCTAATGCATGCAAGAAAGACAAAATCTAATTCTAAACCTGAGGAGTGAAAATGTCAGGATTAAATTCGCTCTAGAGAAACAATAACCCTCTGAACTACTAATGAATAACTGGAAATACAAGCAGAAGATAAGAACTGTCAAGTGTCTTCCTGAAACCTTAAATGTGGAGAAAGGTTTTGTCAGAGATGAAAAATGGGGACCACTGTGCTCCTTTCCACTCATTGCCCATAACTTGTAAATTACAGCCTGTCTACAAATGATGTATTTGGTACTTGGGAAATTATTTATAATTAATAGACTTCACAATTCTCCAGCTGATAGTCTAGCAGGTAATCTTACATGCTTAACTGAAATGATTTCTTAATCTGCATTTCATTTAAAAACCATAATTAAGAACATCAATGATGGAAATTTCAAATAAGCATTTTTCTAGCACGTTCATTGTTGTGATACAACTATACTTGAATTTAATTTAGTTTCTCCTTTTCCCTTGTTTTCTTGAGTCATACCTGCATCCTCTCAAGACACAGACACCCCAGAACTGCTGATGCTAACAAGCAACCCAGATTGTTCTGACCACACAGGATCCTTGACCCCTACCTCCATTCCAGATAGGAACCCCCTACAGATTTATTTAAACACACCATTCTTTGTTCTGTTACATGAAAATCAGGAGACATTTCTAATTATTATGCCTCTATGATTCAACATCAAATTTCAAGGGATCAAAGCATATACTCTAGGACAGAGGTGGTCAATTTTGAAATTGCTTCAGGGTCAAATTTATTTTTCCACCATGCAACAAAATTATCTATTAAAAAAAAGACAGAGATGAATTTTTCTTTCAAAGGGCTTCAGAACCAAACTGAAGCAAAGAGGAAATAATGAAAAAGATAATGTGACAGTGACAGACTATGTGAAATCTTTAGAGAAGATGGACACCCAAAGATAATGATAGCATTGGTACTGTTTTACTCACAGAGGAGACATGCTATTCAAAGACTTCCTTTTTAATTCCTACGAATGTGTTTAAAAAGTCACAGATAGGGGTCAGGATGTATTATGAACAAATCTTTTCTTACCGTATGTTTGTTTTATATTTCAGAGGTTAGAACGTAGTTTAAAAACATTTAGATGAACGTTTTTAAATTTGTTTCAATCACACCCCTCAGAAGAAAAAAAGAAAAGAAATGCCTTTGACAAGGCATTACTAGTTATAGGTGAAAACATCACCAGCGACCTTATAAAAAGGCAAGATTGCTAGAAAGTAGAGGGGAAAACTCATTAGATGATAGCTGGTCAAACAAGTGGTAACATAAAGAGGAGGGTCTCTCAAACCTCCTTTATTTGGGGAAGGGAGGAAGCGAGGTTCTAGGTTCTCTTATCTGTAGAAGTCTTAGGGGCAGAAATCATAACCTGATTACAGTGCCCTCAGAACCCAACCCAGTGCCTCACACATAAAGGCTGTGCAATAGATGCGTTGAATGTTTTGCTGAGTGAATTTCCCAGCCAGCCATGTACATATGTACAGAATTTCATTTCTAGTCCACAAGTTGTCCACGTGCAGGGATAAGGACCTCCATGCCCTCGCTGTTGTCCTGGCAACAGAAAGCATATGCTCACTTCAAACAGAGCACTTCCACATTCTTATTCCATAATGGACTTTTCCCCTCCATTAAAATAGAAAATAATCTGTTTTCTGGACTTTGTGTCACAATGCAAGACTCAAGTTCCATGTTGGCTCTTTTCTAGAATATTCTATACAAAGAAAATGGCATTCATTTCTTCATCTAAATGTTCTCTCATGTGGGTGATTGTCTTAATTATATGTTGAATGCTCACTCTGTGCTAATCATTGTGCCAGTCACCAGGGACATTATGATGAACAGGCCACAACCCAGGCAAAGAGTTCACAGCTCAGGTAATTTTTAGAAAAACCAGACAATATAGTAAGATAGTATTAGAATAACATTAGGTACCATGAGGAGTGATAACACTGCATACTTTGAAGAGGTGGGAAATGGTGGTTGGGGGTTAGTATTAACCTTTCTTTTATTTACATATCTTATGATAGTTTCTCTAGTTAAAATAAAAATTTTAAAGTAATGTGATCGACGACATATATTAGCTTGATTCTGTGATTTAAAATAATGCACATATGTTATTTATGCATAAAATATCTTCCATATACACACGAAGTACTGAAAAAACTAAGGGTAGGAGTTGGTGGGGTAGAGGGAAGGAGATTTTTCATTTTTATGCTCTTCTATACCATATGAATGTTTTCCATACGGCATGTATAATTTGAAGTTAAAAATGACTTTTAAACGTGAAATGAAATAAAAAGAAAGATAGTGAGAGATTGAAGGCAAGGGTGACAAAACCATAATGACAAATCAAAGGTGAGCTACAAACATGATTATTAGCTTTCTAGTGATCAACTCAAAAAGGTAAAGTTTATAATGTCCAGGAAATAAAAGCCAGTAATTTGCTCAGGGAGTTTACCTATTCTCATTATTAAGAACTGAGAGAGATTTCTCCTAGCAGTCCTCATGAGGAAGATACCATGTGACACAGAATAGCCTGATAATATGCTCATAATATCCACAGTGACAGATTTCATACAACTTCTGCTTATAATGACACCCAACGCACCAAATGTAACTCACAAAAGCATTTCCGAAGGGGGCCAGTTCAGTGTAAAGGCTCTGGAACCAGACGGCCTGAGTTCAAATGACGGTCCCCGCACATAACTTTCTATAAGAACTTAGGCAAATTACTTGACTTTTCTGTACCTCAGTTTCTTTATCTGCCCCATAGGGTTCTGTAAGGAATAAATGAATGAATACGTACATAAATTTTAGCAAACAATCCACACTGGCTATTTACATACACGTCTTTGAATTTTCTCTCACCTAAACCTTTAATAGGGCATTAAGCATGCCCAGTCCTGGGGACTGTGGTCCTTGCTGGCCATGTACAGGCTCCTTTGCCCCAGTAAAGTGTTCCCTCTTCTGCGGAGGGTCAGGACCCCAGCACGGAGCAGAAGCCAGAGACGACCACCTACAACCTGACATGAGTAAGGGAGTAATCGGGAGCAAGGTCAGGTTATTTCTTAGAAAATATGATGAATATGTTTCAACACACTAAGATGAAGGCAGTAGAGGCCTCAAGGTTCTACTACATGGGACAGCTCAAGTCTACTTCCCTGGGATCCCCTCTAGGACCCTAAAAGAGATAACTTGCTGCACAGAGTTGTGTATATTCTGTTTATATTATTAGTATTATTTATATTGAGTATAAACTATGGACTTAGCATTGCTCATTTAATTCTTATAATAAGGCTCTTAGGTAGGTCCAATTATCATCTGATTTTACAGGTAAGGAAACAGGCACAGAGAAGGTAACTTGCAACATGTCACCCACCTAATAAATGGCAGAACCAAGACTCCATTCAGTCCAGCAGACTGGCTCAAGCCTACTCTCTTAACTGTGGCACTGTATTACACCACGCATTACACAGATCAAAGTTACAAAACATCCACCACATATAATATACAGCACAAAGAATATGGCCGATAATACTGTAATAACTTTGTATGGGTACAGATGGTTACTAGACGTATCAGGGTGATCATTTCATAACGTATGCAAATGTCAAAGCACTATGTAGTACACCTGAAACTAACATAATATTGTATGTCAACTACATTTCAATTAAAAACAACCCATAATCTAATCTACAACAAAGTCAAGTTTCACCCACATTTTCTAGTTAGTTCTCCAACATAATAACTACCAATTGTTTCAAAATTCTTCCTATCTTTAAAAAAAGATAGGACACAAACCATGAAGGTGCTTTTTATTGTGATAATTTATATCATGGTCTTTTGCAGCGTATGAGGAACTCCTAGTGGGGGAAACAGCTATGGCAGCTCGGAATTGTTTTTTTTTTTTTTTTGCCAAACCTTGAACACCTCATCAGACAGATGGTTGTCCCAAAGATATCAGCCATTGGATGAGTCACTGCCTGAGACGTACCCCACACAGCTTACTCTTGAAAGAATGGTCCTGGCAATATGCACAGTATTTCCCATGTACTCACTAACCAAGTCAGAAAACCCCACTATTAAGGATCCATTCCTTAAGGATAATACCATCCATTTAGTTATTAAAAAAAAAAAAAAAAGAAAGAAAGAAAGAGAAGAAAAGCCAATTGTCCTAGGAAGAGTAATACAAACTATAATCAGCCACCGACACTCTGGTGTCAGAGGCTTCCTTAATGACAGTTGAAAGCAAGGCCTTCCAGGAATTTTTTTTTTTTAAAGTATTAATAGAAGATTTAGTGAAGAAATGGGTTTCTACCTGCAGAAGCAATGGGTGCCTACTTGCATTTTTGGTCATCAAAAATTCTGCACTAGTATTTTAGAAACCATCAAGATGTCTTCAAAATTCCAACACACTAATATACAAACTGTATTTCCCAGAAAGCCTGTTACTCTTAGAAAAAGCATAATTTTTTTTCGTGCTGTTAATTCATGTGTCCTGTTTTTGGTTGGAAACATGTTCAGTGTCTGCAGGAGGCTAGGTATGGAGCCAATACTGAGGAAAAGAAAGAAATAAGGGCGCAGAAAAGAGCGGCAAGATGACTCTTAAAGTAAATTGTTTAATTATTTTTCTCCAGTCAGCCCTGTTAAATGTTCAGGAAAGCATTCAGAAGGCAATCCTCCTCTTCTCTAATTGTTTTTCCCCTTTGTCCTCTATTTCACATACAGCAATTTGCTCTTTTTGAACACATCAGACAAGCCATACCCTTTTGGGACTTTCACATGGGTTACTGAAGTGATAAAATGAGAAAGTATTTACTCATCAAAAATTCCTTCTCCACTAAACATAAACATTGGTTTATGATACAGCTTGCCCACCATGGTGAAGTTCAGAATAGCCATTCTAGGGAAATTAGCAACCTGCCCAAGCCCCTGCCAATGTCCTGACATTTCCATTTGGAAAGTACACTCAATTGCCTTAAGGATGAAGCATAAACTGAGACGCAGTGAAAGTGGTATAATGAGAATAATTCCAAATTCTCCTTCAATCATCTTAACCTATGAAATATAAATAGTATACAGATTTTTCTAAAAGTTCACAATACTATGATAAGCCATACAAGTATGTACAAATAAGTACTGTTACCTGTCCAGCAGCAAGTAAAACAGGTGACAGGTGAACCAGTTGGCACTGTGTGGTCAGAAGAAACTCTTGGAAATCTAGAAGTTTATCTTGGAATTTTGTCCCTTCAGTCTTATTTTCTGAACTTTGACTTTATGTACTCTTGACTTTTCTTTTGATTCTATACTTTATCAATTCTGAAAACTTAATGTTTATCCAGGTTGAGACAGGCTTTTTTTTTTTTTTTTAATGTATAAATAACCATAGGTCTAGGTCTTTCAGCTGCTTTAAAAGAAGGAAAAACCCAAAGCCAGAGGAGTTCAGGATCTATCATGCAAACTCATCCTCTGTAAACAGGACACACTATCCAGAATCCCAAACTCCTGAGAATATTCTTTGTTGGCAACTCCCGAATGTGCATTTATTATACATATTTCTTGCTTTGCTCACAAGTCAATTCAGGATGAGTGCTATCAACACCTTTGGGTCAATGACTGCTTTGGAATAAGAGGCTCCACCATCAAAGCTCTCTTTCTAACCCTCGGGAATCTATTTAGGAGGAAAGCTCTACCAACCTCAAGAAGACTAACACTCAACATGAAGCCCACAAGCAAGTTGGTGCTTTTCTCTTGGAGGCCAAAATGCACACTGCCCTTATGATTAAGGATATGTATGTACATGGTTGTGGTCTAGCAGCATGTAACACCCAACTTAGGACAGGCAGGCTTAGGTTAAAACCCTGGTTGTGCCTAGATGTTTGAAGAAGGGACCTTGGTCATATTAATCTCCCTGGCCCTCAGATGCTTCACCTACCACAGAGTTCTTGAGATTATCAATAAGAGTAATTCTCTGTGCTTTATAAAATTAAGCGTGTCCTATAAAAGCATGAGCTAAGCACTGGGATCATTACTTATCTTCAAGTAACAGGACCTGAAATGTCATGACATAAAATATTCGACTTTCACATGAAATTCCACCACGCACTGATGGCCAGAGCATACTCAGAGCTGGTTTTGCACTGGTGTGGCCACCATGATTCATCCATATGCTTCTATATGTCTTGCCTTCTGAGTTACAGCATACATTTTTAAAAGGTGTAGTAAAGTCACAGACCTTCAAGACAAACAACACCTATAACCGTGACTCTGGCAACACCTTATTCCAGTGACTAAGAACAAAATTCAATTAAATCATTTTATATGATATTTCATACGATATTATTATACCAACTTGTAATTTCTTTCCCTAGGCTCCAGTGTTTTCGATTCCCGAGATGCATGAAGAATCTGAGTTTACGAGTGTAAGTGCTTAGTAATTTAAAACCAAAGGTTTACAACTTTAAAATTCACAGGAAGATATGTGGAGAGAGATACATTACATAATGGCTAATAATGAGAATCATCTCTTCCCAGTGACTTTTCTTTCCAACATTAACACAGTGCCAAAAGGGCCATCTGACAACCATTTCCAAGCAGATGACTTTCTAACTATTTATTAAAGAGAAATATTTTCCAGGTCCCGAGGCCTATTGCTAAGACAGGGATTTGTAAGTTCCAATGCGTTTATTGGTTCCGGCAGAATTTTACTGTCACAGTTGTTAGCTTTGCTGGCTGTGACAGCACTTCTCTGTTGTAGTAGTCCGCAGAAGAGATGTCCTGGATTAGTAATAAAAACTAGGGGAACCAAATAACAGTGATGAAGATTTAAACATGTAACAGATAATTGAAAACAATAACTCACAAATATTTAAGATAATTAAACTAGTGTAGCACACCACAAAAGGTCCTCAGGCCACGCAATTTTAGGACAAGGTTTTTCAGTCTTCTCTTTCAAAGGAGAACTGTAATCCTTCTTTGTATTGCAGGGAAAAAATTCCATCTGCATATGAACATCCTTGTTTTATAACTAGCCCCCTGATGAGATCTAGATGGCCATTAACTGTATCAGATCCATCCAGTTGAAAAAGGTCCCCCATCAATAAAAGTGGAGCAGCCATTGGAAATGGTGGCTGCGGTGAGACTGCTGGGGTGCAGCCTGGCATTTACATCTCTCCCCTTTAGGGTTTCATTAGGAAAACAGTTATTTACAAACAGAATATTTAGTATATTCCATTGTTCTCCCAAGAGACTTGCAAACCTTTAAATGATTTTCTTTAAAAACGTTCTTTCACTTGTTTTATTTTAGATTCCACATATAAGTGAAATCATATGGTATTTGTCTCTCTCTGTCTGACTTGTTTCCTTTAGCATAATTCCCTCTAGGGCCATACGTGTTGTTGAAAATGGAAAGACTTCATTCTTTTTTATGGCTGAGTAATATTCTCCGCGTGTGGGGGGGTCGGTGTGTGTGCGCACGTGTGCACCACATCTTCTTGATCCAGTCATCTATCGATGGACACTTAGGTTGCTTCTATATCTTGGCTATTGTGAAGAATGCTGCAGTGAACATATGGACATAGGTGTGCATGTATCTTTTCAAATTAGTGTTTTAGTTCTCTTTGGGAAAATATCCAGAAGTGGAATTGCTGGATTGTATGGTAAGGTAGTTATAGCTTTAGTTTTTTGAGGAACCTCCATACTGCTTTCCACAGTGGCTCCACCTATGTATACTCCCACCAACAGTGTACAAGGGTTGCCCTGTCTCCACATCCTTGCCAACACTTGTTATTTGTTGTTTTGATGAGAGCCACTTTGACAGGTGTGAGGTGATATCTCATTGTGGTTTTTTTTTTTTTTTTTTTTTAAGCGGGCCTCTCACTGTTGTGGCCTCTCCCATTGCAGAGCACAGGCTCCAGACGCGCAGGCTCAGCGGCCATGGCTCACGGGCCCAGCCGCACCGCGGCATGTGGGATCCTCCCAGACCGGGGCACGAACCCGTGTCCCCTGCATCGGCAGGCGGACTGTCAACCACTGCGCCACCAGGGAAGCCCTCATTGTGGTTTTGATTTGCATTTCCCTGGTGATTAGTGATGTTGAGCATCTTTTCATGTGTCTGCCATCTGCATGTCTTCCCTGGAAAAATGTCTATGTAGGTCCTCTGCCCATTTTTTAATTGGTCTTTTTTTTTTGATGTTGAGTTGTATGGATTTTTTGTATATTTTGGATATTAACCTCTTATCAGATACATCATTTGCAAATCTCTTCTGCCATTTAGTAGGCAGCCTTTTTGTTTTGTTCATAGGTTCTTTATAGAAACAAAGTCATAGATACAGAGAACAAACAGGTGGTTGCCAGAGGGGAGGGGGATGGGAGAATCAGTGAAATAGGTGAGGAAAATAAAGAGGTACAAACTTGCAGTTACAAAATAAATGAGTCACAGGGATGAAATGTACAATGTGGGGAATATAGTCAATAATAATGTAATACCTTTGTACGGTGACAGATGGTAACTAGACTTATAATGGTGACCATTTTGTAATGTACAGAAACATTGAGTCACTATGTTGTGTACCAAGAACACAGTGTTTGTTGTAAGCCAATTAAACAAATAAAGAAACAAACTCACAGAAAAAGAGATCAGATCTGTGGTTACCAGAGGTAGGAGGCAGGGGGACGGGAAATTGGATGAAGGTGGTCAAAAGGTACAAACTTCCAGTTATAAGGTCAGTAAGTACTAGGGATGTGATGTACAACATGATTAATATAATTAATACTGCAGTATGCTTTATATGAATGTTGTTAAGAGAGTAAACTCTAAGAGTTCTCATCACAAGGAAGAAAATATTTTCTTCTTCCTGTATTTTGTATCTATATGAGATGGTGGATGTTCAGAGCTTACTGTAGTGATCATTTCATGATGTATGTAAGTGAAATCATTATGTAGTATGCCTTAAACTTATAGGGTGCTGTATGTCACTTACATCTCAATAGAACTGGAAGGAAAAAAAGTTCTTTCATATTTACCTTACTTTCAATGACCTGATTACGCTACTGCCTAGTTTACCTTTAAAGAAGCCAGACTTCGTGCTCATGTTATCCACTCCATGTATCTAAATACACTACACATATAAAGGCTGAGGGTTGGACACAGATGTCTATGGATATTGTCAATATCAAATGGAAAAAGAGAATACAGTCCACTGGTCACAGAATTAAAACAGGGATCCAAGTTATCTTTCCGACATGATTTTTCATTTACTCTTACAAGGAATGAAACTGAATGAATGTGAAACAGTGTGTGTCTGTGTGTTGGTGAGACAGATCAAGAGGAAGAGTATGATTCCCTCAAGACAGTCTCAGTTGGCTCCCTAAGTGCTTAACGTGAGGGGATGAGGGAAGAGCCAGAGTTCCCAGGATATTTTTGTCGTTGCTTATGTAACAATAAATTGGTTTTTAGTTATTTTATTTATTTATTCACTTATTGGTAGCCTCACATTATTTTACCTATTTGTAAATGTCTGACTAAACTTGAATTACAACTAATATAAGGATGGTTTAAAAAACAAATAGCAATTCATTATTTTTCTTTCCTTTTTTTAACACCCCACCCTGTTTACTTAGCAGGTAAGGACTCAGAACTTACAGACCATTAACGTATTATGCGGTTTACTGAACGTGCTTGAGTTTCCTTTGAAAGCAAAGGATCAGAGCTGAGATAACGACCACGTGACTTAATCCATACGCTCAAGCAATAAATTAGTAACTAAATTAATATGTAGCCCTTGATATTAACTAGTTATTTATAAATTTGCTCCTTTCATTAGCTGGTAGTCCGTTTTTAGAGGTAACATTTTGATTATCAATGTGAGCAGAGGCAAAAATTCAGAGGTCAACTGGCCTCCAAGAGTGAAATTTTTCAAATTAAGGAAGCTTCTGGCCACAGATCCACCGGCAACCCTAATGACTAGTTTCTATGAACCGAGTTCTCTTATTTGATTAGCATCATTCCTGGCTGTCAGCAAATGCAATCACAATTTACAGTCGCTTAACAACCATTTTTTAACAGGTCTCACGCGATGGCGATGGCGGATGATATGAGGATTATCATGAAGCTGCAGAAAAACAAAGTGAGATAACGTAGGAAAAGGGGATTTGTAAACAGCAATATACTGCACAGAACTAATTTACCAGCTAATAAATTATCAGTCGCTATAGTAGCAGGGCCTTGTGCCTGATAACTGGGGTAGCAGCCATTCTTTCAAAAGACCCATATTTGGAAACAGGACCAGGGCTTAGATGTGTTAGACCTGCTCAAAACGAAGTCACTTTAAAAATCCTAATTAAGTGATTTGCTTCCTCCTTCTTCTCTTTCATTCACAGAACTAATTTATCATTGTTCCAAAGGCTATGGAGACTATAGTTAACGTGAGCATAAATGATCATTTTGGAAAAGAAACGTTGTTTGGCCCTAACACATTATCCTTAAGAGGAGGAAGAGAAAGTGCTACCTTAATATGACATGAAAACCTAGGTAAAAATAGAGCTGGGACTGCCATACAAAACTGCATCCCCGTGACAGGCGTCACTGTAAAACATCACAAGTCCACTTCTCTTTAGTCATCTCAGTGCTGCTATATATAAATTAGTTACCAAGTCTAATGATGATCATTTAAGAAAAATTACAGCACAGATTAAGCATTTGCTTCCCAAGAAGACCCCTTCATTCCTTTACAAATAGGAACTTTTTCTCCCCAGTATCCCCATTTCCCTTTCTCTTCCCACCCAATCTCCTCAAGCTACTCCTGCCCACTCCCACTCTGCCCAGTCCACAGGATTGCCACAGTCCTAAAAGCAGAAGGAATATTTTTACCTGTGTTGTTCAAGAAGATGATACTGATTAAAAATGAGATATGTGGAAATGAGTAATTGTTGGTGCTTTCACAAAGATGGTTTTATTCGGTAGCAGGAAGAACAAAAATGCATATTCACAACTGTACAGAAATCCTGTGAAAAAGACTGACAAAATAATTGAAGGCCCACATTAATGCCCATGTAGTGGCCAACGGCATAGACCTAGTAAGTAGAATCCACAAACTGTGGAAGTCGAATAAAGTAGAGAAAAGCAACCAGATACTGCTTTTGGAATGTCATAAATAGATAAAGCGAAAAAGGTACTTTAAATCGCCCCAGCAACTCTCTGTGAATTAATTTGGTGGTGATTTAAGTGCTTCAGGAGTCAGGCTATTTCATTTAAAGACGGCATTGATATTTGTTGGGAGGGCCAAAGACGTACAAAGAAACTGATGAGCCATTCTCACTGCTCAGAGCAGGAGGGAAGGCTGTAGGAATCAAGTAATAAACTCTGTTAATGATTTGGTGGTGAATGGACAGACGCGACGACAGGGCGGAGGGCACTCTTCCCCCTGGCTCTCTCCTGGGACTACCACACTCCTTGGCATTTGTGGCTCCTGCCCCTCCCCTGCTCACACCAACTCCAATGCCTGCAGGAAAGAAAACGGAAAATCGCGATATACTGTATCCTACCCAAATGGACAGATATTTCTTTGGCATTTTTTTTTTTTTTTTTTGCGGTACGCGGGCCTCTCACTGCTGTGGCCTCTCCCGTTGCGGAGCACAGGCTCCGGACGCGCAGGCTCAGCAGCCATGGCTCACGGGCCCAGCCGCTCCGCGGCATGTGGGATCTTCCCGGACCAGGGCACGAACCCGTGTCCCCTGCATCGGCAGGCGGACTCGCAACCACTGGGCCACCAGGGAGGCCCTTCTTTGGCTTTTACCATCTATTCCCCTAATGTCCGAATTAAACCTGGAGCAAGTAAGCAACTACAGATAAAATATTAGTATGGAGAACAGCAGCTCCTTTTTTAAAAGTTAAAGAATGTTCACAGTCCTATTTCTTTTTTCCCTTCTCTATTTTTGAAATGTCTCATTTCTCAATAACCTTACTTAACATAGCCATCAGTTTAATCTCATTGACCTCACAGACAAATAGCAGATCTGGTTCAACAACTATTTATTGAGACTGTATTTTCAGAAACTGACCTTTGGTGCTTTCAGTAAGGCTGGGAAAGGACATTGGTAGCCATGTGACAAGTACAGCGATCAAGCTCTTCCGAGTCCACTTTGGAGGTGCAGGGTGTTATGGGGCAGGGGAGGTAGGGACAGACAGCCCAGAGGGAGGAGAGGGAGAGGAAGGGGAAGGGGAAGGGAAGGGAAGATGGGCGAAACTTGAGCAAGGCTTAACGTAATCTGTAGGAGGCAACTAGGTCAAGAAGGGGGGATACCATTGATGTCAACCACTGGCAAACAAACAGAGTTGTTAGCAGGGGGCAAAAGTCGATCTTTCCCATTACAAAATGAAATGTTCTACTTTCTAGCACAGTAAGTTAAAAGCTATATAAAAATAGGACTTCTGGAAACCTTATGCTCATATAAATTTTAGTAGAACTTAAATACTTTTAAAACTAAAAATATTCTTGAATTTTATCATTTCTCTCCCATCCTTCCTGCTATAAAGTATCCACAGTAAGACGTAATGTCAGTGAATAAGGTTGCTTTTAAGGATCTGACTGAACATGGAAATGGAGTATTTTTACTGAGAGGCCATTTAACAGTGATGAATGTGGGCAAAGAATCCCAGGACCTGGGGCTGAATGCCAGCTCTGCCACTTCAAGTTACTCAGCCATTTTGAAACTGTCTCTTTTCTCTTTTAAATGGGGGTAATAACACACACATCAGAAGGTCAGGGAGAAGATCAATTAAATACCACAACCCAGGGCTTAGCACAGAACAGCACGTGGCAGGAGACTGAGGAAGCATGTGCCTGCCAGGGCTGAACACCCTTCTTTCTCATTCCTTCAAAGTCAGCTGCCTTCTCTCCCCTAAATATCACAGAACTAAAAGTATATTTTTAAATTATTTGTATTATGGACTAAGTATAACTTTAAAAAAATAAAGAGAAGTTTTTGTCTCTTAAAATAAAAGGATTCACTATTTTCACTGAAATGTGGATATCCCTTGGTTTTTTTCTCTTCCTGCTAAGTTAGAGACCCTAAATGGAAGAGAAGAAAAGTGTTTTCTACCCCTGTGAAAACAAATCACAACAGAAATAGCTACATCTGGGGGGGAGGCAGGTTAGTAGCAGCCATTCTTCTGGAAAAGAAACAGGAGAAATCTTTTTAAACATTCACTTGTTTCCCGCTCCCCCGCCCCGACCCCTTTTAGAAGCAACTGTTAAATGCAACTGAGAAGATTCTGTCTCCTCTTTTCTCCTTTTAAAAAGTCAACACTACCTCTTCAGTACTGGATAAGCCTTTATAACAAGCAGGAAATGCTTTACCTGTCTGAAACTGACAATGCTGGGGGGAGTACCTGACACAAAAATCTACAGCTGAGACACAAGAGCCCATTTCTCCAACGTAGGGGCCAGTGACAGGGACAATGGCTGTCGTGACTGTTACAGTGGCCAACACAGGTCCCCCTGCCTCCAGTTTTTGCACTTCTAATTCATTCCTCACACTGCAGCCAGGTGGCCTTTCTCTAGTTCAACTGTCTGTCACACCTCCTTATTCTTTCTTTCCTAACTAAACAGAAGCTAAATTCTTGACCTGGCAAACACAGCCTTTCACTGTCTGTCCCATTTGCCTCCCAGCATCATCATGCTTGCTGTGCCCCCTTCTCTTTTGCCCCCAGACACACTCCCCACCCCTCAAGTTACAGCCTTACCACTTTCTATTCTTCCCCAACACTGTTCTTCCCTCCACTTCCTTTGCTCATCACCATCATCAGCGGAAGTCTCCATATTTCATCCTCAACACCACATCCTAGTGCAGTCTTCCCTGAACACCTTGGCAAAAATTCTCATGTGCTACCTGATGTCATATACTTGTGAGCAGGTCACATTTTCCATTAGCCTGTCAACTCTTTAAGGATAAGGATAAGTGTCTCTTCCACAGAGACCCTTGAGATTTTGTGCTATCTCAGTTCTTAATAAAAATCAAAATTGTGTTATAAAATTTAATTAAATTCTCTCTTCATGACTTTTTAAGATAGTAGAATAACATGAACATTTATTGCAGAGGCAGATGTGTTACCACCTGCAAATCATCTCCACTTTCATATAAGAAGCAATGAATGCAAAATGACTCCAAATTTAAATGTGCCAAATGACATTTCTTTCTGAATAGATTAGTGACTGCCTTCCAAGAGATCAGGAGAGAAAAGTAGAAGATTTTCACAGCGAGATAGGCTGCATAATGGTCTCCAAAGATATACAAGTCCTAATCCCTGAACTTTGTAAATGGTACCTTATATGGCAAAACCAACCTACAGATATAATTAAGATAAGGATCTTGAGATGGGGAAATTACCCTGGTTTATCTGGATGGGTCCTGACTATAATCACAAATATCCTTATAAGAGGAAGATAGAGGGAGATTTGACTACAGAAAAGGAGGAGGCAATTTGATGACAGAAGCAGAGACTGGAGTGATAAGCTTTGAAGAAGAGGAAGGGGTCACAAGCCAAGGAATACAGGCAGCCAATGGGAGCTGAGAAGGCAAGTCAACAAATTCTCCCCTAGAGCTTCCCAAAAGAACCAGATCTGCATGCACCCTGACTTTTGCCCAGTGAAACTGATTTTGGACTTCCAACCACAGGACTGTAAGAGGTTAACTTTGTGTCGTTTTAAGCCACTGAGTTTGTGGTAATCTGTTACAGCAGCAATAGAAAACTAATACACCTGGTAAGTGAGTATTTAGCTTTTTCTGGGTACCACACTATAACACAGCAGTTCTCAAAGTGAGGTCTCTGGACCAGCACTGCCATCATCACCATTTGGGTACTTGGAAATGCAAATCCTCAGGCCTCATCCAAACCTACTGAATCAGAAGCTCTGGGTTAAGCCTAGCCATCTGTGGTTTAACAAGCCCTCCTGGTGATTCTGAGACATGTTCAAGTTTGAGAACCACTCCTGGAACATTTTTTCTTTGAACTTGGTAATTAATATAGGGTGTCCTATATTTTAACAGGATGAAATAATCGAATAGAATATCACTTCTTTGAAACAAATGTTATAGGAACACAAAGTGAAAAACAGCAAGCACACCCTAAATACACTGTAGCACAAATAACAAAAAAGTCTTAAAATCCGCAACAAGAGAAGCCATCGCAACCAGAAGCCTGCGCACCACAACGAAGAGTAGCCCCTGCTCACTGCAACCAGAGAAACCTGCGTGCAGGAACAAAGACCCAACACAGCCAAAAATAAATTAATAAAAATAAATTTTAAAAAAATAAGAAAAAAAAAACAACATGAGAAGCTATTACCAATCTAAAGTCTATTTTATCTGTGCTTAAAGGTTTGAACCAGCAGCAGTCGATTATGAATACAATCACTGGAGTTAGCTACTAAATAAAATACTTTTTCTTAGCAAGCAAAATAGATTTAAAATGAATGGAATCACAAATTAGTACTTTTTCTCACAATTTCTCTATCATTCAGAAGGAGTCCATTCTGTACTTCTATCAATTTCTTGGCCTAGAATCGCCATGTTCAACACATGAGAATAAAACCTTCAATGTTGTACTGTGTGATTTTTTTTTTTTAATTCAAATGTATGTCAGGAGGAACTTATAAAAGGAAAAGAATAGCATTTCCAAACTGATACCTAAAAAGAGCCATTAGGTACAACTTTTGCACAATATTACTACATGACACCTATTTTTTAGAAAGCCAGACTTCATACTATGAATACAAGCATCTATTGATTGAATAACTAATTAATGTGTCACATGTTGATAAAAGATGATCACAATAATCAACTAGAATCAAAATCTAAACTCTGTTTTTAATTCCTACACTCTCATCTATGGGGCTACAGAAGTTATGTAAGGAATCTGTAGCACTGTTTTTCTTTGTGGTAGTAGCTGGCAATCATCATTTTGCCAATCTCTGTTGACCACACTCCGTGCTTATCAGTACTTCTTGCATTACACAGAAATCAAGTAGAGGAGTCCACTGTCTGAGGTTAAAAGACTGGTTAATAAGGAAGGCTAGTGGGAAATCATCTCCCAGCCTTGGACCTTGTAAATTAGGTCAACAGGTCCCAAATCAAATTGCATCCATAGCATTTAGTAATTTCCTTTTTACATGGCCCTTTTTTCATAATTCACATGAAATCAAGAAAATTAGCAAAGCACCACTTTTTCTCAATTTCTTTACAGCTTCAACCATTAGTTTAAGAAAAAAGCTGAGGTGAGGGTGACAGGAGCCATGATTAAGAACAAAGTGAGAAGAGCTATTTCTTGATTCATACTTCATATACCAATGATGCATGCACACACAGGTGCACGCCCATGCGCACACTTCATATACCAACGACGCTCAGGTATACGCACACACACACAGAGCATTGCAGTCTAGTTATTACCTCCATTTGTATTGGAATAGCTGGTGCCAAATATAATTGTTTTGCTTATGCTGAATACCATGCACCCTGTTAAGAATCTCTGTTAGGATATTTTATATTGACTTTTAACTCCCTAATCAAGGATCTGCTACGGAGAGGAACACATCCAAAGGAGAAGCTGGCAACTCACAAAAGTGCTATTGCCTGGGAAAACAGACTATGTTTACTTATACTGTGGTTACTAAATGTCCCACTAGTGCCCAAGTCACCGTAGAAACAATTGCTAGAATATTACCAATTTACCTTGAGCAAGATGGGCCTGACTGTATTAAAGACAAGAAGGGGAAGTGTAATGAGAATGGTTACTCTCCACTCTGCCATTTCATGGTATCACGAGGATACTATGTACTATAAAGGAGAGTGGAGAATATCTGATCTTTCAGTTTGGGGACCTGAGAATTAGTTTGATGCACCTGCATACACTGTTCACACACTGTAGTAATGGAATCCCTTAGACTTCCTGGCGCATCCTTCAGTCAGCTCCTAGCAGTGAGACCCTGGGTATCAGTCACCACAGCTTTACTAACTGGATTGTATACACTCACACACACACACACACGCTCCTTTAGACATAAGACAAAAATACTGGAAATCCCCAACCAACTACTCAAAACTAACACTCTAAGGGTAGATCTGGTTGGATGTACTAATCACATAAGAGAGAGAGAGTTTGGCCAGAATTCAAACTACCTACCAGTTCAGGGAAAGAAGTTAATTTTATTAAATTTTACTGCCAACCCTCTGTACAATACTAATGGGAAATAGGGTAACCACAAACAGTGAAAATTCTCAGCTAATCTCCATATTTGACTTCAGTCATTAATTTTAAGTTCTTTTTCCCAAAACTTTTAAATAAAACTGTTATGAAATAGCAAAGTTGCATATTTTTAATTTTATTACTCAAGTTTTTGTGAACTCTCTAATGTATTCTTAGCAGGATATTAGGCAGCATGGGGAAATGAGCAGCTTATAGAACTAGATGGAAAGAAATCTGAGATGAAAGTGCACAGATAAGACACTTACTACTTAAGTACTGGATGATATTATATGATAATGATAACAATAACTCCTATTTATTGAACACCTTTCATGGCTCACGGACCAAGCTGGGTGTTTTACATATATGCAATATGTGCACTAAATGAGAGATTTAAAGGGCTTTAAGTTATAGGTTTTCCATAGTGAGGTGGATCTGTGAAGAATCAGGGCTGGTAGGCTTTGAGTTAGGATGAGGAAGGTCATTCTAAGTAAATGATGCTACAAAAGTGAACCCAGTGGTAGCAATGTGACCAGCCAGAGTAAGACAAAAGTGGTTAGAGCAGTGGAAAAACACAGAGACTATGGGACAGTTTTTTGTCCTGTTTGCCTTTGTCAGAGGTGCTGATAACCAGAGGAAAAGCTGGGGAGTCAGTGCAGTCTCTACAGGAAGCTAGGGCAGAAACCTCAAAAATAAACCAAGGGAGGCAAGAATACACAATGGGGAAAGAATAGTCTCTTCAATAAATTGTGCTGGGACAACCAAATATCCACATGTAAAAGAATGAAACTGGATTCTTACCTTATATCATCACAAAAATCAAAATGGATTAAAGCTTTAAACGTAAGACCCGAAACTGTAAAACTCCTAGAAGAAAATCCAAGGCCAAAGCTTCTTAATACTAGCCTTGGCAATGATTTCTTGGTTAGGACACCAAAAGCACAGGCAATAAAAGCAAAAATAGACAAATGGAACTACCTCAAACCAAAAAGCTTCTGCACAACAGAGGAAGCAATCAGCAAAGTGAAAAAGGCAACCTACGGAATGGGAGAAAGTACTTGTGAGTCATACATCTAATAAATAAAGGGTTAAAATCCAAAATACGTAAGGAACTCCCCTGCAACTCAATAGCAAAAAACTCTATTCAACCTGAATAGACATTTCTCTGAGGACACACAAGTAGCCAACAGGTATATGAAAAGGTGCTTAATATCACTAATCATCAGGAAAATGCAAATCAAAACCACAATGGGGTATCACTTCACACCTATTAGGACGGTTATTATCAGAAAAACAAAAGATCTTTTGTTTTTCTGATAATACCCGTCTTAATAGGCAAGGATGTGGAAAAAAGGGGACCCCTGTGCACTGCTGGTGGAAATGTAAACTGGTACAGCTACTATGGACAAAAGTATGGAGATTCCTCAAAAACATCATATGATCCAGCAATCCCACTTCTGGGTATATACCCAAAATAATTGAAATGAGGACCTCAAAGAGATATCTGCATATTCATGATCACTGCAGCATTATTCAAAATAGCAAAAGAAATAGAAAACGAATATCTACTGACAGGTGAATGGATGACGAAAATGTATATAGATACAATGCAATATCACTGGAGCCTTAAAAAAAGAAGGAAATCCTGCAATTTCCGACAGTACGTATGAACTAGAAGACATTAGGCTAAGGGAAATAAGCCAGACACAGAAGAATAAATACTACATGATCTCACTTTTACCAGGAATCTACAATAGTCAAACTCACCGAAGCAGAGAAAATGATGATTACCAGGGGCTGGGGGGAGGAGAAATTAGAGAGGGGTACATAGTTTTACTTATGCAAGATGAATATGTCTTAGAGATCTACTGCAGAGCATAGTACACAGAGCTAGCACTACTATATTTTATACTTAAAAATTTCACAGAGTAGGTCTTATGTCAAATGTTCTTATAAAAAAGGGGGGGAAGGAGGAAACTTCTAGACGTGGTAGATAAGTTTAGGACACTGTATATGGTGACATTCATGGGTATATACTTATCTTCAAACTTATCAAGATGTATACATTAAATATGTACAGACTTTTAATACGTCAATCATACTTCAATGAAAAATAATTGTATGAAAATAAAATAAGAAATAAATGAGAATAAATCAGTTAAACTGATTAAAATCAGTTTAATGGAAAGAAATGTCTAAAAGGAGATGATACTCCAATAGGTAGGATACCTCCCTGGAATCTGACAGTGAGCAAGTTGGGCAGAGAGGGGTGAAGTGGGACTACAGGGGAAGACGAGTGGTTTGAGCAATCATGTTGCTTGCAGAGGGTTAGAACAGTAATGGAAGGAATAGTAATGTCAGTGTCTGGTTAGGCTCTGCTGGAGAGGGTTAAGGATATAATTTCACCGCCATTCATAGATGGATGAGGCTGGGAGGGTGAAGGTAACTGAACCGACTCTCCACCATTATCCTTAGAGTTCCCCACTCCATTCACTCACCCCTTGGGGTATGTGGAAGAGAAGGGGAGGGAACACGAAGAAGACATGAGGAAGAGGTAGCGTCACGTGTTACCAAGATGAGAGGCCGTAGATCGGGTCAGCGGGGAGGCCGGATGCCCCTTCCACACAAACACCAGGTCTCTTTACAATGAAGACACGGAGAAGAACTAAGCCCTCTTCAGCTGTAAAGGCCAATCTCTTTAAAACAACAGTCAAGTCCTCCCCAAACACATTACCAGTTTTATTTCCCAATTTCTCCATCATGTAGTCTCAAACAGACCCTGTTTTGTTTTGTTTTTTCCAGTTTTCCCACTCTGTTCTCTCCGCCTAAGAATGCTTTCACTAACCCCCCTGTCAATGGCAACCCATTCATTAGGGCTCAGATTAAATCCTATTTCTCTGTAGTTTTCTTCAATTCCCTTAATTGGATCCCTTTCCCGTGCTCAGACAGAACTCTATACTTCTATCATTTATCGCAAAGTCTCATATCGTAAGTGTTTAAAGAGAACTCTTAACTCTTCTACCATACTATAACTCCTCTACCATACATATAACATCCTGGAAGACAGGGATTATTCCTTCCCTCTCCTCTTCCACCTGCCACTATGTCTTGGCAGAGCAGACGTTTAATAAATGTTAGCTAAGTTGAATTAAATTCCTATGTCATTGATGAGCCCAGAGAAGGGAAGAACAGTAATAATATTGCTCAGGGACCCAGACCACCTTGCTGTTATATCCATGAGGCTTAGCATATTCCTTGTCATAGGTAGGTACTCAACAGATACTGAATGAAAGAATGAACAAATGAACAGAGATCAGTATCTCCCATCAGTAATAGGCAGAAGCTCTTGGAAGAGCCCTTTAAATAACATCTTTTGATCCTCAAATGCCTTGTGCCCACATTTGCACTCAGCAACATGCAGTGGCTGCTTTACATGGCAGCTACAGGATGACCAGACACCATTCTTAAGTTTTCTTATTGAAGTGTAACTGACATACAGTTAGAGTGCACAAACCTAAGTGTACAGAAACTTGACATATGTCTATATGTGTATACACTTAACATCACCTGTCTACATAGTCAGGACATAGACACCTATGTCACCACCCCCCAGACCAAGATCTAGAAGATTTTTACCACTCCAGCAGGCTCTCTCCTGCCCACTCCCATACAACTACCTCTGTCACTACAGATTCATTCTGCCTGAAAAAATTATTTTATTCCTTCCACGGTTCACTGCCTTACAGAAGCCTGAATTCCTTGAGGACAAAATGGCCATCCTCCCTGTGCTTTGGAAAAGTCATTCCGAGGTGACTGGTATCACCAGACTGCTGCTCAAAAATTCCTAAAACAACGACGGCAATGGCCTCTAGCAGGGAGGCCTAGTCTCACGTGCATTAATAAAGGAGAAGGCGGCAAAAAACAAACAAAACCCTAAGCCATTTGTCCCACCTTACAGAAAACTGTAGCTGAGCCAGTATCCAGATGCTCCTTGAGCCAGTTTCTCAGAGCCACACGTGCAGCTATAATTAGAGCATGAGCCGGTCAGCTCGGAATGCCTGATGCTCTGCTCCATGTCCTTGTCCTAAGTACCCTCACCCCACCTCTCACAGCCAAGACTGGGTCTTCCCCGAAGAGACAAAACACCAGTTGCAGAAGTAGAACATCTCATTACTTCTCCCAGAAAGCTGTTGTTTTTAAGCAAAGAACATCTGGTTTGTTTCATTACGGTTGATGAGGAAAATGTTTTATTATGATGACCGTTGTATGTGAAAGCCATTAGCTCTCAAATTTTAGTAAAACAAACCTTAAAAAGAATAATTTCTTTTTTGAATTCAGTAAAGAATTTTCCTTTAAGTGTCAGCTGAGGCTTCAGCTAATGCAGAGTGAATGTGCACATACAGATTTTGATACATGGATCAATATTTCGTACCAAATTACCTGAACTCTTCTGAGAGTGACTAGATTTCTATTCCCCATGGAAACAGGAGAGGAACAGCAATGCAATCCAATTCTCAGCCACTGCCCTCAGCCAAAGGAAGCCTGTAGCACTAGCTCTGTTACAGCATATAAATGAGGACCAATGTGTTTCACAGTCAAGTTCAGCTCTAAACTTTTTGAGAAGTTTAAGTCTATGCCTTTAGGGCACTGTCTAATAATGAACGTCATATTTAAATCAGGGTTATTTTAGTAGCCTCTGAACTATAAGTTAGTTTTCCCTTTATTTCTAGAGTTTCTGAAAAGTTGATATTTTATTGTGGGAGCTGAAAAGATAAGATTCATGGTTTGATCAGGCACCAAGTCTACAAACCCTTGTATAAATAACTACCTAAGAGCAAGTATCACTTAGTAGGGCAGCAGTCGCCACTTGTACTTGGGAATCCACACAAGCACCTCCTCCCACATCAGCTTCATGAACTCCTGCAAGTCCTGAAATCTTTCTACCTCACCGCCTGAAGAAAGTTTTGGGTGTGAAATGACCTTCTCTCAAGACAAAGCCTGAACACAAAGCGAAAACGTGGGTAAAAGGCTTCTTGATGCTCTTTATGGAAAGTTTACACAACCAAAATCAAACTATTGCCATCTCATTAAATTAAAAGCTATAAGCTATAACCTCAGGGCTGATGAAATGGTTTTATCACCTGAACAAGTTTTAATTTATTCTAGGCAATGAACAATTTCACATTTCCCAAGCTACAGAAAACACTGAGTTGTCCCAACCAAGTTCTTACTATGAATAGTGTATTAACAGTTTGCTAGTCACATTGCAGAAACTAAGCATCGTAGAAGGAGAGAATAAATTGTATGGCATAATTACATTATCTGTTTGTATAAAAAAGCACAACTATACCCAGTTGGAAAATTAGTAGACAGTTTCTAATAAGATCCAAAAATACTAAGAATACACCAATTCTCGGCTTTGCCGAAGTGAGTTCATTTGAAAGCAGAAAAATGAAGCAAATATGATGCTTAATTTGGACCTTCTGAATGTAATCGCTAAATTTAACTCTGTGCTCTGAATATGAATACAGTTCAAAGACGGAGCCTTTGCTTTTCCTTGGTCACTGGTTAATCCTCGTCAACCCAGAAGATCTACTCAGTGAGTAATTAAACCTGGATACAAGTAGACTATATGGCCAAATATACCTGGATTTAAATCTCAGCCCTGCCACTGACTGGCTATGTGACCTCGGACACATTACTGAACCTTTGTTAGTCTTGGTTTCTTCATGCATAAGGATGAGAAGTTACACTGTATAACACATGAGGAATGAATGCTAAGTGATCAACGTAATGCCTGGCCCACAGTGAGTGCTCAGCACAGTATAGCTATCATTATTATGATAATGATTATTATCAGTGATGCAAAATTTCATCCTGGCTATGCACTAAGCCAACAGTGTTTTCAAGGCATTACCCCACTCAAAGGAGGTGGGACTTTCACTGCAAGAGAAGTTTATTTTAAAGTACTATATGGAGAAGAATTCCAGATTATCTAATATAGGCCATGTAAATCTGAAAAAGAGCTTAAATCTTACCAGAATCCCACTGGAGACTAAAAAAGTTCCTTAGAAAGTCTATGCTAGGCCCATTCTGGGGCATTATGGGCAATAAGATCTCAGGGAACCCCCAAGAGAAAATCCAGAGATTAGGGCTGTAAGGACTAGGCAAATGGGAACAGATGGAGTCTTTTTGATGAAACTTTTGTATGTCTTTGCCATTGAAGTGGAATTCAACTTAAACAAAAGTTCTCCTTTTTAAAAGTTACAACTGCAAACTCTCTCATAACCCACAATTTCATAAATTATGCATAATCATTTCCACCCTAATTCCTACATCTTAGGGTTAACTTTTTTTTTTTTTTTTTGCGGTATGCGGGACTCTCACTGTTGCGGCCTCTCCTGTTGCAGAGCACAGGCTCCGGATGCGCAGGCTCAGCGGCCATGGCTCACGGGCCTAGCCGCTCCACAGCATGTGGCATCTTCCCGAACCGGGGCACGAACCCGTGTCCCCTTCATCGGCAGGCAGACTCTCAACCACTGCGCCACCAGGGAAGCCCAGGGTTAACTTTTTTAATAAAAAAGAAACTAATAAAGATATTTGAAAAATATTAACCATCCACAGTTCCTCTCTAAAAGGAATCTTAACATTTTTACCTATTACATTCCATTTGCTATATATATATGATTATCACAGCAAAATGTACAAATGAGTTTGTTACTCATTTTCATGTAAAGTTCTACTAAATATTTTACTAGAACTATAAATAATATAGTAATTTTATAGTTATTATTTTTAAGTAGTTGCATGCTATTTTGCCACTTTGATAACAATTTAAACAATTCTAATATTAGACATTAGGATTGTTTTACATTCTGTTTTGGATTTGCTATAATTTGCATGCAAATGTATCTGTATGTATATACATATGCATTTCTTTAAGCTGCAATAATAACTTTATACATGTATATTTTTAGCTTCCATATAATTTGTTCCTCAGGATAATTCATAGGAGTTGAATTGCTGAGTCACAGTATATGAACATACTTAAGGTGATTCTTCTATATCGCTATTTTGCTTTCTAAACAGGTACCAGCTTGCCATATGATACGCTATTTCAAAATCTTCACTGAATTATGGGATAAGAGTTTTTTAAATGTTACATTATATATATATTAAAAAATACTCAAATGAAAAATAATAAAAATAGTTACGTAGTCTACATTACTGATTTTAGAGATGTAGCGATTCAGTCCCAGAGAGACTAAGTAACCTGCCTAAGGTTGCAAAACTGATTAATGCCAGGTCTTCTGGCTCCTTCTTCAGTGTCCTCACTGAATCACATTATCCTCAGTTTCTCCCTGGCCTCAGAATGTTCCCTTCAGATAGGATACCAGCCACAAGTCAACACAGAAGGGCAAAGGAAAGGTATGAGGGAATCAAAAAATATTCAAGAGGATAGACGTAGGTAGAAGGGGAAAAGGCAGATACAGTAAGGAGAAGCCTTGAAGGACAATTTCCTCGGGTCACGCCAGATAATTCCATTCCAGGAAGCGCATTTACTTATTTGCAAGCATCAAAGCATGGTCATGACAAAGGATCTCACTGGACTAGGTGGCGCCAGCAGCACATTATTCAAAAGCTTCATGTCAAAGCACTGCAGGAGACATAGGCATTCATAGTTCTCAACAGAGCCCCCTCTAAATCAGTACTAATTAGTGTTATGCCTTATATTTTCCAAGTACAGTATAGCTTCACAGCACCCCTACACACAAGCCGAGGAAGCCAGGGCAAGCATCATCTTCCCATTTCACACATGAAAAAAATGAGGTTTCAGGGAGCAAAGGTCCTATTAAGCACAACAGGCAGAACAGAGACTGAAACTTCAATCCTGACCTCTAACTTAATGTTCTCCCATAGTGATATGACTTGTATTTCTTAGTTAGGCAAATTTACTAATAAAAATTTAAAATATTCCTTGAACTGCTAGATTTTTGAAACTTGTTTGCGAATACTTTTTTTTTTTTTTTAACCAACCTAGAAATTTTAAAGACCACAAGACTGGCTGTGATTTTTGCCTCAGGCAAGTCAATTCATCAAAAGTGTTTTCACCCCTAGTTAGCTATGAAGTCAACATAATAAGTGGCAATTTGCATAGTTTTAAAATGTAATACAATAAATTACAGTAAGTTGTCACAGTACATCACAGAATGCAGCATAATGGGAAGTTTGGGCTAGTTATTAAGATATTGTGGATACATCTCAATAGAAGCAGAAAAAGCTTTCGACAAAATTCAACACCCATTTATGATAAAAACCCTCCAGAAAGTAGGCATAGGGGAAACTTACCTCAACATAATAAATGCCATATATGACAAACCCACAGCCACCATCGGCCTCAATGGTGAAAAACTGAAACCATTTCCTCTAATATCAGGAATAAGAAAAGGTTGTCCACTCTCACCACTGTTATTCAACATAGTTTTGGAAGTTTTAGCCACAGCAATCAGAGAAGAAAAATAAAAGGAATCCAAATCAGAAAAGAAGAAGTAAAGCTGTCACTGTTTGCAGATGACATGATACTATACATAGAGAATCCTAATGATGCTACCAAAAAACTACTAGAGCTAACCAATGAATTTGGTAAAGCAGCAGGATACAAAATTAATGCACAGAAATCTCTTGCATTCCTATACACTAATGATGAAAAATTAAGGAAACACTCCCATTTACCATTGCAACAAAAAGAATAAAATACCTAGGAATATACCTACCTACGGAGACAAAAGGCCTGTATGCAGAAAAATATAAGACACTGATGAAAGAAATTAAAGATGACACAAACAGATGGAGAGATATACCATGTTTTTGGATTGGAAGAATCAACATTGTGAAAATGACTATATTACCCAAAGCAATCTACAGATTCAGTGCAATCCCTATCAAACTACCAATGGCATTTTTCACAGAACTAGAACAAAAAAGTTCACAATTTGTATGGAAACACAAAAGACCCCGAATAGCCAAAGCAATCTTGAGAACGAAAAACAGAGCTGGAGGAATCAGGCTCACAGACTTCAGACTATACTACAAAGCTACAGTAATCAAGACAGTATGGTACTGGCACAAAAACAGAAATATAGACCAATGGAACAGGATAGAAAGCCCAGAGATAAACCCACACACATATGGTCACCATATTTTTGAAAAAGGAGGCAAGAATATACAATGGAGAAAAGACAGTCTCTTCAATATGTGGTGCTGGGAAAACTGGACAGTTTCATGTAAAAGAATGAAATTAGAACACTCCCTAACACCATACACAAAAATAAACTCAAAATGGATTAAAGACCTAAATTTAAGGCCAAACACTATAAAACTCTCAGAGGAAAACATAGGCAGAACACTCTATGACATAAATCACAGCAAGATCCTTTTTGACCCACCTCCTAGAGAAATGGAAATAAAAACAAAAATAAACAAATGGGACCTAATGAAACTTAAAAGCTTTTGCATAGCAAAGGAAAACATAAAACAAGACGAAAAGACAACCCTCAGAATGGGAGAAAATATTTGCAAATGAAGCAACTGACAAAGGATTAATCTCTAAAATTTACAAGCAGCTCATGCAGCTCAATATCAAAAGAAACAAACAACCCAATCCAAAAATGGGCAGAAGACCTAAACAGACATTTCTCCAAAGAAGATATACAGATTGCCAACAAGCACATGAAAGGAAGCTCAACATCATTAATCATTAGAGAAATGCAAATCAAAACTGCAATGAGATATCACCTCACACCAGTCAGAATGGTCATCGTCAAAAAATCTACAAACAATAAATGCTGTAGAGGGTGTGGAGAAAAGGGAACCCTCTTGCACTGTTGGTGGGAATGTAAATTGATATAGCCACTATGGAGAACAGTATGGAGGTTCCTTGAAAAACTAAAAATAGAACTACCATTTGACCCAGCAATCCCACTACTGGGCCTATACCCTGAGAAAACCATAATTCAAAAAGAGTCATGTACCACAATGTTCACTGCAGCTCTATTTACAATAGCCAGGACATAGAAGCAACCTAAGTGTCCACTGACAGATGAATGGATAAAGAAGATGTGGCACATATATACAATGGAATATTACTCAGCCATAAAAAGGAACGAAATTGAGTTATTTGTAGTGAGGTGGATGGACCTAGAGTCTGTCATACAGAGTGAAGTCAGAAAGAGAAAAACAAATACCATATGTTAACACATATATATGGAATCTAAAAAAAAAAAAAAGGTTCTGAAGAACCTAAGGGCAGGACAGGAATAAAGACGCGAGGTAGCGAATGGACTTGAGGACACAGGGTGGGGGGAAGAGGAAGCTGGGACGAAGTGAGAGAGTGGCGTGGACATATATACACTACCAGATGTAAAATAGATAGCTAGTGGGAAGCAGCCACATAGCACAGGGAGATCAGCTCGGTGCTTTGTGACCACCTAGAGGTGTGGGATAAGGAGGGTGGGAGGGAGGGAGACGCAAGAGGGAAGAGATATGGGGATATATGTATAGCTGATTCACTTTGTTATACAGCAGAAACTAACACACCATTGTAAAGCAATTATACTCCAATAAAGATGTTAAAAAAAAAGATCTTGTGGAGACACTTGAGCTGGCTCCAAGGAGCTAGTCCCTCGCTGAGTTCTGACTCCAGGAAGGCACTAGAGGGAGGGGGAAGACTGCAAGAGGAAGCGCGAATGTGCTCCTCTCTGTTTTGCTTCCCATTCTTACCACCACTCCCTCAGCCCCACCCCAACTGGGCCCTCCAGCAATGCATCTGCACCCCAGCAGTGACAGTTCATCCCAGTGGTAGCAGCTGGTTGCCCTTTTTCCTCATTCTCAGAACCAGCCTCATTGTGGTTTCTGAGACATACCAGCTGGTCAGCGCTTTCTTGTCCAGCTCCACGGCTCCTCCTTGGAGCATCTAGGTTCCAATAGCTCCAGCCCCTTCCTATGAGCCCCCGTCCTCAGAGCCGTAGCCTCTTCCTGCCATTACCACGCCCATGATACCTCAGTGCAGCGCTGATCAAAATGCTGTGGGCAGATGAGCGCCAGTCCTTGAAGTGTTTGTTATTGTTTCATTAGAATGTCAATTAACTATATCGTGAAGAGCGCTGTTCATTTCAGCTGACTTTCCTTCAGAGGTAGACTCTCCAAAAAAGAAGCAGTGAGTTGATTTACATTCAAGTCAAGCTCCTTATCTCATGGCAGACAGGTAGCAAACAGCAGATCGACTGCTCTGAGTAACATGGTCTTGGTGGCTCCCTCTTGGTGAAAGATTCTTCACATTACAGTCACCCCAAGAATCACTCCTGTAGTTTCTGTCTCCTAACGTGGACCCCGACTGATACAGAGGTTAGGTATAGATATATTTTGAGTAACCTTTATTTTAATCATACACATGCATGTGTACAAAACTGTGATATAAAATGCACCATATGGTCAAAAAGTTGGAGATATATTAGCCTAACATGTAGATTACATGGAAAAAAATATTTACCTAAGTCCCAACTGCACATATATCTAATGACCTTCCTGTGACACTATAGTTTTAAAAAATAAGTAAAGAAACCCAAAGAAAAGTATTCAAAGAACTCCACTCAATATAAACTTCCATCACAAACGAGAAAAAAAGGTAACAGTAAATGAGAGATAACTTACTCTATTTTTAAAGGCTTGACATATGGTCCCTTTCAAGACCTAGAAAAATGTGTTACTCTGTATGAGTACCTTGTGCTCTGGGACTTCAGAGCACCTGAAGTAATTCTGGGTCTTCTTTCATGAAAGTACTTGTCTCTGTTAATCATATTCATGGGGCTAAGGGTCACTTGTGTCAGCAATTACAGGAGCAGACTATTGAGACAGACTTATGTCTTTCAACTATTTAAATATTTCCTACTAACCCAACAATGACTTTACTTAATAGTTCAATGACATGTCTGTAAGATCAATGCCTTCTAGGGTCTACTTCCATCATCAGAGTTAACTGCTATCTGTAAAGGGGGCTCGGAGCTGAGAAAGCAAAGACGACATATATGTACACCTGGTAGCCCCTCACCATAAATGAGGCTCATCCTCTTATCTGTCATCATGAAACTACAGAAAACATTTTGTTGATTTCATATACATGACACACAAACATGCTTTCTTTACAGGGTGTCTGAAAATATGGGGCCAATTATTTCATCCTTTATTACAGAACTATTCATAGGATGACCACATAACTTATCACCCAAACTGGATCAGTACAAGAGGGAGGTAAGTGCCCGGGACCCTGAGACAACTCATGTGTGAAGTCAGACTGTGTCTTGCTCCAAAGATATATTCACACATCAACTACAGGAATTATGACATAATGGAGGGGAAATCAACGCACAGTAAATAAAATGATAAAAAGGCAAGGCGGAAATAGAGACAAAGATGTAGAGAACAAATGTATGGACACCAAGCGGGGGAAAGCGGTGGTGGTGGTGGTGGTGGGATGAATTGGGAGATTGGGATTGACATGTATACACTAATATGTATAAAATAGACAACTAATAAGAACCTGCCGTATTAAAAAATACTAAAATAAAATTTAAAAAAAGGACAATAGATAAATATTTCTCTATGCTTCTAGATACCTTGCATATGAAAACCATTTCTATGTGGCATAAGGTCTTATTCCATGATGTACCCTTTCTGAAGAAAAGCTGGAATATTTTAAAAATTAAGCACGCATGGCAACCATGAGAATGCACCTGTTAGATCTTGTACTGGTGGGAGTGTGGCTGACTCAGGGCCCCGCTGCTGTGCAGTAAAATCCACAGCAGTATTTGCATGAAGGCCCTGCTGCCCGCAGGCTGCTGGCAGCCTATGACTGAGCACAACAGGAATACTACAGCAAGCCCATGGAGACACAGGTCTCCTTTGATGATCAACTGTGGCTCCAGGACTGCCCAGTGGCCTGACTGAATTTTTCTCAGAAAGGCACAGCAAGCCGTCTTAGAGGCTCACCCACACTTTCCTTCTTTCCCTCTCTCCCGCACACATAGTCAGACATACATTGTGGTCTGAAGGCTCTTCCAGCCTCCCGGCCAACTCCCTCCCCATTTTCTCTTATAGACACTTCCCCTAATCAATTTCTTACACATTTAATCTCTTCTTGGTGTCTGTTTCTCAGAGGGTTCAGACTAAGACAGCACAAGCGTGTACTGACATAAACCTAGTTTATATGTATTTAAAAACTCTCAACTGCCTTATTTCTCAATACAAAGAATATTTTTAAACTGAGGGCACTTAAATCGGTCATATATATACACTGAAAATCTACGATGACTTGGTAAACCCAGGAAAATATATGCGTTCTCCCCACAGGGTTAAGCCAATTCAAATTGGAAAGGTTAACAGCGTTTAATAAAATTTAAGTATTCAGGCTGAATGTATTTGAATATGGCAGAGAAAACTCAAGCTACTTTTATACTACAGATTGATACCTCATAGCCTCACCTATAAAATGAGGTATTTCGATGAGAGGCATGATAACTTTTCCATCTAAAATTCTATGGTTTTCAAAAATTTTTATTAATTGATTTGTTTTTTATTTTTTAAGATTCTCTATCATGGGTGAGTGGTACTTTGCATTTGGTAAATATCTCTTTAACGGGAGCACAGAATTTCAGGGTAGAAAGGGTACTTAAGGTTACTTAATACACCCTAGAAGATGAGACGCATCAGATTCATTTGACCTAAAAGCAGAAGAAAATTGGACAGTGCAAGTTGCCTAGGTATTTTTCTAACAGCACATGTAATGATCCACATTTTGGATGCTGGGAATAAGAAGCAGCTGTGGCCTTTGATATTTTAAAATTGGTCCACTACCCTGCTATTTTATTTTAAAACATTCAGGGTATTGTGAAAATTGGAATTACCTTGTTTTGACTATTTCTGGTGCTGCCTTCATAATAATTTCTTTTCCTTTTGGTTAGATGGGCAAATATATTGTCCATTCCAACAAGTTAACAGAAATATATTTTAAATATCCGTTAAGGTAAGTATTTAAAGTTCAAAACAGAAACAACGACTACATTAGGTTAAGTTTGCTAACTTAACTAAAGGAAGTCATGAGGTTAAGGTGGGCTGGGAAAGTGGGGGAAGTACTAGAATAAGAGATAGCAGTGTGCGTTTCACTTGAGATTCAGCCCTTTCATAAACTCGCTGTATGACCTGTGGAATGCCATCTACCCTCTCTGGACGTCTGCCTCCTCAGCTGTGAAATGAAAGAGCTGGACAAGATAGCTTATGAAGTCCTTCACAGTTAGCTCACATGGAGTCTATGCACACTTTTCTATCTCGCAGTATGACTAGACACTAAACCGTACAGCTCATCCAAAACGGAGTGCTTCTTAGAGAGTATCAAAGGAAGAAACCCCAAATACAAATTAATCCAACAAGAAGAACAACATCTATTTCTCCTTTCATTTTTAAGCATTTGTTATATCTAGAGGCAGCTGAAAGGAAACTGTTACAGTTTAAGGAACAACGATTTCCAGGCAAACATTCTATTGACAAGCCCTTTTACTGCCTTCTACAGAGCCACGGAGGACTAGGGGATGAAAACTACTCTCATTCCATTCAGTCTGTGTAGGGACGGAATGAAGCAGAGCTAAGTGTCAAAGCGTTTCCTGTTCTGATGACAGATGGCCAGGCTCGCTGAATGAAAGCTTTTAAAAGAGACCACATCCTGCAGATCTAGGCAAAAGGGCAAAGAAGTGCTCCTGGCTTTCACCATCTCTCCTTGCTCACCATCAAAGCCCTTCACCAACAGAACCCGACGTGAATTCCAAACCGTGACCTCAGTTAGCAACTCGACATTCCCATGAAGCCCAGCTCTCCCATGTCAGCTGAAATTCCATCCAAAGCTATTTCCTCTTCCAAGGTAGTCAAGTTGGAAGCATAAAAGCTCTACAGCCATTCTTTCTATTTTTTCCCCTAGATACATAAATCTGAAAACTAGAACAGTAGGGTTCCAAAATAAGCACTTTCCACCACATTTATTTACCCCAGTTGAAAATGTCTTCATACTTAGAAATCTTACAGAGTGAAGTTCATTCTTTTAAATCTATTCAAGTGACCTCTGGGCCATGTAGTCTAATTAAGTGAAAAATAACTGCAGTTACTAAAGGAAAAGACAACAAGTAAAAAGAATTATTTCCTCTAGGAAAATATGATATTGGGAAACAACTATTATTTATAATAGAATTTGCCACGGGCGGACAATATCTTACAACTCAGACTTGAAAAATGAAAACGTATTTGCAATTTTCATATCAACATTGACATGAGAATTTACTAGTAAGGCGTGCCACTTGGCCCAATGCCCCAGTTTGAAATTTTTTTGCTAAATAAAGATAACACTGATATCACTTTAAAGGGTAATACCGTAAAACATTTAAAAAAATAATTTCCCATTTTCTGCCAACTCACTATGGCATGACTGTGAGAACGTCTTCGTGAGACTTGAAGTTAAGCAGCCTAACTTGTTACTAGTGCCATTAAGCACTGAAATCAAGAAGAAAAAGACTATGACGCCCTCAAAGAATTGCTTTCATAGGTAAAGGTGCCTTTGTTCATGCAGAAGAGCAACACAGCAGCCAGGGAACACAGTCTATAAAAGGAATTGAATTTTCCACTGGCAGCTGGTGTTACCCTGTTGGTAGCTTTGCAAGACACTAAACTCTAATTTCTACTGATAAAGGCTACAGTGATAACACAAAATGCCAAAAGTGATTTTTTCAAGTTGTGTGATGTGTGATGTGGAAACTCGAAATTCTTTCCAAGCCTGAGATGGATTTTATAAGGTTCTAATGCCCATAGGTAGCAAATAACCAACTAGCGTGGTCAATACACTTAGTAACGTCTATCACTGGAAAAACAAATTATTTTCAAAAGTTATTTTCGGCAGATGCCTGAAAGTTGTTTACTACAAAGAATGAACGGCCAATATTTTTATAAATCAAAGAAAAATGTACAAATAATTCTTAGCAAGTGTGTTATGATTGTTTACAATTCTACTACTGCCACAACGTAAAAAATGAGATAGAGGCTTACAGTTACATAAGAATTACATAAAGTAACTTGACAGAGCCTACCTTTTTCAGGAACCGGACTCCATAGGTAAATACATAAAGGCCAAATGAAAATTTCCACCTGTGGAAAGTTTAAAAAAAATTCTATGATATTCAATTTAAATATTTCACAGCACATTTTGAAACACGTGAGTGAAAAAAGTCCGTTAAATGAACCCCCCCTACACACACCTCTGCCCCAACCAGGGATTAAACTTAATGAGCGATTTCAGTTCTGGCTAAACACATACACTTATGTGCATGGCATACTGCAAATATTTAAAATATTAATAATTATATTCATAAAAATTTTTCTTTCACTCAGTTATTGTATTTACCCATCTTCTCTTCTACCAACATATGAATTTCCTCTTGTTCATCGCTCATGAACGAACAGATTTTACAAACATGAAGGTATATAAGATAGCTTTGAATTCTTTGCCTATTTCAGATATTAAGTAAATGACTTAACTTCTGCTCATATTTGTTTTAAAAATAAAAGGTATAACATTTTTAAATCAGGTAACATATTTTTCCTTCATCTTTTAACTAATTTTTATTGGCATCTTTCTGGATATTGCTAAGGGAACCCATTTGGAATCCAAATCATTCATCTGATGTGCAACTGTTAACAACAACCTTATACCATCCCAAACTCTATGTCTACCTGTTAGACATTCACTTTTTTAATGAGGAAAAAATTTTAAGTTCCCTTTCAATGACAAATGAATTGAATGTTTAAATCTTTTAAAATACGAGACTTTGCAAACACAAAAAGCAATTTGCCTCCTGACAAATTAAAGTTGACTAGTCTCGTTCTCCTTTGTGTTCATTTACAACTTGTAACCCAAGGTACCATGAACAGCATGACCTCAGGAATGCTATTTAGTGAAATCAATCAGTTTTTAAAGGCATAGCTATTCACACTCAGAAAATATAAGAAGTAAAATCGGGAATTGAGTACCACGGTAAGAGTTTTTTTGTAGTAACCGTATATATACACACACTATGTATATAAGTTATATAAAGTCTCGTATTCAAACATGCTGGAATTCATGTCAGAACTAACACTGAGAGAAGAGCTTTGAACTGCAGGGTTGAAAATCATCAACTAATCATCCATAAAGCCTGAATTCAGGAAGGAACAAAAAGCAATGATTCTAAAACCTCTTACAAAAGCCCTCTTGTAAGGAAGGGCAGTTCATATACTGCAGTATCAAAGTCAAGGACTTAATTTTTTTTTTTTTTGGTATTATCCTTTTTTTTTATTATTGATATATATTTTTTTACATCTTTATTGGAGTATAATTGCTTTACAATGGTGTGTTAGTTTCTGCTTTACAACAAAATGAATCAGTTATACATATACATATGTTCCCATATCTCTTCCCTCTCGTGTCTCCCTCCCTCCCACCCTCCCCATCCCACCCCTCCAGGCGGTCACAAAGCACCGAGCTGATCTCCCTGTGCTATGCGGCTGCTTCCCACTAGCTAATCTACCTTACGTTTGGTAGTGTATATATGTCAAGGACTTAATTTTAACCCCATCTCCATTATCAATTTTTGGTGGTTATGGGTGAAAGTATCTGTGTGCTTCCTTCTGTTGGGATGTACAAATTCTAAATCAGAAGTTAAGACCAGGGATGGCTCCAAGGGTGTGTAACTAGTGCAGTTACACAGGGTCCCATGCTTGGTTTAATGTTTTGCTGTCACTATCTCGAAATTCTTAATAATTGTTGAACAAGGGGCCCCATATTTTATTTTGCATTGGGCCTTGTAAATTATATAACTGGTTCTGGTCGAGATACATAGATTCTCCTAACTTCGAGCAAATCACTAATATCCCTTGACCTCAGTTCCATCTCTATAATGGGAGAGTGGGTTTATATTATACTGGGGTTTTTTTGTTTTTTGGGGTTTTTTTTTTGCAGTACGTGGGCCTCTCACTGTTGTGGCCTCCCCTATTGCGGAGCACAGGCTCTGGACGCGCAGGCTCAGCGGCCATGGCGCACGGGCACAGCCGCTCCGTGGCATGTGGGATCTTCCCTGACCGGGGCACGAACCGGTGTCCCTGCATCGGCAGGCGGACTCCCAACCACTGTGCCACCAGGGAAGCCCTATTGTACTGTTTTTGATATTTACACTGTTTTGATATATTGATGGCCTAAGGATTTGGTGGAACAAGTAATCTCCACTTCTCTTGAGTCCCTCCCACTCCTGATGGTATTAAACCAACCAACTTCATGCATTTGCAAGTCATTTTTCTGGTCCCTGAAGACAAGCGAATTTGCAACTCCTAGATTAAATGATTTATAACAGCTGTTTCAGCTCTAAGACACTCAGATCAGGCAGTTTTTATGGATAACAAAAAACTTTATGGAAGTCACTGAAATCCCTACAATCACTCATGTAACTACATTTTCTTTCATAAAATAACCCTGCTTTCATAAGACATAGGTTGTATTACAGGAACATGAATGCCTCCATCATTTGAATAACAACCTGTGATGAATATCTATAAGGCAGACATTATTTCCACAAAATATCTACAGAAGCAAAATTTTCAAGCATTTTGCCACATTCGGAAAGTCCTTTTTTTATTTGTGTAGTTTCATGTAAGTTACAGTTTTAAATGGTGTCTAGCTACCAGCCCCTGATACAGCCTCTCTCAACTTCCCACTAAAATATCTATGAAAAGAAAGGTAAATAAAGGTGGATGCAACCACAAAAAAGGAAGAAATTACCTTCAGCCTACTGCAAGAATCAGAGAATTTTACAGCAGAAAAAAAGAATAAAATTAGATTTAAAAAATGTAATTAGAGGCAACAAGAAACAAGCTATGGGTGTTAAAAAAGGAAGTAGGAAAATCTTAGTATATCTTCCTGTCTCCACTTTCTGCCATTTGTACAGAAATGCAAAAATCTGCCAGTCAGAAACCTAGACAACTCTCTGTCATGAATGATACTTTTAGAGGCAGCCGGAGAATCCCTCCACCCCATCAATTAGTGACTGTTCAAAAGATGAGTGAGAGGGCTTCCCTGGCGGCGCAGTGGTTGAGAGTCCGCCTGCCGATGCAGGGGACATGGGTTCATGCCCCGGTCCGGGAAGATCCCACATGCCGCGGAGCGGCTGTGCCCGTGAGCCATGGCCGCTGAGCCTGCGCGTCCGGAGCCTGTGCTCCACAACGGGAGAGGCCACAACAGTGAGAGGCCCGCGTACCGCAAACAAACAAACAAACAAACAAACAAAAAGAAATAGAGACACAGATGTAGAGAACAAACGTATGGACACCAAGGGGGGAAAGCCTTGGGGGGGGTCAGGGGGGTGATGAATTGGGAGATTGGGATTGACATGTATACACTGATGTGTATAAAATCGATAACTAATAAGAACCTGCTGTATAAAAAAATAAAATTAAATTTAAAAAAGAAACCATTGTCATGCTAAGAGAAATATAGTTAAAGAATGTTTCTTTAAAAACTTAAAGATGATGCCTGGTTAAAGATGGCAATGTGAATGCCTGAATTTACCTGTGTGCCTTTATGAATGTAGCACTAAACAGGCAGAAGAGGAATTTTGTTAAGGAAAGCATAAACTCAAAAGTACTCAGAAAACAGGAGTGAGGACAGCCACCCCATTTTGGAGCCTGGTTGCAGAACCAGGAGCTGTGGGTCCCAAGCTGTGGGTGGAGAATACTCAGAATCACCAGAGAGTCCCAGAAAGCTTCCAGATGAGGAAGCAACTCTGCTAGGAACCTCTATTGGGAAGAGAGGCCTTAGGGATTAGCTTGCCCAAGTCCACACTGCTGCTAAGTGGCAAAACCAGGACACAAACCTAGTGCAGCACTGACTCGAAAGCCCCCTCTCAAATTCCACAGAATTCACGTGCATTTCTCTGCCTAGATGTGTCCCACTACATATATTTGGACATGGAAATCTCTTATATCCATCAGGCCTGAAAATTAGAATGGAAAGCTAGTCAAAACCACCACCCACTGAATCTGGTTTATTGTCCTTATACAACAAGGCTGAAAGGGCTCTTTGTGAAAATCAAGACTACTAAAATGTGCCATAAAAGCAGGGAATCAGAGCGTTGAGGTCTTGTGTCTTACTGTCAGGTGTCACCCACGTGGCAGGTCCTAATCTATAGAGAAGACGGAAGCAGAGAAAGACAGCCAGAGCAGCCCCCTGAGCTCAACTCAGCACACCATCCTAGAGAGAGGAAGGCAGCACATGGGCCATTTTCTTTACAACATTTCTGGAGTGCTTGCTCTGTGCTAGCAGCTGTTCTAAGCACTTTACAAGTAGAAAGTCATTTAGTGAAACTATTCCACACAACAAGGTAGGTCCTATTAACATCATCCCTAGTTTTTTTCAGACGAGGAAACAAGCACAGTGCGGTTTAATGACTTGCCCAAGGGTCACACAGCTAGAGAGGGAGAGCACGGGGACTACGAACCAGGCAGCATGGCTTCAACATCCCAGCTCTTAAGTATTAGGCTCTGCTGCCTCTTCCTGATTTTATACACCTGAAAACTGAAGACAGTGTATTCAGCTGAAATGGTGTTTCTGACCGAGGGGCCATTCGTGGACACCACGTGATGAGAACGCTCTCTGTCCTGATGAATAGAAACTGGCTGCTTGCAAAACTGGAAACAGGGAAGGACTGCATTGGGGATTCTTTTCAATACCAGGGCCCTTAAACAATACTGAGCTTGTCCACTAAAGTCACCAGTTATTATCCGGGCGCCCTTCTCCATCTTATCCACTCATCCTGTCCATGTACTGCAACACTATGCCTCCTTTGGGGTTTGTGTCAAATGCTAGTTACACCAAAAAGCCACCTTTTCTCAATGTTGCAACACTGAAAGTATTGTAATTCTCTGACGGTGTGTTTCTTACCTCCTTACCTCGTCTTTGATTACAGCCACAAACCTCTGACTTGCTTGTGAGTTCCAAGTGGGTGCGACTGAATCTTACTTATCTCTGTGTTTCTGACAGCAAACAGAGTGTCTGACGAGAAATAGCTCCTAAATTGACATCTGAATTTTTATTAACGGTATGAGTACTCCCCTTGACTTCTCTACTTTTAGCTTTATTTTAAGCAAAATTGTCCTTAATCAAATAGTTTTATCAACTATTTCCATAAACTGTGCAAAATATGTATAGGAAAGGGAAAAGACATGCCAAATGCTGCTAACAATTTTTTACATGACCCAAAACAGTAGGAATTTGGAATCAAAGAAAGTCAACTCTGGAATGGTCTAAATAATAAAAAAAAATACTGTATTAAGTGAAAAACTAAAATACCTTGTTAGGACACACAAAAAATAGCATATAGTTCCTTTGATTCTGATTGAATTTATTAATTTTGAGACATTTCCATTTTAGCTGTTCCATAATCTAAGGTAAGAAAAAAAAAATCATTGCTTATCAAATACATAAAGAAGAGTGAAGTAGGGCTTATATCTGTTTTTCATAAAATTTAATACTTAATATAAACATGCCACTATATCTTGCAAATTATTACAAACAAAGTGAAATTATGGAGTTTGATAAATGAGAATATATTTTGAAATAAATTAGTATAAACTTTGTATATTGATACAGTCGTCCCTCAGTATCCATGGGGCATTGATTCCAAATATCAATATCAAATAACAAAATCCAAGGATGTTAAAACCCCTTATATAAAATGGTGTAGTATTTGCATACAACCTATACACATTCTCCTGTATACTTTAAATCATTTCTAGAATACCTCATACAATGTAAATGCTATGTAAATAGTTGCTAGTACGTGGCAAATTCAAATTTTGCTTTTTGAAACTTTCTGGAGTTGTTTTCTAGTTTGTTTGTTTGTTTTTGCGGTATGTGGGCCTCTCACTGTTGTGGCCTCTCCCGTTGCAGAGCACAGGCTCTGGACGCGCAGGCTCAGCGGTCATGGCTCACTGGCCGATGCAGGGGACACGGGTTCGTGCCCCAGTCCAGGTGGATCCCACATGTCGCGGAGCGGCTGGGCTCGTGAGCCATGGCCGCTAAGCCTGTGCGTCCGGAACCTGTGCTCCGCAATGGGAGAGGCCACAACAGTGAGAGGCCCGCATACCGCAAAAAAAACAAAAAACAGCAAGTAATGAATTTGGGGATTCAAATCCAGGCAATCTGATTCCAGAGACCACATTCCTTTCTACTAAATATCGCCTCTTTATTTTAACACAAAAGTTAAAATAGAAGGTTCTTTTTCTTTTTTTTTGCCAAGAACATTACTCTATAGCTCTTACTCCTATCACATTAGGCAAAATCAGTGGAGTTACGCTGATAGCTGCAGCCTCTACTTTCAAGCTCCTTTTCGATACTAAAGCAGAAGGACAAGTAAGACTTTCTCTGTTGTCTTCTCTTCCTTTCTCCACAAATGCAAAGCACACACTCAAGGTGAAATGACTTGGCTACAGTCCTAGTTAGAGCTGGTGTCATGAGTGAATGCTGCATATCCTAGTAGGACAATAGCTCACCGAGGGCAAGGATTTGGTCTTATGGGTGTTTTATTGTAACATCAGTATATTTCTGTATATATAAATCAGAGTTATCCATCTCCCATTTTTTACGTGTTCAAACACAAATTTTTCTTAACAGTCTTGTTCTACCGAACAGCCTTGTTCTTCAGTGATCCCTGGGAGTCCATCCACACCCTTGTTCTACCGATGAAAACATCAGGTTCAAAGAAATCTGTAACTTCTCTACATTCCCAGGTAACTTGGTGAAAGAAAAGAGGTCTCCCCAGTTTTCACACCAGGTCTCCTTTGTTCACATCTTGTGTCCCTATGGCCTTGAAGTCAAGACTAGAAACAGACGACGACACAATAAGTTTCAGAAAATACTCAGCAGACACCTGATACACTGCCAGTTCTCTAAGGAGGTAGTGTGATGTCCATTAGTGCACAGACAACACATTTCACAAATTAAGCCAAAACCTAAATTTTTTTTTACAAAGCCACAGGTGTCAGACTTCTATTTGTTTGTTTGGATGGTTGGTGGGTTGGCTGGACTCTTGGTTTGTAGAACAAAATTAGGCCCCTCAATTATATTTTGCATTTAATAAGTCTAACAAAGCCATCGGGCATCATTGAATCATGTTTATGATGCAGACACATATTTCTTTCTTGTTCCACAGGCTTTTAGCCAAAATACCTCCCCCAAAAGATGAGTTTTCTTTACATTTAGAACACAGGATTTTGAAATTAAGATAGACCCAAAGTCTTAGTTAAATAACTGGTAGGTTTCAACTGAGAACATTTTTTTAAAGAGGTAATGATTTTTAAGTCAGTATTCTCCTTTTCAAGCTGTTACTGGGACACTAATTGTATTACTTGAGCACAATAGAGATGTTCATCAACTAGGGAGAAAGTAAATTGACTTTAGTTTGAAAAACATCCCATATAGCTTAAAGAATGAAACAAAGGTGAGATTAAAGATTCCTTTTTTGGAAACTCTGGTATACAATCTAATTTCCCAGAATAGCCTTCAAACTTTCATTAGTTTAGGAATCCAAAGAAAAACTCTAGCTAGGGGAAAAGATGTGACTCATCCCATGGACTGATTATGCAGACCTGAGTTTTTGCCATAAAGCAAACATTTCCTGAAATTATTTCTATCTCCATCAATAATTAACTCTGTGACTCCAAATAGTTTTCCTCATCTGCTCAGCTGTTTCTCTGTTTGACAAGCAACAGTCTTATCAATGCAATCACTGAGGTTGGAGGTAAGTCAAACCTATTCACTTCATTTCCAGGGCAAAGGTGAACTTAATTTGAGCAGAACTGTCTTCACTAAATCACTGATTCAAAGAACAGGTTAAGCACTTACGTAAGTTTGGTAATATGCAAAATAACGCTGTATCTTTCATGAATATATATACTTATATACACACACATATATATAGCATAAAAATAAAGAAGGAAATATAAACACCAAATTCAGGATAGAGATTGCCTCTGGAGGGTAGAGTAGACAGAGAAGGGGTATACAGGGAGCCTCAGCTGCTTCTGTAATATTTTAATCCTTTAAAACAGGATTGGATAGAGCTCCGAAGGTCTTTGTTATATCAGTCTCTGTATTTAAAAATACTTCATTATTAAAAAAAAGGTAACATGAATAAGAATTATGTTCAGTAAAAACATATAAAATGACTGTCTTTTTCTTTTCTCACACCTAGAAACTATGAATGGCTTGTTCTTTATGGACCATCAGCCCAAGCATCCTTTTCTAAGCATTATAACTAATTTTACTCTTTTCCTGTCATTATATTCATGCTTTTAGGGCTAAAATTGCCATTGGAAATGTTTCAGGTATTGTCTGCATTTATGCTGACTTCTATATCTACTGTGCTCCATTTCTTAGACTTAGCTATGATTTAGATATTGGTGTGCTTTTTTTTAACGCTTTGTTTATAAGTTCTATCAGCAGTCAAATTTTACTGATTCTCTCTTCAGTTCTCTATTGAGGTCTATTCTTTTATCTCCAGGTTGACTTCCCTTGTCAAGTGCCCAGCAAGGTGGAACTCAGCATCGCTGGCGTTTGTCCCTTCCCATGAGTCTTTCCAACACCAGTCCCAGGCCTCTACACTCTACTCAAAACACATCTGCGAGAAACCAGTCTCCACAAAGTACACTTCTGTTAGGTCATTGTGCCTATAAAATATTTCTCTTTACTCCTATAATTCCCCTGAATATAGACTAAACATATAATTGTGAGCTTAAAGTCCATTCATTTATAATCAAGTTTGAAAGGCCATGATTTGTGGAAATCAGAAAAAGATAAATGAGCATTTTCCAGCTAACACTTGTCTAGAATAAGGATAAAGGAAGGAATAAAACCAAGACTGCTCTCCTGTTGCCAAAAATAAAATTAGTCAATATGACTTTGGAACATGCACTTGCAAATGTCACAATTCTTAAGCGTGTGGGTGAGGCAAAAGTAGCCAAATATTTATTACCATCTAGCGTCAAACTAATGTCGTGTGCCCCTTGAACATCAAGTGCTTTCATAGTCTCTATGTAATTTTTTTTCTTTTCTGAAAGCAGACTGAAGACAAGGAATCATTTGTTCAGATGCTGTGATTGCACAGGAAAGACGCAAATGGGAACTAATAGTACTTCAGTTTGCAAAAGGTACCTACTTTTGAATTTAAGAAAGAAATGAATTTGCCCCTCTCTACTGCCCTGTTTGGTGTCAACTTTCTGCCGCAGGCTCTCCTGCACATGTCATAACTGGACGAGGGACTAAGCAGCAGACCGTTCACAGGGATCGGGGTGGAGACCCTCCTTACCCTTAAATCCTGCCTACAACTCTAGTATAAAATTTCTTTAGTTTCCTCATCTGAAAATGGGGATAAAAATACCTATTTTTTAGGGCTGTTAGAATTTAATGAGAAGTGAAAGAAAAAATTAAAATACAGAGAGAGATGCTCAGGAATGGATGCTAGGATGCTAACTAGGCTCATTCTTAATTCACTTGCCCTGACACACCAGTCTCACCATGCAAACATTAAATATCATAAATCATGTCTCACCTCCTGGAGGTTTTTTTTTTTCATCTTTTTTCCACCCACACCCACACCTCTCATCCCCCAGCTCCTTCAGCCTGTTCGCCACCACACTCTTTACCTGGACTTTTAAGTTGTCTGTGAAGAATACCCATGTGTACATGTAGATGTTTATGTATGTGTATATGTATGTACACACATAGATACATATATTATGTAAATATAGGTATATGTATGTGTATATACACACATATCTATGTATATGTATATGTACATTCATGTACATATAAAAGTTAAATCCAAGAATGTCAAGGATCTTCCAATTGGAAACAAATACAGGTATGTAGGCTTCTGACCTAGTAGCCTCTACTTGGGAGGATGATGTTCTTGCTCCTTCTTCTATTAGAGAAAGAAACATAATCAGACAAACAATTTGTAATCACTGAGGTATTTTCCAAAAAAGTCAGTCAACCTGTACTCCCATTTAAGAAAATAAGCCATTTCACAAAATTGAACCTAGTTACAACACACACAATGAAATTCTTGGCTGACTAGTTGATGCCACGTGAGTTGTATGCTGATTGAAAGGGTAATGAGTTGCCCACACACCAGCTATATTCATACTGTGGCATCTCATGGGTTTTTTTTGGGGTTTTTTTTTGCGGTACGCGGGCCTCTCACTGTTGTCGCCTCTCCCATTGCAGAGCACAGGCTCCAGATGCGCAGGCTCAGCGGCCATGGCTCACAGGCCTAGCCGCTCTGTGGCATGTGGGATCTTCCCGGACCGGGGCACGAACCTGTGTCCCCCGCATCGGCAGGCGGACTCTCAACCACTGCACCACCAGGGAATCCCCCACCTCATGTTTTAATTAACCTGAACCCTCCTTTCACTATGAGCATTGGAAGACAGTGGCACTGAGCTGCCCACTTCAAAGTAGCATCATGCTACCAAAAACTGTTAGCGTTCATAAATGAATTCGGTAAAGTTGCAGGATATGAAATCAAGGTACAGAAATCTGTGACATTTCTATACACTAATAAACTATGAGCAAGAGAAATTAAGAAAATAATCTCATTTACAATTGCATCAAAAAGAATAAAATATCGAGAAATAAATTTAACCAAGGATGTGAAAGATCTATACACTGAAAACTGTAAGACACTGATGAAAGAAACTGAAGAAGACACACACAAAAAAAGAAAAATATTCCAGCCTCATCAATTGGAAGAATTAATAGTTAAAATGTCCATACTACCCAAAGCAACCTACGGATTCAATATAATCCCTACCAAAACGCCAAGGGCATATTTCACAAAACTAGAACAAATAAATCTAAAATTTGTATGGAACTACAAAAGATCCTGAATGGCCAAAACAATCTTGAGAAAGAATAACAAAGCTGGAGACAACATACTCCCTGATTTCAAACTATACTACAAAGCTATAGTAATCAAAACAGTATGGTACTGGCACAAAAATAGACACATAAATCAATGGAACAGAATAGAGAGCCCAGAAATAAACTCACACATATATGGGCAACTAGTCTACAACAAAGGATCAAAGAACACAGAATGGAGAAAGGACAGGCTCTTAAATAAATGGTGCTGAGAAAACTGGACAGCTACATGTAAAAGAATGGAACTAGACCATGATCTTACACCACAAACAAAATTAACTCAAAATGGATTAAAAACGTGAATGCAAGACCTGAAACCATAAAATTCCTAGAAGAAAACATAGGCGGTAAACTCACTAACATTGGTCTTAGAGATATTTTTGTGGATCTGACTCCAAAGGCAAGGGAAACAAAAGAAAAATAATCAAGTGAGATGACATCAAACTAAAAAGCTTCTGCACAGCAAATGAAACCATCATCAAAACAAAAAGGCAACATACTGAATGGGAGAAAATATTTGCAAATCAATACTGAATAAGGGGTTAATTTCCAAAATATATAAAGAACTCACATAACTTAACAACAACAACAAAACAACCTGATTTAAAAATGGGGAGAGGATCTGAAGACATTTTTCCAAAGAAGACATACAGATGGCTAACATGTATGTGAAAAGATGCTCAAAGTTGTCAGTAATTATCAGGGAAATGCAAATCAAAACCACAATGAGCTATCACCTCCAACCTATTAGAAAGGCTATTATCAAAAAGATAAGGAATAACAAATATTGACAAGGATATGGAGAAAAGGGAACTCTCATATACTGTCAGCAGGGATGTAAATTGGTGCAGTCACTATGAAAAACAGTATGGAGATTCCTCAAAAAACTAAGAATACAACTACCATATGACCCAGCTGTTCCACTTCTGGGTATTTATCCAAAGAATAAGAAAACGGTAATTCGAAAAGATATATGCAACCCCATGTTCTTTGCAGCAATATTGACAATATCCAAGATACAGAATCAACCTAAGTGTCTATCAATGAATGAATGGATAAAGAAAATGTGATACACACACACACACACACACACACAAGAATATTATGCAGCCATAGAAAAGAATAAAACTTGTCATTTTTGACAACATGGATGGATCTTGAGGGCATCATGCCAAGTGTAACAGACAGAGAGAGACAAATACCATATGATCTCACTTACATGTGGAATCTGAAAAACAAACAAAAGCAAGCTCACAGATACAGAGAACGGATCAGTGGTTGCCAGAGGCAGGGGGAGAAATGAATGAAGGGAGTGAAATGGGCAAAATGAATCAAAAGGTACAAGCTTCCAGTTATAAAATTAATAAGTCATGAGAATGTAAAGTACAGCATGGTAACTATAGTTAACAACACTGTGTTGCATGTCTGAAAGTTGCTGAGAGGACGTCTTAATAGTTCTCATCACAAGAAAAAAAAATCCTGTCACTACGTATGGTGACAGATATTACCTTACTGTGGTGATCATTTCACAATGCACATATATAAACACAAATCATTATGTCTGTACACCTGAAACTAATATAGTGTTGTATGTCAATTATAGTTCAATAGAAAATAACCAAAAAATAAACTAGCATCATGATCTCTCGTACTAGCTAGCATTACATGGTATGACATATTGACAGTAAACCTATACTTAGAAAATAATAAACAGCATGAAACAAAGGGATAAGCATGAGATTTCCAATCAGGAAACACTGTAATCATCCTCTGATGCTCTCAAAATGACCTTGGGCAAATTCAAGTCTTTTCTGGGGAAGCAATCAGATCTTTAAGGTCTCTTTGAACTCTTATATGTTGAGTCTTAGTCATATTTTGATCCTGCAGTATTTGACAAAACTGGCCACTCTCCTTTGCCTGAAAAGCTGTTGCGTTGCTCTTTTCCTCTTTTGTCCCAACTCTCCAAAGTCAGAATACCCAGGGTTCCATCCTCAGCCTCCTTTTCACTCCATATGCTCCCGCTAGTGAAATCACCCACTCCCCGTATGCTGTGCGATAGCTGCCTCTAACCGGCTTTATAAGGCTGGATACCCAAACACCAGACCTCTCCACCAATACAGGCACCTTGGGCTCAAGATTAAACGTTTCTTATCTCTCTCCCAGAAATCCACTCTGTTTCTGACATATCTTTATCAAAGACATTATTATCCACTAAGTTTCTTCTCCTCCTCCTTCAACCCCTATCTCCCATCAGTCATCAAATCTAAAAGTTCTACTTTGGAAATATTCCTTTCATTTATCCTCTTTGCTCTATTCCCTGGTCCAGCACATGTAGTTTTCATCTCTCTTGAAGGGTGGGCTAGCCTTTGCCAAGCTCCACAGACAGACATTTAAGCCAGGATGTCAAATGATTGATTGAATCATGAGAAAAAGAACAGTCGCACAGTCCAGAAAATTTGCTTTGGCATGAATGAGAGTTTCTCTTCCAACAGGCAAACCTACACAGAAATCCAGGGTATCATCAGAAGATTGACTGCAAAACAGAACAAGAAGAGTTGGTGATCTGAAGATGGGCCTAAGGCACTTTCGCCAAAGAGTATGTCTTCTCATTTCAGAAGCCAACGCTCCTTTTCCCAGCTGCTTTAATAAGCTCAGACAACCTGTACCTCAGAACGTCCCATTATACCGTGCCTGCACCCCTACCCTCTTCTCAGCTGGGTGAAGCTAATCAAATGTTGCCCTTAGCCGGGCCTGGAGCCACCTCTTTAAGGGGACTTGACAAATCTCATTTCTAATCCATCATATGTTGATTCCTTTTGTTTTTTTAACCTTAACCCTAAGTTTGGAAATAATGAACACATACTTGTCTCCATGTATTGCTCACAAATATTATCTCTCAGGTATCAGGGATGCTTTCCATCTTCTGAATAGCCCATTCACCTTTATGCCTCAGCATCTTTGCTCATACCTTTCTCTCCTGGGACTTCTTTTCCTCTTTATCCAGCTCAACTTATCATGACCCTTCTGAAATTTTCCCTGGTCTCCACCCCCCAAGGCAGAAGTGTTTGTCCCCATAATGTACTGTTTTAATATTAATATTTATTATAGTTATCCTTTAAGAGACCAACCACCAGTTGGATTCTCAGTTCTGAGTGAAAGATCTGTGCCTTAATTCTGCCCAGGACTAACATTAGGGAGGCTATGTTTGCACTGTCTGGGCTAGAACACTGGATCCATCATTTTCAAACAGTCTTTGTGAGCATGGGTGCTCCCTGTGACTCTATCACCCGGTCTATAAAATGAAGGTAGTAACACCTATTCAAAGGGTTTGAGAGAGGATTAAATGAGACAATACTTGTAATGTGCACAGAATAGCATTTCAATGCATGGCAAGTGTTCAATAACTTAACTATAGCATGTATATGACAGATTCCCTGTAAATGATTTCTGAATTAAGTTTTATGATTAACTGTATGAGCCAGTGCAGCCACACCACTAAACTACAACATGACTTTAGGACAGACATTTCGTATGAGATTTGAAGATACAAAGGTAGAGGAGGCCTTCATTCTATTAAAGTTGTTAAGCAGTGGGTCAGTGGGTCATGTAAATGAGACTCTCTGTTGCTTCTTTATTAAGTTGATGTGTCAGAATTTGGCTGACTTCTTATTTTCCCCTTGTTTGCAGTTTTAAAGTTATTGAATATTTAATGCTACAAAACCACTTGAGATTGCTGCTACAATAAATCTGAACATTGTACAAGCAGCTCTGAAAATGTTAAGAGTAAAATTTAGTAGAGCTGGGAAGTGAAAAGTACAGCAGTGAATTTCCATGCTAATGTGGTGTTATAAATAAAATATGATACATGGAGTAATCAATCACTGAACATGTACAGATGAAGAGAATGAGTTGATGTTTATTCAGGGTTTTTTTAGCTCCTTTGCTTTGAGATATTTTATAGCCACAAAATTATATATCTGAACTTCAAGGTCATCACCTAAAACCTGGAAACCCACAGCCTCTAAACAAGAAGTTGCAAACTTAAATTCTTCGGGGACCAGGCCTGTCAGACAAACAAGGAGATGGTTAGGCTAAGCTCTTGGTACCGGATGAATGGCCACTGGCACTCAGTTTCCATGCTGGCAATGGGACAGGAGGTGCTCAGGTCTGTGGCAATTTCAATACCCTACTGAAATAAGGGTCAGTCAAATGTCAAGAAAAATCCAAACTCAACTGTGGCCAGATTTTTTCCATTTTTCAGAGAAAGCTGGCAATCTGATATGTTACATATTTTATATGAAATCTGATTTTTTAAATAAATGCTGGCAATTAACTCGATTGAAAAATAAAACACCAAACAGGCCAAACAAAATCCATCTTGAAGGCTGGATTCAACTTGGGGTCACCAGTTCACAACAGTTGCTCTAAGTTTTTTACTCTCATATGTGGCAGAAATGGGTGGGATGTTTTATTTCTAACCCTTACTCTCTAAACTACATGAATAAGCCAGAATGAAACTCTTTGCTTTCCTGAGGCATGGAATTTTTGTGCGTAAAATTTCACCCTCATTCTCTAATGACCTAATGAACCCTTGCTTGGTTCTTAGAAAATGTCCAGCAACCAAAACTGGACAGAAGTCAAATCAAAGAAATTCTATTTGTCACTATGCTCACAAACAGATAGCCATTCATTAAGGGGGATAAATTGAGGAATTATGAAATGCCTGGACATATGGGAATCGAAATATGAATAGGTCACAGTCCCTCTCTCAAGGAGCTGACAATCTGCTAAGCTGTTTCTTGAGGGGCTACAGCTGCAAATCTAAGGAAGCCTTACCTATTTGAGGTCATCATTCACATCCTCTGTCTGCACTCCCAGCTTGGGACAATGCCCAAACAGTAATCTTTATTTCAGGATCATCCTGCCCTGGTGTCACTAGACAAAAATGCCTGGAAAACTCAGTCCTTTCACATCAGATCTGGAAACCTTGTTAAGATGGAGATGGTGTCATACCCTGTCCCTTCTCTCCATGAGCTGAAGAGAGGGACTGGTGAGTAGAGATGCAGTGGGGAACCAGGTAGAAAACCCAAGAAAAAGTTCCACTGGGCCCAATGTCCAAATCCTCAATGTTTCCCCAATGTCCAGATCCCCTGAAGACTTGTGTATTAACACAGAGCAGGAGAAATGGTCAGGAGATCAGTGGCTCCAACACAAGGGAAAAGGGGGCTTTCATTATGCGTCTGGAAGTCCCTGCCCCATGTTAGTGGAATAATGGAGGAAAAGCTCATGGGGATGGGATATGAGAGTGACAGGGCCTGTTCTGGTCCCTTTCTGAACCTAAAAGGGAGTTGGAGCTAAAGGATTCTTGACATAATCAAACATTTATCGGAATGAACTGTTATATTCTTGTATTTCCTTTCCTTTTCAAATAAAAAGGTTAGTAAAGGTATATTAATGTTCACACTTGGAGAAACAACAATAAAAATAATTATTACAAAAATGTTTATCACACTGTCAAAGTTTTGATCATAGACGTTTTTAAGTCTGAAAAGGTATAATGAAAGGAGGAAGGGCAAGGGGAGTGGGCAGGTGGGGATGCAGGGAGGCAGTCGGTAAGACAGTTACAACTAGAGCTACGACAGCAAATCAGTCACTCATAGGTGACGGCAAATATTAACGGGAAAACAATTCAAGTTATAAAATAAAATGTATTCACAATTTTCCTGGAACATCTATACTATGTAATTCAAGGCAGAGATATACAGTCACACAGACAAATTGATTTTCAAGTGGTTCCTTGTAATCACTTGTACGTATTTGGGATGTAATGGCTAATGTAATAAATACACATTCTTTCTCTGCTCCACTGCATGCTTTAGAGTAACATTATTTCCTGGAGCTATAAAAGCTCTTTCATGTAGAACCTCAGGTTAACTGGGGTAGCACTGCCAAGAAAGGAGACAGATTGAGAAGCAAGCAGGTCCTTAGGGAAAGAATCGCATGCAGATTTTCTCAGAACCAAGGACTTCTTTCTAAAGGGGTAAATAATTAAACCCCGTAGTATTCCTGGAAGTGGCCTCTGCCTGCAAGATGTTGCCTATTTTTAGCCAGACTGAGGTTCCTAAAAGAACAATTCTGAAGACACTTTTATGACTTGACTCTGGTCTTCAAGGCTTTCAATAATCAAATCCCACCTTTAGACTCCTACCTTGGTCTCCACTAGCCCAATGTGTGTGTCTCCTGATATATCAGATCTGGGCCTGCTGCTATCTTGACCCCCTTCATCATCTGTCCAAAACCACTCTCCTCTACAAGACCTCACTTATCACCTCCTCTGCAAGACTTTCCTTCTTTTTCCAACTCTTGCTCCACAGAAGATTACAGGATTCTTTTGCTCTGTTTATCACTCCCTCCTTAACATCATAGACAAGCAAACAAACAAACAAAAACAAAAAATATCCTAGTGATGACCTACTATTTTCTGGCCACATGGCAAACATGGCTTGTCTGAGGTCACACAGTAAATACAGGAGCGGGGGACCAAACTCAAAATGTACTTAGGATGTCTGACACAAAACCCCTATGAGTTTTGTGCAACAGCACTCTGCCTATCATTTAACAATAACAATGACAATAATAAAAATAATAGCTAACACTTACTGAGTTATTACCAACGGATACACTTCTAAGCACTTTACATGTTCTAATTCACTAATCCTGACAAGAAGTAGGTATTACAATGACTCCCATCTTAGATGTGGAAGGAGACACGGAAAGATGGAGCAACTTGACTGAGCTCCCATGTCTTGTGAAGTGGCAGAGTCCAGGCTCTTAGCCCACCTACCAGACTGCCCCATCTACTGGCTAATAGTACCATCTAACTGCTTCCTAAGACTAGTATAGCTAGTTCTTATGTTCAACTGTTCTCACTATACTCCCTATCATTCTTTTTATATCAGAAAGGGAAGTCTTGAGAAAAAAACAAAATGTTAAAAGGGATGAGTGCTGGGAGGAGGTGGGAAGAGGAAAGGAGAGACATGGCAAAGGAGCAGTTTTATTCCTTGGTCTGAAAGGATGAAACCCTTACGCTATCCTCAAGATGAAACTAACCATCAAGTTGAAACTAACCATCTTCTCCTTTACTGATGTCCTTGAAGCCACCTTTGACAGCCACAAACTAAATGGAAACGATGGAGTAAACAGATATAGGTACCAGGTCAGCCTGCAGGTACCTAGAGCCCTGGCACCAAAAAACCCCCAAAGGTGTGACACTACCACCAACCCAACCCCTCACTGATTCATTGCAGGAGTTCTACAAGCTCCTACAAACCTCAGTTTTGGAATATAATAACTAAAGTATTGGACACTACTTCCATGTCACAAATTCACAATTCATGTTTCAAGGGGCACTGCCCTTCAAAAGACACCATTAAGAAAATAAAAGTCACAGACTGGGAAAAAATGTTTGCAAGCCATCTACTTGATAAAGGATTTATGTCCAGAATATTTAAAGAACTGTTAAAACTCAAAAAGAAGAAGACAAACCCAATATAAAAATAGGCAAAAGATCTGAACAGACATTTCACTAAACAAAATATATGGATGGCCAATAATCACATGAAAAGATACTCAACATCATTATTCATGAGAGGGATAAAAAAATTAAAACCACAATGAGATACCACTTTACAGCCACTAGGAAGGCTATAATCAGAAAGACAATACCAAGTATTTTCCAGAATGTAGAGAAACTGGAACCCTCATACACTGCTGATGGGCATATAAAACGGTGCAGCCACTCTGGAAACCAGTTTGATAGTTTCTTAGAAAGTTAAACCTAAATTTACCATATGGCCCAGCAATTCCTCTTTTAGGTATCTACCCCAGAGAAACAACAACATGTCCACACAAAGACCTGTATGTCAATGTTCATAGCAACATTATTCTTAATAGCCAAAAAAACACAAGTAATCCGAACGTCCACCAATTGGTGAATGGATGAACCAAATGAGGTCTATTCATCCAAAGCACTGATACATGCCACAAGATACGTGAAACTCAGAAACATTACGAGAAATGAAATGGAACAAGCCACAAAAGAATACACACTGGGTGATTTCATTTATATGAAATGTCCAGAAAAAGGAAAATCTACTGAAACAGAAAATAGATTAGTGGTTGTGAGTGGCTGGGGAGAATGACAGCAAATGGGCACGAGTGTTCTTTTTGGACTGACGGAAATGTTCTAAAATCGAACGGTGATGCTGGTACAACTCCGTAAATTGACTGTAGAATAATTGAGTGGTCCCCTTAAAATGGATGAATTTTATAGTATGCAAATTATACCTCACTAAAGCTGTTAACCACATAACAATGCCTCTGCTCCCTGGTCCCCTTCCAGCAGCTCTCACTGAACGCACAACTGGCTGTCCTGCTCTCTGTCATTATTCTGTCCCCTCCACAGGATAATCAGCTCGCAACTGAGGTTCTCTCTCTGATGCACTCAAAAGCACAGAGCACTGAAGGACAAAGGTGCCCGAAGTATTTCATGCTAGAAGCAAACACTTAGGGATTGTTCCGCTCAGTGTGAGCCCTACAGCCAACTCCTTCATGTAAGAGGGCACTCTAGAATTCTCTTCTCCTTGTACACTTCCAATTGTGAGGAGTACTGGTTGATTTTTTTTAACATGTGGCACCAAACCTCTTGTGCCCCCCTCCCTGACTCCTGAAAAGATTGCAAAAATATGAGACATTTCTATTAGAAGATACTAGTTTTGATAACTTGGAAGAGGAATTTAAAAGAATGGAACAAAGGGGTATGAGTATTTCTTATCATCAAAATTAGGAGAGATGCCTGTGACATCATTCCCTAGACTAGGGGTTGGCAAACTTTTTCTGGAAGGCCAGAAAATAAATATTTTAGAATTTGTTGGCCAAGAGGCAAAATCAAAGATATTAAGTACTTATATAACCATTTAAAATGTAACCACTTAAAAATGGAAAAACCATTGTTATCTCACAGGGCATACAAAAACTGGAGGCAGGCCAGACGCGACTGGCCGTAGTTTGCCAACCCCTGCCCTAGACACACATGCGTATCACACCCCACCCATCTTTGCAGACCTCCTGGCAGACCTCCTGGCAGACCCCACCCATCTTTGCAGACCTCCTACTTATATAACCATTTAAAATGCAACCACTTAAAAATGGAAAAACCATTGTTATCTCACAGGACATACAAAACCTGGAGGCAGGCCAGAAGCGACTGGCCATAGTTTGCCAACCCCTGCCCTAGACACACATGCGTATCACACCCCACCCACCTTTGCAGACCTCCTGGCAATGTGGAATCAGAGCTCTGTGAAGTTGTGCATTTGAAAGCCATAACCTTTTAAGCAGCCCAAACCTACTATAAGCATAAGCTGCTGCTTGTTTTCAAGGTGGAGGGGAAATGAGGTTAAAGGAAAGGACTAAAACCAAAGGCAAATCTTAATTAAGATTAAGAAGGGTTCCAAGTAATGTAACAAATTTATATCTTCGTTTGGTCTTCCCTAAGAGACTGAGGATGACTCCCTTTAACACATTTGATTTCTAACAAGTTTTTTTCACTTTCATTTCAAACCCTATCTAACACAGTCCTCCATAATTCCACTGCACAAATAAACCAAACAGGGTTACTGTTTCACTCCTTATCTCAGGGCCTCGGTCAATAGAATGCTGACATTAAGACCTAGAGACAGACTTGGGTGTAGACTATGGCCAGGAGAGAACAGAACCAACCCACAGACGAAGCTCACCTGCCTAAACTCCATTTTTTACACTTACCTGGCTCTAGGATTAAAGGCCTTCTGAGGAAGCCCCTCACTCTGAGCCTCTATTGCCTTAGTCTCCTAATGACCATGGTTCTTTGCGAATTAGGCCAACAACTGTAGCCTGGCTTTGCGTCTGAAGACATCACATCACAGAAGCTATAGATACAATCAGGTCTCTCAGTGACATCTGTGAGAAAATAGGACCCGAAGAAGCCGAGCTACACCTGTGGCCCAGGTCACAAGTGAAAGATGTTAAAAGGGTGCTGCATAGCTGCTGGGAGGGTGGCTGCCAGTGCATGGAGAAATGAGCATCAGTGAAATCCAGTACATCCACAAACATTAAAATCTCTTGTAAAATCAATGCACTATTTAGCTAAATCATTATTTGATTTTATTGTTCAAAATTAATGCCCAGATGCTAATCTACCTACGTGCCTATTGATAATCATACCTTGTGCGTATTTTCCATAGATTTTATAAATATACTCATTGGGGTACCCAGTAGCTCTTTCCAATCCCTCCCTTACCAAGATAACACAAGTAGCCGTCTAAATGGGTGATTCAATGGGGCTGAGAAAAGGGAAACGTTCAAATATGGAGGGAAGGTCTA